>NC_056737.1:1172433889-1173061389 GCF_019279795.1 Protopterus annectens | reverse complement strand
ACACCAAGAACATATTAAATCCAGGGGGATAAAGGTTAGCCTGATCCAACCAAAACTGCAATGCCTCAAGCCCAGCCCAGTGTGGAATACTGGTATATAATGAGGACACATCCAAAGTGCACAATAGCCATTTAGGCTCTAATTGCATGTTGTCAATAATTTGTAAAAAAATTGTAGTGTCCTGAATTCTAGCATGAACAGGGGCTGTAGATATTTTGTCAGATAGGCCGACACTGGTTCAGTCAATGATCCACGTCCGGAGACTATAGGTCTACCTGGGGGTTGTACAAATTCATGTGGATTTTGGGTAGGAGATACAGGTATTGAGATTGAGAGTCAGAAACTGCTAAATGATAAACAGTTTTTTTTTTATTGATAATGCCCTCCTCCAAAGTCAAATTCAGAAATTATCAATTTAAACTGTAGTGTGGGATCTTATGACATACCCATATAGAATTGTCCAACCAGTATGCCATTTGTTTTTTGAAGCCACTTAAATAAATTGTTCCATGTTTTTTACCCACTGTGCAGGACCTTTTTGGTTTTCATTTATTGCCTGGTTGGTTTGGTCCGTGCACATCCATATGTGCGGGTGTCTGTGTTTGGTATATACACATACCCACCAAACCAACATGTGTGGAGGTTATATACACGTACCCACCAAGCCAACATGTGTGCAGGTTAAATGCATGTATCCACTGAACCAACATGTGTGAAGGTTATATACATGTACCCACTAAACCAACATGTGTGAAGGTTATATACATGTACCCACTAAACCAGCATGTGTGGAGGTT
The DNA here is from genome assembly GCF_019279795.1 of Protopterus annectens. Classification (NCBI taxonomy): domain Eukaryota; kingdom Metazoa; phylum Chordata; order Ceratodontiformes; family Protopteridae; genus Protopterus; species Protopterus annectens. The sequence continues at coordinate 1,173,060,592 of NC_056737.1, read as the reverse complement.
ATATACACATACCCACCAAACCAACATGTGTGAAGGTTATACACATGTACCCACCAAACTAACATGTGTGGAGGACATACACATACCCACTAAACCAACATGTGTGCAGGTTATATGCACGCACCCACTAAACCAACATGTGTGAAGGTTATATACACATACTCACCAAACCAACATGTGTGAAGGTTATATGCACATACCCACAAAACCAACATGTGGGAAGGTTATATATACATACCCAGCAAACCAACATGTGTGCAGGTTATATGCACGTACCAATCAAACCAACATGTGTGAAGGTTATATGCAGATATCCACCAAACCAACATGTGTGGAGGTTATATACATGTACCCACCAAACCAAACATGTGTGAAGGTTATATACATGTACCCACCAAATAAACATGTGTGGAGGTTACATGCGTGTACCCACTAAACCAACATGTGTGAAGGTTATATACAAACACCCAAAAAAAACAACATGTGTGGAGGTTACATACACATACCCACCAAATAAACATGTGTGGAGGTTATATACACATACCCACTAAACCAACATGTGTGGAGGTAATATACATGTACCCAACAACCCAACATGTGTGAAGGCTATATACATGTACCCACCAAACCAACATGTGCGGAGGATATACACAAATACCCAACGAAGCAACATGTGTGGAGGTTATATACAAATACCCACCAAACAAACGTGTGGAGGATATATAGAAATACCCAAAAAACCAACATGTGGAGAATACACACAAATACCTAACAAACCAACATGTGTGGAGGTTATATACACGTACCCACTAAACCAATATGTTTGAAGGTTATCTACAAACACCCAACAAACCAACATGTGTGGTTATATACATGTACCCAGCAAACCAACATGAGTGGAGGTTATAACCACGTACTTACCAAACCAACATGTGTGAAGCTTATATACACGTACCCACCAAACCAACATGTGTGGAGGTTATACACACATACCCACCAAACCAACATGTGTGAAGGTAATATAAATGTACCCACCAAACCAACATGTGTGGAGGACACATAGAAATACGCAACAAAGTGACATGTGTGGAGGATATACACAAATACCCAACAAACCAACATGTGTGCAGGTTATATACACGTACCCACCAAACCAACATGTCTGCAGGTTATATACATGTACCCAACAAACCAACACGTCTAGACATTATATACACGTATCCACTAAACCAACATGTGTGGAGCTTATATACACGTACCCACCAAACCAACATTTGTGGAGGATATACACATGTACTCACCAAACAAACATGTGTGGAGGTTATATACACGTAACCACCAAACCAACACATATGGAGATTATATACATATACCCACCAAACCAACATGAGTGGAGGTTATATACTCATACCTTACAAACAACATGTGTGGATGACATATACAAATACCCAACAAACCAACATGTGTGGAGGTTATATACACACACCCACCAACCAACATGTGTGAAGGTTATATGCATGTACACACCAAACCAACATGTGTGGAGGTTATATACACATACCCACCAAACCATGTGTGGAGGTTATATACACGTACCCACCAAACTAACATGTCTGCAGATTATATACACATACCCACCAAGCCAACATATCTGCAGGTTATTTACACGTATGCACCAAACCAACAAGTGTGAAGGTTATATACACGTATGCAACAAACCAACACGTGTAGAGGTTATATGCATGTACCCACCAAACTAATATGTCTTCAGGTTATATACATATACCCAGCAAACCAACATATCTTCAGGTTATATACATGTACCGACCAAATCAACATGTGTGGAGGTTACACACACGTACCCAAGTACCCAAAAAACCAACATCTGTGGAGGTTATATACATGTGCCCACGAAATAAACAAATGTGGAGGTTATAAGCACGTACCCACTAAACCAACATGTGTGAAGGTTATATACAAACACCCAACAAACCAACATGTCTGGAGGTTATATACATGTACCCACCAAATAAACATGTGTGGAGGTTATATACATGTACCCATGAAATAAACAACTGTGGAGGTTATATGCACATACCCAATAAACCAACATGTGTGAAGGTTATATACAAATACCCAACAAACAAACATGTGTGGAGGTTATATACACATACCCACTAAACCAACATGTGTGGAGGTTATACACAAACACCCAAACCAACATGTGTGGAGGTTATATACTCATACGCAACAAAGCAACATGTGTGGAGGATACATGCAAATACCCATCAAACAAACATGTGGAGGATATATAGAAATACCCAAAAAAACAACATGTGGAGAATACACACAAATACCTAACAAACCAACATGTGTGGAGGTTATATACACGTACCCACTAAACCAACATGTGTGAAGGTTATCTGCAAACACCCAACAAACCAACATGTGTGGAGGTTATATACATGTACCCAGCAAACCAACATGAGTGGAGGTTATAACCACGTACTTACCAAACCAACATGTGTGAAGCTTATATAGATGTACCCACCAAACCAACAAGTGTGGAGGTAATATAAACGTACCCACCAAACAAACATGTGTGGAGGACATATAGAAATACCCAGCAAAGTGACATGTTGGAGGATATACACAAATACCCAACAAACCAACATGTGTGCAGATTATATACACGTACCCACCAAACCAACATGTCTGCAGGTTATATACATGTACCCACCAAACCAACATGTCTAGACATTATATACACATATCCACCAAACCAACATGTGTGGAGCTTATATACACGTACCCACCAAACCCATGTTTGTGGAGGATATACACATGTACTCACCAAACAAACATGTGTGGAGGTTATATACACGTAACCACCAAACCAACATGTACGGAAATTATATACATATACCCACCAAACCAACATGTGTGGAGGTTATATACTCATACCCTACAAAGCAACATGTGTGGAGGATATATACAAATACCCAATAAACCAACATGTGTGGAGGTTATATACACACACCCACCAAATGAACATGTGTGAAGGTTATATGCATGTACACACCAAACCAACATGTGTGGAGGTTATATACACATACCCACCAAACCATGTGTGGAGGTTATATACACGTACCCACCAAACTAACATGTCTGCAGGTTATATACACATACCCACCAAAGCAACATATCTGCAGGTTATTTACACGTATGCACCAAACCAACAAGTGTAAAGGTTATATACGTGTATGCAACAAACCAACACATGTAGAGGTTATATGCATGTACCCACCAAACTAATATGTCTTCAGGTTATATACATGTACCCACCAAACCAACATGTCTTCAGGTTATATACATGTACTGACAAAATCAACGTGTGGAGGTTACATACACGTACCCAAGTACCCAACAAACCAACATCTGTGGAGGTTATATACATGTACCCATGAAATAAACAAATGTGGAGGTTATAAGCACGTACCCACTAAACCAACATGTGTGAAGGTTATATACAAACACCCAACAAACCAACATGTCTGGAGATTATATACATGTACCCACCAAATAAACATGTGTGGAGGTTATATACACATACTCACTAAACCAACATGTGTGGAAGTTATATACACATACCCACCAAACAACAAGTGGGGAGGTTATATACATGTACCCTCCAAACCAACATGTGTGGAGGTTATATACATGTACCCACTAAATAAACAACTGTGGAGGTTATATGCACATACCCAATAAACCAACATGTGTGAAGGTTATATACAAATACCCAACAAACCAACATGTGTGGAGGTTATATACACGTACCCACTAAACCAATATGTGTGAAGGTTATATACAAATACCCAACAAACCAACGTGTGGAGGTTATATACATGTACCCACTAAACCAACATGTGTGGATGTTATACACTAACACCCAACAAACCAACATGTGTGGAGGTTATATACTCATATGCAACAAATCAACATGTGTGGAGGATACATGCAAATACACACCAAACAAATATGTGGAGGATATATAGAAATACCCAAAAAAACAACATGTGGAGAATACACACAAATACCTAACAAACCAACATGTGTGGAAGTTATATACACGTACCCACTAAACCAACATGTGTGAAGGTTATCTGCAAACACCCAACAAACCAACATGTGTGGAGGTTATATACAAATACCCAACAAACCAACGTGTGGAGGTTATATACACGTACCCACTAAACCAACATGTGTGGAGGTTATACACAAACACCCAACAAACCAACATGTGTGGAGGTTATATACTCATACGCAGCAAAGCAACATGTGAGGAGGATACATGCAAATACCCACCAAACAAACATGTGGAAGATATATGGAAATACCCAAAAAGCAACATGTGGAGAATACACACAAATACCTAACAAACCAACATTTGTGGAGGTTATATACACGTAAAAAGAAATACCAATGCAGCCCAAAGTAAAATTCACAACGACTTTAATCATCCAAGGTCTAAAACAACATCATCTGTAACTGACTAAGCGCTTTCACCCAACCAAGGGCATCTTCAGAGTCAGTTAATACATGATTACAGATCATATTTAAAGAAATTTGAAACCTGACAATAACCAATAAGACATAAGCATCAATTAAATAATTACCATCAATAATAATTCACTTAATTCACCACATATTAACCCTTCAAGTGTTATCATGGGTATCAAGGGTAATCATGTATTAACTGACTCTGAAGATGCCCTTGGTTGGATGAAAACGCTGTCAGTTACAGATGATGTTGTTTTAGACCTTGGATGATTAAAGTCGTTGTGAATTTTACTTTGGGCTGCATTGGTATTTCTTTTTACCAGTTCTTTCCTGTTTTCAATTATGAAGGTTATATACATGTACCCACTAAACCAACATGTGCGAAGGTTATATACATGTACCCACCAAATAAACATGTATGGAGGTTATATACATATACCCACTAAACCAACATGTGTGAAGGTTATATACATGTACCCACCAAATAAACATGTATGGAGGTTGTATACACGTACCCACCAAACCAACATGTGTGGAAGACATATAGAAATACCCAACAAAGCAACATGTGTGTAGGATATACACAAATACCCAACAAACCAACATGTGTGCAGGTTATATACACGTACCCACCAAAACAACATGTGTAGAGGATATACACACGTACTCACCAAACAAACATGTGTGGAGGTTATATACACGTACCCACCAAACCAACACATGTGGAGATTATATACACATACCCACCAAACCAACATGTGTGGAGGTTATACACACATACCCATCAAATCAACATGTTTGAAGGTTATATGCACGTACCCACCAAACCAACATTTGTGGAGGTTATATACACATACCCACTAAACCAACATGTGTGAAGGTTATATACATGTACCCATCAAATCAACATGTTTGAAGGTTATATACATGTACCCACCAAACTAACATGTGTGAAGATTACATACAAGTACCCACTAAACCAACATGTGTGGAGGATATACACACATACCCACTAAACATGTGTGGAGGTTAAATACACGTACCCTCTAAACCAACATGTGTGGAGGTTATATACATGTACCCTCTAAACCAACATGTGTGGAGGTTATATACACATACCCACCAAACTAACATGTGTGAAGATTATATACAAGTACCCACTAAACTAACATGTGTGGAGGATATATACACATATCAACTAAACATGTGTGGAGGTTAAATACACGTACCCTCTAAACCAACATGTGTGAAAGTTACATACAAACACCCAACAAACCAACATGTGTGGAGGTTATATACATGTTCCCACCAAATCAACATGTGTGGAGGTTATATACATGTACCCAACAACCCAACATGTGTGAAGGTTATACACCCGTACCTAATAAAGCAGCATGCATGGAGGATACATGCAAATACCCACCAAACCAACATGTGCAGAGGATATACACAAACACCCAACAAACCAACATCTGTAGAGGTTATATACCCATACCTAGCAAAGCAACATGTGTGGAGGATACATGCAAATACCCACCAAACAAACATGTGGAGGATATATAGAAAAACCCAAAAAACCAACATGTGGAGAATGCACGCAAATACCTAGCAAACCAACATGTGTGGAGGTTATATACACGTACCCACTAAACCAACATGTGTAGAGGTTTTATACATGTACCCACCAAATAAACATGTATGGAGGTTATATACACATGCCTACCAAACTAACATGTGTGGAGCTTATATACATGTACTCACCAAACCAACATGTGTGGAGGTTATATACTCATACCCTACAAAGCAACATGTTTGAAGGTTGTATGCATGTACACACTAAACCAACATGTGTGGAGGTTATATACACATACCCACCAAACCATGTTCATAGGTTCATAGGTTCATACTAGGCTATCTTCCCTAGGGCATTTATAAGCCTAGCCAGAGTGTGTTTGGCTTTCGCCACCCATTTTAAATTACTTTTGCTATGCCCTTTTTCGAGGCTAGTATACTGTGCCTCTGTCTAACAGTGACACAGAAGTGATACCCAGGGTAAACCTAAGATCTCCCATCCACTCATCAAGATTCTTCTTGAAGAGAGTCAATGAGGGACTCTGCCTAACCTGGACTGGGATTTTATTCCAGAGTGAAGGGAGCCTCTGGGTTATGAATTTGTCCCTCCAGCATGTCCTATTTATTTCAGTGCTGAGGTTCAAGTCTCTCGAGTGCGTAGCTCGATGGGATTTAGATTTTCTGAGGTGCAGCATGTCCATTAATTCTGGGTTGGACATGGCTTTATACGTCAGGCACAGATCGCCTCTGAGCAGGTGGTATGCCACTGAGTAGAGCTGGAGTTTCTTTAACCGGGCAGCATATGGCATCTGTTTGAGCCCTTTGATCCTCTTGGCGAGGTACTTTTGGGGTCTTTCCAGTTGCTGCAGGTGTCTGGTAAGGTACATCCCAAAAGGGGCATTGTACTCAATTATGGGCCTGATGAGGGATGAGTAAAGAGGCACAATGACCTCCCCTGATCTAGATGTGAATCCCTTCATGATTAGGTGGGCTATATAAAATGGTTTTCAAACCACTTTGGCCACGTGGTTGTCAAATGAGAGATTTCTATTAACTTGGGTCCCCAGGTCCCTAATTACTTCTTCTGTACTTAATGGATTACCACCTATGTGGTAATTTGTGGGCACTTTGTTTTTGCCAAAGGGGATACACTTTTTGGCGTTTAGCTTGAGGCCATGGCTCTGGAACCAGTTGTCTGTTTCTATGAGGCCCTTTTGGAGGATGCTTGTGTCGGCTAGAGAGTCGATTATGGCTCCCAGTTTGCAGTCATCTGCGAACTTGGTCAGCCACAGTCCTTCCATGTTGGCCTGTACCTCCAAGAAATATATACCGAACAAGAGAGATCCCAGGACTGAGCCTTGTGGGACGCTACTTGTAACTGGTTTGGAGTCTGACATGGCTCCAGCAATTCTAACCATATGGGTTCTGTCCTTGAGCCAGTTTGCAACCCATCTAGTGACATAGGGGTTTATATTTAAGCTGGTGAGCTTATCTATAATGCCCGAGTGGGGTATTGTATCGAAGGCTTTTGCAAGGTCCAGGTAGGCTGTGTGGACCACCTTCCCCTCGTCAATGGCCTTGGTGACTGTTTCAAAGAAATCAACTAGGTTTAGGAGGCAGGATCTGCCCTTAACAAAGCCGAACTGGGTAGGATCCAGTGTCTGTAGGTCCCCAATATCTTTATTTATGAGGTCCATGATGATCCTTTCCATAGCTTTGCAGACCAAGCTAGTCAGGCTTATGGGGCGATAGTTTCCAGGATCCGTTGAGGCACCACCTTTGTGGAGAAGGACCACTGTTGCTGTATGCCACTCTTTGGGTACATATCCTGTAGTAAGGCTGAGATTGAACAGTAGTTTTATGTTTGGGTTTAGCTCTTCTTGGAGTTCATGTAGGATGCAGCCCGGGACACCGTCTGCTCCCATTGGTGCTGTGTTTTTTGCTTTGGAGAGGGCAGCTCTTACCTGAGCATATGATATGTCAGGGGGGCAGCACTCTGCTGGGATAGATATTTTCCCTTTTGGTGGGGGGGGGGGGTTGCACTGAACCTGTCAGCTAGGATGTTGCAATGTCTGTGGATTCGGTGTATTTTTTGTCATTTTGGACTAATTCTGAGCATATCTGGGAATTCCCATCCAGGTTCCTAACATAACTAAAGAAAGCCTTGTGATTATCCATAGTGTCCTGTGCAATTTTTCTCTCAAAGCTGGCCTTAGACGATTTTATGAGTGCCCATAGTTTTTTGCTAATACTGATAAGAGATGCCTTCCCTTTTTGGGATTTTGCTCTATCATGTAGTAGCTTCCTCCTTCTATTGTATAGTTTGTTTATGGCTGGAGTCCACCAGACAGGACGTCTGCCTTTGGAGGATTGGGTCTTGGTTTTATTTGGGATTGCATGATCCATGCATTCCTGAAGATGTTCATAGAATGTGTTTATGAAGGATTCTGCTGTCTGGGCCATATTTTCCACTGGCCCGGGAGCTTTGAAGGATTCCACCTCGGTTTTGAGGAGTGTGAAATTTGCTTTAGAGAAGTTTTCCACTGTAGTTTTCAGGGCAGGGGGTGGAGTCGGGATGTGAATATCCAGTGTGATTAGTTTATGGTCTGATCTTACCAGTGAGGGATACACTTCTGGTCCGGAGCATAGAGTCCCCATGTTGGTGATGATTAGGTCCAATATGTTTTCCCCTCTTGTGGGAGTGGTGACAAGTTGTTCCATAGCATTTGAGTTTATAAATTCTAGAAACCTTTGGGCTAGGGTGTTGGAGCTAGAGTAATGCTCCCAGTCTATGTTTGGGTAGTTGAAGTCGCCCAATATAATGGTGTTTGGAGAGACCTTCATATTTTCCAGTGTTCTCAGGAACGCCTAGTGGGGTTCCTGGGTTTGGGAGGGTGGTCTGTAGCAGGCTATAAACTGGAAGGCAGTTTTACCCACTGTTAGTTGCACATGGATAGTCTCTGATACTTTGTGCTATGCCACCAACCTGGAGGTGTGGGTATCTTTGATGAATATTGGTACTCCCCCTCCTTTTGTGGTTCGGTCTAAGTTTTGTGGCTGAAAAGCATGGTATGAGGTATAATCTGGTAGTGCTGGGGTGCTCTTGGGAGCCTTGAACCAGGTTTCTGTTACTGCACAGATATCGATGTTCTCCATGCTAAGGAGAGTTTTGAGTGTGTGCATCTTGAGGTTTAGACTTCTGGCATTGAGTAGCATTACTCTTAGTTTCTTACCCCTTGTGATACCTATGGAGGTGGGTTTGTCTTTTGAGCCTTGCCTAAAAAAGGCACTATGGGGGTAGCAAGAGCCTTTGCCAATATCTGAAAGCCCAGGGGTGACAGGTGCAAGCCGTCCCTAGCGAAGCATCGTGGCTTGTCGAGCATATCATCCCAGGCTGACAAGCATTGGATCCCCTTTGAATGACACCAATACTTAAGCCAATTGTTGAAATTGATCATCTTGTCTTCATACTGTGGCATCATTCTTGGTGAGGGTAAGATGCTACTCAAGGTCAGGATCATACTGGCCTGGGCTACATGCTCAGAAAGCTCCTCTATGTCTCTTTTCATGTAGTCCAGGGAGGTACGTCTCAGGTCATTCACACCAGCATGGACAATGACTGAGTCATATTTGTACTTGCCTTGGAGTGACCTGAGTGCTTGTGTTATGTGGTTGATCCTAGCACTCGACAGGCAGCTCACCGTGACCTTCTCCTTGTTCAGCCTGGTGAGCGGGACGTCAGTGTGCCTGACGATAGAGTCAGCTATTACAAGTGTATCAGGTGTGTTGTTTAGCCTTAAGGGCTGTGACTGTTCGGCACACTGGCTTTGTGAGCTATGTGTTGCACATGTTTTGTTTTGGGGTAGTGGTTGCTTGGGTGTCTGCTTTGGAGGTCTCTGTTGCTTAGGCAGATTTTTATTTAGAGCCACCGAGTATGTTTTTTTGTGTTTATGTGTTTGGTTTGCTGTCGTGGTAGGTCTATGTGAGACTGGAATTGTAGTGAGTGTGGTTTCCTTCTCCTCCTGACTGGTTTCGCCAGTACTGAGTTGAGAGAGCTTAGCCTCCAGTATGGCTATATAGTTGCATCTCTCACATGTGTTGGAATTTGTTGGGAGGAGGAGAGGGTTGTCTGTGTACATGAGGCTGTTGTAACATTGCCTCTAGATTCCCAGATTCACCAGCTGGACCGGAGAGGAGATTGACAACTGACCTTTGGACACGCTAGAATAGTATTGGGAATTCCTTTATAATTGAAAAAAAGGGCCAATGGGGAACAAGGTACTCAAGGGGAGTTTGTGAGGGTGTAGTGCTTTTAATTATTTAGTGCTGACTTATATAATTGCTTTAGTGAGCAAGTGCCAGGTAACTTAAATGCAATGTGCTACAGGTAACTTAAATGCAAAAATGACAAACAGTAACTTTCCAAACTTTCTAAACTCCAAACTCCAATGTGTGGAGGTTATATACACATACCCACCAAACTAACATGTCTGCAGGTTATATACACATACCCACCAAACTAACATATCTGCAGGTTATTTACACATATGCACCAAACCAACAAGTGTGAAGGTTATATACATGTATGCAACAAACCAACACGTGTAGATGTTATATGCATGTACCCACCAAACCAACATGTCTTCAGGTTATATACATGTACCCAACAAACCAACATGCTTTCGAGTTATATACACGTACCCACCAAACCAAAATGTGTAGAAGTTATATACACGTACCCATGAAACAAACAAGTGTGGAGGTTATAAGCACGTACCCACTAAACCAACATGTGTGAAGGTTATATACAAACACCCAACAAACCAACATGTGTGAAGGTTACATACACATACCCAGCAAACAACATATGGGGAGGTTATATACACGTACCCGCCAAACCAACATGTGTGGCGGTTATATACATGTACCCACGAAATAAACAAATGTGGAGGTTATATGTACGTACCCACTAAACCAACATGTGTGAAGGTTATATAAAAACCCCCAACAACCCAAACACACACAAATACCTAACAAACCAACATGTGTGGAGGTTACATACACGTACCCACTAAACCAACACGTGTAGAGGTTATATGCATGTACCCACCAAACCAATATGTCTTCAGGTTATATACACTTACCCACCAAGCCAACATGTCTTCAGGTTATATACACGTACCCACCAAACCAACATATGTGGAGGTTATATACACGTACCCACCAAACCAACATGTGTAGAGGTTATACACACGTACCCACCAAACCAACATGTGTGGGGGATATACGCATGTACCCACCAAACCAACATGTGTGCATGTTATATGCACATACCCACTAAACCAACGTGTGAAGGTTATATACACGTACCCACTAAACCAACATGTATGAAGGTTATATACATGTGCCCACCAAATAAACATGTGTGGAGGTTATATACACATACCCACTAAACCAACATGTGTATAGGTTATATAAACATACCCACCAAACCAACATGTGTGGAGGCTATATACATGTACCCTCCAAACCAACATGTGTGGAGGATATACACATACTCACTAAACCAAATTGTCTGAAGGTTATGTACATGTACCCACCAAATAAACATGTGTGGAGGTTATATACACGTACTACCTAGACCAACATGTGTGGAGGATCTATACACGTACCCACAAAACCAACATGTGTGGTCGTTATATACTTACCCACCAAATCAACCATGTGTGGAGGTTACATACATGTACCCACCAAATAAACATGTGTGGAGGTCATATACACGTACCCACCAAACCAAAATCTGTGATGGTTATATACACATACCCACCAAACCTACATGCCTGCAGGTTATATGCATGTACCCAGCAAACCAACATGTGTGGAGGTTATATACACGTACTACCTAGACAAACATGTGTGGAGGTTACATACCTGTACCCACCAAATAAACATGTGTGGAGGTCATATACACGTACCCACCAAAGCAAAATCCGTGATGGTTATATACACATACCCACCAAACCTACATGCCTCCAGGTTATATACATGTACCCAGCAACCCAACATGTGTGAAGGTTATATACATGTACTCACCAAACCAACATTTGTGGAGGATATATACAAACACCCAACATTTGTGGAGGTTATATACTCATACCCTGCAACCCAGTATGTTTGGAGGTTATACACACGTACCCACCAAACCAACATGTATGCAGGTTATATGACCATAACCACTAAACCAACGTGTGAAGGTTATATACATGTACCCACCAAACCAACATGTGTTTAGGATAAAGACACTAACCCCTCAAACCAACATTTCTGCAGGTTATATACACATACCCACTAAACCAACATGTGTTGGTTATATACACGTACCCACCAAACCAACATGTGTGAAGGTTATATACATGTACACACCAAATATACATGTGTGGAGGTTATATACACATATCCATCAAATAAACATGTGTGGAGGTTATATACACGTACCCACCAAATCAATATGTCTGCAGGTTATATACACATACCCAGCAAACCAACATGTGTTGGTTATATACACATACCCACCAAACCAACATGTGTGAAGGTTATATACATGTACACACCAAATATACATGTGTGGAGGTTATATACACATATCCATCAAATAAACATGTGTGGAGGTTATGTACACATATCCACCAAACCAACATGAGTGCAGGTTATATACATGTACCCACCAGAACAACATGTGTGGAGATTATCCGCATGTACCCACCAAATAAATGTGTGGAGGTCATATACATGTACCCACCAAACCAACAAGTGTGAAGTTTATATACACATACCTACCAAACCAACATGTGTGGAGGTTATACACAAGTACCGACCAAACCAACATTTGTGAAGGTTATATACACGTACCCACCAAATAAACATGTCTGGAGGTTATATACATGTACCGACCAAGCCAACATGTGTGCAGGTTATATACACGTACCCACCAAATAAACATGTCTGGAGGTTATATACGCATACCAACCAAGCCAACATGTGTGGAGGTTATATACACATACTCACCAAACCAACATGTGTGAAGGTTATATACACATACCCATCAAACCAACATGTCTGCAGGTTATATACATGTACCCACTAAACCAACATGTGTGGAGGTTATACACACGTACCCACCAAACCAACATGTGTGGAGGCTATATACACATACTCACCAAACCAATATGTGTGAAGGTTATATACACATATCCATCAAACCAACATGTCTGCAGGTTATATACATGTACCCACTAAACCAACATGTGTTGAGGTTATATACATGTACCCACCAAACCAACATTTGTGGAGGTTATAAACATGTGCCCACCAACCCAACATGTGTGGAGGTTATGCACACATACCCACCAAACCAAAATGTGTTGAGGTTATACACACGTACCCACCAAATAAACATGTGGAAGTTATATATACGTACCCACCAAACCAACTTGTGTGAAGGTTATATGTATGTACCCACAAAACCAACATGTGTGGAGGTTATATACATGTACCCACTAAACCAACATGTGTGGAAGTTATATACACGTACCCACCAAACCAACATGTGTGAAGGTTATATACATGTATTCAGCAAACCAACATGCGTGAAGGTTATACACGTGTCCCCCAAACCAACATATGTGGAGGCTATATACACAGACCCACCAAACCATCTTGTGTGGAGGCTATACACACGTACCCACCAAACCAACTTGTCTGCAGGTTATATATACAGACCTACCAACCCACCTGCATAAATGCACTACTATAAAATCACCACCTTCTCATGTAACAAAGCATCACAAGCATGTGGGCCGTAAGTCTTCCATAAACACATGCTCAAAAACTACAAGTAAAATGTTCTAATAACCATTGACTGGTCTTTTGTCAGACACATTGACACCTTGTCCATGATGTTGGACAAAGGCAGGATAACAGTAACTTGTCTCTATGATGCCAGAATCCAGCATCTCTGTGGGTGTCTTCAGTCTCTCAAAGCAGACAAGGTATGAGTATGACTTTCTGGTTGCCCATGCAGGAGTGAATGACTTACACCACTCAGCCCTGGAAGACACAAAGAGAGATCTCAGCATGCATGTGTTGGACACAGGCAAACTCCAGCAGTACATTGGCACCCTCAGGCCTTGAATAGAATCTTGCCTTTGTCCAGAAGGCTATCTACATGCAAACATAAATTGACTTAAGTAACTGGCTAAGTAGTTGTGTCATTCTAGTGGAAGGCGGGTCCAATTTGTGTCATCCCGGAAGGAAATGGAAGACAGGCCAACCTGCTTCACTAGAAATGGCCTGTACCTCTTGCTTTACAGCCATCCCCTTGCTGGTTCCATAGTGTCTCTTCAGACCAAGTCTGACTACTAAACGTTCCAAAACAGTAAATAGTCATATTGCAAATCCTAATACCGACCACATCAAGGCTGATCTTCTCAGTGCCCAAAGTCTTAAAAGCAAAATGTCTAATCTTGAGGCTGTCCTGCACTGAGAACACATCCAGGCAACCTGGCTAAGGACTCAACTCTATAGCTGTGCCAGTGAGGATTCTTATTGGTGAAGTACCAGTGGTGAGGATTAGTATTAATATTAATTTCACTCAGTATAATTGGGTTCCCTTGTAAGGGCCTTAGAGTAGCTGGCTTTGAAGTGTCTGGTGGCAGTAACTACTTTATAGTCTTGGCCATAGGGGGCATAGCTAGTACATTTGTGCCAGCTTCTCCCAGGTGTGTGTGTGTGTGTGTGTGTGTGTGTGTGTGTGTGTGTGTGTGTGTGTGTGTGTGTGTGTGTCTGTGTATGTGTCTGTGTGTGTGTGTGGGCACGCACGTGTGTGTGTGAAAACAGATCTGCAAGAGTGTGTGTGTCAGCTGCTTGGAGCATGGACACGAAGCACTGGTTTCACAGAGAAGGTGCTGGAGGACTTTGGCTTGGACACTTGGCTGAGGACTCAGCTCTACAGCTGTGCCAGTGGGGAGTCTCAATGGGCCTCTGAGAGAGACAGAGAGAAATTCAGACCCTGTACTGAGTGTGTTCCATGTGCTCTTAAGGGAAATTGTGCTTGATGCAGAGAGCTGCATCTGGAAATACTGGGTGTATCCATTTTGTGTTCCAAGTGAATGTCCCTCTCCAGTATCAGTGGTGAGGATTCAGGGGACATCACAATCTGTTTAGATTTATTTTATTCTGCATGGTTTTTATTTATTTATTTACATTTGCTGACCGGGAGTGTCCGACTGGATGTAGGTCCATTTTCAGCGGAGGCCCGGGGAGAAAAGCTCCACAGTTAAAATATACAGACAGTAGTTACATTGGATTTACACAGCAATTAATTTGATTAACATAGCAATTAACAATTACAAACATAGTTACAGATGAAGAACATAGTACATCAGTAGACAACTAGAATCTTTATCATCTGTGAAGTATATCACAGACATTAACAATTGTTACAATAAGAAGTTCCTGCTGTATAGGCTTACGAGCATCCAAGCTTGCTATAATCAAGGTAGTTAGTGGGGTGGAAAGAAAGGTAGTGGGTGGATGGGGTGGGTGATATTAGAGGGATAGTTGCAAGGGCATACCCAGCATGTTTTTAGGTGCGCTGTTAGTAAATTTGTAAAGTTAGGGTTGTTTAGTTAAGGTTTGTAAAGTTAATCTGCTGAAAATGGTCATGGTGAGATGGAATTTCTCCATCAACAAACAAATAAATAAATAAAATCTCTGGGATGGTCAGACAGAGACTGTAATGACCAAGTCACTGTGCTGACGTACGTCCTGACATTTGGTACTACAGATAATGATTCAGGGCAGCTGTTTCCCTTCTTACATCAATAGCATAACAACATTTGTGTCTATGAAGAGACAAATTGTTTACTAGAACAATCACAAAAACAGATTCCTTATGCAGACCATCTCAAAAAACTCCAGCTTTACTCCATCGCATATCGCCTACTCAGAGGTGATCTCTGCCTAACATACAAAGCTATGTCAAACCCAGAGCTGTTGGACATGCTCCACTTAAGGAAATCCCAATCCCTCCGAGCTACACACTCTAGGGACCTAAACATTGTCACCACAATAAACAGAACATGCTGGAGGTTTAGAGTCCTGTCTGAGACTTCCCATACTCTGGAACAGACTACCTATCTATGTCAAACAGAGCTCCTCATTAGCACTCTTCAAGAAAAATCTTGATGATTGGATGGGAAATGGGAAATTCACCCTGGGGATCACTTCTGTGGTTCTGCTTGACAGGGGCACAGGAAAATAATGTTCTTGGGTGGCGAAAGCCAGGGTACCTTTTTGGCTAGGCTTGTATAGGCCTTAGGGCCATAGCCTAGTACCTACCTATGAACCTATGAACAGGTCTGTGAACACAACATAAATAGTGCTGGCAGCTGTAGAAGTGGGGAGGGGGATAAGTAGCAATCAGCATTTGTTTTATGTTTTTTCTTTTAGTTTACTAACTTCTTGGGTAGTGTAGAGAAGCATTTACCTTATGAAGGAAATAAAGGGCAAACAATAGCTGCATTGTTAAACCCTCTTGAGTTTCTTGTCATTCTGGGAAGCAATCTATCAAGCTTTATGTATAACATCACTTTTTGCTGCATAAGCTTTCATATCATTAGAGCATGATCTGGATTATATGACTCCTTCTTCTTCTTTCGGCTTTTCCCGGTTAGGGGTCGCCACAGCGGATCACCTGTCCGCTCATGATTGGCAGTGGAATTTTATGGTGTCGAGTTGCCAGCCCAACCTTCCACAGAAGGCACACACATGCATTCAAACCTAGGGCCAATTTAGAGTGTCCAATCCACCTACAGCATGTTTTTGGGATGTGGGAGGAAACCGGAGCACTTGGAGGAAACCCACGTGACCACAGGGAGGACATGCAGACTCCACACAGAAGGCACCCCAGCCAAGGATCGAACCAGGGAACCTCTTGCTGTGAGGTGACAACGCTAACCGCTGCACCACCATGGCTGCCCATCTGGATTATATGACTAATGAATTCATATGATGACTTCAGACTTTGAAAGCAGCTTATTAATGCTCTCTGCATGAAAACTGCTTAGTATCATAACTTGCTACCTGATTGTGAAGCTACAGTCTAAAGTACGTAAGGCATGAAGATAAAACCTCTGCTCAGTCCAAATTATTTAGTTTGTTACAGCCAGATAATAAATCGATTTCTGTTGCTTTTTTGTGGGATTGTGGGTTAGATAGCCTTTACTTGCTAAGCCCGGTGAACCAGTGGTATGCAATATTTTCAAATATTATCTGGTTGACTATTTATATTTTAAATAATCTGGCTGAATTCTGAAAAATATAATTATTAGATTGAGTGCATTGATCTGTCCGATTCAACTTTCTGTCTCTGAGAAGCTGTACATGTATCCTGTGCAAGAGTTATAGATATCAGTGCATTATTAGTCCTAAATTAATGTGGAAGACACGTGTCTGTTTTGAACAGTGGTGTGTTCCTGGAAGTCCTTTACCTGATGCAGATTGATGAAAATGTCTCCTGCTGGGGGTGTCTCACCACCTGCCATGGCTTCAGTCTGATGTTTCAGCATGAGCAGAGTGAAGAGGTCTCAGCCCTTCTCTTTCACAGCTGTGTTTCCAGAAAACCTTAGGAGTGGCATAACCTGTAAAGAGGCAAAACACAATGCAAGTTAGGAAGCAGCACACATGGATATCCCAGTCCAATATGCTGTGATTCAGACCTGGACAGCCATCTTTTAATGCAGCTATATAAAGAAACAATGCTATTTTAGAGATGTCCACTTACAATAAAGTCAGCCATGTAGGGTTTTCAATTTAAGCAATAATGATAGCCTCTTCTGCAGGGTCTAGACACAAGATTAACCTTATTACTCATTCCAGAACAATGTAATCTACCATATCTAAACAAACTTTGCTTAACAGAAAACTTAAAAGAAGGATGAAACTTGGTTTTCATTTTTCTTTTGAAAAGGTGTCCACCTTTCCTCTATGCACATCTGTTTCCATGTTCACCACATCAAATCTTAATATGCTTTCAGATCTGCTTTTCTTGCATATGAAACTGAGTTTGTATAAGAAGATAGAAGCCTACATTTTTATGATGACTATAAACCAGCTCAAGAGTAATATAAAATCTAATTAAGTCACTGTACCTTCTAAGTGCCATTTGTCGCTTTTTATAGGGTTGCATTGTGGGTACCTTTGCTCTCTTAATTTCAGTTTATACTTATCTGCAGTGGGTGTTTACTTTTCTCTAGGTATATGTTTGAACTTGCTGGATGTCTGACTGATAATGTCTTTATTAGGAATGTGATAAGGGGTCTGCAGTCAGTTTAATAAGTACCATAAAATCCACTGTTGTTTCTTTGGGATGGAAATGCATGTTTGAAAACTGAGACAGAATTCAGCTGGGGAAACCACTGTTGAAAAACTTTTTTGTAACTAGTAAGGAAACAGTTACAATTTCTGAGCACAAAGATATTCACTAGGATAGGCAGCAGAAACACTAGATCACTGTATCAATACCAGTGGATTGTGTGATGTCATCCACGTCACCTTGCACTACTGTGGAATACTCCACATATTATACAGGCAAGGTACCCATAATGCAGTGCTGAAACAGATATACTGAGGCTCTGCTATGGAATACTGCACACATTATACAGGCAAGGTACCCATAATGCAGTGCTGAAACAGATATACTGGTCTGGATATGGAATCCAGAAACTGTAACTATTGTAACACCCAATGCACAGCCTAAGTAAATTCAGCAGAACGTCCTCGAAAGTTTGTAAATGTGCTAATAAAGTTTATGATTATCTAGGACAAAACGTATTTGAAATTTATCAAAAAAACGTTGTGTTAGCAAGTGTGAGTAAAATTGATTGTGGAATTTGTATTCATCTGGACTCAAAAATAAGCAGTAACAGGAATAGTGAGGCAAAGAGCCTGAAATAACATCACTGTAGTCTGTGACAGGGATCCAGTTATTGTAGGGAAAATGATTTAAAGGCAAGCGAATCTATAAAGCATATGATACTGTAAATAATACTAAAATGTAAATCACCAGGCTAAACTAAGGGTCACAAAGGTACATTAATCTGTTCGGGGGTGTAGAATGTAGTTTGTTGTTACGCAGCTCAGAACAGGAAGCCATACCACTAGGTAAGTCAGAAGAAGAAGCAAACATACATACATATATACACGCAAACAGCTCCAGGACGGCTAGGCCAGCATAAAATACATTCTTTATAGAGATCAAACTGAAAAACTATACCTTCATGTGCTGTCTAAAGTAAAACTACAATGTTATTTGATTATCAGATTTCTAAGACATTTACCCTTTATGGCCGCATGTTAAATCGTTAAATGTCATACAAGGACTTTGGTAGATACTGTCTACTTAGGTTGAAACATAAGGGCTAAAGCAATTCTCCAATGAGCTGGCTTTGTTTTCAGACACTCCACTTTGTTATCATCCAGGTTGCTGGCATCTAGTTATTTTCAGCCTTTCTATTTAAAGCCATACTTCTGCCAACAATGGTGTCTGAACTCACGTTTCCTTTTATGGGCACTCACAGTTGTTTCAAAGTTTGATTTCTCAGTGATATGTGATAAGCTGGTCTGCCACGTGCCTTATGAATTTTAAAGCACAATTTCTAACCGTAATATGAATTTATATAATACATTTATCAATGAGATGCTACAGTAAAACATGATAAATAAACTGCAGGAACAGAGTAGCATTTTATTGCTTTCATTTGTTAAGCAGGTCACTGCACATAAACCTCTTTTTCAGGGACCACCCATTAGCACTCTCTGATTGACTTGCTTATAGATAAATAGTAAGGCTAAATAAATCAAACCCTGGTGTACAGGATTATACTAATTAGCAGCTCCTGGTGTCAATCTTCTGTTCTAGCTTTGACTTTTGAAATTGCTCTGACTATACGGGATGATTTAATAATGCAATAAACACACAAACCTATAAACCTGTTAGGAATCCCTTCATGCTTTTAATTATTTATCAGCAGAAATTCTCTGTCAAACATTATTATTATCAGCAAGGCCACTGGTTTAAGATTCTTAAAATAAAGAAATTCAATTTACATAATCTGAAGCTCCAGAAATGATGCTAGTGATTGTAGATGTAATTTAAAGTTGTTATACTAACTACATTACAATTGTAAGATAATTGTAATGTAAACAGAACAAAATCACAATATAAATACAAAACGCAAAATAAAGGAAACTAGCTACATTGTAAGTGACATATCAAAAGAACTGTAGGTTTTTCCTCGGGGAATAATCTAGTCTAAAATACCAATTTATATGAAATGTTTTGATTTACCATTACTCTAATTGTCAGTTTTGTAGATTTTTTAAGATATTTCTTGAAGAAAAAAACTCAGAAAAACAGGGTCTTCATTAAGAAAAGAATCAGGAGACAGAGAGAAGAAAACTACTACACTGAAGAAACCAAAGGAATGAGAGAGAGAGAGAGAGAGAGAGAGAGGCATAGAGAGGGGGAGAGAGAGGGAGAGAGACAGAGAGCAAGAGAAAGGGGGAGAGAGAGGGAGAAAGACAGAGAGCAAGAGAAAGGGGGAGAGAGAGAGACAGAGAGCAAGAGAAAGGGGAGAGAGAGAGAGAGACAGAGAGCAAGAGAAAGGGGAGAGAGGGAGAGAGACAGAGAGCAAGAGAAAGGGGAGAGAGAGAGAGAGAGAGCATGCCAGAGAGAGGGGAGAGAGAGAGAGAGACAGAGAGCATGCCAGAGAGAGAGAGAGAGAGACAGAGAGCAAGAGAAAGGGGAGAGAGAGGAGAGAGACAGAGAGCAAGAGAAAGGGGAGGGGAGAGAGAGAGAGACAGAGAGCAAGAGAAAGGGGAGAGAGGAGAGATACAGAGAGCAAGAGAAAGGGGAGGAGAGAGAGAGACAGAGAGCAAGAGAAAGGGGAGAGAGGAGAGAGACAGAGAGCAAGAGAAAGGGGAGAGAGAGAGAGACAGAGAGCAAGAGAAAGGGAGAGAGAGACAGAGAGAAAGAGAAAGGGGGAGAGAGAGGGAGAGAGACAGAGAGCAAGAGAAAGGGGGAGAGAGAGGGAGAGAGACAGAGAGCAAGAGAAAGGGGGAGAGAGAGGGAGACAGAGAGCAAGAGAAAGGGGGAGAGAGAGGGAGAGAGACAGAGAGCAAGAGAAAGGGGGGAGAGAGAGAGAGACAGAGAGCAAGAGAAAGGGGAGAGGGAGAGAGACAGAGAGCAAGAAAAAGGGGGGAGAGAGAGGGAGAGATACAGAGAGCAAGAGAAAGGGGGAGAGAGAGGGAGAGAGACAGAGAGCAAGAAAAGGGGAGAGGAGAGATACAGAGAGCAAGATAAAGGGGAGAGGGAGAGATACAGAGAGCAAGAGAAAGGGGGAGAGAGAGGGAGAGATACAGAGAGCAAGAGAAAGGGGGAGAGAGGGAGAGATACAGAGAGCAAGATAAAGGGGGAGAGAGGGAGAGATACAGAGAGCAAGAGAAAGCGGAGAGAGAGAGAGACAGAGAGCAAGAGAAAGGGGGAGAGAGAGGGAGAGAGACAGAGAGCAAGAGAAAGGGGAGAGAGAGGGAGAGAGACAGAGAGCAAGAGAAAGGGGAGAGAGGGAGAGAGACAGAGAGCAAGAGAAAGGGGAGAGAGAGGAGAGATACAGAGAGCAAGAGAAAGGGGAGAGAGGAGAGATACAGAGAGCAAGAGAAAGGGGGAGAGAGGGAGAGATACAGAGAGCAAGAGAAAGGGGGAGAGAGAGGGAGAGATACAGAGAGCAAGAGAAAGGGGGAGAGAGAGACAGAGAGCAAGAGAAAGGGGAGAGAGAGGGAGAGACAGAGAGGAAGAGAAAGGGGAGAGAGAGGAGAGAGACAGAGAGCAAGAGAAAGGGGAGAGAGAGAGAGACAGAGAGCAAGAGAAAGGGGGAGAGAGAGGGAGAGATACAGAGAGCAAGAGAAAGGGGAGAGAGGGAGAGATACAGAGAGCAAGAGAAAGGGGGAGAGAGAGGGAGAGAGACAGAGAGCAAGAGAAAGGGGGAGAGGAGAGAGAAAGAGAGCAAGAGAAAGGGAGAGAGAGGAGAGATACAGAGAGCAAGAGAAAGGGGGAGAGAGAGGGAGAGAGACAGAGAGCAAGAGAAAGGGGGAGAGAGAGGGAGAGAGACAGAGAGCAAGAGAAAGGGGGAGAGAGAGGGAGAGAGAGAGCGAGAGAAAGGGAGGGGAGAGAGTGAGAGACAGAGAGCAAGAGAAAGGGGAGAGAGAGGAGAGAGACAGAGAGCAAGAGAAAGGGGAGAGAGAGACAGAGAGTGAGAGAAAGGGAGAGACAGAGAGAGAGACAGAGTGAGAGAAAGGGAGAAAGAGAGAGACAGAGTGAGAGAAAGGGAGAAAGAGAGAGAGACACAGAGTGAGAGAAAGGGAGAGAGAGAGAGAGACAGAGAGCAAGAGAAAGGGGGAGAGAGAGGGAGAGAGACAGAGAGCAAGAGAAAGGGGGAGAGAGAGGGAGAGAGACAGAGAGCAAGAGAAAGGGAGAGAGAGAGAGAGAGACAGAGAGCAAGAGAAAGGGGGAGAGAGAGACAGAGAGCAAGAGAAAGGGGGAGAGAGAGGGAGAGAGACAGAGAGCAAGAGAAAGGGGGAGAGAGAGGGAGAGAGACAGAGAGCAAGAGAAAGGGGGAGAGAGAGAGAGAGAGACAGAGGGGGATAGATGCAAAAAGCAGACTATACCTCACTCTGACTTCCCATCAGCATGCCTCACAGGTCCACTTGACTTTAAATGTTTAAAATGTCACAATGTGTCGTGCTGACATTACACTCTTACCTCATAGTTTTAGAAATGCTGAAAACATACACATGCAGTTAAAATTAAATACTGATATCTTAAATATTAACAAATAGCACTGGTTCCTGAATCCACTGGAAATAAATATTGACAGTCCCTAAGGATGACAATGACAGCACAGCTGGTGACAAATGCTGACACATGTCTCAGCTAAGATGAATTAGAGGAATGGCCCAACTAAAATCCATCAAAACTGTCAAACATAGCTTTCTGATCACGTGTGTGGGTGCAGTCAGTCACAAGCTATGCGAGCTGTGATGCATAAATTAATTTTTTAGGGACAGCATTTTACAAATAGCATATTCTGGCATATTCTGTTCTTTCTTTCTTGCTTCAAGTATAGGACTGCTGCTAAAAGTGAAAAGAAGTATGTAGCTTTTAGTTTATCAGAATTCATAGATATATTGAAGCATGAAAGGTTTATTATACTTTTAGTATCAGATAAAATTAAGCAGAAGTAAAGAGAAGATGCTGTTGTCTTATGTTATATTTCATCTGACCCTTACTTCAGTTTGTTCTAGGCATAAGTGGGTCATAAAAAATTTGGATTCAGAAAGTAAAAAAAGCTAAAATACTTTTCTAAAGCAAAGTACAACCTACTAAGCGATGATATAAAAGTTTTATAACCCCGCAATTACAGACAATGACTCCGATGCAGAGGTGTACACAAATGCCCTGTATAGACACTTAAGCAACTGTACAGACATGGCTGTACCTGACCAGATTAAAATCAGTCCTCCTGAAAAAGTAAGCCACCCTGATAGACCTCAAGTATAAACAGGAGGTCTACTTCAAATTCTCAAAGCTGCAGAACATCGAATTATACATCATCGAGGATGAGATGATCGATGTTCTACAATGCTGAGCATGGAAGTAGGCTAAATTAAAAATGATAAAACTCTGCTTGTAAGTTGTTGCAGGGGGGCAAGCCCTCATGTACTCCCTCATCCCCTGCTACTTAAATATGCCAACTCCGAGATCGCACTACAATGAAGAGAACGGTAAATGTTCTATTCCATGCCATTCTCTTCACTGTAGTGCGATCTCAGAGTTGGTATATTTTAGAAGCAGGGGGTGTGGGGCTGCAGGGGGGGCTTTCCCCCCTGCAAAAATGTGAAATAAGAGGTTTTAACGTTTTAGTTTGTTTTTTTTTTTAGGTTCAATATTGCTGAAGTTCGATCCTCTGATCCTCAATGATCAGAGGTTTGATGTTCTGCAATTTCGATACTTTGAAGGGAACCCTAAACAGGTTATATAACAAAAGGAAGAAATTGATGTCTAAGAATAGGGAACTGACTCAACAGAGGAAGAATTCCCTCCAGAGCTTGAACATGCAAATCAGAAATCTTGTAAAGTCCTCTACAGCTATTTATGAAGCTAAAATATCATCCCTAGCTAAGGATAATCATAAAGCATTCTTTACCTGCTTTCGAAATCTAAATGGTAATGCCCAGCCATGTACCAAACTGGTAGTAGATGGTACCACTCATACTAGACCACAGGAAATTGCTAGTCTGCTAGCTGACAGATTTGGGGCAAACTTCATGCCCCTGTCCCCACTAGCCATACCCCAAAACATACCTGGCATCAGTCCTCTGCCTAGAATCTCTAGACATCAGCTCATATCTGTGCTCTCCAAGCCAAAAACATGGCCTCAATGGGAACAAATAAGATCCCAGGTTGCTTATTAAGCAATCTAAAACAGGACCTAGCAAATCCACTTATTGTTCTCTTTAAGCATAGTCACAGAACTGGCTTTGTTCCAGCAGAGTGGAGAAGTGCAACAGTAATCCCCTTGTACAAAAGGGGGCCATAAAGTGACTCTGGGAATTATAGAACCATAAGTCTATGGAAATAATCATCATGGACCTTATCAACAAGAACAAAGGTGACCTTCAAACTCTAGTCCTAACCCAGTTTGCCTTTGTTAAGGGTAGATCATGCTTATTAAACCTAGTAGACTTCTTTTAGAAAGTCACCAAAGCCCTAGACATAGGCTTACTGCTTATCTTAACTTAGCCCAGGCTTTTGACACAATCCCCCACTCAGGTATCATTGAGAAACTCTCTCAGCTGGGGATTAACCCTTGCATCACTAGATGGGTAGCCAATTGGCTCATGAACAGAACACATACTGTCAATGTTGGTGACTCCACCTCTACTAGTAAACCAACCACCAGTGGCATACCACAAGGATCTTTGCTGGGACCTTTTTTGCTTGGAATCTGTTTATCAGTAGTCCAGGCTAAAGTAGACAGCCTTTGGCTTACCAAGTTCACTGTTCATTGCAAATTGGTGCAATCACTGAGTCCCCCCAACAATGTTAACATATTACAGAAGGGGCTAACACAGACAAAGGAATGGTGCCAAAGCCACAGTCTAAAACTAAATGCAAAAAAAATTGCATTATTATCCCCTTTGGCAAAGCAGAATTACCTGCTAATTACAATATTGACAGCACCTCCCCTATGTTACAAACCCAGTGGTGTCAGATCTGGGGACACAGGGCGATAGCAATCTGAACTTCAACCACCAAGTGTCCACAGTGATAAGGAAAGCCTTCTACATTGCGGATCTCATAAGTAAGGGCTTTGCCTCCAGGTGTAAGGATGTTATAACTCCACTGTAATCAACCCTCAGACCATTAATAGAGTACAATGCTCTCTTCTGCATGTATCTCACTGGACACCTGCAGCAGCTGGAGAGACCACAGAGGTTTCTCACCAAGAAGATACATGCCCTCCAAACCATGACTTATGTGGATATACTGAAAGCCCTGTCACTGTA
Organism: Protopterus annectens; assembly: GCF_019279795.1. Classification (NCBI taxonomy): domain Eukaryota; kingdom Metazoa; phylum Chordata; order Ceratodontiformes; family Protopteridae; genus Protopterus; species Protopterus annectens. Next base: position 1,173,034,774 of record NC_056737.1, on the reverse strand, counting down.
TTCTGTATCATATAGGCTGCTGAGATTACTTCTGCCTGGCCTACAGGGCAGTCTCTCACCCTGCCCTGATGGAAATGCTGTACATCCACAAGTCAAATGGCACAAGAGTCACTCGCTCTAGGGATCTTAACCAAGCCTGCGACATTAACAGAACATGCTGGAGAGACAGATATATCTCCCAGAGATTGGCACTTCTTTGGAATAAACTTCTAATTCACATGAAGCAGAGCACCTTGTGAAGATATGTGAAGGCCGCCAGCCTAGCTAGATAGGATTCTGCAGATAATTCTGTCATTGTATATTAATATAATCCACAGGCTTGCCCTCTTAAATGTAAGAAAACTGTGTTAAATGTTGAACTTCAAAAATGTAACCACAGTGCACTCTGTTGGAAGAAGCTGATAAGTCAAGCATTGTATGACTGTTTGATCTCAAAGCTCGGAGACGTAATGCCTGGACTGAGGAATTCCTTCTCTTGTTTTGAGACCAGAGTTAATTACTTGCGAGAGATGCAGCTATTTAGCCAAACTGGAGGCTGAGCTCTCTCAGCTCAGGACTGGCAAGACCAGACAGGAGGAGAAGGCAACTACACACACCACAAAACCAGCCTCACATAATGCTACCACACCACTGAATCAAACACATAAACACACAAAGACATACTCGGAGGCTCTGAGTAAAAATTTACCTAAACAGCAGAGGCCTCCAAAGCAGACACCCAAACAACTGCTACCTCAAGACACCCCACAAGCAACACATAAACCACAAAAGCAGTGTGCAAAGCAGTCACAGCCCTTAAAGCCAAATACAACACCAAACATACTTGTCATAGGTGACTCCATAGTCAGACACACTGGCGTCCCACTCACCAGGCTGAACAAGGAGAGGGTCACAGTAAGCTGCCTATCGGGCGCTAGAATCCGCCACATAACACAAGCACTCGGGTCACTCCACAGCAAGTACAAATATGACACAGTCATTGTCCATGCTAGTGTGAACGACCTGAGACGTACCTCCCTGGACTACATGAAAAGAGACATAGAGGAGCTCTCTGATTATGTAGCCCAGGCAGGTATGACCCTAACCCTGAGCAGTATCCTTCCTTCACCAAGAATGATGCCACAATATAGAGACAAGATGATCAGCTTTAACAATTGGCTTAATGTCTGGTGTCATTCAAAGGGGATCCAGTGTCTGTCTGCCTGGGATGACATGCTTGACAAGCCACGCTGCCATGAGGACGGCTTGCACCTGCCACCCTGGGATTCCGGATATTGGCTAAGGCTCTTGCCACCCCCATAGTGCCTTTTTTAGGCAAGGCTCAAATTCTAAACCTACCACCCTAGAAAACAAAAATGGGAAGAAACTGAGGGTAATGCTGCTCAATGCCAGAAGTCTAAATCTCAAAATGCACGCACTCGAGGCCCTTCTCCGTATGGAGAACATCGATGTCTGTGCTGTAACTGAAACCTGGTTCAAGGCTCCTGAGAGCACCCTGGCACTATTAGGTTTTACCTCATATCATGCGTTCCGGCCCCAAAACACGGACCACACCACAAAAGGAGAGGGTGTATCCATATTCATAAAGGATACCCACACCTCCAGGTTGGTGACAACGCACGAAGCTTCGGAAAACATCCAGGTGCAACTAACCATAGGCAAAACTGCTCTACAAATTGTAGCATGCTACAGGCCACCCTCTCAAACTCAGGAACCCCACACAGCCTTCCTGAAGACACTGGAGGGTATAAATGTATCTCCAAAATCCATCATATTGGGTGACTTCAACTACCCGAATATAGGCTGGGAACATTACTCAAGCCCTAACTTTCTAGCCCAACGGTTCCTGGATTTCATAAATTCAAATGCCATGGAACAGCTAGTCACTGTTCCCACGAGAGGAGAAAATATACTAGATCTCATTATCACAAACATGGGGACAAAATGCTCCACACCGGAAGTATATCCCTCATTGGTGAGATCTGATCATAAACTAATCTCACTGGAAATCCACATCCCGCCCCACCCCAAACAAAAAAAGACCACAGTGAAGAACTTCTCTAAAGCAAACTTCACACTACTCAAGACTGGTGTGGTATCCTTCAAGGCCCCTGAGACAGTGGAAACCACAACCCAAGCTGCTGAAGCCCTTACAAATGCCTTCTATGAACACCTCCAGGACTGCATGGATCAGGCAATCCCAAATAAAACCAAGACTCTTTCCACAAAGGGCAAACGTCCAGTCTGGTGGACCCCAGCCATTAACAAACTTTACAATAAGAGGAGAAAGCTATTACATGATAGAACAAAATCCATAAAAGGGAAGTCACCCCTGATCATTATTAGTAAAAAAATATGAGCACTCATAAAATCAACTAAGGCCAATTTTGAGAGAAAAATTGCCATGGATTCAAAGGACAATTATAAGGCCTTTTTCAGCTATGTTAGGAACCTGGGTGGAAACTCCCAGATATGCTCAGAATTAGTCCAAAATGATACAAAAATCACTGAACCCACAGACGTTGCCAACATACTGGCAGACAGGTTCAGTGCAAACTTCACCCCCCTCTCCCCCCTAAAAGAGAGATAACTATCCCAGCGGAGTGTAGCCTCTCAGACATCTCAAATGCGCAGGTGAAAGCTGCACTCTCTAAAGCTAAAAACACAGCATCAATGGGACCGGATGGTGTCCCCAGCTGTGTGCTACACGAGCTAAATGAGGAAATAAACCCACACATAAGGCAGCTGTTTAATCTCAGCCTTACCACAGGATACATGCCCAAGGAGTGGCATACGGCAACTGTGGTCCCACTCCACAAAGGCGGTGCCTCTACGGACCCTGGTAATTACCGCCCCATAAGCTGAACAAGTCTAGTCTGCAAAGCTATGGAGAGGATCATAATGGAGCTCATAAACAAAGATATAGGGGACTTGCAGACATTGAACCCGACCCAGTTTGGCTTCGTCAAGGGAAGATCATGCCTTTTGAACTTGTTCGACTTCTTCGAAACAGTCACCAAGGCCATTGATGAGGGCAAGGCAGTCCATACAGCCTACCTTGACCTTGCAAAGGCTTTCGACACAATACCCCACTCGGGTATTGTAGAAAAACTTACCAGCTTAAATGTAAACCCATATGTCACAAGATGGGTTGCAAACTGGCTTAAGGACAGAACCCACAGGGTTAGAGTTGCTGGCGCTATGTCAGACTCCAAGCCGGTCACAAGTGGTGTCCCACAGGGCTCGGTCCTTGGCCCCCTATTGTTCGGCATCTACTTCTCAGAAGTACAGGCCAACATGGGAGGACTTTGGCTGACAAAATTTGCAGACGACTGCAAACTGGGCGCCATAGTGGAAAGTGCATCGGACACGGATATCCTTCAGAAGGGACTCATGGAAACAGATAGCTGGTGCCAGAGCCATGGCCTGAAGTTAAACGCCAAAAAATGTATAGTCATACCCTTCGGGAAAAACAAGGTAACCCCAAGCTACCATATAGGTGGCAATCCACTAAGCACAGAAGAGGTTATCAGGGACCTGGGGACCCAGGTTGACAGTAGCCTTTCTTTTGACACTCACGTTGCTAAAGTGGTTAGAAAGACCTTCTTACATTGCCCACCTGATCATGAAGGGATTCACATCCAGATCTAGTGAGGTCATTGTTCCCCTGTACTCTTCACTTATCAGACCAATGATCGAGTACAATGCCCCATTCGGGATGTATCTCGCCCGACATCTGCAGCAATTGGAGAGACCTCAAAAGTTTCTCACCAAAAGGATAAAGGGACTCCAAAATCTGTCATATGCTGCCAGATTGAAGAAACTCCAGCTCTATTCAGTCGCATACCGTCTGCTCAGAGGTGACATGTGCCTGACATACAAGGCCATGTCCAACCCGGAATTAATGGACATGCTCCACCTCAAAAAATCCAAATCCACCAAAACCACTAGAGCAAGTGACTTAAACCTTAGCACGGATATAAATAGGATGTGCTGGAGGGATAGATTTATCACTCAGAGACTCCCTATGCTGTGGAATAGAGTCCCGGTCCATGTGAGGCAGAGCACATCGCTGGCTCTGTTCAAGAGAAATCTTGACCTGTGGATGGGAGATCGTACGTTTGCCTCGGGAATCATCTCTGTGTCACTGCTGGACAGAGGCACAACAAACTAATGGGTACAGTATTTTTTCATATAAGGGGTGGCGTAAGCCACAAAAATTCAGGCTAGGCTTATAAATGCCTTGGGGCAGATAGCCTAGTATAAACCTATGAACCTATGAACCTATTCCTGTAGTTACCTGGCCAGGTGCTAGATCAAAGAAATGTTAAAACTCTGAGTTTCTGTTAGCCTGGGAACCAAATAAGAATGATGTAATCTAAAATGAGTCAGCAGTGAGGTATTATGTTTAAGACTTTCTCAGAGAAATAGAATCAGAGCATTTTGCATTTGTCTTCAGAACTGATCACTCACCAGTACTCTGCCTTTGCTTTGTATATATAAGTTTATTTAGAACTGAGATTGCGCTTAGAGTTAAATAGGAATTTAGTCAGATTTAGTCTAGCTGTTTTCTATATTTGTCAGACTATTCTACAGTATTATTTTAAGCATTTTCCTGTGATTTATGAACTCTTGACTAGCACTCGAATTGAGAATATTCTTGTGTTTTTATTATTTATTATTAAATATTTTAAACCTTTCAACTGTGGCTGTTTTGTGTAGAAATATTTTAAGCTCTAGAGTACTTGCATGTATGTGGTGATACTGTACAAAGTCACTCCAATAAGTCTTGCTGTTCATCCACTTACCTGTTGGATAATAATATTGCACAGTATAAATTGGACACCCTTTTGGAAGGGCCATATTAGTAGCTGATAAATAGGGGTTCTGGTGGCAGTGGATTACTAGCTTATAGCCTGGACAGAAGGGGCACAGCTAGTGAACCTGTGCCAGCCTTCCCCAGGAGTGTCTGTGTGGTTGTATATAAATCATATCTCAAAGTGTGTGTGTGTGTGTGTGTGTGTGTGTGTGTGTGTGTGTGTGTGTGTGTGTGTGTGTGTGTGTGTGTGTGTGTGTGTGTGTGTGTGTCAGCTACTTGGGCAGGGACACGAAGCACTGGTTGGACAGAGAGAGTGCTGGGAGGACTTGGCTTGGAACCCTGGTTAAGGACTCCACTCTATAGCTGTGGCATTGGAGAGTCTTATTGGGGATCTGGAGAGAAAGGGAGAAACCAGCCCCAGACTGACTGTGATCTCTGTGTGCTCTTAAGGGAAATTGTACTTTACTGTGTGTGCACTTGTTATCCTTCCCAATGTGCACGCCCCTCACTGGTGCTAGTGATGAGGATTGAGGCTCCTTGATTACTGTGCCAGTGCATGGGCATCACACACCTCACTGATCATATGCAAGCGCAACCTGGACAAATGGATAGGAGACCACAAATTTAACCTCCCTCATGGACAGCGGTAGTTGGTGTTTTTCATAGATTTGCAAATTATGCCCATCTAACCAAAGACAACTGGAGAAACTCAGGATTAACATGGCTAGGCTTGTAAGGGCCATAGGGCTGGTAGCCTAGTAACCTCCTATGAACCTATGTTTGTTTTATAGATCTCCAGTACTCAGTTATCAGGAAAGTTGTAATTTTAGCAGAAGAATTATTTCAAAGTTTGAGAATAATTTTGATTTAATAGCTGGAGACCTCAATGCCCCACTTGCTAGTCAGAAAGGTGTCCACAATGATGCAGGTAAGATGGATGAGTTGGTTAAACTGGGTATGGAACCTGAGTATGAACAAATGGGTGAAGACCCTACTAGAGGAGATAAAATAAACTGCATATAGTTTGGGTAAAGGAAAGTATAATTGAAATAAAATGTAATGTCATACCAAGGTTATTAGGGTCAGAACATCATAGCATAGTATGGAAACAAACATTAAGTGAGGATTATTAGAATATAAAGAAAAACGCAACAAGATATTTATTTTACAGAACTGATTTTTAAAAGGTGATTATAAGTATAGATATTGCTTGGGAAAAATTATATTCTTTTATACATCAGTTGGTATGAAAACATGTTCCATCTGTACTAGAAAGACCCATAGTCTTTAAAACACCTTGCTGGAATTGTGAGCTTGATAAATTTAATAAAATAATAAAACGTCTACAGAAAAAATGCAGATTACAAACAAATGAGTGTAATAGGGCTAGCTATAAACAGAGTAGAACTGCGTTTAGCAAACACTTGAAAAAGGACAGATGTAATTATGAATTGAAACTGTTAAACTTTATTCCAGCTAACAAAAATGCATTTTATAAGCACCTGAATCAATTTAGAGATAGGAAGGCTGGCAATAATATTGTGCATAATAATGAAATTACTACTTTGTAAGAGACTTGGTAGATTTGTTTCTAGATACAATGGTTGTCTGTAAAGAAAGCAATTGTTCTAATGATGAGATTTTATTTAATTTGGATGAAGATTGTCCTAATTTATTTGGATGTATTAATACCTAAGACTTGGGGCAAATGTATTCTTTTTCTACTGCAGGCCCAAATGGGATCAATGAATATTTCCTTAAGACTGTTTTAGAAACTGTTATGGTTTGTCCAGATATACTTTTCTAAAGCAATTTCTAAACAGGTTATGTGCCTAGGTTATGGAAGGAATCCTTAGTTATCCTTATAACTATGGTAGGTGAAGCTACAACTGTTGAGAACTTTAGTGCTATTAATCTGATGAGTATATTGGGAAAATGTTTTGAAGGAATTACTGTAGGCATATATTGGACAGATAAGGCTCATGTATAGATGTAACACTACATGGATTCACCCCAGGGAGAAAATTTATTGTCATTTTACCAACCATTATGAGAAGCGTTGAATAATAGACTGTCTGTGGACATAATTTATTTAGGTATGGCTAAAGCATTTGATACCATCCCTCAGGATAAAGTAACATCTCAAATGTTTCAACACAAGGTGAACCCTATGTGATAAGGTGAGTTATAAGGTGGATTAAGAACTGGTTATATTTTAGAAGTAGGAGGGTACAGCTGGGGATACTTTATCAAAGTCCCAACATTTTTTTTTGGAGTAATGCAGGCCTCCATCCTGGGACCAGTATTGCTTAGACTCGTTATAATATAATTTTCAAAATCAAGTAGATAGTCAGCTTTCCTTTGATAACCATGTTGCCAAAGTGGTTAGAAAATCCTTCTATGTGACCCATCTGATCACGAAAGAGCTCGCATCAAGATCTAAGTATGTAATGGTGCCCCTCTACTCTTCCCTCATCAGACCCATTATTGAGTACAATGCACCAATTGGAATGTACCTGGCTAGACATCTCCAGCAGCTGGAGAGACCACAGAGGTACATAACAAAGAGAATTACTGGCCTCAAACAGTTGCCCTATGCAGCACGATTGAAAAAGCTAAGCCTGTTCTCTGTTGCATACCACTTTCTCAGAGGCGATCTCTGTCTAACGTACAGAGCCATATCCAACCCCGAACTGTTGAACATGCTCCATCTTAGCAAAACCAAATCTACTCAAGCTACATGCTCTAGGGATATAAACCTCAACACAACAATGAATAGAACATGCTGGAGGGATAGATTCCCTTCGCAGAGACTTCCCTTACTATGGAACAGGGTCCTGATCTAAATAAGACAGAGCCCCTCACTATCACTCTTCAAGAGGAACCTTGATGAGTGGATGGGTAACAGAAAGTTCACACCGGGGGATCACACCAACAGCACTACTAGATAGGGGCCAAAGGTACTAGCTGCTAGTACAAGGGTCTAGGGAACTACTAAAGGGGCGGTGAATACCGCACAATGTGGCTGGGCTAATATATGCCTTCGGGCAGATAGCCCAGTACCGACCTATGAACCTATAAAAGGGATTTGGGTTAGTAAATATGCTGATGACTCCAAGATCAGTCAACGATTAAAGTCCAAGGTACTTACATGAAATGTATAAGTAGGTATCTGTTAACAACATGGACTGCTGTACAAAAAAGACTTGTGTTCTTCTTTTTGGTAGAAATAACAGGTGTCGTCCTTATGTGTTCAATGCTAATACATTGGATGTAGTGAGTAATGTTAAGGATTAGAAATAAAAGTTGATGGGGATTTTAATTTTGATTTGTATCTAATGGATGTTATTAGAAGATGCTATTTAAAAGCCAGGAATACTTTGAAGACCTTTGCATGCAGTGATAGGGAAGTTTTGGTGCCATTATATAAAGCTATTATGACACCTGTGATAGAATATATTGGGAATGTTTGTATGTTTAACTCACTACAGATAGTAAGACTGGAAAGAATACAGCAATTTTTTTCCTGACAGATAAAATATTTTTGGTGGGAGACTTACAAAGACGGACTTAGGGAGATTTCCTTGTTCTCCATCATATATCAGCTATTTAGGGGAGATTTCATTTTTATGTATAGGTGTCTTAAGTCTGAAAGCTTAGGAGTTATTATAGGTAAACAAAATTACCATCGGAGAGGAATAAGGAATAGCGATCATATGATGGAAATTGGTAAATGTAAAACAGGTTTCTTGGGCAATTGTTTTCAGTTTAGAGCTGGTTGTTGGTGGAACTCTTTGCTTATTAGAACTAGAACAATGCACACAATTTATTCATTTAAACAGGCATTAGACACGTATTAGGGTAAACAAATTTATGATACCATGCAGATAGGAGGCAGGCTCCTTTAAGGTCTATCAGGCCTAGAGTCTGAAAATAAGAGCACTGAGCATTGATCGTTGCATTACTAATACATTAATAACTAGTTCATAATAAATTACTTTAACAAGTTAACTATTTAACTACACATTTTCCTTTTTCTAACTTTGAAGCTTCCAAACTACAATTAGAATGAAATAAATCTTTGATTTTAATCACATAGAGCCATTAGTACATAACATAGAAAAGAGGACATGCTTGTCTACCAGGGTAGAGCACTTGTCCACAAGGAGGCATTACCAACTCATTTTGGAAGCACTGCTTGATTTAGTGAGTTGCTCAGGGTCACACAGTAAGCAGATGGAGGCTGTGGAAATCAAACCCAGGACTTCTACTAGGTAAGGGTACATAAGAGATAGCCTTAAACATCTGCATAACCTATTCTGTCTACTACTGAAATTCTGACAAGTCTATGTATTACACTGTTAACCAGAAAAATATGATGAACGTTGGCTTCTATGTATTATTAATACACTTAGTAAGTTAAGTTATTTGCAACAGTGATACCACATGTTTTGATAACACGAATACATGAGACTATGCAATGCATTTGTATTTTATAATTTCAGTGCAGATACGTGTGCTTCATGTCTGAAGACAAAGGCATCTAAACCAAATGGTAAAAAGGTCACATAGACAAACCACTCGGTAAGAAGGATTCATTTATTTGATGATACGATTTACAAATCCAGGGCCTTTACAGGCCATTTGACAGGTTGCCTTTTTGTTGAACCTGACACAAATGTACTATTCTTAAACAATTGAACTAAAGTCCCCTTAAATGTGTCCAAATCAGGAAGACATCTTATATGTACAGATAGAGATTCTCACAGTTTACATGTACAGGTGGGTTAGTCTCATAGCTTACATGCACAGGTAGGGAGTCCCACAGCTTATATGTACAAATAGGGAGTCCCAAAGCTTATATGTACAGGTGGGGAGTCCCATAATGTACAGGTAGGGAGTCCCATAATGTACAGGTAGAGAGTTCCATAGCTTACGTGTACAGATAGGGAGTCCCATAGCTTCCCTGCTCTATGGTGCAGAAAAAGCTTTTCAGTGTAGAGCTGACAGTGGATAGACTAACCACAAAGCTGCTATTCGTTGTACTGACACTGTGAATTACAAACTCAATACCAAATGTTACTGCTGGAGTTTCATCATATAGGTATTTGAGAACTAAACTTAAATCACCTCTAAGTAAACTGTAGCCTAGGACTAATGACAGAGACCCCCCACCTGTCTTGTGATGGCCTTCACATTGAGCTAGAGCTTATTCAAATGCAAAACTTTCAATGCCCCAAAAGAGCCATGACACCCTATTATTGGAAGAAGACCAGATGTATAAAACACCCTATTACTGGTCCATTGCTAGATGTACAAACACGCTACTATTAGTCCAATGCTAGATGTATAAAACATCCTATTATTGGGCTGACATTAGGTGTATAAAACACACTATTACTGGGCTGATGCTAGATATAAAAAACACCCTAATATCAGGCTGATGATAGATGTATAAAACACCCAATTATTGGGTAGATACTGGATATATAAAACGCAATTAAGAATTCTTTGTCTCTACTGGAAAAAGAACATCGTGGGATGTTTTTAATGAGCAAAAAGTGGTCAGCTCGAAAAATAACACAGGGATGAGTTCCAGGACAATAAAGGCTGTCTTCCACAAATGTAAAGGCTTTCTTCCACAAATGTTTCGTGGTGTTAAGTCCGTTCCAATAAAATTCCAAGAAGTAAATCCAAAATGTTGTAATGAAACACTTTATTTAAAATAAATTAAAACAGCAAAGAAATAGCACAGATTAAGCACTTTCATCTCTCCACGGAGACTTCATCAGAATCATCTAGTAACCATTCTAAAAACGTTTTAAATCTTTACATTCTCTGTCACTGGTTGGCCATTTAATGCTTCAATTATCCAATTATTAATTTGTATAACCATGTTAATGTTTCACTTCAAACCTTCTAGCCTTTTGTTGACTTCATAGTAAAAATATACATTTACAAGTTTTAAGGATATGCACAATATTTCAAGATGTATATATCACCATCTACATACTAAAAACATTTAAAAAAACTTATAGTGTATTCTATCAAAAGAGCTTGATAAAAAGAAAATAGAAATAAAAATAAAAGTGGGAATACTTTTGATTCTGTTTTTATATATCAGGAGCTATGTACAAAATATATATGTATATACATCTATAGGACTAAATGTTCTTAATGAAGTCCTAAAACTTTCATGTTATTGGTTAATAAATCTTATTTACTTTTTATATTATGTCTTTTAGGATCTTCTGAAAGTAGTTTCAAGGCTGGGGTGATAGAAATATGGTCATTCAGGCCTTTCCCACTACATGCATCCAGCCTGAGTTGCCATATCATTTCTCAAAATCCTAACTTAGTTTCCCAGTCACCTCCTCTTTCAAAATGTTCAACCTCCTGGAGTACCCAAAACTTGAAATCAGCCTCTTTACATGTCAGTATATGTCTATATAAAGCGTTTTCATTTTTCTTATTTATGTCTCTTAAATGATCATATATTCATACTCTAAGGTGATGTTCAGTTTTTCCTACATAATACCCCCAGCAGGTTTTACAATATGCCAAGTAGACAACCCCCTTGGAATAGCAGCTGCTATATCTTTTTGCTCTTAGGTTCATAGGTTCATAGGTTCATAGGTTCATACTAGGTTATCTGCCCTAGGGCATTTATAAGCCTAGCAAGAATGTGTTTGGCTTTCGCCAACCATTTTAAATTTATTTTGCTATGCCCTTTTCGAGGTTAGTATACTGTGCCCCTGTCTAACAGTGACACAGAAGTGATACCCGGGGTAAACCTACGAGCTCCCATCCACTCATCAAGATTCCTCTTGAAGAGAGTCAATGAGGGACTCTGCCTAACCTGGACTGGGATTTTATTCCAGAGTGAAGGGAGCCTCTGGGTTATGAATCTGTCCCTCCAGCATGTCCTATTTATTTCAGTGCTGAGGTTCAAGTCTCTCGAGCACGTAGCTCGATGGGATTTGGATTTTCTGAGGTGCAGCATGTCCATTAATTCCGGGTTGGACATGGCTTTATACATCAAGCACAGATCGCCTCTGAACAGGCGGTATGCCACTGAGTAGAGCTGGAGTTTCTTTAACCGGGCAGCATATGGCATCTGTTTGAGCCCTTTGATCCTCTTGGTGATGTACTTTTGGGGTCTTTCCAGTTGCTGCAGGTGTCTGGTAAGGTACATCCCAAAAGGGGCATTGTACTCAATTATGGGCCTGATGAGGGATGAGTAAAGAGGCACGATGACCTCCCCTGATCTAGATGTGAATCCCTTCATGATTAGGTGGGCTATATAAAATGTTTTTCTAACCACTTTGGCCACGTGGCTGTCAAATGAGAGATTGCTATCAACTTGGGTTCCCAGGTCCCTAATTACTTCTTCTGTACTTAATGGATTACCACCTATGTGGTAATTTGTGGGCACGTTGTTTTTGCCAAAGGGGATACACTTTTTGGCGTTTAGCTTGAGGCCATGGCTCTGGAACCAGTTGTCTGTTTCTATGAGGCCCTTTTGGAGGATGCTTGTGTCGGCTGGAGAGTCGATTATGGCTCCCAGTTTGCAGTCATCTGCGAACTTGGTCAGCCACAGTCCTTCTGTGTTGGCCTGTACCTCCGAGAAATATATACCGAACAAGAGAGGTCCCAGGACTGAGCCTTGTGGGACACCACTTGTAACTGGTTTGGAGTCTGACATGGCTCCAGCAATTCTAACCATGTTGGTTCTGTCCTTGAGCCAGTTTGCAATCCATCTAGTGACATAGGTATTTAATCTGGTGAGCTTATCTATAATGCCTGAGTGGGGTATTGTATTGAAGGCTTTTGTGAGGTCCAGGTAGGCTGTGTGGACCACCTTCCCCTTGTCAATGGCCTTGGTGACTGTTTCAAAGAAATCAACCAGATTTAAGAGGCAGGATCTGCCTTTAACAAAGCCGAACTGGGTAGGATCCAGTGTCTGTAGGTCCCCAATATCTTTATTTATGAGGTCCATGATGATCCTTTCCATAGCTTTGCAGACCAAGCTAGTCAGGCTTATGGGGCGATAGTTTCCAGGATCCGTTGAGGCACCACCTTTATGGAGAGGGACCACTGTTGCTGTACACCACTCTTTGGGCACATATCCTGTAGTAAGGCTGAGATTGAACAGTAGTTTTATGTTTGGGTTTAGCTCTTCTTGGAGTTCATGTAGGACGCAGCCCGGGACACCGTCTGGTCCCATTGATGCTGTGTTTTTTGCTTTGGAGAGGGCGGCTCTTACCTGAGCATTTGAGATGTCAGGGGGGCAGCACTCTGCTGGGATAGATATTTGCCCTTTTGGTGGGAGGGGGGGGGGTTTGCACTGAACCTGTCAGCTAGGATGTTGGCAATGTCTGTGGGTTCGGTGTATTTTTTGTCATTTTGGACTAATTCTGAGCATATCTTGGAATTACCACCCAGGTTCCTAACATAACTAAAGAAAGCCTTGTGATTATCCTTAGTGTCCTGTGCAATTTTTCTCTCGAAGCTGACCTTAGACAATTTTATGAGTGCCCATAGTTTTTTGCTAATACTGATCAGTGATGCCTTCCCTTTTTGTGATTTTGCTCTATCATTTAGTAGCTTCCTCCTTCTATTGTATAATTTGTTTATGGCTGGGGTCCACCAGACAGGACGTCTGCCTTTGGAGGATTGGGTCTTGGTTTTATTTGGGATCGCATGATCCATGCATTCCTGAAGGTGTTCATAGAAGCGTTTATAAAAGATTCTGCGGTCTGGGCTGTATTTTCCACAGGCCCGGGGGCTTTGAAGGATTCCACCTCAGTTTTGAGGAGTGTGAAATTTGCTTTAGAGAAGTTTTTCACTGTGGTTTTCTGGGCAGGGGGTGGGGTCGGGATGTGAATATGCAGTGAGATTAGTTTATGGTCTGATCTTACCAGTGAGGGATACACTTCTGGTCTGGAGCATAGAGTCCCCATGTTGGTGATGATCAGGTCCAGTATGTTTTCCCCTCTTGTGGGAGTGGTAACAAGTTGTTCCATGGCATTTGAGTTTATAAATTCTAGGAACCTTTGGGCTAGGGTGTTGGAGCTAGAGTAATGCTCCCAGTCTATGTTTGGGTAGTTGAAGTCACCCAATATAATGGTGTTTGGAGAGACCTTCATATTTTCCAGTATTCTCAGGAAGGCCTAGTGGGGTTCCTGGGTTTGGGAGGGTGGTCTGTAGCAGGCTATAAATTGGAAGGCAGTTTTACCCACTGTTAGTTGCACATGGATAGTCTCTGATGCTTCGTGCTTTGCCACCAACCTGGAGGTGTGGGTGTCTTTGATGAATATCGATACTCCCCATCCTTTTGTGGTTCGGTCCAAGTTTTGGGGCTGAAAAGCATGGTATGAGGTATAACCTGGTAGTGCTGGGGTGCTCTCGGGAGCCCTGAACCAGGTTTTTGTTACTGCACAGATATTGATGTTCTCCATGCTAAGGAGAGTTTCGAGTGCGTGCATCTTGAGGTTTAGACTTCTGGCGTTGAGTAGCATTACTCTTAGTTTCTTATCCCTTGTGATACCTATGGAGGTGGGTTTGTCTTTTGAGCCTTGCCTAAAAAAGGCACAATGGGGTAGCAAGAGCCTTTGCCAATATCCGAAAGCCCAGGGGTGACAGGTGCAAGCCGTCCCTAGCGAAGCATCGTGGCTTGTCGAGCATATCATCCCAAGCTGACAGGCATTGGATCCCCTTTGAATGACACCAGTACTTAAGCCAATTGTTGAAATTGATCATCTTGTATTCATATTGTGGCATCATTCTTGGTGAGGGTAAGATGCTACTCAAGGTCAGGGTCATACTGGCCTGGGCTACATGCTCAGAGAGCTCCTCTATGTCTCTTTTCATGTAGTCCAGGGAGGTACGTCTCAGGTCATTCACACCAGCATGGACAATGACTGAGTCATATTTGTACTTGCCTTGGAGTGACCTGAGTGCTTGTGTTGTGTGGCGGATCCTAGCGCCCGACAGGCTGCTCACCATGACCCTCTCCTTGTTCAGCCTGGTGAGCAGGACGTCAGTGTGTCTGACGATAGAGTCACCTATTACAAGTGTATCAGGTGTGTTGTTTAGTCTTAAGGGCTGTGACTATTCGGCACACTGGCTTTGTGAGATATGTGTTGCACGTGTTTTGTTTTGGGGTAGCGGTTGCTTAGGTGTCTGCTTTGGAGGTCTCTGCTGCTTAGGCAGAACTTTATTTATGGCCTCCGAGTATGTTTTTGTGTGATTATGTGTTTGGTTTGCTGTCGTGGTAGGTCTATGTGAGACTGGAATTGTAGTGAGTGTGGTTTCCTTCTCCTCCTGACTGGTTATGCCAGTACTGAGTTGAGAGAGCTTAGCCTCCTGTTTGGCTATATGGTTGCATCTCTCACATGTGTTGGAATTTGTTGGGAGGAGGAGAGGGTTGTCTGTGTACATGAGGCAGTTGTAACATTGCCTCAAGATTCCCAGATTCACCAGCTGGACCGGAGAGGAGATTGACAACTGACCTTTGGACATGCTAGAATAATATTGGGAATTCCTTTATAATTGAAAACAAGGGCCAGTGGGGAGTTGAGGGTGTAGTGCTTTTAATTTTTAGTGCTGACATATAATTGCTTTAGTGAGCAAGTGCCAGGTAACTTAAGTGCAATGTGTTACAGGTAACTTAAATGCAAAAACGACAAAGAGTAACTTTCTTTCAAGTGAAACAAGGAAATAAGTACAGTAAGCAATGCAGATATCACTAGTGATCCACAGAAGCACTGAGAAGCCACATATTAGGTGGAATTAGCGTTCCAGGGAAATAACAAGCAAACAAACAACAAGCATATAAACACAGCTAGATTCAGCAGGCCTGCATCTAGTCTATGCTACAGCAAACAAGGTGTACCAATTTCAGTAAGATACAGTTCAAATATTCAGGCACTATAAACCTTTAACCAGAAATTCCCAGCTCAGAAGGGCAGAGTCCAGCCTCTTCTCCCACAAGAGTGCAGACCACAAACCTTCTTAATGTAAAATAACTGGCCTGAAGCCCAAGTGCTTAAACCAGAACTAATACACTTTAAGAATAACAGACACTGGGCTCTCAATCAGCAGATCCCAACTTAGAAGGATGAAAGCTACCTGTCCTGCCACCACAGTGCATGCCACAAACCTTCCTAATGTAAAACAACTGGTCTGAAGCCCAAGTGCTTAATCCAAAAGACTTAGAATGATAGCTACACTTTAATCAAGTTACTACCAAGCAGTAATAAATACAACTGAATACTTTAAAGAATGCCTGGATTAGTGCTCAAGTTACACAAACAAAGCTAGATCCAGCAGGCCCGAATCCAGTCTATGCCACAGCAAACAAGGCGCACCAACTTCAGTAAGAAGCAGTTCAGATATGCATGCACTATAAGCCTTTAACCAGAAATTCCCAGCTCAGAAGGGCAAAGTCCAGCCTCTCCTCCCACAAGAGTGCAGACCATGAACCCTCTTAATGTAAAATAACTGGCCTGAAAGCCCAAGTGCTTAAACAAGAATTAATACACTTTTAGAATAACAGACACTGAGCCCTCAATCAGCAGTTCCCAACCTAGAAGGATGTAAGCTACCTGTTCTGCCACTACAGTGCAGACCACAAACCCTCTCAGTGCAAAACAACTGGTCCGAAGCCCAAGTGTTTAAACCAAAAGGCTTAGAATGAGTTACTCCAAGCAGTAATAAATACAATTGAGTACTTTTAAGATGATGCAAAAGTAAAATAAAGTAGGCAGAAACACAAGTACAGTAAAAGCAGATGACATTTTTTTTTTCTGAACAAGTGCTGTGATCAAAGAAACAGATTTGAGTGCTGAAACTAGAAAACTGGCTAGTTATAAGAAAAAAAAAACTAAGCTAGAAGGCTTCCCTCCAACACAGAAGGGATTGGGAGCTCAGAAGCCTACAAATAGTCTATACCACTTAACAGGAAAGGCACGAAACAAGCTTAATTTTTTTTTCTGTTTCCCAGATGCTCTCTTTGTACACAGTAGGAGTGCCTGAATTCTGAATATGATCTCACTGTACTCAGTTGAGTGAGCAAATGAGATGCGTCCAGAAGGAGTATCCAAACACAAATTTACAAGAGGGGCGGGCAGTTTCAAGGCCACTAAGATTAACACCAAAACAAAAACAGGGAGGGTGGGTGGGACTAACTGAAGAGCAGAGTCAAAACTTCCAGTTCAGTTAATATTCCTGCAACACAGTTAAAATTAATTTAAATACTGTATTTTTTGAAAAAAAAAAGTGCAGATAAAGGTACTTAAATTCTCTTATACGTCCAGTTGAATACAGCTAGTTCTTAGTCGGCCAAAGCTGAGGTTTTTAAGCAGAAAATATTTCACACTGTACCACTTAAATAGGCAAGGACAGGAAATCAAAGAATGTGGCTACCCCCACACCTGTAATTACTAGCAAATAACAAAATTCAGCAAACACTGACTAACTTCCAATTCAGTGAATATTCCTGCAACACAGTTAAAATCAATTTAAATACTGTATTTTTGGAAAAAAAAGTGCAGATAAAGGTACTTAAATTCTCTTATACGTCCAGTTGAATACAGCTAGTTCTTAGCCGGCCAAAGCTGTGGTTTTTAAGCAGAAAATATTTCACACTGTACCACTTAAATAGGCAAGGATAGGAAATCAAAGAATGTGGCTACCCCCACACCTGTAATTACTAGCAAATAACAAAATTCTGCAAACACTGACTAACTTCCAGTTCAGTTAATATTCCTGCAACACAGTTAAAATCAATTTAAATACTGTATTTTTGGAAAAAAAGTGCAGATAAAGGTACTTAAATTCTCTTATACGTCCAGTTGAATACAGCTAGTTCTTAGCCGGCCAAAGCTGAGGTTTTTAATCAGAAAATATTTCACACTGTACCACTTAAATAGGCAAGGACAGGAAATCAAAGAATGTGGCTACCCCCACACCTGTAATTACTAGCAAATAACAAAATTCAGCAAACACTGACTAACTTCCGGTTCGGTTAATATTCCTGCAACACAGTTAAAATCAATTTAAATACTGTATTTTTTGGAAAAAAAAGTGCAGATAAAGGTACTTAAATTCTCTTATACGTCCAGTTGAATACAGCTAGTTCTTAGCCGGCCAAAGCTGAGGTTTTTAAGCAGAGTTCTTAAGGTCATATCTAAACTTGGGATCCTAACTTTTTTTAACCTTGCTATAAAGGGGCATTGTGTACATCTCCCACACTTAAATTTGCCATATTTCAAGCATGTTCCCCCTACACTGGTTTTCTTTTTCATCTCTATAATATTTTTCAGATTTTAATTTCTTCTGAAACTGTATCTTAAAGTATTCTGGAAAACACTCACCTTTGTTGGTATAGTACTAAACATCCTCCAAATTTCATTTATACATTTCTTTAACCATCCCATTCCATTGTAGTATGTCAATGTTAAGTATGGTAACTGTGCCATACTGTTCTCACTATTAACACGTCTTTTTCTCCCTTATTGTTTCCTTGTTAATTAACAGTGGCACATATACAGTTCCCCATCTCTGTATAACATATTCTTTAATGGGGTCAATTAACTCATCTGAGTATCCTCTTTCTTGGAACATTCTTTGCACATTTCCAATTTCTTCCAAAAACTCTTTTCTATCCAATGTCATCCTTGCTATTCTTATCATCTGACCCTTTACTATAGTAATTTTAAAATGGTAAGGGTGGTCACTCTCATAGTGGAGGTATGCATTCGAATAACATTCCTTTCTATATATACTAGGCTTATAAGTATTTTTACTGTGGTCTTTTCGTAATCTAACATCTAAATAATGTATTTCTTCTTTGCCAATCTCTTGTGTAAATTGTAAAAACATGGTACTATGGTTAATAAAATACATACATTCCCCAATAGTTTCATCTGGACCATCCCACAAGATGAAAATGTTGTCCAAAAAAATGATAATAACCTTTTATGTATTGATAATATAGGGACTTAAATACATACTGCCATTTCCAATATAACATAATAATGTTAGCATAAGTTGGGGTGCAAGCTGATCCCATAGCCACCCCATCCTTTTGGTGGTATAGGTCGCCCTGAAAAAAGATGTAATTATATTTCAACACCAACTCCATGCTTTCCAAAACAAGTTTAAACTCATCAGTTGTTAGAAAACCCATTTCAACAAACATTTTTTCAAACCACAGTAACCCTTCAGTATGAGGTATAACTGAGAATAAGTCTTTTACATCTATAGTAATAAAACTTGTTTTGTCTGTATATGGACTCGTTCCAATTTTGTTCAAAAAATCCCAGGAATCCACTATTATATGTGGATAATTAACATAAAATTCCTTTAATTTTGTATCCACATATATAGCAAGCGGTTGTGTTTTTGATCCTTGTGAGGAAACAATAGGTCTCATGGGTGGGTTTTCAGGTGCTTTGTGTATCTTGGGGATGCCAAAAATGGCTGGTATAACTGGTTTAGAAACTTTTAATAAATTACATAAACTAATATCTATCAGTCCCTGTAATAGAGTATCTTCTAATATAAGATCTATTTTTTATATGAAATATTGACCTCATTCCTTGAAACCAAAACATACCTATGGTCCTTACATAATATTTCCAACATTCTATTGGTATAGCCCATTCATCCATAAATACAACCCCTCCCCCTTTATCAGGTTTCATTATCCAATTTTTTTAATTTTCACTCAATTCTTAAAGTAATTTACCTTCTTCTACTGTCAAATTCACCTGTAATTTCTTTTCTTTTTTTATATTCTTTTCTTAACATACTAACGACACAACTTTCAAAGTTTAGTATGTCGTGATGTAGGGGAGGGTTATAGCTACTCCTCTTTTCTAACATATTCCCTCTTTCATTCGTAGGCTCGTCTTTAAATATGTGTACAAGATTTAATTTTCTGGTAAAAATCTTAACATCAAGTTTTCTTGCTGGAACAAATGTAAACCCCTTTGTAAATAATTTAAAATAGTTCTCATTAATTCTTATATCTGTATAATTAAAAATGTTAAAATTATTGAATGAGTAAACTGCAACTTTATTCTTTTCTAAATTACCTCCGTGTTCGTTGGAATCACCATCCATTGTTTTCTCATAATTTATCCCTATATCTGTCATCTGTAACCCTCTCTCCCATATTGGTGAATGTTGTAGTTGCCTGTCACTTGGGCATAGGAGGTTGTTGGGCTCGGTTCCGTATCCTCTTGGACCTTCTCGGTCCTTCTCCCCATTTTGATTCTCCTCTCTCTCATAATTTTGTTTTTATCCATTTTTATAATACTTATGGTGGTTGTATTAGTTTTGTTTCCTATATCCACCATTTTCACCAACGTTGTTGTTATTGTAACTTTCCCCAAACCTCCATTGCCACTTCATGTTCCTATTATCACAGTGATAGGCTATTCCCCATCGATATTCATTTAAATCTCTTTCCAGTTTCATGGCTTTCCTGTTATAAGTTTTAGTAGTAATATTATCTACATCCTGCAATGTTCTAAAATAAACATTCTTATATTCAGAAACAGTAAAAAACAAATCAGCATTAATCTCTCCGTTTAACTTTTCTATCTCATTTTTACATTGTTCCATCATATTTTCATTGCTTTTAATCATGGCTTTCAAAATGGCCAATCCACATTCGTTTAAAATATCACTAATTGTTTTAAAAAATTCTGTGTCAACAATAGTATTGTTAGGGAACTTATTGATCCTAAGTCCCATGCACTGCAGTATAAAGAAGACTTGTGTTCTTCTTTTTGGTAGAAATAATAGGTGTCGTCCTTATGTGTTCAATGCTAATACATTGGATGTAGTGAGTAATGTTAAGGATTAGAAATAAAAGTTGATGAGGATTTTAATTTTGATTTGTATCTAATGGATGTTATTAGAAGATGCTGTTTAAAAGCCAGGAATACTTTGAAAACCTTTGCATGCAGTGATAGGGAAGTTTTGGTGCCATTATATAAAGCTATTATGACACCTGTGATAGAATATATTGGGAATGTTTGTATGTTTAACTCACTACAGATAGTAAGACTGGAAAGAATACAGCAATTTGTTTCCTGACAGATAAAATATTTGAGGTGGGAGACTTACAAAGACGGACTTAGGGAGATTTCCTTGTTCTCCATCATATATCAGCTATTTAGGGGAGATTTCATTTTTATGTATAGGTGTCTTAAGTCTGAAAGCTTAGGAGTTATTATAGGTAAACAAAATTACCATCGGAGAGGAATAAGGAATAGCGATCATATGATGGAAATTGCTAAATGTAAAACAGATTTCTTGGGCAATTGTTTTCAGTTTAGAGCTGGTTGTTGGTGGAACTCTTTGCTTATTAGAATTAGAACAATGCACACAATTTATTCATTTAAACAGGCATTAGACATGTATTAGGGTAAACGAATTTTTGATACCATGCAGATAGGAGGCAGGCTCCTTTAAAGTCTATCAGGCCTGGAGTCTGAAAATAAGTGCACTGAGCATTGATCGTTGCATTACTAGTATATTAATAACTAGTTCATAATAAATTACTTTAACAAGTTAACTGTTTAACTACACATTTTCCTTTTTCTAACTTTGAAGCATCTAAACTACAATTAGAATGAAATATATATTTTATTTTAATCACATAGAGCCATTAGTACATAACATAGAAAAGAGGACATGCTTTTCTACCAGGGTAGAGCACTTGTCCACAAGGAGGCATTACCAACTCATTTTGGAAGCACTGCTTGATTTAGTGAGTTGCTCAGGGTCACACAGTAAGCAGATGGAGGCTGTGGAAATCAAACCCAGGACTTCTACTAGGTAAGGGTACATAAGAGATAGCCTTAACCATCTGCATAACCTATTCTGTCTACTACTGAAATTCTGACAAGTCTATGTATTACACTGTTAACCAGAAAAATATGATGAACGTTGGCTTCTATGTATTATTAATACACTTAGTAAGTTAAGTTATTTGCAACAGTGATACCACATGTTTTGATAACACGAATACATGAGACTATGCAATGCATTTGTATTTTATAATTTCAGTGCAGATACGTGTGCTTCATGTCTGAAGATAAAGGCATCTAAACTAAATGGTAAAAAGGTCACAAAGACAAACCACTTGGTAAGAAGGATTCATTTATTTGATGATATGATTTACAAATCCAAGACCTTTACAGGCCATTTGACAGGTTGCCTTTTTGTTGAACCTGACACAAATGTACTATTCTTAAACAATTGAACTAAAGTCCCCTTAAATGTGTCCAAATCAGGAAGACATCTTATATGTACAGATAGAGATTCTCACAGTTTACATGTACAGGTAAGGAGTCCCATAGCTTACATGTACAGGTAGGAAGTCCCACAGCTTATATGTACAAATAGGGAGTCCCAAAGCTTATATGTACAGGTGGGTAGTCCCATAATGTACAGGTAGGGAGTTTCATAGCTTTCATGTACAGATAGGGAGTCCCATAATGTACAGGTAGGGATTCCCATAGCTTATATGTATAGGTAGGGAGTCCCATAGCTAATATGTACAGGTAGGGAGTCCCATAATGTACAGGTAGGGATTCCCATAGCTTATATGTATAGGTAGGGAGTCCCATAGCTAATATGTACAGGTAGGGAGTCCCATAGCTTCACTGCTCTATGGTGCAGAAAAAGCTTTTCAGTGTAGAGCTGACAGTGGGTAGACTAACCACAGAGCTGCTATTCTTTGTGCTGACACTGTGAATTACAAGCTCAATACCAAATGTTACTGCTGGAGTTTCATCATATAGGTATTTAAGAACTAAACTTAAATCACCTCTAAATAAACTGTAACCTAGGATTAATGACAGAGATCCCCACCTGTCTTGTGATGGTCTTTACATTGAGCTAGAGGTTATTCAAATGCAAAACTTTCAATGTCCCAAAAGAGCCATGACACCCTATTATTGGAAGAAGACCAGATGTATAAAACACCCTATTATTGTTCCAATGCTAGATGTATAAAACACCCTATTATTGGTCCAGTGCTAGATGTACAAACACCCTACTATTGGTCCAGTGCTAGATGTATAAAACATCCTATTATTGGGCTGACATTAGGTGTATAAAACACACTATTACTGGGCTGGTGCTAGATATATAAAACATCCTAATATCGGACTGATGATAGATGTATAAAACACCCAATTATTGGGTAGATACTGGATATATAAAACCTAATTAAGAATTTTTTTTTCTCTATTGGAAAAAAAAAAAAACATCATGGGATGTTTTTAATGAGCCGTTAGCATTTCCTAATCATCACTTTGATACTCTCATCAAATTTCAACGTAGAGTACACCAGTATAACCAAGTTCTTAACCATGCCAGTAGATTAGAGATGTAATTATGCAGTGCATGTGGGTCCATGACGTTATCTGAGCCATAGTGACTCACTGCACACTTACTGACCTTACACCTCATGCCCCTGCTTCTTACCCGGGTATTTAAGTTGTCTAAACTACCACCTCATGCCCCTGCTTCTTACCCGGGTATTTAAGTTGTCTAAACTACCACCCCATGCCCCTGCTTCTTACCCAGGTATTTAAGTTGTCTAAACTACCACCTCATGCCCCTGCTTCTTACCCGGGTATTTAAGTTGTCTAAACTACCACCTCATGCCCCTGCTTCTTACCCAGGTATTTAAGTTGTCTAAACTACCACCTCATGCCCCTGCTTCTTACCCGGGTAGTTAAGTTGTCTAAACTACCACCTCATGCCCCTGCTTCTTACCCGGGTATTTAAGTTGTCTGAACTACCACCTCATGCCCCTGCTTCTTACCCGGGTATTTAAGTTGTCTGAACTACCACCTCATGCCCCTGCTTCTTACCCGGGTATTTAAGTTGTCTGAACTACCACCTCATGCCCCTGCTTCTTACCCGGGTATTTAAGTTGTCTAAACTACCACCTCATGCCCCTGCTTCTTACCCAGGTAGTTAAGTTGTCTAAACTACCACCTCATGCCCCTGCTTCTTACCCGGGTATTTAAGTTGTCTAAACTACCACCTCGTGCCCCTGCTTCTTACCCGGGTATTTAAGTTGTTGAAATTACCACTAAGATGATGATGATCCTCAGGGCAGGTAACTATGCAACTTATTGTAATGTCCTCAGCAAATTTGCTGAACCACATATTTCTGATACTGGGGAGTCAGATATCAACAAGCCTAAAAGTAATGGACCCAAAAAAATACTTAAGCAACACCTTTACCAACAGACTTGTAGTTTGAATAGCAATCTTTAATTCTAACTCTACACTTGTGATTTAGGAACCAGTTTGTAACCCATCCAATCACAGATGGTTTTGTATTAGTGTTACACATGATGCCAGTAAAAGCTGTGTGCAAGACTGAATTGAACAGTTTGAACAATCTAAGTAAACAGCATCAACAGCCAAACTCAAGTCAATGGAATTCATGATATTCTTGTAGAAACTAATTAGATTAGAGGATACAAGAACGTCCAGGCAGAAACTCGTGTTGGGAGATGTCGAGATAAAATCAAACATGGATTTGAGTGACAAACTCATAGTATACTCAGAACATCTCGTGAGTATACAAGCATGGCTTATTAGTCTGAAGTTATCAACAGACTATTGGGAATGACTCTTCTATGTAGCTTAAGCATGGTGATAACACCTTGGCTATTCCTTCTGGGATAAAAATTGCTAGACCATCTGAGCCAGCTGTAGAGTTAGATTTGATGTTTAATAGGGCTCTTCTTATAACAACATCTTGAATTATTGGGTAAGTACCGCTGAGTATAACTGTACTCGGATTAAGAGAATTGTTGGCACAAAATCCATTAAAGAACCCTTTTGCAAAAATATTAACCAGATTCTTAACATCAGTAATGACATTTTGTGTCTATATTATTTCAGTGAACGCTTAAATTAGTGAACACTGTTTAATCGACCCAGTAAAGTCAAAATCCCTAAATCCCAAACACACGGAACAGTGATTTTTTTCCCAGGGGAAAAAAAATCGCTGCTCCATAAAAAAATGCAAACTCAAAATAAAGTGGGGGGCTTCATCACCCCTACACCCCCCTACTTAAATATACCAACTCCAGGATCACACAACAGTGGAGGAAATGGCAAAGTCCCAAACACGGGCCAGTGATTTTTTTCCCTGGGAAAAAAATCGCTGTTCCGTGTGTTTGGGATTTAGGGATTTCGACTTTATTGGGTCGATTAAACAGCGTTCACTATTTTAAGCATTCACTGAAATAATATAGACCCGAAATTTTCACCTACTTTTAGGGTGTTTCCAACCAGCTTTCCCAGAGTTATTACCACTGTCTGTAACGTTTATAGCCATTTTACTTCATACTCAGATCACAGTTTATTAACTAATTTTGAGAAAAGTTGTTGTTACTCTATTATATTTTTGCCTATTATCCAAAGTAGGATGAGCCTTAAAGGATATCCATAGTATTTTATTCCTGCACTTAAACTGTGAAAGCTTAGTGTTCCACCAAGGTGGGAAGTTACTGCTAATCCAGGTAGCATTACTGATAGGCACAAATTGTTGTATCAAGTTGTCAGTAAAGTCAAACAGCTTGGTCCAGCTCTTCTGAACAGTCAAATTAAATAAGGAAAAAATTCAAAACCAAGTCAACGAATAAATTCACAAAAATGAGTGTAGAGTAGGCAGACCACTTCTTAAAACCACCAAGCACATTTTTTATTTAATAAACAATAAAATATATAAGCGCTTTCATCTCAATATTCCGAAATTACACAGACTTCATCAGATACAAATTTTAAAACAGCCCAGTTTGTTTTAAACCCTGCAAGGATGACATCATATCCTGAAACAGACTTAAAAAGTTTAAAGCAACAGTATGTCCTAAAACAAAGTCAGATAGCAGCAGTATTCCAGTTCAAAAATATATTGTATATCATGGATATTTAAAAAAAATTTAAACAATTTATTTATTTATTTATATTTGTTGACCAGGAGTGTCCGACTGGACGTAGGTCCATTTTCAGTGGAGGCCCAGGGAGAAAAGCTCCACAGTTAAAATAAATAGACAGTAGTTACATTGGATTACATAGTGATTAACAATTTACGTAGCAATTACTTACAACATATTTACAGATGAAGAACATAGTACATCAGTAGACAACTAGAATCTCTATCTGTGAAGTACATAACAGACATTAACAAATGTTAAAATAAGAAGTTCCTGCTGTATAATAAGTACTAGGCTTATGAGCATCTGAGCTTGCTATAATCAAAGTAGTTAGTGGAGTGGAAAGAAAGGTAGTGGTTAGATGGGGAGGGTGATATTAGAGTGGGAGTTGCAAAGGCATAGCCAACATGTTTTTAGGTGCGCTTTTAGTAAAGTTTTGAAGTGGGAACATGATGGTATGGAGGTAATTGTGGGTGGGAGGGAGTTCCATAACTTGGCTATGGTGCAAGAGAATAGTGCTTCACCAGCAGAGTTATTGGCTTTAGTGATCTGCAAGTGATTTTTGTTGCTGGATCTTAGTGGTCTGATGGTGCAATAGTGTTGGAGTAGATTCTGGAGGGATGGGACATTTAGTGGATGATTTACTAGTTTGTGGGTGAGTGAGAGTTGATACCATTGAAGGAGGTGAGGGAGTTCAAGCCAGCCCAGTTCAGCAAGTGAGAGACAGTGGTGACTACAGCAGGATGCCCCTGTGGCAAATTTGGCAATTTTGTTGTAGCAGGTCTCTAGCTTGTTTAGATCGCATTGCCTTAGGTTGGTATATATTGGACAGATATAAAGTAGGGTGGAGATAAGGTGGGAATTTGCTATTGAAATCTTTGCTGCTTTGGTGAGAAGTTGCTTATTTCTGTATAGTGCTCCTAGTTTTTTGTGGACTTTTTTTATGGTCAAGGATATGTGAATGTCAAATTTTAGTTTATTGTCTATTTAAACTCCTAGCAATTTGGTGTGTTCATTTGGGTATACAGTGGTGTTGTCTTTTGCTGTGATGCTAAAGTTAGAGTTGTTTTGAGTATGTTTGGTGGGTTGGAAGATGAGTAGTTTAGTTTTGTTTGGGTTGAGTATTAATTGGGCATCGGATAACCAAGTTTCAACAGAGGAAAAGGCTTCCTATGTGACTTTTTTGCAGTTTGGGTAGGGATAGGGCTGAGCAGATGATGGTTGAGTCATCTGCGTATTGTATGAGTGTGTCATGTTTGGTGGCAGAGGCTAGATTACTGGTGAAAACAGAGAAGAGTAGGGGTCCAAGGATGGATCCTTGGGGAACCCCTATGGAGACAGGTAGTTGGTGAGATATGTCATTCTGCCATACAACGGATTGTTGGCGGTCAGACAGGCAACTCTGAAACCAGTTGGTGACTGATTGTGAGAAGCACAGAAAAAACTCCGAAAAGTTCCAAAAACTATGAAAACAATAAGTGAATCCAACAAAGCACAGCCACAAAGTAAAATCCAAGATCCTTTACTTGTAAACGTTTTCGTGTACAAAATTACATACACTTCCTCAGATAAGTTACTTTGGAACTTCTTGTGAGTTTAAATACACTCACATACACAAATAATTGTTTAATTTGATTAATTAAACAATCAATCAATAAACACATACATTCAGCCTTACTAAAAGAACAACTATTTCATAGTTAAATATAACAAATATTTAAACAAAAAATAAAATTTATATGTGAATTGAAAAGTTGATATATATACAAATTGTCACTTAAGGAAATTTTTTTTTTATATATAATAATTCACATAGGAAAAATACCTATAAAGAATTATTTTAATAACAAAATCCTTTAATAATAAATTCAATAATAATAAATTCATTAATAATAATAATAATAATAAATTCAGCGAGTTGAACAAAAAGCGCAGCTATAATCAAGTATATACATATTTAGATATAAATAATATAAATAAATAAATAAAATATACATTGATGCCCTACACAGCCTGATGTTTATTCATATAAATAGTCAAGTGCATTCTACCAACCTATTATTCATTCTATCTAAATGATCCTATTAATCAAGTTTAGCCATTCTCATTCAAGAGGCATAAACACTTGAGAAATAACTAATTATTATTTTTAAATTATTTATTAATATTCATATTCATCCTTCGGGAACCCCTATGGAGACAGGTAGTTGGTGAGATATGTCATTCTGCCATACAACAGATTGTTGGCGGTCAGACAGGCAACTCTGAAACCAGTTGGTGACTGATTGTGAGAAGGATAGGTTGCTGAGGACAGAGATAAGTTGTTTGTGTGGGACCATGTCAAATGCTTTAGATAGGTCTAGGAAAGTAGCAGAGGAGATATAGCCATTGTTTTATGCTGAAGGTTAGTGTTAGTAAAGGAGAGTAAGGCAGTGGTGGTACTATGGTTTGGTCGGAAACCATGCTGAGTATTGGAAAGGCGGTTGTTAGTAAGGAGGTAGTCTGAGACCTGAGAGTGTATGCATCTCTCTAGTATTTTAAAGAGTGGAGAGAGAATAGCTATGGGGCGGTAATTGGTAAGTTCTTTGAAGGTCCACCTTTGTGGAGGGGAATTATATGTGATACTTTCCACAGTGTGGGAATGTAACTTTCTGACAGAGGTCGGTTAATCAAGATGGATACTGGGTAGGCCAGAGCATCAGCTGTGATTTGTAGGTATTCACTTGGGAGGTTGTCTGCTGCTAATCTGGTGTGCTTAAATTTAGTCAAGAGTCTTTTTTTATGTTGGAGGTAGGTACAGGATAAAAAGAGAAGGCAGTGGGGAGATTACTAGTTGAAGGTGTGGGTTGGAGGGGAGGGGGGTTGTGTTGTTTAGCTAGTGATAGTATGGTTTGTGTGAAGTGTGTGTTGAATGAGGTAGCAATATTTTCTGAGGAGTGAGGGATGTTAGGAGGAGGGGTACTGACTTTACCTGGGTGGAGGATGGAGTTTATGGAGGACCAGAATTGTTTGGGGCTGTATTGAGAGGAGTCTAGGGCAGACTGGTAGTATTTGAATTTGTCCTGTTTTATTAGCTTTTTGACTCTATTGCGTAGTTCTAGGAATTTCTGTCTAGTTGAGGGGGTTTTGTTTTTGCGCCAGTGCTCCCAGGCTTTATCCCTGTTTTTCATTTCTGACTTAGTGGTTTTCTGTAGCCATGGGGAGGGTTGTGCTTTGATTCTGGAAAGTCTTATGGGGGCATGGTAATTAAGGATGCTCAGGAAGGTAGTATTAAAAATTTCAACTGCGTCATCAAGACTGAGGTACTTTAGAGGATGCCAGTTACATTCTTTGAGGGATGAGACAAATGTGAGTGGGTTAAAGTTTAGTTTTTTACGTGTTTGATGGTAGATGACAGGTTTAGCTTGGTATAGGTAGTTTTTGAGTAGGAATGTTGGGGTGTGATCACTGAGGCTATCTGATAAGCAGCCTGTTATATATGACTGGGGGTTCTTACTGACTAGTATCCAGCCAGAGTGGTATGCTTGCTGGAGTTTTTATTTATCCTGGTTTGTGTCTGGACTTGTTGGGTGAAGCCATGAAGGTTTACATGATGGGTTAGATGGTTGCCAGAACAGGATTGCCAGTAAATATTGAAATCACCTAAAATGATAGTTTCTTGGGGGAGATGGTGGGTAGACCAGCTGAGGAGGTTTTCTAGTGGAGGGATGTTTTGGCCGGGTGGGAAGTATCATCCAATTATGTTGATGGTTTTGTTTTGGTTTATTTTGAGGTTGGTATATATTATTTCTTCATTGCCTATTTGTGGAGCCAATGCTTTTAAGATCTGGATGTTTAGATGCTGTTTAAATATTATATCTAAACCGCCTCCTTTCTTGTTTAGCCGGTCTACTCTTAGTATGCCATAACCTGTAGGGAGTATTTGCTCACTGGTAATATGAGGTTTTAGCCAGGTTTCTGTCAGGATGACTATATCTGGGGAGTACAAGTCTATGGTGGCATGGAGTTCATGGACTTTGTTGGATGTACTTCTAATATTTAGGCTTAGTAGAAGGAAGGCATTTGGCTTTCCATTGGCTGTACTATGGGAGAAGTTGTGGTTTCTAGTCTGATGAGGATTGGGGTTGGAGATGGTAGGGCCAGAGTTGGGGTGGATATCTCCACTTAGGGCTAGTTTAGATATGCATAAGGTTATTAGTTTTCTGATTTTGAATGTGTTTGTTTATAAGGGAAACTTTATGATTGTGCTGTTTGGGTAATAGGTATGGTGGGAGAGTTACTGTGTTAAGTTGTAGGGATGCTTTATGTTTGAGTAATATAGATGGTAGAATATGTGGGGGGGTGCATAGGGATGTTTCTTGAGTTGGTGGGAGGGGAGCTGAGTGAGGGTGAGACATGAGTGGTGGTGTGAGTAGTAGTACAGTGGTAGTGGTTGAGTGTGGGAATGATAGAGCTTTGGTGGGATGTAAGATATGCAAGGAGAGTGCATACCATGAGCATAGGAAAGGTATGCTTGTACATGTTAGTTGAGGAGGTGCGATAGTAGTGGGAAAATGGAGGCGGTAGTGTTGGGTTAGTGCTGTGGTTGGCTACTGGAAAGATGGGAGGGGTTTGTGAGTATAATAAAGGTGGGACCACTGGGGGCGGGAGGGAATAGGGGGAATATAATAAAAACAATCTATTTAATATAATATAATTAAATATAGCATTATATTACCCCAATAAATATGCTAATAAAAGATAAATTAAATTGTAAAACAATATCTGGGCTAAAGGCAAATTTACATGTTCTACAGAAAGGATCGTTTATTGTGCTATTTGTGTTTCCTGCCCATGTTTTTAAGTGGGCAAGACTGAAAGAAAATTTTAAACCAGATTTAGTGAACATCTTAGACACATACGAGATGGCTGGGAAGGGATTGCCTTAGCGAGACATATTACAGGGTTTCCACAACATGAATTTAAGTTCATTATATTGGGATGTGTGGTACCTAGAATTCGTGGGGGGGGGGGGGCATGGCCCTACCTACTAGAAAAATTGGAACGCGCATGGTAGTTGAGAATGAATTCCACGTAGTGGCCAGGACTGAATGACAACCTGTCTGTTAGTAGCCCTTTAAAATTAAAAGCTCTTACAAGACATTGAACTTGCAGTAATAGGGAATGTGAAGGTAATAGTGTAGTGGTTATTACATCTGCTTCATACGTAGAAGGTTCTGGGTTCAATTCCTAGTGGAAGCTGTTCATTTACTTTTCATTACTTTCACTATTTTACAATTTCATTTGTTTATCTTTTATTAGCATATTTACTGGAGTAATAGAATGCTATATTTAATTATAGTATAGTAAATGGATTGGTTTTATTATAATGTTTACAATTTCATTTGTTTATCTTTTATTAGCATATTTACTGGAGTAATAGAATGCAATATTTAATTATAGTATATTAAATGGATTGGTATTAGTATATTGTTTACAATTTCATTTGTTTATCTTTTATTAGCATATTTACTGGAGTAATAGAATGCTATATTTAATTATAGTATATTAAATGGATTGGTTTTATTATATTGTTTACAATTTCATTTGTTTATCTTTTATTAGCATATTTACTGGAGTAATAGAATGCTATATTTAATTATAGTATATTAAATGGATTGGTTTTATTATATTGCTTACAATTTCATTTGTTTATCTTTTATTAGCATATTTACTGGAGTAATAGAATGCTATATTTAATTATAGTATATTAAATGGATTGGTTTTATTATATTGTTTACAATTTTATTTGTTTATCTTTTATTAGCATATTTACTGGAGTAATAGAATGCTATATTTAATTATAGTATATTAAATGGATTGGTTTTATTATATTGTCTACAATTTCATTTATCTTTTATTAGCATATTTACTGGAGTAATAGAATGCTATATTTAATTACAGTATATTAAATGGTTTGCTTTTTATTATATTGTTTACAATTTCATTTGTTTATCTTTTATTAGCATATTTACTGGAGTAATAGAATGCTATATTTAATTATAGTATATTAAATGGATTGTTTTTTTATTATATTGTTTACAATTTCATTTGTTTATCTTTTATTAGCATATTTACTGGAGTAATAGAATGCTATATTTAATTATAGTATATTAAATGGATGTTTTTAGTATATTGTTTACAATTTCATTTGTTTATATTTTATTAGCATTTTTACTGGAGTAATAGAATGCTATATTTAATTATAGTATATTAAATGGATTGGTTTTATTATATTGATTACAATTTCATTTGTTTATCTTTTATTAGCATATTTACTGGAGTAATAGAATGCTATATTTAATTATAGTATATTAAATGGATTGGTTTTATTATATTGTTTATAATTTCATTTGTTTATCTTTTATTAGCATATTTACTGGAGTAATAGAATGCTATATTTAATTATAGTATATTAAATGGATCGGTTTCATTATATTATTTACAATTTTTTTTTATCTATTATTAGCATATTTACTGGAGTAATAGAATGCTATATTTAATTATAGTATATTAAATAGATTGGTTTTATTATATTGTTTACAATTTCATTTGTTTATCTTTTATTAGCATGTTTACTGAAGTAATAGAATGCTATATTTAATTATAGTATACTAAATGGATTGGTTTTATTATATTGTTTACAATTTCATTTGTTTATCTTTTATTATCATATTTACTGGACTAATACAATGCTATATTTAATTATAGTATATTAAATGGATTGGTTTTATTATATTGTTTACAATTTCATTTGTTTATCTTTTATTAGCATATTTACTGGAGTAATAGAATGATATATTTAATTATAGTATATTAAATGGATTGGTTTTAGTATATTGTTTACAATTTCATTTGTTTATCTTTTATTAGCATATTTACTGGAGTAATAGAATGCTATATTTAATTATAGTATATTAAATGGATTGGTTTTAGTATATTGTTTACAATTTCATTTGTTTATCTATTATTAGCATATTTACTGGAGTAATAGAATGCTATATTTACATATAGTATATTAAATGGATTGGTTTTAGTATATTGTTTACAATTTCATTTGCTTATCTTTTATTAGCATATTTACTGGAGTAATAGAATGCTATATTTAATTATAGTATATTAAATGGATTGGTTTTATTATATTGTTTTACAATTTCATTTGTTTATCTTTTATTAGCATATTTACTGGAGTAATAGAATGCTATATTTAATTATAGTATATTAAATGGATTGGTTTTATTACATTGTTTACAATTTCATTTGTTTATCTTTTATTAGCATATTTACTGGAGTAATAGAATGCTATATTTAATTATAGTATATTAAATGGATTGGTTTTATTATATTGTTTACAATTTCATTGGTTTATCTCTTATTAGCATATTTACTGGAGTGATAGAATGCTATATTTAATTATAGTATATTAAATGGATTGGTTTTATTATATTGTTTACAATTTAATTGGTTTATCTTTTATTAGCATATTTACTGGATTAATAGAATGCTATATTTAATTATAGTATATTAAATGTATTGGTTTTATTATATTGTTTACAATTTCATTTGTTTATCTTTTATTAGCATATTTACTGGAGTAATAGAATGCTATATTTAATTATAGTATATTAAATGGATTGGTTTTATTATATTGTTTACAATTTCATTTGTTTATCTTTTATTAGCATATTTACTGGAGTAATAGAATGCTATATTTAATTATATTATATTAAATGGATTGGTTTTATTATATTGTTTACAATTTCATTTGTTTATCTTTTATTAGCATATTTACTGGAGTAATAGAATGCTATATTTAATTGTAGTATATTAAATGGATTGGTTTTAGTATATTGTTTACAATTTCATTTGTTTATCTTTTATTAGCATATTTACTGGAGTAATAGAATGCTATATTTAATTATAGCATATTGAATGGATTGGTTTTAGTATATTGTTTACAATTTCATTTGTTTATCTTTTATTAGCATATTTACTGGAGTAATATAATGCTATATTTAATTATAGTATATTAAATGGATTGGTTTTGGTATATTGTTTACAATTTCATTTGTTTATCTTTTATTAGCATATTTACTGGAGTAATAAAATTCTATTTTTAATTATAGTATATTAAATGGATTACTTTTGTTATATTGTTTATATATTTTTTAAATATCCATGATATATAATATACTTTTGAACTGGAATACTGCTGCTATCTCACTTTGTTTTAGGACATACTGTCGCTTTAAACTTTTTAAGTCTGTTTCAGGATATATTGTCATCCTTACAGGATTTAAAACAAACTGGGCTGTTTTAAAATTTGTATCTAATGAAGTCTCGGAAAGTAAATAAGGAAGATTCCCAATTCCATGAGCTTATTTAGAAATTGAATTAAATAAAATTGGAGCAATAAATCTTCCTGGTAACCTCCTCTGAGTTGCTTATATAATGTGGATCGGGAGAAGCTTCAAATAAACACTCAAATGGTCATATCTTCCCAAGTGATGATCTGGGTAATAAGAAAAAGTGTTCAGTTTATTTATCCATGCCAAATCCAAATTAACACCGCTCACACTTTTTTTCTCTATTTGTGAATAACCATTTTATAAACTCCACTCGGTTAACTTATTTATAGTTTTGGATGATAATACAGTTTTGAGCATTAAAATCATAAGCAATAATATCAGATTTATTAATAAAACAATTACCAGTTAAGTCACATAGACAGAGGACTGAATCTGGGGAGATGTTAGGAGCTTTATAGAATAATCCTACATTGCGGCTTAATGAACCAGATTCTATGACTACTTTTAGAAAATCAGAAGGTGCATCATGGTAAGCTAATGCTTAGTTGTACCTGTTGTTCCCATATATTGATATACTACTCTCTCTTTTATCTACTGTGGTAAAATGATGTCCTTCAAAACTAGAAATAGAAACTGGTCTAGTTTTTTGACTAAACCAAATCTTTGTGATGAACAAAATGTCTAAACAACTGACTGCTATTTAAGCTTCCAGTTTGGCGAGTTTGCTATTCAAACTCCAGGCACTAGTCAGTAAAAATTTCAAACTAGATATTATTAGCCTACTAACTACCCCTGGGATAGCCCTAAAATACCCTCAATGATTTTGTCAATAAATTGTCCAATTCTCAGTTACCCTGATGGTTGAGATGTGGTCTAACCCAGCAAAAGTAATTTGATTTAGCCTCACACCGCTCTCATAAGAATATTATCTTCACAGAATATTTTAACACTCCTTTCCGATAAGGTATATAATAATTCTTTCTGGTACCTTAATCACACTGTTAAATTTAGGGCCTGTAAAATATCACATGAAAACTGTATGCTTGACTGAGTTTGATAATGTCCCCCTCTGCCTTAAAGAAGATTTCGATATTAGTCCTGGCCACACCACTACACCCAGCAACAACAAAAATTGTATCATACCTTCTGTTCTGTTCTGATTACACAAGATACTGGTATAGTCCGTTATGTCCAACATCTTGCTTCCTCTTAAGCATAAGACAGTAATCCTATACATTTTAGTCCTGGGGAGAATGTTCTTCAATCCTCTTATACAGAATTGCCAGTTATTAGCACCCACCCAGCATTTTTCTTGTTGGTGGCAAGCTGTTTACCCTTAAATGATGCATTGATAACAGGGTTATTCTTCTTGAAAGATGAGCAGACAGAATTCCCCCAATGCTCTTCTATACTTCTTAACAGCATGAAAATCATCTGCCTCAGTTGTAGATACTTCAGTATCATTCCACAATATGTTTTTATTTAAAACAACACCATCTGTCCTAGTACTAGATACAGAACTCGCAGACAGAGATAGTTTAGAGTAATTATTTAAATTTCTACTATAGGATGAAGCTATAATGCCAACACCTCCAATAGTAGAATTTACATTCTGCCAATCACTAAAATCAGAAAAAGTAGTAGGAAAATCCATTGACAAACCAGGTTCCATCCCAGACAAGAGTTTAGCAGTCTCTGAATGAATGCTGTCAAAAGACAAAACTGAGGTAGCATGCAGAGCACAATTCAGCAGTGCAGAAGAAATTGTAACTGTTTCTATTTGAGCTCTGACTGAAATGAGTGATGGTAAGAAAAGAGATGGTATTGTTTGTTCTGCAAAGTGCTTCTTATGTGGTACAGTTGCATTGCTAGTTAGAGTAGCTTTCGTTTGAATTGCCAGATCTGCACAATTACAAGCTACTTGAGTATCGGTGTTTTTACTGGCATTAACAATAGACTAAAGATTTACCTGTGCATGGCCGTCCTCAGTCAATAATTTAATATGGGTGTTGCCTGAATTTACCTTGGAAAGGAAAGTTGTATAAAATCTTACCATAACCATAAATGTCCTTCTCTTCCATGTTGCAGTATTCATGTTGTATAAAATCTTATCATAACCATAGATGTCCTTCTCTTCCATGTTGCAGTATTTATGTTGTATAAAATCTTACCAGAACCACAGATGTCCTTCTCTTCCATGTTGCAGTATTTATGTTGTATAAAATCTGATCATAACCATAGATGTCCTTCTCTTCCATGTTGCAGTATTCTACTTGTGGGTTTATCCTTCTTCCTCTTCAGTTCATCCGGCCAGGTTTCCAAAGATTTTCAGTCCCTCTTGGTGTGTCAGACATCTGGCGTGCAAACATAGTAAAAGCCCCAGTCAGAGCCAGTCCTGTAAGGGCATGCCCTGTCCAGTATCACCCAAGAGAGCAAGGGCAGTCATACAAGAGGGGAAAGTTAGATGGAAGGAATACTGCAACATGGAAGAGAAGGGCATCTATGGTTATGGTAAGATTTTACACAACTTTCCTATGTCCTCTTATTCCAATGTTGCAGTATTCTACATGTGGGTGAGTGCCAAGGCTCACTGAGGATTGGGGGGGTGGCCTAGATGAAGTTTCCAGAAATCCATGTAGAATAGCCCTGGCAGACCCCGCCCTGGCTCTGGAGGTATGGTTCAGTCTGTAGTGTTTGGTGAAAGTGTGTACTGAGGACCAAGTGACTGCCTCAAGTATGGAGTTGGTGTCTAACTCTTTAAAGAAGGCTCCAGAAGAGGCCATTGCTCTGGCGAAGTGGGCCTTGACATTGCCCTGCAAGGTCTTACCATGGTGTAGGTAGCAGAAGAAAATGGCCCAGGAGATCCAGGCAAAAATGGTCTGCTTGCTCACAGCTTTCTCCAAAGCCCTGGGGTGGACGGAGACAAACAGCTGGTCTGATTTCCTAAAGGGTTTGGTAGTGTACATAAAACCTAACTTGTCTGTGGATGTCTAGGGAATGCAGCACTCTCTCACTATCCCCCTGTGGGTTTAGGACGAAGGTGGGCAGTTGGATGGCCTGGTTCAAGGATAGGTCATTCACTACTTTGGGAACGAATGACAAATTTGTCCTGAGGGTCACCCTGTCCAGGTGGAAGATTAGGAAAGGTGGTACAGCCATAAGAGCTTGCAATTCTGAAACCCTTCTGGCAGAAGTCAGAGCTACCAGCAATACAGTTTTCCATGTGCAAAATTTTAAGGGGGCGTTTGTCTGGTGGCTCAAAAGGGGCTAGAGTGAGTTTTTCTAGAACATAGTTAAGGTCCCAGGAGGGGGAGATGGTTTCCTGGGTGGTCTTAACTGTAATACACCTTTAAGGAAAACTTTGGAGGGGAGTCTGGATGCCAGGGGTGGATCCAAGAGGACAAGTGTGCCTTCAGAGATGAGTAACACAACCCTGTCTGCATGAGTTCACACAGGTATGACAGGAGGAGAGGCATATCACTTTCCAGTGGGTCCAACTATCTTTTGTGATACCAGATAGAAAACCTTTTCCATTTTGAGAGATAGAATTTCCTTGTGTTGGGTTTCCTGGCCTCCTTTCAGAGGTCAGAGGAAAGTGTCCTGTTTTCTGTTTTTTCTTTAAAGGCCTCGTTGGCATCTGGCTAGAGATAGGCCTAGGGTCAGGCATTGGGATGTCGGAGGTGGAGTCCGACAGGCCCAGAGTAAATGCTGGTTTTCCCCTGGCATATAAGGAAGGTGCTGGTATATCCTCTGTGGACGTGTTGTCTGCTCAAGATTGTGCGGCTTCCTCAGGGGTACCCACTTTATCTACACCAGCAGATGCCGGATCCTCAGCTAAGCTGACACTGGCTACAGACTAAGGTACGGCTGAGAGAGGCGCAGCTGATGAAGTAGGCCACAGAGACTTGGCCCTCTTCCTAGGCAGTTCAGATGGGGCGTTGGATGTGGCCTCCATCCCTAATGCTATTTGTTTCAAGTGATATTTATCTAAATACAAAAGTAATGCCTGCAAACAGTGATGTAAAGCCCTAGGGACAAATGATCAGCAAATGGTGCAGTTCTTGTGATCATGTTCCCTGCCTAAACAAAAGAGACAATGGTCATAGGTGTCTTTGTGGGGAAACTGCCGACTGCACTTGCACTTACTGGATGACATGAACAGACTATATATCTAAACAAGGTAGGAATGAAAAAATCCCCAACTGGGTACTTAACTGAATCTTTTTTCAATCCGATGTCCGTGAGAAGCAGGAGCACCTGGCATATGACAGGCAGCCGAAAAGTTCTGAGGGCTGGTGCGTGCAGACATCACTTTTATGGCCCATGTTCCTGCAACCACATCAGATGTCTGATGTACCAATAGGGACTGAAAATATTTGGAAACCTGGCCAGATGAATTGGAGAGGAAGAAGGATAAACCCGCAAGTAGAATACTGCAACACTGGAATAGAAGGATATCAATTGTTACAACTAGTAACAGTTGCTGAAAAATCAATAGCACATGTCAAACATTTTACAAATACAACATTATACTAGGTAACCTCCAGTGATTAAATTGTTTAAACACAATTCATCCATTAAATCTATAGGATCATAGGTGTGTAATAGGTTAACAACTGCTAGGGCCTTTTTAAGCCTAGCCATGCATCCTAAATCTCAGGCAATTTCTGGTACCACTTGAAAATTATAAGCAGGGGCTTGGGAAGAGAAACATTTACAAGCAGGGGTCTGGGAGATAAACCATTTACAGGTTACCTGTATCCATTAGAGACATAGGTACCAAACCAAGGATGAATTTCCTATTCCCTATCCAATTGTCCAAGTTACACTTGAATAGGATTAGGAAGGAACTCTTCTTCACATGGATGAAGAGCCTGTTCCAGAGACAGGGTAGTCTCTGGGATTCACACCTGTCTCTCCGGCAAGTCCTATCTATATCACAGACAAGGTTTAAGTCTTTAGAATGAGTAATTTTAGTGCTATTTGTTTTGTGGATATTAGAACAGATAATTCTGGTGCTGTTTGTTCTGTGGATATCAGAAAGGGTAATTCTGGTGCTGTTTGTTTTGTGGAGATTACATCAAGTTATTCTGGTGTTTGTTTTGTGGATATTAGAACAGGTAATTCTATAGCTGTTTGCTTTGTGGACATTAGAACAGGCAATTCTGGTGCTGTTTGTTTTGTGGATATTTGAATGGGCAATTCTGGTGCTGTTTGTTTTGTGGAGATTACATCAAGTTATTCTGGTGTTTGTTTTGTGGATATTAGAACAGGTAATTCTATAGCTGTTTGCTTTGTGGACATTAGAACAGGCAATTCTGGTGCTGTTTGTTTTGTGGATATTTGAATGGGCAATTCTGGTGCTGTTTGTTTTGTGGATATTTGAATTGGTAATTCTGCTGCTGTTTGTTTAGTGGATATTAGAACGGGTAATTCTGGTGTTTGTTTTGTGGATACTAGAGCAGGTAATTCCATAGCTGTTTGTTTTGTGGGTATTAGAACAGGCAATTGTGGTGCTGTTTGTTATGTGGATATTTGAACAGTCAATTCTGGTGCTGTTTGTTTTCCAGATATTACAATGAGTAATTCTGGTGCTGTTTGTTTTGTGGATATTAGAATGGGCAATTCTGGTGCTGTTTGTTTGTGTATATTAGATCGGATAATTATGGTGCTGTTTGTTTTGTGAATATTAGATTGGGTAATTCTGGTGCTGTTTGTTTTGCGGATATTATAATGGGTAATTATATCACTGTTTGTTTTGTGAATATCAGAATGGGTAATTCTGGTGCTGTTTCTTTTGTGGATATTAGATCGGATAATTATGGTGCTGTTTGTTTTGTGGATATTAGATTGGGTAATTCTGGTGCTGTTTGTTTTGTGGATATTAGAACAGGCAATTCTGGTGTTTGCTTTGTGGATATTAGAGCAGGTAATTCCACAGCTGTTTGTTTTGTGGGTATTAGAACAGGCAATTGTGGTGCTGTTTGTTTTGTGGATATTTGAACAGTCAATTCTGGTGCTGTTTGTTTTCCAGATATTACAGTGGGTAATTCTGGTGCTGTTTGCTTTGTGGACATTAGAATGGGTAATTCTGTTGCTGTTTGTTTTGTGGGTATTAGAATGGGTAATTATATTGCTGTTTGTTTTGTGGCTATCAGAATGGGTAATTCTGGTGCTGTTTGTTTTGTGGATATTAGATTGGATAATTATGGTGCTGTTTGTTTTGTGAATATTAGATTGGGTAATTCAGGTGTTGTTTGTTTTGTGGATATTAGAACAGGTAATTCTGATGTTGCTTGCTTTGTGGATATTAGAACAGGTAATTCCATAGCTGTTTGTTTTGTGGGTATTAGAACAGGCAATTTTGTTGCTGTTTGTTTTGTGAATATTTGAATGGGCAATTATTGTGCTGTTTATTTCTGGATATTAGAATGGGTAATTCTGATGTTGTTTGCTTTGTGTATATTAGAATGGGTAATCCTGTTGCTGTTTGTTTTGTGGATATCAGAATGGGTAATTCTGGTGCTGTTTGTTTTGTGGATATTAGATCAGATAATTATGGTGTTTATTTTGTAGATATTAGATTGGGTAATTCTGGTGTTGTTTGCTTTGTGGATATTAGAATGGGTAATTCTGGTGTTGTCTATTTTGTGGATATTAAAACAGGTAATTCTGATATTGTTTGTTTAGTGGTCATTACAACAAGCAGTTTTGGTGCTGTTTGTTTTGTGGATATTAAAACAGGTAATTCTGGTGTTGTTTGTTTAGTGATGAGAACAGGTAATTCTGGTGCTGTTTGTTGCTGTTTGTGGATATTAGAACAGGTAATTCTGGTGTTTGTTTTGTTGATATTAGAACAAATAATTCTGGTGCTGTTTGTTTTTTGGATATTAGGACAGGTAATTCTGGTGTTTGTTTTGTGGATAATAGAACAGGTAATTATGGTGCTGTTTGTTTTGTAGATATTAGAACAGGTAGTTTTGGTGCTGTTTGTTTGTGGATATTAGAACAGGTAATTCTGGTGTTTGTTTTGTTAATATTAGACCAGGTCATTCTGGTGCTGTTTATTTTGTAGATATTAGAATGGGTAATTCTGGTCTTGTTTGCTTTGTGGATATTAGACTGGGTAATTTTAGTGCTGGTTGTTTTGTGGATATTAAAACATGTAATTTTAATGTTTGTTTAGTGGACATTAAAACAGGTAGTTTTGATGTTGTTTGTTTTGTGGATATTAGAACAGGTAATTCTGGTGCTGTTTGTTTTGTGAATATTAGAACAGGTAATTCTGGTGCTGTATGTTTTGTGGATATTAGACCAGATAATTCTGGTGCTGTTTGTTTTGTGGATATTAGAAAAGGTAGTTTTGGTGCTCTTTGTTTGAGGATATTAGAAGAGGTAATTCTGGTGTTTGTTTTGCTGATATTAGAACAGGTAATTCTGGTACTTTTTGTTTTGTGGATAGTAGGACAGGTAATTCTGGTGCTGTTTGTTTTGTGGATATTAGAACAGGTAATTTTGGTGCTGTTTGTTTTGTGGATATTAGAACGGATAATTATGGTGCTGTTTGTTTTGTGAATATTAGATTGGATAATTCTGGTGCTGTTTGGTTTGTGGATATTAGAACAGGTAATTCTGATGTTGCTTGCTTTGTGGATATTAGAACAGGTAATTCCATAGCTGTTTGTTTTGTGGGTATTAGAACAGGCAATTCCGGTGCTGTTTGTTTTGTGAATATTTGGATGGGCAATTCTTGTGCTGTTTGTTTCTGGATATTAGAATGGGTAATTCTGGTGTTGTTTGCTTTGCATATATTAGAATGGGTAATCCTGTTGCTGTTTGTTTTGTGGATATCAGAATGGGTAATTCTGGTGCTGTTTGTTTTGTGGATATTAGATCAGATAATTATGGTGTTGTTTGTTTTGTAGATATTAGATTGGGTAATTCTGGTGTTGTTTGCTTTGTGGATATTAGAATGGGTAATTCTGGTGTTGTCTGTTTTGTGGATATGAAAACAGGTAATTCTGATATTGTTTGTTTAGTGTTCATTACAACAAGCAGTTTTGGTGCTGTTTGTTTTGTGGATATTAAAACAGGTAATTCTGGTGCTGTTTGTTTGTGGATATTAGAACAGGTAATTCTGGTGTTTGTTTTGTTGATATTAGAACAAATAATTCTGGTGCTGTTTGTTTTATGGATATTAGGACAGGTAATTCTGGTGTTTGTTTTGTGGATAATAGAACAGGTAATTCTGGTGCTGTCTGTTTTGTAGATATTATAACAGGTAGTTTTGGTACTGT
Organism: Protopterus annectens; assembly: GCF_019279795.1. NCBI lineage: Eukaryota > Metazoa > Chordata > Ceratodontiformes > Protopteridae > Protopterus > Protopterus annectens. Next base: position 1,172,992,320 of record NC_056737.1, on the reverse strand, counting down.
TTGTTTGTGAATATTAGAACAGATAATTCTGGTGTTTGTTTGGTTAATATTAGAGCAGGCCATTCTGGTGCTGTTTGTTTTGTGGATATTAGGACAGATAATTCTGGTGTTTGTTTTGCGGATAATAGAACAGGTAATTCTGGTGATGTTTGTTTTGTAGATATTAGAATGGATAATTCTGGTCTTGTTTGCTTTGTGGATATTAGACTGGGTAATTCTAGTGCTGTTTGTTTTGTGGATATTAAAACATGTAATTTTAATGTTTGTTTAGTGGACATTAAAACAGGTAGTTTTGATGTTGTTTGTTTTCTGGATATTAAAACAAGTAATTCTGGTGCTGTTTGTTTTGTGGATATTAGAACAGGTGATTTTGGTGCTGTTTGTTTTGTGGATATTAGAACAGGTAATTCTGGTGTTTATTTTGCTGATATTAGAACAGGTAATTCTGATGCTGTTTTTATTTGTTGATATTAGAAAAGGTAATTCTGGTGTTGTTTGTTTTGTGGATTTGCTTCCATTGTTGAATAATGCAAATAATTAGCTACAACAGCCCATGCATAAAAAAATGTTAATTATGATAAAGTCTGCAAAACGTATAAACCTTGTTAATTTTCCATTGAAAAACTTTATAATAATTCTGTTGCTGTTTGTTTTGTGGATATTAGAACAGGTAATTCTGGTGCTGTTGCTTTTGCGGATATTAGAACAGGTAATTCTGGTGCTGTTTGTTTTTTGGATATTAGGACAGGTAATTCTGGTGTCTGTTTTGTGGATAACAGAACAGGTAATTCTGGTGCTGTTTGTTTTGTCAATATTAGAACTGGTAATTCTGGTGTTGTTTGCTTTATGGATATTAGACTGGGTAATTCTGGTCCTGTTTGTTTTGTGGATATTAAAACATGTAATTCTAATGCTTTTGTTTAGTGGACATTAAAACAGGTAGTTTTGGTGCTGTTTGATTTGTGGATATTACAACAGGCAATTCTGGTTTTGTTTGTTTAGTGGTTAGAACAGGTAATTCTGGTGCTGTTTGTTTTGTGAATATTAGAACAGGTAATTTTGGTGCTGTTTGATTTGTGGATATTACAACAGGTAATTCTGGTTTTGTTTGTTTAGTCGTTAGAACAGGTAATTCTGGTGCTGTTTGTTTTGTGAATATTAGAACAGGTATTTCTGGTGCTGTTTGTTTTGTGGATATTAGAACAGGTATTTTTTTCCTGTTTGTTTGTGGATATTAGAACAGGTAATTCTGGTGTTTGTTTTGTTGATATTAGAACAAGTAATTCTGGTGCTGTTTGTCTTGTGGATATTCGAATAGGTAATTCTGGTGTTTGTTTTGTTTATATTAGAACAGGTAATTCTGGTATTTGTTTTGTTGATATTAGAAAGTGCAGTTGTGTACACATACCATAAGTGTAGATGTTCGAGTGTATTCACTGCTGCAGTCATCACACTTGGGTTATCCTGCCAGGGGTAGCCCTCAGTCTGCCCGAATACCAGAGGCTTAGTATTTCTGCATCGGTTGCTGTCGCTCCAGGACTGATGTCAGGTCATCAATGGTATAAAATCAGGCAGCCAACACCATTACATCACTCTTTCTTGCCACAACTGTCAGGAGCCCACAAATAGGGAGCTAGGTTATGGTGAAAAAACACCACCAGTAGAAAGTAAATACCAAATATTCGGGTCTATATCAGCATTTTGAAAATTTAATAGTTTGAATCACTAAATATCGAACTAAAATAATCGAACAATTAAATTTTTGAATGCTGATATAAAAAAAAAAAAACTAAAGGGTGTAGGCAAGGGTCCAAGCCCCCCTGTACATCCCATGTGGGGAGCTGCTCCCCCACACCCCCCGCTATTTAAATATACCAACTCCGAGACCACACTACATTGTAGTAAATGGAAATCTCCCCTTACGGAGATTTCCTTTTACCCGTTCGATGTTCTGCACTTTCGGCATTCTCGCTTTGACAATATCGTATTCGATATTGTTGACATTTGAGACACTGATAGGAACCCCAAAAATTCCCTGTAAAGAGAGAGGAAGAGAGAAAGACAAGGGGGATGGAGGATGGGAAACCAGGACTGCAATAGTGAATACACTCAAACATCTACATTTATGGTAAGTGCACACAACTGTACTATGTTCTTCGTGTTTCAATGTTGCAGTCATCACACTTGGGTTGATTCCCAAAGCTGAAGAAAAGGGTGGAGGCAGTCAAGAAGACTGGGGGCTGACTAGGATGCCCTGCAAGACTGCAGTGGCAAAGCCTGCTCTGGATCTGGAGAAGATAGGTACATGGTAATACTTGGTGAAGGTATGAACAGAAGTCCAAGTTGCAGCCTCCAGGATGTCCCTGGTGGGGACCCCTATGAAAAAAGCTGCAGAGGTGGAGGTTGCCTGGTGGAATGTGTCCTGACCCCCTTTGGGGGCAGTTTCCTGTGCTGTCTGTAGCAGAAATGGATGCAGTGTGCTATCCATTTAGAGATTGTTTGTTTGTATATGACCTTGCCCTCTGCCCCTGCTGTGAAGCTGACTAGCAATTGGTCAGTTTTTCTAAAAGATGTAGTCCTATCCAGATAGAATCTGAACTGTCTGTGCACATCTAGAGAGTGAATAATCCTTTCCCCCTTGTTTTGTGGGTTAGGGAAAAAGTTGGGCAAATGAATGTATTGGTTGAGAGCCACACTGGACACCACTTTAGGCATGAAGGATGGGTTAGTCTTGAGGGAGACCCTGTCAGCATTGAAAATGATGAAAGGCTCTACAGCCATGAGTGCTTGTAGCTCTGAAACTCTTCTAGCTGAAGTGATGGCCAGAAGCAAGGCTGTTTTCCAAGAGAGGAATTTTAACTCTGCTGAAACTGCAGGCTCAAAGGGGGGTATGGTGAGCTTTTCCAACACAAATTTAAGGTCTTAAGCTGGGGTATGAGCTCTTCTGGGTGGCCTTAAGTTGTTAGCCCCTCTTAGGAACTGTTTGATGAGAGGGTGGGAGAAGAAAGGTGGCCCTGTGCTGTAAAGATCAGAGCTGGCAGAGGCATGAATTATAATAGAAGAGAAGGATAGACTCCTGTATTGTAGGACTGCTAAGTAATCCAGGATGAGAGGTAGGGAGGGCTGTGCTGTTTCAGCTCCTTTAGCCTGGATCCAGGTGCAAAACCTTTTCCACTTGTCAGCATAGGATTTTCTAGTGCTGGGGCACCTGGCTTCATGTATAACATCAATTACTTGTTTGCTTAGGCTGGCAGCTGGAGGAGAGGTCAGGGAATAAGCCAGGCTGCCAGGTTCAGGGTCTGCAATTGTGATACATGAATTCTCCATTCTTCTGGGTCAGGAGTGTTGGGATCTGGGGTAGGTGCCATGGTGGCAAAGGTGACAGGCTTCGCAGCAGTGGGTACCAGTGCTGTGTGGCCAGTCTGGGGCAATCAAGACTGCCCTTGGTTTTTTCGCCCTTATTTTGAGCAGTACCCTTGAAATGAGTGGTAGAGGGGGAAATGCATAGATTGAGAGCTTTACCCATTGGGAGGAAAGATCATTAACTTTCCAGATCTTGCTGTGAGGTTCCCTGGTGCAGAATTTGCTGAGCCAATGATTGGAGTGGGAGGCAAAGAGGTCCACCTTCGGGGTGCCCCATTTCTGCTTTACAAGGTTGAAGGTTCTATGGTCTAGCTGCTACTCATGTGGGTCTAGCAGGTTTCTGCTTAAGTTGTCTGCTAGAGAGTTTAGGAAGCCTGGCAGGAATTGTGCTAGCAGGTATATTTGCATGGCTGAGGCCGTGTGCCAAAGGGTCATGGTGAGCCTGCAGAGAGGATAAGAGTGAGTCCCTCCCTGCTTGTTGATATACCACATCACTGTGGTGCTGTCTGTTTTGATCACTAGAGGCCTCGGGGAAAGTAGGGGTCTGAAAGCTATCAGGGCATACTGAATAGCTAGCACCTCTTTTTGGTTGATGTGCAGATGTATTTGATTTGGGCTCCAATGGCCCTAAATGCACCTGCCGTCCAGGTGTGCACCCCAGGCATAGCCTGATGAATCTGTGGTGAGGGTCTGGGTGGCATGGGGTTGTGAGAAGGGAAGTCCCTTGTTGTGCTTTCATGCTGCTGCCCACCAAAGGAAATCTTTCCTTAGACAGGATCACTAGTATGACAGTTTCCAAGTCATGAGAGTGCTGACACCAAAGGCTTTTTAGGTACCACTGAAGTTTCCTCATATGCAGTCTGGCATATGGAATTAGTAGGATGCAGGAGGCCATGAACCCCAGAGCTTGCAGGATTTTCCTTGTGGATAACTGGGTTCTGGTGGCAAGTTGAGAGAAGTAGCCTGTCAGGCTTGTTTTTCTGGAGTAAGGAATGCCATCTGGGATGCTGTGTCCAGGCTTGCTCCCAGGAATACAATTAGTTTGTGTGGGGACTAGTTTTGATTTCTTTCCGTTGATCGTATACCCCAGGGAGGTCAGTAGGTCCTTTACAAAGGTCAGGTGCTGTAACAGCTTTTCCTGACTGTCTGCCTGAGTCAGGAAATCATTTAAGCAGGGGTAAATTTGAATATTTCTTTGTCTGGATAAAGCAAAGGCTGGAGCCAGGCATTTTGTGAAAACTCTGGGAGCAGCGGATAAGCCAAAGGGAAGTGCAGAGAACTGAAAGTGCATAGATCCTGGTAACCTCTAAGCCAAACTCTACTTCGACACCCACCTCTCCAAGTTCCACTAACACAATTTGTTTTCTTTTGAGCCAGTTCCCATTACTTACATCAAATCTCTACTACTCAAGCTAAAACCTTGCTCTCCTTCCACTGACAATCTTTCTCCTACATTCCTCAAAATTGCTGCTGACCCAATTGCCTATCCTGTATCTATACTAATTAATTGATCTATTCTGGAATCAACTGTCCCCACCCTTTGGAAATCTTTCTTCACTATCCCTCTTCATAAAAGTGGAAACTCCACTGACCCCTCAAACTACCGACCCTTTGCCATTCTGTCCCCCCTCTCCAAGATATTAGAAAAATGTATTCACTCACAGCTTCTCAATCACCTCCACACACACCACTTACTTACCTCTACCCAACATGGATTTTGTCCTCACCACAGCACCACCACTGCCCTCCTCTCCTTAACTCATATCATTGCAGAGGCCCTAGACAACAATAAACTCATTTCCTGTCTCTTCCTAGATCTCTCCAAAGCCTTCGATACTGTCTCCCATCCTCTACTACTATCCAAACTCACAAATCTCCACCTATCCCCCTCCGCAATTGCCTGGTTTAATAGTTACCTATCTGGCAGGGAACAATCTGTCAAATGGCTCTCATCCTCCTCACCTTTCCTTCCCATCTCTGCAGGTGTTTCCCAAGGCTCCATCTTTTGTTTAATATCTTTACACCTCATGCAAAGAATCCTCCCTTATTCAGTATGCCGACGACTCCACACTTATATCCATCTCAAATAACATTCCTGAACTACACTCCCTGACCCAACAGGCCCTACTATCCACTGAACAATGGCTGTCTCACAACCTATTGATCCTAAATCCCAAAAAGACCAAACTCCTACTTTTCCTTCCCCATTCTCTTTCTCATCACAAAACCTCATTTTTTATTACATCTTCTAACAATACAAATATCCAACCTGACACCCACACAAAACTCTTAGGGATCATTATCGATAACGAACTCAAGTTCAACCTACACATACTCCAATGTATAAAAAAAAAAAAAAAACAGAAACTAGGTCTGCTGTATCGGAACAAAAAATTCCTAACCCCTGAATCTAGACTTACCCTGGGCCAGGCACTCCTCCTCCCCTCCCTCTTATATGCCGCCTCAGTTCTTACCAATATCCAGGCCTCCACTCTAAACAAACTGCAACAGACTTACCATAAAATAGCCAGATTCATTACTAACTCCCCATACAACTCACAGCACTGCATTTCTTTAAACTCTCTTCAGTGGCTTGCACTTCCTCAGTTTCTGCTATCTTATCAGTTCCAAATGCTACACTCTATTCTTTATAAACCCTCCTTCTGTCCATCTCTACCTTCCTTAGTCTCCATCTACATCCCATCCCGGACCCTCCGTACTTCTAACCAACAATTACTTGATATCTACCACCCAAAAAGGTCAGTAGGCAAACTACTCTACAAACACTCCCTTGCCCATGCTTGGAACAAACTTCCCCTTGACTTACATTCAATCTCCCACACCTCACACTTTAAAAATGAACTAAAAGCTTATTTTCTCAATTCAAGAACCTGCCCTTGCCATGACCCTATCTAGTCTTCCTTCCCTTTATGTACCCTCAAAAGGGCCATACTTAGTACCTCATTACACCTCTCTCTCCAATGTGTATACTATGCATTTGCACAATTTTATACAAACAAAAAAATGTTCATTGTTGACCTATTGAACTATATCAATGTAAAATTGTTACTTAGCTTCTTTTTAATGCAACTTTAAATGTATGCATGTAACCCAACATATGTGAATAATTTTGCTATAACTGCTATTATATCACTATTGTTTAAAATTGTACTTGTTTTAAAATATATTATTGGAGCTTTTCTCCTCGGGTCTCCACTGAAAATGGGCCACAAGCCCAGATGGACAAACCCGGTTAACAAATGTCAATAAATAAATAAATAAATAAAATCCTGCCCTGAAATGTAGATATTTCCTGCAAGATTCCCTGATTGGGATGTGTAGGTAGGCCTCTTTTAGGTCTAGGCTGGCTAACCAAGCATCCTTGGAAACCATAGGAAGAAGCTGCTGGAGGGTGAGCATTTTGAATTTTGATATCACCAGAAAGGTGTTTAGAATGGATAGATCAAGGATTGGGCACCAGGTGCCCTCTTTTCTGGGTACCTGGAAGAGTCTGGAATAGAAACCTTGGCCTATCTGGTCTGCAGGAAAATGCTGTATTGCCCTCATGAAGAGCAGGGATTGAACTTGCTTTTTGGCCTCTGCCCACTGGTTTGGAGGAAGATCTGGGAACCCTTTTGGGGTTGGCAGAGTGTGGAAATAAAATTTTTATCCCTGGGACACTATGTTGAGTACCCATCTGTCGTTGGTAATAGAGGCCCAGTTGTTTGCATGGAAGGAGAGTTTTCCTCCTAGGGGCACAAGCAGGTGGGCAGAGGTAAGTGGTGGAGGTGTAAAGTCATTGTGAGTTCTTACCATAAGGGGGTGGCTTAGCACTCCCTGTTTTTAAAGAGGAGGAACTCCATTGCTTAGACCTCTGCATTTCCTGGGACTGCTGTCTGGGGGGGGGGGGGGTTCTGCTTCCCCTGGGTCTTGGCTGAGCTAGCCTGGAGGGGGCCGGAAAGGACCAGTGCTTGGATGGGCAATGCCTACTGAACCTCAGAGGCTGGACCTGTAAAACTTCTTTAACTGTTTGCATATATTTAACTTTTTCTTCCATCTTTTTTAAGACCTCTTCTGCGTTGATGCCAAACAAATTGTCATTGTTTAATGGTGCATCCAATAATTTTGATTTGACATGGTCTGGCAAGGTCTGTTCCATAAGCCAAACATGCCCTCTAAGGACAGAACCAGTGACTGCTGCCCTGCAAGATGCTTCTAGGGCATCAAAGCCACATTCCAAGGTCTGCTTAGTAACTTGGCTTGCAGAATGCATAAGCTCTTGTAATTTTTTATTTTCTGCACAAGCAGGAAAGGAAGATATTTTTGTTTGAGGAGTTCCATGGTATGCTGCTGATATTTCAGCATGTGGAACTGACAATTTAGTGCTCTAATAGCAAGAGTTGCAGAGGTGTATACTTTTCTACCCCATCTGTCTAAAGCTCGGGAATCCCTGTCTGAGGGGGTGGGATTCTTAGCTGAGGTTGCTTTAATTCCTTTAGATCCTTGGGAACTGACCTCTGGGTCAGCAGTAGGATATTTGCAAAGGAATTTGTGAGAGTCAGGGACTCTGTAGTACCTATCAGGTTTCCTGGGATCAGGAGGAAGGGTGCCAGGAGTCAAACTGGATTCCATGAAAACATCATCCACAACATCCAGGACAGGAGGGATGACTAAAGGACTGTGATGTGGTAAATCTAAGAATTTCCTGAGTCTCTTTTTTGACTGAGGATAGTCCTGACATTCCCACTGGAAATGTTCCCTTAAAGTATGTAGGGTTTCATCAAATGAAAAATCCTCGGAAGGAGAGGCAGAAGGAATGGATTCCTCTGCATCAGAATCCTCATAAGTAGAGAGGGGTTGCATGTCTTCATATTCAGAAACCTCAGAGTCATCGGACACCTGTTCAGATAAAACTACTGAGGACAAGTCTCTTTTTCTTTTGGAAGGGGTAGCCTTGCTTCCCCTAATAAGCATAATAAGGTCTTCTGCCATTTCAAGCATTTGAGATTAAGGCATGGAAGCAGGTGCCTGAGCTTGGGTTGTTGTTTTTTTTAGGCATAGTTCGTACCCTGGGCATTAGAAACTCAGTAGTTTTAGAAACGACTGAAGACGCAAAAGAAGTTGTTGGTTTGTATCGAGTATCGGTAGTGTGAAGAACTTCCTCGGAAGCCAGTGCCTGCTCAGTGGCTCTGGACCCATCCAAGGTAGAGGTATCCACAGGATCCTTAGTCGAAGAAGAGTCTCGCGGCATACTGGACTGCCAATGGGTCTCGGTAGCGGTCTGCAAATCCACAAAAGCAGGCATCAGGGGCTGTGAAACTGCCTCACTGAGGGCCGGAGAACTGATGACTAGCTTAACAGAAGCGTCGTCAGCAGTTTTGGACCTGTACACTCTGTCTCTGTCTTTATTCTTACATTTTTTCAGAAGATCGGTAGTCGGATGGCTTACTGAAGCCATATTGGAATACGAGGACTGTGAGCGAAAATATTTAGCTACAATAAGGGCCCGATGATGTATAGTTCTGGCATTGAACAAAGCACAAAAGCAAGAGCAAGGGATGTCATGTTCATCACTCATCAGACCAATGATTGAGTACAATGCCCCATTTGGAATGTATCTGACCCGACACTTGCAGCAGCTGGAGAGGCCACAAAAGTTCCTCACCAAAAGGATAAAGGGTCTCAAAAATCTATCCTATGCTGCCCGACTGAAAGAACTCCAGCTCTATTCAGTCGCAGCTTGCTCAGAGGTGACCTTTGCCTAACATACAAGGCCATGTCAAACCCAGATTTGATGAATATGCTTCACCTCAAAAAATCTAGATCCATCAGAGCCACAAGGGCGGGTGACTTAAACCTCGACACGGCTATTAATAGGACGTGCTGGAGGGATAGATTCATCACCCAAAGACTCCCTATGCTGTGGAACAGAATCCCGGTACATGTGAGGCAGAGCACCTCGCTGGCCTTGTTCAAGAGAAATCTTGACCAATGGATGGGAGATCGCAGATATACCCCAGGGATTACCTCAGTGTCACTGCTCGACAGAGGCACAGCAAAATAATGGGTATAGTTCCCCATACTAAAGGGGTGGCGTAAGCCACAAAACAATGGGCTAGGCTTGTAAATGCCCTCGGGCAGATAGCCTAGTATGAACCTATGAACCTATGAACCTATAAACAGGTGACGCAGTAAGAATGGAAGTCTCAGTGTGGTATTTGCTTTCCACAGGTGAGACAATTGTTAACTTTTTCTGACATCAGTTAGAGCAAGAAAAAAGGATCCCCGACTTAGTACTTAGCTTGAGAAGACTTCAGTTCAGAAATGAAAACTCAGCTAGCGGCCAAGCATCACTCATGCAAACTGCTTCTGCTTCGAGCTCCTTGGCAAAAAAGACTGATGTAATGGTGTTGGTTGCCTGATTTTATACCACCAACGACCTGATGTAAGTCATGGAGCGACAGCAACTGATGCAGAAATGCTAAGTCTCTGGTATTCGGGCTGACTGAGGGCTACCCCTGGCAGGGTAACCCAAGTGTGATGACTGCAGCAGTGAAACACAAAGAACATCAGGTAATTCTGGTGCTGTTTGTTTTGCTGATATTAGAACAGGTAATTCTGGTGCTGTTTTTTTGTTGACATTAGAACAGGTAATTCTGGTGCTGTTTGTTTTGTGGATATTAGAACAGGTAATTCTGGTGCTGTTTGTTTTGTGGATATTAGAACAGGTAATTCTGGTGCTGTTTGTTTTGTGGATATTAGAACAGGTAATTCTGGTGCTTTTTTTTGTTGACATTAGAACAGGCAATTCTGGTGTTGTCTGTTTTGTGGGTTTGCTTCCATAGTTGAATAATGCAAATAATGACCTACAACAGCCCATGCATAAAAAAAGTTCTTATTCTTCTTCTTTCGGCTTTTCCCAGTTAGAGGTCACCACAATGGATCACCTGTCTGCTCATGATTGGCAGTATAGTTTTTACAGTGTCGAGTTGCCAGACCGGTGCTCAACCTTCCACAGAAGGCACACACATGCACGCACTCACACCTAGGGCCAATTTAGAGTGTCCAATCCACCTACAGCATGTCTTTGGGATGTGAGAGAAAACCGGAGCACTCGGAGGTAACCCACGCAGCCACAGGGAGGGCATACAGACTCCACACAGAAGGCACCCCAGCCAAGGATTGAACCGGTGAACCTCTTGCTGTGAGACGACAATGCTAACCCATGCATAGAAAAAGTTAATTATGATAAAGTCTGCAAAAAGTATAAACCTTGTTAATTTTCCACAAAAAAACTTAATAATATTAAGTATGATAGCGCAAAGTAAATATTAAACTTGATACAGCTGCTGCCTACAGAATCAATATGCAAACCTAGCCATATGTCAGTACCAAATGGCAGTTTATTAACCAAAGGTCTTTGTTCCCTATGTTATACGACTATGAGCAGTGCAGTAGATTCACAAAAGAAACTGCAGTTACTTATATTAAGGAACAGTTAAGCTAGTAACATTAATTAAATACAATAATCTTGTAAATAGATGTTATACCTGATTGGCAAGTGTTGACAAAAGCACTGTCAGAATGAACTTCAAAAGGCTAACTAGAAATCCTAGGCAAAGGTCAGTTACAGTGACTGCCCCACTGCACAACATGCCCAACACACAAAGCCATGAAAATGAATCTTTGCATCTTTGTGTAGAAGAGGATCGATAGATTTGTTTTAGTATCACCTTTCTGTGTTGAATTTATGCTGAACACAACTGGCCTTTCACTGCTTGGTAATTACTGCATTCATAATGATGAATGCTTTTTGCAAATGCACATAATAAGCAGCAACCACCACGAATCATACATCTAAGAGTCACATTGACTCAGTTCAAAATCCCATAAGGCAAACAACCATGCAATCCAAAACCTTAGCCACAGGTGACTCCATGGTGAGACATTCTGATACACCACTCAACAGGCTGTACTAGGACAGAGTCATAGTCAGCTGCTTATGGATGGCAGAGTGGTGCAGCGGTAGTGTTGTCACCTCACACCAAGAAGCTTTCTGGTTCGATTCTCAGCTAAAGCCTTCTGTGCAGAGTCTGCATGTCCTCCTGTGTTAGTGTGGGTTTTCTCTGCGTGCTGTGGTTTCCTCCCACATTACAAAAACATGCATCTGGAGCATTTCTTTCTGGGCCTCCACTGAAAATTGGCTTCATTCCAAGTCGGACTTTCCCGGTAAACAAATGTTAAATAAAATAAAATAAATAAATTATCAGGTAATGGGACTTGCACATCATGGAAGAACTCAAGTCCTTGCTCTATAAATACACATAACACAGTCATAGTACAATTGGGTGCAAATTACTTCAGATGTACCTCCCTGGTCTATATAAAGAGGGACATGATGGACTTTACAGATATGAACCTGGCCTTGAACAGTATTCTACCATCACTGAGAATGATGCAGCAATACAAATAAAAGATTATTGCTTTCAACAACTGACTTGGCTTCTGGTGTCATTCAAAGGGAGTACAATACATATCAGCCTAGAATGAGATGTTAGACAGTCCCAACTGCTTTGCCAAGGATGGCCTTCACCTCTCCCTCAAGGCTTTCGCATATTAGCTAAATACTTGTTCTCCCCAATAGTGCCGTTTTTAGGCAATGTCAGACTTCTAAAGCTTCCAACATAAGTAAACAAAATCCAGGTAACATTAAGGTACTGCTGCTCAAAGCTAGGAGCCTTAATGGAAAAAAAAACTCCACTCCTTACAACCACCCCTTACTCTGGAAAACATTGATATATGCATCATCACAGACACCTGCTTCAAGACCACTGAAAAAAACTTTTTCAGTGCAAGGTTTCAATGTCTATTACACACTCAGACCCATCACATTATATACAGCAAGAGAGGCGGTGGTGTCTCCCTATTCTTAAAAACAACACCTTATCTCCAAACTAGTTAGACAAGTTAATGACCTGGAACTTCTCCATGTCCAACTTAATATCAACCAAACTCCTTATCATATCATATAGGACCCCCCTCTATACCCTCTAGGACCCCCTATGTCTCCACTGGCCCATACCTCCTACCTAACTTGTAGGGAGTCCCTGTGTATTAAACCAAACACCATTCTCCTAGGGAACTTCAACTACCTTCCATAAATGAACCAGAATTAATAATAAAAACATTAAAATGAGTTTAAAAACAACATACAACGGTATCAGAGCACAACGCAAGTACAACAGTACATGTACAGACACAAAAATGATAGTATGAAAATATTACCAATAATACCGTGGTAGTACAGAACTGAGACAGTTCAGACTAAGACGTAATTGACACATGAACGTCTCAGTTTGGTAAACCTGCATCACAAAAACAATTGCATTTAGCTTGGTTTGCAGATGTTTAAATAATAACACTTTAACCATACTGAGGCAGAAAACAAATCCAACAGATTTTGCTGAGTAGAAAGTCCTACCACAGTTACACCACAATATGCATTGCGCACAACTTATGTCCAACAAATTTGTTACGTATCCCAATTCTCTAGGACTGCATCCGCAGACATGTTGGTGGAAAACCTTTATATCCGAGTCTCTTGAGTCTCTAATTGCTCACCAGGATATCATGGCGGCCATGACAGACTCTACTGAGCTGGATGTCATGACATCCTCAAGACCAAATCAGTACTAGTAGTGTACTGCTCAACCTTCGTTGTATTGGGTGGATGAAAATACAAAGAACTTTTCTCCAGCAGTTTAACTGAAACTAAAGGTTACAGCACAGCCCTTACTTTCTGAGGTATTTTGTATTTACAGGCCCAGTATTTTCTCTCTTTCAGCATTTCTCCAGACAATAGATGGACCTATCCATACCGAATACTTGCCAACCTTTCTGTAATTGCAAGGTTCGATACATACATTTCCTATATGTCTTGTTGCATGAGTTGAGTTGATGTCTGCTGCCCTATTTATAGAAAGATAATCCTAATTTCCTACATGCAGACATCTACTCGGGCTTTAAATAGATTAACCAATCATGTGTAATTTTGGGCTCCCTTTTGAAATGTTGGGACTTGAAATGCGAAATCTCAACATGCCCCAAAAATATTGAAAATGCAGAAGAAAAGTGGGAAAAAAATGAATATTGAACACCCTACTTTTCCATTAAAAAGGTGACTCAGCAAACAGTTGTTTGCATGTAGATTTAAGTTGTATATCAACTGTACTGTTGATTGTACAACTAAGCAAACTTTTGCTTAGATCGCGGTACAGCGGGGTTAAGGGAATATTCCCTTTTCCCCACTGTAGTGTGATCTCGGAATGAGAATATTAAAGTGGGGGGTATGGGGGGCACAGCACCCCACATGGGGGGTGCAGAGTGACTTACCCCCATACATAAACGTGAGTACTGTTTTATTTTGTTTAGTTTTTATGACGTGTTTTTTTTTTTTTTTTTTTTTGCAAAAGTGCATTTTTGATAAAATGCAGCTTCACGAAAGTGAGTTTGACCTTGTACGTTTTGATGAAACATGCTTTCGATGGATCGACATAGATAATATATATATTAAGAACGAAGTTCGTGACACAAAATAATGAAAAATAGAGGGAGCACTGAGTATGCTCAAGTAACAATACGACCACGAGTATCAAAGGAAAAGACGTTGCAGAGCTGCACAGCAAAAATATAAAATATAGTACTTTAATTAGCAAAAAGTGAGCGCTTTCACGATCTGCCCAGATCACTTCTGCAGGCCGTTATAAAATGACACAACTGCAATACATTATATAAAAGCATTAGCTATTAACACATTAAGGGCAATTAATACATCTTGTTTAAATTAAGGGCATGTCAATATAATACATATAAATAGCAAGTGTTTAAAAAGGTTTAAAAAGCTTTCAGTGCTTCAATGCCCATGCTTTAAGGAAGGGTTTAAGGGACGCTGCATCATTAATGCCTGGGGGGTTATCTGCATTCACTTTAATTATCCATTTCTGTTCTAATTCCTCTGTTCTAGTAATCAGGTCTCCCCCTCTTGGTGCTTCATTAACTGCTTCTAACACAAAAAAATTAAAAACATAATGTATACCTTCCTTCTCAACATGTTTAGCAAGGGCATTGGATTCTTTCACAGCTACAATATCTCTCATATGCTCTAATAAATGTTCTTTCAACATCCTATTTGTTTTACCTATATGAGAGAAAAATGTGGTACAGGATTTATTACAGCATCTAATTCCTTTATCTCAGTCGATTTTCTTAGCAGAGGTTATTCTAAATCAGAGGTAGATACTAGTGTCAATGATGCACTAAGTGTAAGAACATTTTAACTGCGATAAAGGAATTAGATGCTGTAATAGATCCTGTACCACATTTTTCTCTCATATCTCTGTCTCTCTGCAGTTAAGTTGCCTGAAGTGTGAAAAAATGTAGCCATCTGGGCTCACTGAAAGTTGTTAGACTGTTTTGAAATTCCTTTGTTAGTGTTAGTTAGCTTGGGGGGTTTTGCTAGCATTAAAATCTGTGTTGGTTACATTTCTAGTAATCATTTTAAATCGAGTTGCTGGCTACTGAGACTTGTCTGCATATATCAACTGGACACAAGCTGATTTAAGTATATTTTTCTCTGCACTTATTTAAGATGAGTCAGTAAATATTGTATGTCTTTGATTCAGTAAATATTGTGTCTCTGTCTCTCTGCAGTTAGTTCCCCTCCCCCTTCCTGCTTCCTGGTGGTGTTAATCTTGGTGGCTTTGGAATTGCCCGCCCCTGCTGTAAATCTCTTTTTGCACACTCCTCCTGGACCCATCTCATTTGCTCACTCAACTGAGTGCACTGAGATCATATTTTGATTTTGGATACTCCTACCAGTCCCATCTCCTCTGCAGTGTACAAAGAAAGCACTTGAGAAGGACATTCCCCTATAGTATCTTAATTTGCTCTGTTTCCTCCATCTTAAAAAAAAATTTGCACTTCATCTGCCTTACTGTATTTGTGTTTCTTCCTACTTTATTACCTTATTTTGCTTTTGCCTCTTCTTAAAAGTACTCAATTGAATTTATTCTGCTGCCTTTATTACTGCTTGTTAATAGCCTGATTACATTGTAACTCTTATTCTAAGGCCCTTGGTTTAAGCACTTGAGCTTCAAACCAGTTGTTTTACATTAATAAGGTTTGTGGTCTGCACTGTTGTGGCAGGACAGGTAGCGTACAGTCTTCTAAGTTGGGAACTGCTGATTGAAGGCTCAGTGTCTGTTATTCTAAAAGTGTATTAGTTCTGGGTTAAGCACTTGGGCTTCAGGCCAGTTATTTTACATTAAGAAGGTTTGTGGTCTGCACTCTTGTGGGAGAAGAGGCTATTTTCTGCCCTTCTGAGCTGGGTATTTCTGGTTAAAGGCTTATTGCACATGTTTACTTGAACTGTTTCTTTCTGAAATTGGTACGCCTTGTTTGCTGTAGCATAGACTAGATTCAGGCCAGCTGGATCTAGCTTTGTTTGTATAACTTGTGCACTGATCCAGGCCATCTTTTTTGGAGAAGGTTTCTCTGTACCCTAGTGGCAGGACTGTGCAGTTAGAACTTGTCTGATTGAAGACTGCTGGAACAGGGCTCAGTTTTAAGCTTTTTAACTAGTTAATTGGGTAAAGTGTTGTTTTGATTGTATCTGCTCTATTTTCTGGAAAAAAATAAATATATATACTTGTTTCCTGCCTTTCTGAGCTAGTATAGTCCAGTTTTCAGGTTATTGCTGAATCCAGGGCTGTGTTACAAGTTTCTGTGTTGCCCATACCTTACTTGGATAGAAGGAAGTTTCTCTGTTCACCTGTGAGAGAAGGGAGCTTTGAGCAGCCTATCTGTCCCTGGAGGAGTGGTTTCAGCCCAGACGTTAGTAGTTTATTGGCCATTTTGAGCTAATTTCTATCTCTTTCACTTCCCTGCTATAAAAACCTCATTTGCGCAGTTTTTACAGTTGTATTCCGCTCAGCAAGTGCCTTCCAGGTGTTCTGCGGAGTCTACAGCAGCAGAGAGACAAAAGAGTGACTTTGGAGTGATTAAGTATCACTTTTCTGCTTTTCTTGCTGTCTTAACTAATTCCGCCTAAAACGCCAGTTTTTTTTTAGCGAATCTGTGATTTAAAAAGTTTGTTATTGCTACATATTATACTTATTTGCTGCCTGCACTTGAATTAAGTCATTTTTGTGTTTAAATAATCTGCTTAACTGTTGTAGGCTACACACTAAAGTGTGAAAGCCTTTTCTGTGGATTTAAAGTGTTGTTTTGATTGTATCTACTCTATTTTCTGAAAAAAAATATATACTTGTTATCCACCTTTCTGAACTAGTATAGTCCAGTTTTCAGGTTATTGCTGAATCCAGGGCTGAGTTACAAGTTTCTGTGTTGCCCATATCTTACTTGGATAGAAGGAAGTTTCTCTGTTCACCTGTGAGAGAGGGGAGCTTTGAGCAGCCTATCTGTCCCTGGAGGAGTGGTTTCAGCCCAGAAGTGGTTTCAGCCCAGAAGTTAGTAGTTTATCAGCCATTTTGGGCTAATTTCTATTTCACTTCCCTGCTATAAAAACCGCATTTGTGCGGTTTTGTGCACAGGGCAGCACCATTTAGCTAGAGTTAAACTATTTTCGGCTCCACGAAGTCTACTCTTCAATTTTTCCCTTGGAACTAGACAAACCTTCAACTTTAGCACTCAAACCATTCATTTCACAGTCAAGCACTTGCTTAAAACTCATAGCAAGCACTAATTAACCCTAGCACTAGACCCCCCCCATACTATCCAGAAGGACAAGGCTCTCTATTCGTCCCCACCAGCCAATCAGAAAAACAGCTTACTCTACCTATTCAGGCATGTCCAAAGGGCAGTTTCCGGTGTACTCTGCAGTCCAACTGGTGAATCTGGGCATTTTGAGGCAATGTTACAACTGCCTCATGTACACAGACAACCCTCTCCTCCTACCAGGAAACACTAATATATGCAAGAGATACAATTATACAGCCAAACTGGAGGCAAAGCTCTCTCAACCCAAGACGGGAACTGACAGTCAAGAGGAGAAGGGTAATATTTGCAACACACCACCAGTCTCACATAGACCTAATAAACCAACACCGGCAAATAACACACATGAATACATGAAAACATACTCGGAGGCTCTAAATAAAAAATCTGCAAAAGCAACAGAGACCTCCAAAGCAGACATCCAAACAACCTCCACACCCCATCACCAACCATGAAACACATACTTCACATAATCAGTGTGCCACGCAGTCACAGCCCTTAACGTAAAATAACATACCCAACACACTAGTAATAGGTGACGCTATAGTCAGGCATACTGATGTCCCACTAACGAGGCTGGACAAGGAGAAGGTTACAGTTAACTGCCTGCCAGGTGCCAGGATCTGCCACATAACACAAGTACTCAGTTCACTCCATAACAAGTACAAATATGACTCTGTCAATGTCCATGTTGGTGTGAATGACCTGAGCCATACCTCCCTGGACTACATGAAAAGAGACATGGAAGAGCTTTCTGATCATGTAGCCCAGGCAGATATGACCCTGACCCTGAGTAGCATCCTGCCCTCACCAAGAATGATGCCACAGTATAAAGAAAAAAATGATCAATTTCAACAATTAGCTAAGTTTCTGGTGTCATTCAAAGGGGATCCAGTATCTGTCCGCCTGGGATGACATGCTCGACAAGCCATGTTGCTTCACAAGAGATGGCTTGCACCTGTCACCTTTAGGCTTTTGAATACTGGCCAAGGCTCTTACCGCCCCCATAGTGCCTTTTTTAGGCAAGGCTCAAAAGACAAACCCACCACCATAAATAGCACAAGCAACCAAAAACTGAGGGTAATGCTACTCAATGCCAGAAGTCTAAACCTCAAAATGCACGCACTTGAGGCACTCCTCAGTATGGAGAACATTGACATCTGTACAGTAACAGAAACCTGGTTTAAGGCTCCTGAGAGCACCCCAGCACTAATAGGCTATAACGCATACCATACCTTTCGGCCACAGAACCAGGACCGAAACACAAAAGGTGGGGGTGTATCCATATGCATCAAGGATACCCATACTTCCAGGTTAGTGGTGCAGCACAATGCATCCGAGATCATCCATGTGCAACTAACAATGGGCAAAACTGCAATCCAAATTGTAGCTTGCTACAGATGACCCACCATGGCCCAGGACCCCCATTTTGCATTTCTGGAGACACTGGGAAATATGAAGGTCCTACCAAACACCTTAATACTGGGTGATTTCAATTACCCAAACATAAACTGGGAGAACTACTCAAGTACTAACTCCCTTGCCCAATGCTTCCTAGAATTTATAAACTCGAACGCCCTGGATCAACTGGTCAACACCCCCATCAGAGGGAACAACATTTTGGACCTGGTCATCACCAACATGGGTGACCAGTGTTCCACACCGGAGGTCAACCCCTTGCTGGTTAGATCAGACCATAGACTAATCACTCTGGATATCTGCATTCCGCCCCCACCCCCAATCAAGGAAACCACCATGAAAAACTTTTCAAAAGCAAACTTCACATTACTTAAGACCAAGGTGGAAAGGTGCACAGCCCCCATGCTAAAGGACAATACTGTCCAAGCTGCTGAAACCTTTACAAAGGCACTATGTGAGCATCTGCAGGAATGCATGGATTGTGCTATCCCAAGTAAACCCAAGACTCACTCCTCCAAGAAAAGGAAACCAGTCTGGTGGACCCCTGCCATAAACAAGCTATACAACAGAAGGAGGAGACTAGTACAGAAAAGAGTAAATTCCCAAGAAGGAAAGACATCCCTGATCAGTATCAGCAAGAAACTACAACCCCTCATTAAATCATCCAAGGCTAGTTTCAAAAGAAAAATTGCCAATGACTCCAAAGATAACCACAAAGCATTCTTTAGCTATGTCAAGAACCTAAGTGGAAACTCTCAGATCTGCTCTGAGTTAGTGCAGAATGGCACAAAATACACTGAATAGACTGATATTACAAACATTCTGGCAGACAGGTTTAGTGCAAACTTCACCCCCCTCTCACCCGCTAAAGGGCCCATAGGTATACCAGAAGAATGTAGGGCCCCGAGAATCACTGATGCACAGGTTAAAACAGCCCTATACAAAGCCAAAAACACAGCTTCAATAGGACCAGATGGGGTCCCAGGCTGTGTCTTACAAGAGCTCCAAAATGAACTAACCCCTCACCTAAACACACTGTTCAAACTCAGCCTTTCTCCAGGCTATGTACCCATAGAGTGTTGCACAGCAACAGTTATCCCGCTCCACAAAGGTGGAGCCACAATGGACCTTGGGGAATTATCGCCCTATAAGCCTGACTAGCCTGGTCTGCAAGGCTATGGAACGCATCATTATGGAACTCATTAACAGAGACATTGGGAACCTCCAAACCTTGGACCCTACACAGTTTGGTTTTGTTAAGGGCAGATCATGCCTCCTAAACCTGGTGGACTTCTTTGAGACAGTTACCAAGGCAGTAGACGAGGGAAAGGAGGTCCTCACAGCCTACCTAGACCTCGCAAAGGTTTTCAACACCATTCCCCATTCTAGTATTATAGACAAGCTCACCAGCTTGAACATAAACCCCTATGTCACGAGATGGGTTGCCAACTGGTTCATGGATAGAACCCATATGGCGAGAGTTGCAGGCTGTAAGTCCGACTCTAAACCGGTTACAAGTGTAGTCCCCCAGGGCTCAGTCCTAGGACCCCTCCTGTTTGGTATATACTTCTCAGAGGTACAGGCAAGCATAGGAGGACTATGGCTGACCATGTCCGCAGACGACTGCAAACTAGGGGCCATAATTGATTCTCCGGCTGATACAGACACCCTTCAGATGGGTCTCACTGAGACAGATACCTGGCCTCAAGCTAAATGCCAAAAAGTGCATAGTCATCCCCTTTGGAAAAAACAAAGTATCCATGAACTACCACATACGTGGTAGTCCCCTAAATACAGAAAATGTAATAAGGGATCTGGGGACCCAAGTAGAGAGTAATCTCTCCTTTGATAATCATATTGCCAAGGTGGTTAGAAAATCCTTCTGTGTGGCTCACCTAATCACAAAAGGGTTTGCATCTAGAACAAAAGAGGTTATTGTGCCCCTCTACTCATCACTGATCAGACCCATCACAGAGTACAATGCCCCATTTGGATGTACCTTACAAGACACCTGCAACAGCTGGAAAGACCACAGAAGTACCTCACCAAGAGGATTACTGGCCTCAAACAGATGCCCTATGCAGCCTGACTAAAGAAACTCCAGCTGTACTCGGTAGCATACCGCTTACTCAGAGATGATCTCTGCCTGACATACAAGGCCATGTCCAACCCAGAATTGATGGAAATCCTCCTTCTAAAAAAAAAAAAAAAAAACAAATCCCAGAGCGCCACACACTCTAGAGATATAAACCTCACCACAACGATAAATAGGACATGCTGGAGGGATAGATTCCTATTCCAGAGACTCCCCATGCTTTGGAACAGGATTCCAGTATAAATCAGGCAGAGCCCCTCACCAACACTCTTCAAAAGAAAGCTTGACGGGTGGATGAGAAACAGAAAATTTACCCCGGGGATCACTGCACTGGCTCTGCTGGACAGTGGCGCAGGGAACTGATGGCTCTGCTGGACAGTGGCACAGAGAACTGATGGCTCTGCTGGACAGAGGCACAGGGAACTAATCTAAGGGGGTGGCAAAAGCCAGCACATTCTGGCTAGGCTTATAAATGCCCTTGGGCAGATAGCCTAGTACTTACCTATGAACCTATGAACCTATAGGTAAAACAATTAGGACATTGAAAGAACGTGTATTAGAGCATATGAGAGATATTGTAGCTGTGAAAGAATCCAATGCCCTTGCTAAACATGTTGAGAAGGAAGGTATACATCATGTTTTTAACTTTTTTGTGTTAGAAGTAGTTAATAAAGCACCAAGAGGGGGAGACTGGATGAATAGAACAGAGGAATTAGAACAGAAATGGCTAATTAAAGTGAATGCAGATAAACCCCCAGGCATTAATGATGCAGTGTCCCTTAAACCCTTTCTTAAAGCATGGGCATTGAAGCACTGAAAGCTTTTTAAACCTTTTTAAACACTTGCTTTTTATATGTATTACATTGACATGCCCTTATTTTAAACAAGATGCATTAATTACCCTTAATGTGTTAATAGCTAATGCTTTTATATAATGTATTGCAGTTGTGTCATTTTATAATGGTCTGAAGAAGCGATCTGGCCAGATCGTGAAAGCGCTCACTTTTTGTTAATTAAAGTACTATATTTTTGCTGTGGAACTCTGCAACTTCGTGACACAAAAGCATTCAAAATAATTAAAAGGAAAACACCAGCAACTCTTGTATTATTTAGCGCTTTCGTCTTCTTTAATATCAAGACATCTTCAGAATGACATAGGTTCATAGGTAGGTAGATACAAGGCTATTGGCCTTAGGGCCTATATAAGCCTAGCCAAATGGTACCCTGGCTTTTGCCACCCAAGAAAATTATTTTCCTGTGCCCCTGTCAAGCAGAGCCACAGAAGTGATCCCCGGGGTAAATTTCCTATCTCCCATCCAATCGTCAAGATTTTTCTCGAAGAGTGCTAATGAGGAGCTTTGTTTGATATAGATAGGTATTTTGTTTCAGAGTATGGGAAGTCTCTGGAACAAGAATCTATCCCTCCAGATAGGTTCATTAACATGTTTCATTAATACAAGTAACCATTTTAACATTGTTTAAATACTTTACTTCAAGTAGTTTATTTAAATTAACACAACAGTTCCTATCCAATAATAATGTAACAACATATAGTCTTGTAAGGTGCTGTGTGCATCTTCATTACCATTAAAAAGGTAGATCAATTAACCAGGAGGGGTGCCATGTGAATCCTGTAGTGTCGTGTGCATACTGGGGTCATGTGCAACACGTATACCTGGAACAGGAACTTGGAAAGAAGCCTGAGGTATTGTGTGCAAAGTGGGGTCATGTGCAACAAAACCCCCCCAAAAACCTTTAATATCTTTACAAGACCCAGTCAGATTGCATTTCTATACTTTCAGATACTATATGACATACTTATGATGAAATCAAGTTAACTCACATTTCAATACTTTCAGTCTCTATACCATTTTAAGGCACATTTGATGTTTAGGCTTTCATTTAGACCTGGGCTGACATCTGCTCTAAGTTCGATCAGCCATTTTAGCTCCTGGACTTGCAAGAGCATGTCCACATCTCCTATGAACTCAGCTATTCTTTCTAATGCCATAAATTTAAAGCCTGTGAAGTTCAGGCAGAGTGTGCTATGTTTAGATAAGGCATTCAAACTGTCCTGTTTGCGGATTGCTGCGGTGTGTTCCTTTATGCGGTCACTTACTTTCTGTTGGTTTTGCCTATATAAAAACTTTCACAGCGTACACAAATAAAGTAGTAAACCACATTTTTAGAGTTGCAGTCAAAGTGGTCATGAAATCGGACAATTCTATTGCAGTGCGAGAAAGAGATGTTGTTGCCCTTTCATACAAAAACACAGGCCACGCATTTGCCACAGTCATACATCCCAGGGTCTGTTGCTATCCCTTCCTGCGGGGATGGGCATTTGTTTTTCTCAAATGAACATCCTAGGGAAGAGGTTCATTTGAAGCAAAAGTTCGGGGCTGCCCCAAGTACAGTTGTTAAGCCTTTCTCTCCCTCGAGGATGTCCCAATTGTTGATAAGGACTCCTCTAATTCCAGACATGTCAGTGGACACAGGCAGGGGGAAACTCACCACCCAGTCCCTTTTGTTTGGTCTGTTTGGTGATCTTGCTATGAAACCATTTTCCAGGATTGGTGGATAGCTGGAGTGCCTGTGCTGTAAAACCTCTTGGAAGAGACTGTCCAGTAAGTGCTTCGGGTATTTTTGTTTTAAAAATAAATTTCTAAGGTAGAATCCTTCTGTCAAGAAAACCTCATCTTTGTAAATGAGTCTGGAAAGCCAGATAAACTGCCCCTTCACAATGTTCTTTTTCATGAATTGTGGGTGTTGACTGCTGAACTCAAAATAATTATTCCTAAAGGTGGGCTTGCAGTAAATATTGGAGTTAAACGGCCACTTTCCGGGTCTATTGTAAGGTGGATGTCTAGAAACTGGGTTGCTGTACCGATGTGTCCCACTGTGAGGGCCAGGGAGTCCAGACTGTGAAAGAGGGTTTCTAGGAAGCTGTTCAGGGAATGTCTGTCCCCACTCCAGACAAAGAAGAAGTCATCAATGTAACTTCTGTACATTATGGTGTTGTTGAAACTGGGAAGTGTTTCAACTTTTTCCATTTCCCAGGTGCTGAGGACTAAGTTCGCATAAGCTGGGGCCATCTTAGACCCCATGGCTACTCCTTTCTGCTAAATTTTCCCATTGAACTGAAAGAAGTTATTCTTTAATACTGCTTCTGTAAGCCTGCATACAGTATTAATCTTAGTCACACTCAGGTTCGAGTGCCTGCTTAAGTATCCTCTGGAAAAGGGTCAGTCCTCTAATGTGGAGGATATTTGTGTAGAGTGCTTCTACAACCACGGTGACCAAAAAATATTCCCCTCCTTCCAGTTTAAGTTTGGAGATATCACTCAGTAATGCCCAAGAGTCCTTAGTGTAATATTTGCAGCTTTGAACAATCGCGTTGAGGATGTGGTCGACACACTGAGATATTTTTTCAGTTTTTGTCCTCCGGTTCAAGATCACATGGTGGAAAGATGGTATTTGTGTACGCTGTGAAAGTTTTTATATAGGCAAAACCAACAGAAAGCTAAGTGACCGCATAAAGGAACACACCGCAGCAATCTGCAAACAGGACAGTTTGAATGCCTTAGCTAAACATAGCACACTCTGCCTGAACTTCACATCCTTTAAGTTTATGGCATTAGAAAGAATAGCTGAGTTCATAGGAGATGTGAACACACTCTTGCAAGTCCAGGAGCTAAAATGGCAGATCGAACTTAGAGCAGATGTCGGCCCAGGTCTTAATGAAAGCCTAAACATCAAATGTGCCTTAAAATGGTATAGAGACTGAAAGTATTAAAATGTGAGTTAACTTGATTTCATCAGAAGTATGTCATATAGCATCTAAAAGTATAGAAATGCGATCTGACTGGGTCTTATAAAGATACTAAAGGTTTTTTTTTTGTTTTTTTGCACAAGACGCCACTTTGCACATGATACCTCAGGCTTCTTTCCAAGTTTTTGTTCCAGGTATATGTGTTGCACATGACCCCGGTATGCACACGACACTACAGGATTCACATGGCACCCCTCCTGGTTAATTGATCTACCTTTTTAATGATAATGAAGATGCACACAGCACCTTGCAAGACTGCTGTTGTTACATTATTATTGGATAGGAACTGTTGTGTTAATTTAAATAAACTACTTGAAGTAAAGTATTTAAACAATGTTAAATGGTTGCTTGTATTAATGAAACATGTCATTCTGAAGACATCTTGATATTAAAGAAGACGAAAGCGCTAAATAATACAAGAGTTGCTGGTGTTTTCCTTTTAATTCTTTTTGAATGCTTTTCTGTCACGAAGTTCGTTCTTAGTGAAATTTATCTTCATTTTTAGTGTGTTTTTTTACCAAATATATGTATATATATATATATATATATATATATATATATATATATATATATATATATATATACACGTTTTCACTTCATAATCTCGAAATGCTGAAATACCCAATTTCAGCATTCCAAGATCATGACACCGAAAATTCAGAATGCCGAAAGTGCATAAGAGGGAATTTGAATATCTCGAATTCGCACTTATGCATTTCCGGTATGTTGCGTGTTTATGGTGCCTGAAATTGCAGGTGAGTGAGTGTGTTTGTTTTTGTATGTTGGATGTGGGTAAAGGTAGGGAGGCGTAAGTATGAGTGTGAGTGTTTGATTTGTTGGTGTTTGTGTATGTGTGATGTGTATTTGTGTGCGAGTGAGTGGAGAATGCCATGGTGTGAGTTTTTTTTTTTCTAATGTTATGTGCGATCTCTGAGTTGGTATATATAGGTGGGAGGTTGTGGGGGGTGAAGCCCCCCACATGGGGGTGCAGGGGGGCTTGCCCCCCTCCTTATATGTAGTGTAGGGTTGTTTGGTTTGTGTGCTATGGGTGGAATGGTGTGTGTGTTATGTGGTGTATGGTGTATGTATGTATGTTCATGATTATGGGATTCGGTATTGTGAATGGTTCGGCTTCATGGTCTTGGAATGCTGAAATTTGATATTTCAGTATTTTGAGATTATGAAGTAAAAAAAATATATATATATATGTGTGCACGCATTAAAGTCCGATTTGTTTTTATCTCATTTGATCTTTGGATTACTTGAACAGTGAATAACGCTTAATGGTTTTATGCTTTGGTTGCCTCTCTACCTGATTATTTGGCTTTATATATATATATATATATATATATATATATATATATATATATATATATATATATATATATATATACACCAACTTCAAAACCACCATACCACAGAGAAAAGAAAATATTTAGACAAACTGTAGTCTCATACTTAATATTTGAAAGTCCAAAATTTTCAGCCATTCAGTACCAGCTTTATAGCGCCCACCAGTTACCACCAACCATGAAACACATACTTCACATAATCAGTGTGCCATGCAATCACAGCCCTTAACGCAAAATAACATACCCAACACACTATCTTTGACAATCTTTGATGTCAACCAAAAGTGCTCTTCACAGCACCCGTAATGTGCCCAGAACTGACTCCTTCTGCAATTCATATGGACGTGCATCTACTGGTAGCACTAAACATGACTATAAATTCCTTTTTATAAGACCCATTGCTCCTACTACTATTGGAACTGTCTGGGCATCCTTCTTCGACATTACAAACTGGCAACATTATGTCTATCAATATGACTGACAATTCACACATTTCAGCATTCCAAACACAGTATTGTGAAAGTGATCCATGTATATCTATATGTCTGTCTATCTGTCTGTCTGTCTGTCTGGCTATCTTTCTGTCTATCTATCTATCTATCTATCTATCTATCTATCTATCTATCTATCTATATCTGTCTATCTCTATGTGTGTGTTATGTTTGTGTGTGTGTGTGTGTGTGTGTGTGTGTGTGTGTGTGTGTGTGTGTGTGTGTGTGTGTGTGTGTGTGTGTGTCTATGTTTATTTTCTCCATGTTTTTTTGGGTTTATAATACCACAATGAGAATGGACCCATTCATAAGTCAAAGTATGATTAAATTCATGAAATTAGTATTGTTTCAATCTTTGATGTCAACCAAAAGTGCTCTTCGCTGCACCCGTAATGTGCCCAGAACTGACTCCTTCTGCAATTCATATGGACGTGCATCTACTGGTAGCACTAAACATGACTATAAATTCCTTTTTATAAGACCCGTTGCTCCTACTACTACTGGAACTGTCTGGGTATCCTTCTTCCACATTGCCCACAATGTGCCCAGTAATGACTCCGTCTACAATTCGTATGGAGTTACATATATCGGTAACATATCTAAGTTATAAGACCCGTTGCCCTTACTACTATTGGAACTGTCTGGGTATCCTTCTTTCACATTGCCCTCATTTCTGCCTGCAAATCCTGGTATTTTATGGTGTTGTGTCTCTGTATGTAAGACACTGCAATCAGTGGATTTAGCAATTTCAGTGATCAATGCTGCTTTTGTCTTCTTTTCATGGACTACTTATCTGGTTTTCTCATGTCTGTCTTTGAACTGTTGGTAATGGGTAACCCATGTAATATAAACTTCATTGGCAGAGACAGATATGGGTCCACATTGTTTGGTTGAGCATCCTTTTTGTCAAAGGATTTCTGGATATGTCATTTTTGTCATGTATGTTGTTTATCAAGTGTTGTTTGACTGCTCAAATTGTCAAATGGGAGAATGAGATTTTGAAAAGTAAGTGTGCATTTGATACATTAATGCAAAATGTTTGGATATATCATAGGACTCAGCATTAGGAGTTAGTTTATATGTAACTGTTTCTGTTTTGATCTTACAGGAGAGGCTATGTGTGAGCTAGATAGAGTGTTGGGCACATGTGATGATGTATGTATTGTATGACTAAGTGACTTATCAAGTGATAGTATTACAGAAAGGGTTTTTCTAAGGTAAGGTGTAGGATTTTAAGGTAAGGTACAGGGTTAGGGATATGGTTGCAGTGATAGTATTACAGAAAGGGTTTTTCTAAGGTAAGGTGTAGGATTTTAAGGTAATGTACAGGGTTAGGGATATGGTTGCAGTGATAGTATTACAGAAAGGGTTTTTCTAAGGTAAGGTGTAGGATTTTAAGGTAAGGTACAGAGTTAGGGATATTGTTGCAGTGATAGTATTACAGAAAGGATTTTTCTAAGGTAAGGTGTAGGATTTTAAGGTAAGGTACAGGGTTAGGGATATGGTTGCAGTGATAGTATTACAGAAAGGATTTTTCTAAGGTAAGGTATAGGGTTCTAAGGTAAGGTCTAGGGTCCTAAGGTAAGGTGTACAGTTAGGAATATGGTTAGGACAGATTAGAAAGGTACTACAGGATGAAGGGCTCTAAATTTATGCCTCACAGCAACATGGAATAGGGTATGTCTTGGCCAGATCTAGATAGGCTGTGTGGACTAAGTGACTACTATCCAGTGTTTCCATTGTTTTACTGAGTGTGAACCCATTTGTTGTAAGATGGGTTGCCAACTGGCTCACAAACCAGCCACACACAATATCAAAGTGGGAGACTCCACATCAACCTGCAGAACTGTTACCAGCAGGGTGCCACAAGAGTCAGTGCTGGACCCCCTACTGCATGGTATATACTTCTCAGAAGTTCAGGCCAAAACTATGGGGCTGTGGCTGACCAAATTTATGGATGACTACAAACTGGGTGCAATTAATGAATCCCAAAATGATGTCAGTAGACTTCAGGAGGGTCTCATGCAGACCAACGACTGGTGTCTTAGTCATGGTCTCAATCTGAATGTAAAGAAATGCATCATCATTCCCTTCAGTAAAAACAAAGCCCCTTCACACTATCAAATTAATAATAATACCCTGTGTACCAAAGAAATGGTAAGGGATCAGGGATCGCAAGTAGACTGTGACATTAACTTTGACTACCATGTGTCTACTGTAGTAAGGAAGGCTTTTTACATAGCACTTAGCAAAGGCATCACCTCTAGAGCAAAGGAGGTTTTAACCCCTCTGTACTCATCACTAATCAGGCCCATAATTGAGTATAATGCCCCTTTTGGCATGTACCATACAGAGCATCTGCAGCAAATGGAGAGACCTCAGTGGTTTCTAACAAAGAAGATCAAAGGGCTCCAGCATGTGCCTGACACACACCGACTAAAGTCCCTGTCAGTATACTCCGTATCATATAGATTTCTTAGGGGAGACATATGCCTGGCTTACAGAGCAATCTCCAACCCAAACCTAATGAATCTGCTGCCCATCCATAAATCAAACAGGATAGAGCTACCCATTCCAGGGACCTAAATATCACCTATGACTTGAATAAGATGTACTGGAGGGACAGATTTGTCTCCCAGTAACTGCTGCATCTTTGGAATAGGCTGACAATTCATGGGAAGCAGAGCACCTGTAGGGCACTGTTCAAAAAAAAACCTGGACGAGTGGATGGGGCACTGTAAATTTTTAGTTGGGATAGCCCCTACAACCCTCCTGGACATGGACAGTCATTACTAAATACAGTCCTGGGTGTTAACTAGGGTCTTTGTGGTATTACATTGGGATGAAATGGCTAGGCTTGAAATGACCTCCAGGTCGATAGCCTAGTAACCTCCCATGATCCTATGATTCCATGACCTTCTTGAAGAGGTTAAATTAAGTAAACATGACCTCCCTTTAATAAATCCAAACTGTCAAGGGTGTAGCAGATGAGGCTTTTGATGTTGTAGTTAATGAAGTCAGATATGATGCATTCCAAGGCTTTGCAAGTAAGAATATTTTTTTCTGATGGGTCTATAGGTCACAGGGTCTGCAACAAGGACCCTCTTTATTAAGCTACATCACAATAGCAGTTCTCTTATTTCCAGGGTAAATCTTTGGCTATGTTTAAGATAAGCAGGTTTAGGATGGGCTCCATGACAATGTGACTGGTGCCAGTTATTAGATGACATGTAAACCAGGCCCAAGAAATGGTATTTTTAATATATGAAGGTACACATTGGATGTGTTCCTTGATTATCTTTGGAGGTAATAGACTCAAGACATAACATTTCAATGATTGTTTCTGGAGTAAAATTGGTAATTAATTTGTCTGTAAGTATATTAGTATACCTTTGTTGTCAGTGAGGGTGGTGACATTTTGGACAAGTTCAGAGCACTGCTGGATGTTATTTCTTATTTTCCTGGTGTAATTAAAGAAGGATTTATAGTTATTGTTCACTTCAGATGTTAGTGTAAGTTCACATTTTGTTTTCATCTTTCAAATGTTTTCTTTTAGCTTGTTGATATTTTTGATAGTGTCTTTAATTAAGGGAGATTTTGTTTACTCAGAAAACCTTTATTACTTTTTTCCCTTGTTATAAAGTTTCTGCATGCTGGTGGACCTCTGTTTTTTAAAGTTTCCATTTATATGGTTCTAGCAGGGATTATATGATTGATACACATTTTTGGGTGGACATAAACTCCCTTGTATAATTTCCATTTGAGGCTGAATAGTTACTGGAGATATTACAAGTAAATTTTGAGAGCTACAGGAGTGGTATATACATGGGCTATGATGTGATGACGAGATTCTGAATGCTCTGTCCCATAGTAGCTGAATTTGTGTCTGTTCAAGGGACCAGTCACCCGAAATCTTTTGGCATAACTGACTTTGAGGTATATGTGCACCCGTTTATCAATGAATAGTTACAATTAATCATCATGGAAGTATTTTGCATTATAAGTAATTTAGGCAGTTTATCTGGGAATCGTTCCTTGTTGTTTGGGAACAGGTAAGGTTCTGTTTAGTGTGAGTTAGAGTTCAGTAAGTTCATCTTGGGGAGTATGTCTGGAGGTTACGTGGTTTATAACATGTATGAACCCCTATAGTTTCTCTCAGACATGAATGCATAGTAAGTGCTAAACATAGGGAGTTATATTTATTTTATTTTTATTTAACATTTGTTTACTGGGAAAGTCCAACTTGGATCTAAGCCAATTTTTGGCGGAGGCCTAGGGAGAAATGCTCCAGATGCATGTCTTTTAAATGTGGGAGGAAACCGGAGCACCTGAAAGAAACCCACACGAATGCAAGCAGGACATACAGGCTCTGCACAGAAGGCACTCCAGCCGAGAATCGAACCAGTGAACCTCTTGTTATGAGGCAACAATGCTACCACTGCACCACTGAGCCATTCATAAATCTTTACAATTTACAGTGGTTCAGTTACAACATAGACAGCGATGTTTTCAACTTGCAGGAGAGCCTTAAAATCAGGCAATTTGTTTTCAGACTTCAAGTACTGAGAATATTAACCTTGATGTGGTGTAAATTGGAACTGTATCTGCTATGTTGGGATGTCCAGTACTTGGACTCTGCTTTAAAAATGCACTGCGGGGTAGCAAAGTCCTTAACTAGAAAGTGGAAAACATTTTATGAGAGACACAGGCCATCCCTTGCTTAGTAAGTTGTCTTGTCTACCATCTTATCTCAGATAGCCACATCCTGGATCCATTAGAAAGCTTCTAATTACTTAGCCAATTGTTGAAGAGGCAACTACTTTACATTTGTATTTAAGCATCATTCTGTGTAAAGGTAAGATTCCAGTCAGGGTCCAGTCTTTCCTGCATTGGACACTTGAAACTAACATCCACTATGTCTCTCTGCTTGTCCCTCATGGTTGATCAATGCAACTCATTTAGGACAACATGGCCTACCCACAGGTCATATTCAGATTTTCCCAATGTGATGGACTGAAGAACTCTTGTGACATCACAGAGTCTAGTACCAGAGAGACAACTGTCACCCTGTCTTTGTCCAGCTTCTCATGCATGGGGACAGTGTGCCTACTAATGGAATTGCCAGTTACTAGAACATTTCTACTTCGGTACATAACTTACAGACAACAGACCTGCTGACTGATTTCTAAGTGTCATGGTGGTAAAAATGCTATTTTTGTGGACAACTGCTGCAACTTGTTCTTTGTCATTCTCGGAGGCTTAGAAAGTGACTTTTTGACCAGTTCAGCCTATGTTAATTTGACAAATTCATACAGTGATATGGGTTGCCATGTAATGGTGCTTATAGACTATGTTTTTAGGTGAGAGGCTTGCCTCCATGTTATAAGGATGCTTCCACCACTTACAGACTGTTTCATTCATGTCAAGAAGTAGCAAATTATCAGTGAGCATTTGACAATTTAGAACACAAAACTGCTGCTCTAAAAACACCTCAAGTGCACACCTGAGAAGAAAAAGATTTAATACAATTTAGCACTTTCATCTCACTAGTAGCACAAGACTTCATCAAATCCGATCTTGTATTGCTACTGAGACATAAGTTCAAAATAAAATGTGTTTCATCTCAGAAATGCATTTGAGGTGTCTGGCATTTTCTGAGCAGAGTTTTTGTGTTCAGGTTTTTGATAATTTTGCCCCCTCATCTCACCATAGTGTCTGGTTTTCAAGCATCTGGTAATTCTTACACTACCTGAGAATACCACATATGATAAGGCTGGTAATAGCAGGGGCACATATACTGCCTGAGGATATTCAGTGTGATAAGGCTGGTAATAAAAGAGGTACATATACTGCCTGAGGATACCCAACTGTGATAAGGCTGGTAATAAAATAGGGACATATACTGCCTGAAAACACGTAGTACGATAAGGCAGGCAAGTGAAGGGGCACATATACTGCCTGTGGATACTCAGTGTGATAAGGCAGGTAATACAAGGGGAACATATACTGCCTTAGGATACCCAGTGTGATAAGGCTGGTAATAGAAGTGGCACACATACTGTCTGAGGATACCATGTGTGATAAGCCTGGTAAGAGAAGGGGCACATATACTGCCTGAGAAAACCCAGTGTGATAAGGCTGACAAGTGAAGGGGCACATATATTGCCTGAGGATATCACGTGTGATAAGGCTGGTAATATAAGAGGCACATATACTGCCTGAGAATACCACATCTTATAAAGATAGTAATAGAAGGGGCCCATATACTGCCTGAGAACACCCAGTATGATAAGGCTGGCAAGTGAAGGGGCACATATACTGCCTGAGGATACCAAGTGTGTTACGGCTGGTAATAGAAGGGGCACATATACTGGCTGAGAATACTATGTGTGATAAGGCTGGTAATAGAAGAGGCACATATACTGCCTGAGAACACCCAGTGTGAAAAGGCTGGTAATAGAAGGGGCACATATGCTGCCTAAGGATATCACGTGTGATAAAGCAGGTAATACAAGGGGCGCATATACTGCCTGGGGATACCAAGTGTGATAAGGCTGGTTATAGAATGGGTACATATACTGCCTGACAATACCACGTGTGATATGGTTGGTAATAGAAGGGGCACATATACCATCTGAGAACACCATGTATGATAAGGCTGATAATAGCAGGGCCACATATAGTGCTTGAGGATACCCAATGTGATAAAGCTGGTAATAGAAGGGGCACATATACTGCCTGAGGATACCCAGTGTGATAAGGTTGTTAATGAACTGGGGACATATACTGCCTGAGAACACCCAGTGTGATAAGGCTGGTAATAGAAGGGGCACATTTATTGCCTCAGGATACCCAGTGTGATATGGCTGGTACTAGAAAGGGCACATATACTGCCTGACAATACCACGTGGGATATGGCTGGAAATTGAAGGGGCACATATACTGCTTAAGAATAACACATTTGATAAAGCTTACACGTGAAGGGTCACATATACTGCCTGAGGATACCCGATGTGATAAGGCTGGTAATAGAAGGGGCACATATACTGCCTGTGGATACCTAGTGTGATAAGGCTGGTAATAAAAGGGGCACATATAATGCCTAAGGATACCCAAGTGGGATAAGGCTATTAATAAAATGGAGACAAATACTGCCTGAGAACACCCAGTGTGATAAGGCTGGTAATAGAAGGGACACATATATTGCATGAGGATAACCAGTGTGATAAGGCTGGTAAAAAAAGGGGTACATAAACTGCCTGAGGATACCACGTGTGATAAGGGTGGTAACAGAAGGTGCACATATACTGCCTGAGAATACCACATGTGATATGGCTGGTAATAGAAGCAAAACAAAACAAAACGCAGACTGAAAGACAGAATATATGACCATATATATAGCATCAAAAAAGTCAATCAAGATAGTGCATTAGCAAAACACATGCAGGAATACCCTATCCATGAATTTAAATTTTGGATATTGGACCAAATGAAACCAAAAATAAGGGGTGGACCAACTGAAATTGAACTTGAAAAGTTGGAATTAATATGGCAAATACGTTTAAATGCATATAATGACCCTGGACTAAATGATATGTGTTCAATTATGCCTATATTAAAAAATAAAAGTTTGTGTAGATAGCAATTTAAATCAATCACTTGCAATTTGGAATAATTTAGATGTGCTGCTGCTTGAATAATATTAATGAGAGGGTCTGTAGATATTCACATATCTTTTATGTATATTCTATTTACTAATCTTTATAACAGCTGTATTTTATATCTCCTAATTTTATTAACTCTATTAGTTTTTAACCTGAATATGGGGACTGCTATATTAAATAGATTATGTGACAATTTTAGTTTAGTTTTTTAAACTAAGCGGATAGTATAGCCCTTTAAACTGCAGTAATTTGATATCAGCTGATTGTATTGTACAGGTATTTAAATGGCTTCAAATGTTTTACCAATTATCTGATGACGTTCGAGGATTTGTACCGAACGAAAAGCGCTTCATGTAATAAAGGATTGTAACTTTCAGCAGGTTGCCACATCTTCACTTTGGTTTGTGGTAATAGAAGGGGCACATATACTGCCTGAGGATACTAAGTGTGATAAGGCTGGTACTAGAAGGGGCACATATACTGCCTGAGAATACCACATTTGATAAGGCTGGCAAGTGAAGGGTCACATATACAACCTGAGGATACCCAATATGATAGGGCTGGTAATAGAAGGGGCACATATACTGCCTGAGATTACCACATGTGATAAGTCTTTTAATACAAGGGGCACATATACTGCCTGAGAATACCACATGTGATAAAGCTGATTATAGAAGGGGTACATATACTGCCTGAGAACACCCAGTGTGATTAGTAAACAAAAAACCTAGGTAATAGAAGGGAAAAATATATTACCTAAGAATACCATGTGTGATAAGGCTGGTTATAGAATGGGCATATATACTGCCTGAGAACACCCAGTGTGATAAGACTGGTAATAGAAGGGGCACATATACTGCCTGAGAACACCCAGTTTGATAAGGCTGGTAAAAGAAGGGGCACATATACTGCCTGAGGATACCCAGTGTGATAAGGCTGGTAATAAAAGTGGCAGATATACTGGCTGAGGATAGCCAAGTGTGATAAGGCTGGTAATTAAATGGGAACATATACTGCCTGAGAACACTCAGTGTGATAAGGCTGGCAATAGAACAGGCGCATATACTGCATTAGGATACCCAGTGTGATAATGCTGATAATAGAAGGGGCACATATACTACCTGAGGATACCACGTGTGATAAGGCTGGTAATAAAAGGGGCACATATACTGCCTGAGAATACCACATCTGATAATGCTGGTAATAGAAGGGGCACATATACTGTCTGAGGATACCCAGTGTGATAAGGCTGGTAATAGAAGGGGCACATATACTGCCTGAGAACACCACATGTGATAAGGCTGGTAATAGAAGGGGCACATATACTGCCTGACAATACCACATGTGATATGGCTAGTAGTAGAAGGGGCACATATAATGCCTGAGGACACCCAATGTGATAAGGCTGGTAATAGAAGGGGCACATATACTGCCTGAGGTTACCACATGTGATAAGGCTGGTAATATAAGCGGCACATATACTGCCTGAGGATACCAAGTGTGATAAGGCTGGCAAGTGAAGGGTCACATATTCTGCCTGAGAATATCAAGTGTGATAAGGCTGGTATTAGAAGGGGGACATATACTACCTGAGGATACCTAGTGCGATAAGGCTGGTAATAGAAGGGGCACATATACTGCCTGAGAATACCACTTGTGATAACTCTGGTTATAGAAGGGGTACATATACTGCCTGAGAACACCCAGTGTGATAAGTTTGTTAATAGAAGGGTCACATATACTGCCTGAGGATACCACGTGTGATAAGGCTGGTAAGAGAAGGGGCACATATATTGCCTGAGAATACCATGTGTGATAAGGCTGGTTATAGAAGGGGCACATATACTGCCTGAGAACACCCAGTGTGATAAGGCTGGTAATAGAAGGGGTGCATATGCTGCCTGAGAATACCACGTGTGATAAGGCAGGTAATATAAGGGGGACATATACTGCCTGAGGATACCACGTGTGATATGGCTGGTAATAGAATGGGCACATATACTGCCTGAGAACACCCAGTGTGATAAGATTGTTAATAGAAGAGGCACATATACTGCCTGATAATATCATGTGTGATGTGGCTGGCAAGTGAAGGGGTGCAAGTTAATTGTTCTTCTATGTTTGTGAGATGGGTATATGTCTTACAGGTACAAATGTTAACACACACACATAATACATTTATATATATATATATATATATATATATATATATATATATATATATATATATATATATATAATTTGTACTCAAGTCAATAATCAGAAAGAAGGGATCTTGAATACAAATAGGTTTTAAGTCAGTAATTGAAGAGACTAAAAGACCAAAATCACAACAATGGAAGTCGAGCCAAACAACAATCAAACAGGAAGTAAAGCCATCAGGTAGACATAAGATCCTGCTATAAATAAGAGATAATACAGGAAGGAAAAGCATTATGCAGTTAAGGACAGCATTGTTAAAAATAGTTATGTGCAGGAATTAAAAGAGAAAAGTTGTAGCAATGGAACTAGTTCAAATAATAAGTCTATAATAATTAATAACAGCAAGGAGGCAATGTAAGAATGACAATAACAACTAAATAATAGCAGCAACTGAACAGCAGCTGCAACAACAGCACAGCTAACTTCATGCTGCTTGTCACTACCACAGTGAGATAAACCTGTAGCACATTCACAGCTTACTCAGCATCTTACAGACGAAACAATAGCAACAACTGAACAGCAGCTGCAACAACAGCACAGCTAACTGCATGTGCTTGTCACTGCCACAGTGAGATAAACCTGTAGCACATTCACAGCTTACTCAGCATCTCACAGACTAAACAATAGCAACAACTGAACAGCAGCTGCAACAACAGCACAGCTAACTGCATGCTGCTTGTCACTACCACAGTGAGATAAACCTGTAGCACATTCACAGCTTACTTAGCAACTCACAGACTAAACAATAGCAACAACTGAGCAGCAGCTGCAACAACAGCACAGCTAACTGCATGCTGCTTGTCACTACCACAGTGAGATAAACTTGTAGCACATTCACAGCTTACTCAGCAACTCACAGACTAAACAATAGCAACAACTGAACAGCAGCTTCAACAACAGTACAGCTAACTGCATGCTGCTTGTCACTACCAGAGCAGTGAGATAAACCTGTAACACATTCACAGTTTACTGAGCAACTCACAGCAGAGTTTTGATCTCAAGGGACTAGGCTACTATTAAAATCTAGTGGAGATAAGTTGCACACAACTACAGTCACTCCACTTGTGCCTATGCAATGCTACTTGCAGCAATGCACAACCACATATAATTAATGGCAAGATAGTAAAACCTATAAAAAAGCTCAAAATAGACCACTGGCCAATAGCAACAACACTTGCTTAAAAGTATATTGCTATCAGAAGCTCAGAAATGGTAAGGATCCCTCTCCTCTCATTAGAGAAAACTAGCACACAATTTTAAAGCAAGATTACTTAGTTACAACCTAAGTCCGCAGCTACCAGTGTGAGATTCATTCATAGATCCATAGATTAGTATGAATCTATGAATGAATCTCACACTGGTAGCTGCGGACTTAGGTTGTAACTAAGTAATCTTGCTTTAAATAGAATGAGAAGGAGCTAGTGTACTGTGAAACAAAAATACACATCCCAAAATACCTCTCAACTGGACAGATTTTTGCAGAATGTCCATTTTTTTTGCCTCATATTTTTGGTCCGTTTTTCATAAAATTCAGTTTTTCTGGCAAATTACTGGTAAATAATTAAAGATTAAAGTTATAAAATAATGACAGACATTTGGGTTTCAGACACCAGTCCCTTAAGAAAATTCATGCTAATGCAAAATGTGTTATTGTATCAACTTTCTTTTTCTAAGAGCAATATTTAAAAATTGTCCCTATTTTTTGGGACTTTGTCCCACTTTTTCTTATTTCTTTGTCCAGATTTCTTGCTATAAGAGGTTGAGAGGTTTGATCCCAGGTCCTGTGTGCCTGGTAAACAGTTTGCAGTCAGGAGTGATGAGCTCATCGTGTAGTACATTGTAACAAGTGAGTGCTAGGCCAAGAAGCCAAGCTACTAAAACATGAACACGTTCAAAACATGACACTGACCAATAGCTACAACACTTGTTTAAAGGTCTGAAGCAACCAGAACCCAGAAACAGCCTCTCCTCTCACCAGAGGAAACTAGTAAAATATTTCAAAGCAGCAAGAAAATCAATCCTCCTCTCTAGCTCCTTCTCAACTACCTGTCTCACTGCAGACATTGGCCATTTATGCTCTAGTTCCTTCTCAACTACCTGGCTCACTGCAGACATTGGGCCATTTATGCTCTAGCTCCTTCTCAACTACCTGTCTCACTGCAGACATTGGCCATTTATGCTCTAGCTCCTTCTCAACTACCTGGCTCACTGCAGACATTGGGCCATTTATGCTCTAGCTCCTTCTCAACTACCTGGCTCACTGCAGACATTGGGCCATTTATGCTCTAGCTCCTTTTCAACTACCTGTCTCACTGTAGACATTGGCCATTTATGCTCTAGCTCCTTCTCAACTACCTGTCTCACTGTAGACATTGGCCATTTATGCTCTAGCTCCTTCTCAGCTACCTGTCTCACTGCAGACATTGGGCCATTTATGCTCTAGCTCCTTCTCAACTACCTGTCTCACTGCAGGCATTGGCCATTTATGCTCTAGCTCCTTCTCAACTACCTGTCTCACTGCAGACATTGGGCCATTTATGCTCTAGCTCCTTCTCAACTACCTGTCACACTGCAGACATTGGGCCATTTATGCTCTAGCTCCTTCTCAGCTACCTGTCTCACTGCAGACATTGGCCATTTATGCTCTAGCTCCTTCTCAACTACATGTCTCACTACAGACATTGGCCATTTATGCTCTAGCTCCTTCTCAACTACCTGTCTCACTGCAGACATTGGGCCATTTATGCTCTAGCCCATTCTCAACTACCTGGCTCACTGCAGACATTGGCCATTTATGCTCTAGTTCCTTCTCAACTACCTGGCTCACTGCAGACATTGGGCCATTTATGCTCTAGCTCCTTTTCAACTACCTGTCTCACTGCAGACATTGGGCCATTTATGCTCTAACCTGTCTCACTGCAGACATTCGCCATTTATGCTCTAGCTCCTTCTCAACTACCTGTCTCACTGCAGACATTGGCCATTTATGCTCTAGCTCCTTCTCAACTACCTGTCTCACTGCAGACATTGGCCATTTATGCTCTAGCTCCTTCTCAACTACCTGTCTCACTGCAGACATTGGCCATTTATGCTCTAGCTCCTTCTCAACTACCTGTCTCACTGCAGACAATGGGCCATTTATGCTGC
The DNA here is from genome assembly GCF_019279795.1 of Protopterus annectens. NCBI lineage: Eukaryota > Metazoa > Chordata > Ceratodontiformes > Protopteridae > Protopterus > Protopterus annectens. The sequence goes on along the minus strand of NC_056737.1, from coordinate 1,172,952,964 downwards.
ATCCGGATCTGAATCCAAACTGCTCATCTCTCATCTTACTTTCTACTACTCTGCATAGTCATTTATGAGTCATCATACCGTTAAAAAGCTTATCACAGCAGATCGACAGAATTACTTCTCCTTACTCCAAAACAACCACAAAACTAATCCTCAAAAATTCTGGAAAGGCATCACTACCCTCCTAAAACCTGCCTCAGCAGAAAACCCAAGCCTGGACCCAAATGCACTAGATTTAGACCTAGCTACCCAATTCAACTCTTTTTTCATAGACTCTATTTCCAAACTAACTTCATCCTTCTCTAATAACACCTCACCCTCTACTTCTGCATCCCCCCTTTTGTCACCCCCTTCATCTCCAGTCTCTCATCTCCCACCTTTCTCCCTAAAACCCATTCCTACTTCAACCATAAGAAAACTCCTGCAAAAGCTAAAACCATGCACCAATGCCCCAGATAACATTCCCTCATCCTTCCTCAGCATAGCTGCTGAAGCCATTGCCTTCCCCATCAGCATCCTAATCAACCGCTCTATCCAAGAAGGGCTTGTACCCAAAATCTGGAAAAGGGCTTTCATCATTCCCCTGCACAAAGGAGGCAATAATAACAATATTACTAACTTTCGTCCCATCGCCATCCTCTCTCCTATATCAAAACTTCTAGAGAAATGTATCCATCTTCAACTCCTTCCCTATCTCTTAAATAATAACTTACTAACTTCCACACGACACGGATTCAGACCCAGCCACAGCACCATGACTGCCCTCCTTTCCTTCCTGGAAACTGTAAATAAAGTCAGAGATTCTGACTCTACTGTATCTACCCTCTTTCTTGACCTTTCTAAGGCCTTTGATACTATCTCTCGTAACCTTCTCCTAACTAAACTATCTAAGCTAAACCGATCCCCTTCCTCTCTCAATTGGTTCACCAGCTATCTCTCCCACAGGCAACAAGCTGTCAAGTGGAAAAAAGCCATCTCCTCTTTCCTTAACACACCCACTGGTGTCCCCCAACATTCCATTTTGGGTCCTTTCCTCTTCAATATATTCATAAATGATTTCTTCAACTCAATTCATTATGCTAAACTTATTCAATATGCAGATGATTCCACAATCATCTGTGCTGCCACATCCATCCCCGCTCTCTTAAAACTGACTCAAGACACCTTCTCTACCACAGAACAGTGGATGAAGGACAATCATCTAGCACTCAATGCATCAAAAACCAAACTTATGGTATTTACCCCGTCAAAAACCAACACCATTGATAGAAAACTATTCTCCATCACTAGCCAGAATAACACAACTCTTGAACAGATATCTGAAACCAAACTACTAGGAGTCCAGATTGATGACCAGCTTAAATTCAATAGCCACCTACAACTAAACATAAAAAAACACCAAAAACTTGGCATGCTCTACCGACACAATCGATTCCTCACTACATCTACTAAGCTCACTCTCACTACTACATTTCTCATCCCTTCCCTCCTTTATGGTGCCCCTCCTCTAACAAACCTACAATCATCTCTCAAGACAAAACTGTCCTCTTGTTATAATAAAATTGCCAAATGTTCCACTAGCCACAAATCATCTACCCATCCCTGTGCATCCCTCCACAAACTTAACTGGCTAGAGCTTCCCAACTATCTCTCCTATACTCAGCTCACTTTTGCTCACAAACTAATTTTTCATCCCTCCCTCTGTCCCTCTCTCAGCTCAACCTTTAAAATGCACCTGCCACAAAGACTCCTAAGATCTAATAACCAAAACCTAATCGAACTGTACAAACCCCTTCACTCTCCAGGACAAAACCTCCTGCCCTTTGCCCTGGCACACCTATGGAACTCCCTTTTCCCCTCCATCTGTATCACCACCAACCTCCCTGCTTTTAAAAAATCACTGCACTCACATCTAACATCCTCTTGGGAATGCCCCTGCTCCCACACAGCATAGCCTATTCTCCACGTCCTACAGGCTACTTTATCATATATTACCAGACACCAAATAATTGGCGAACTGTAATGACATCTTATAATTCTCTTATCACACTATTCCACTCAAGAAACTATATATTTACCACAGCAATGCTTTGTTTTTCTACAAAATTATAACTTTTTAACCTAATTTTTTTTTACTGCACCTGCTTAAATCTTAGTTTTCTACAAAATGAAACCTAAAAATTGCATTGTAAATGCTTATTCTTTGTTTTGTCTTGAACCCACAAATGACTGAAATTGTAAACTGCTGTAATCTTTTTTTTTTTTTACTGCTGTTTTAAGCTCTGTTTTTAACCTACAAATTATTGAAATTGTAAACTGCTGTAATCTTTTTGTTACCGCTGTTTTAAAGCTTTGTCTTTAACCTACAAATGATTGAAATTGTAAACTGCTGTAATCTTTTTTGTAACCTTTGTTTTGGAGCTTTTCTCCCCAGGACTCCATTGAAAACAGGTTCTTATTGGCCCAATGGACTATCTTGGTAAACCAACTGCAAGTAAATAATAAAAAAAAATAAATCATCTCCAGAACTTTCATGCAGTGTGATAGGGAGTTTGACACCCCTCTATCACTAGTATGCTTAGTCTTCAGTCATCTGAGATGCACGTTTCTTCCATTCTGCTATGAGTACCCTCAGGAGCTATCTCTCCCCTATCCCACCCAACATCTGTATCATATCTGCTGTCACCTCATCTGACCTGCTACTTTCCTTCACTTCATCTTCCTTAATGCTGTTCTTACTTCTTCAAAGGTGGGCTCCTTGTCTTCTCTCATTGTAGGCTGTTTCTGGGACAGTACAGCATCTGTGGGGTTTTCATTCAGAAGCTGCTGGAAATACTCCTTCCATCTGCCTTTGATGTCCTGTGGACTGGTGAGCAGGTTGTTGCTCCTTCCATCTCCCTTTGATGTCCTGTGGGCTGGTGAGCAGGTTGTTGCTCCTTCCATCTGCCTTTGATGCCCTGGGGACTGGTGAGCAGGTTGTTGCTCCTTCCATCTGCCTTTGATGTCCTGTGGGCTGGTGAGCAGGTTGTTGCTCCTTCCATCTGCCTTTGATGCCCTGGGGACTGGTGAGCAGGTTGTTGCTCCTTCCATCTGCCTTTGATGTCCTGTGGGCTGGTGAGCAGGTTGTTGCTCCTTCCATCTGCCTTTGATGCCCTGGGGACTGGTGAGCAGGTTGGTGCTCTTTCCATCTCCCTTTGATGTCCTGTGGACTGGTGAGCAGGTTGTTGCTGGAATCTCTTAAAAAGGGTGTCTGAATAACTTTTTTATATTTCTATCTTTGCCTTGAAACCTGATATAGTCCAACTGGACATTCCTAGAATTGGAGAAAGTATATGACAAGGTCCAAAGAAAGATGATTTGGGCAGTCCTGTGGTGGTTCAAAGTCCCAGAAACATTGGTAGAATTAGTGCAAGCTATGTACATGGACCCAATTAATCAAGTATGAACAGTGTTCTGTCTCACAGAGGGGATCCCAGAGGGAGTGGGTGTGCACCAGGCTTCAACTCTGAGATCAATGCTGTTCATACTGGTGAAGGACTGCATTTGCTAACAGGTTATAGAAGACAGACCAGCAACGTTGTTTTATGCAAACAATGTGGCATTACAGACAGACTCTGAACTAGAACTTAATCAAAGGACAGGGGAATGGAATGCAAAACCAAAGACATATGAGATTAAATTGAGTACAGATAAGACAGTTGTGATGTCAACAAATGGGGGAAATCAGTAGAAGTTGAGAACTGATATAGAAGGGAAAATAGGGGAACAGATTAACAGCTTGAATTATCTGGGAAAGGTGGTTCAAAAGAAGGGAAGTCTAAATGTGAAGTTCAGAGCTAGAATCTGGCTCAGGGTGTCAGTGGCATATCTCTCAACCTCTTGGTACAAAAATCTGGTCAAAGTCAAAAATCATGGGGGACAAAGCCCCAAAAATAGGGACAATATTGTTTTTACAAACTTAGAATGTTGCCAGAATAAAAGGTTTTGTGTTAACAAGCATTTTCTGAAGGACATAAAGTCTAACACTGGCTTTACTGGAAAGGGTCACTCAGACTCTGCCACAAATTGCTGTGAGGGAAAAGTTAGTTTGCTTTTACTTTCTTGTATTTTGTATTCCATTATTGCCTTCTTCTATTTTGTACATTCTGATTTGTTTTACTGTGTTTTACTTGTATTCTGCTTTTAATTACATATTAAAACTAGGAAAGAGACCATAGCTGGGTCTCTTGTGAGCCTTACAGAATTTTTTACCGACCCTCCCACCCTGGTGCTGTTACGTTCTTAAACACAACAGTCTTTCTAGTTGCCTGCCCCTTATGTTAAATTGGGCACATATCTCCTTCCCTCTCTCCTTTCATTGGCTGCTGCTAGCAAGAGTAAAATCATCATTTTGTGACATCACTCCCCTTCAACTATTTAATTTTATCGGTCATCCCACCATATTCCATAGAACCAGAATACAAAGTGCCCACCCCCTTTCAATTTATCTTGTTGTTTTAAAATTAGTGGCTCTCCACTTAGACAGCTAAACGTTAAGTTACCCCTTTTTCATATCTAACTGTTTGGTGCACAACAGCTCTTAGGATATTAACCCATTTTTCTATTTTGCCTTTAAAATCTGAAACATCTACTCCAAGACCACCAATTATTGGAGCACCCACATTCTGCATCTCAGTAGTTATCTTGGGATTAGTGCTTCCATTTTCTCCTGGTGAAAGAAGGAGCGCAGGGACATTATTTCCTGCAGAATGTTAATCACTGGAAAGCCTAACAACTGCTTCATAGATGACAGCTTGGAATCTGTGCCTATATTCTGCTCCTGGTAAGAGAAGGAGCAGAGTGCATTGATTCCTGGCTGCTTCTGGTTGAGAAGTGAGTGTCTGTACTTGATGTTCCTGATTGATCTGATTGCTATTCAAGGCATCTACAAGGAAAAGTCTACAACAGGCCTACAGACCCTTGCATCATCTGGGACAGGACTCTGGATCACCAAACAGGATGTGGCCTGCTTCTTATCTTAGGAATGGTGCTAATATTTTGTTTCTGGTGAGAGAAAAAGCAAAGGAGCATTGTATCCCAGCAGAGCAAAGCTGTTGTGAGACCAGCATTAGTAGTAGCCAGGCAGTAGCCATTCATGCGACTCCCCTCTTTTCATCATTCTTGACAAGCTATTTTTTTGTTTTCAGTAAGTACTGCTTGATTTGTGTCTAACTTCAGAATATCTGTCTAAATACTCCATCCTTAAATTTTCAGGGTCTACTTATTAGTTTCCACTCAAGTGTGTGGCAGAGCCCTGTAGAGGTACAGACACCTTGAGTGACATTTTCCTGTAAAAGCACAATAGTCATTTCACCAATACCTAGTTACACACAGGACAACTAGTTTGCAGTGATAAGCACTGTCCTCAGCATTGCAAACTGGATACTCTTGACATTGCTTTATATCTTTACTCTATCTAATCAAGAAAAAGGGTCTATTGCCATGGATATGAACTTTCCCCACTATCTCTGTTACCATCTTTGTGAATATGGGCATCCTGAGGCAATGTAGAAATTGCCACATGTTTAATGACAACCAGTTAATTCTCAAACACACTGATATGGTATGTGAGAGATTTATTTACACAATGTCACTGAAGGCAAAGCTCTCACATAAAAGCACTCCTAATGTCAATAAGTTTGTCAGTAGTAATCATGCTGCACCAATCACACACAATTTAAAGCAGACATGTAACCTTCCTAAACCCCAAAGACCTCCTAGATGAAGTACACATAACAAATACCCTCAGCAGCCCCAAATGCACCGTTTCAAAACAACACTCACATCAACACATACAGTCACATCTCATGCAGCCTCTACTTCTAAGCCCATAAAGCAAGCCACCACACAACCCAACATGGTCATTGGAGACTTCATCGTAAGACACACTGATGTCCATGTCAGCAGACTGAGTAAGGAGAAAGTCACAGTCAATTACTTATCAGGGGCTAGGCTGCACCACATTACACATGCACTCAGGTCATCGGACCACAAGTACCAGTATGACTCAGTCATAGTGCATGTGGGTGTAAATGACCTGAGACATACCCCCCTAGACTACATGAAAAGAGACATCATGGAGCTGTTTGAATACATATCCCAGGCTGGTATGGGCATAGCATTGAGCAGCATTTTACCTTCTTCAAGGATGATGCCACAATATAAACAAATGATGACTGACTTTAATAATTGGCTTAGTTTTTGGTGTCATTCTAAGGGGGTGCAATATTTGTTAGCATGGAAGAAGGTCAACAGACCATGCTGTTTTGCCATTGAAGGTCTGTACCTCTCCGCTCTATGCTTTTGAATATTAGCTAAAACACTGTCTCTCCTTATAGTGCCTTTTTTATGCAATGCCATACTGAAAGTACTTCCAACCTAGCAATTCAAAACCAAGAAACTCCAAAGGAATTACTACTCAGCACTAGGAGACTAAACAAAAAACTCTACTCCCTAGAAGTTGTCTTCCTCCTAGATAATCATGACATCTGTATGGTCACTGAGACATGGTTAACAGCCATGGACAGCACACCAACAGTGCAAGGTTATAATGCCTTCTGCACGTGTAGACCAGCTACTATGCAGACAGGGACTAAAGGTGGAGGTGGCTTGATTCACATCAAAAATACATATACCTCAAGGCTGGCCAACCAAAACAATGCACTTGAGCTTCTCCATGTTCAAATCACCATATGTAAACTCCAGTACCATTTCCTTGCAAACTATAGGCCCCCCCATGACCCAGGAAAGCCATACCATGTATTTAAACTTATTGGAAACACTCACTATCCAAACCAATACCATATTCATGAGTGACTTTAATTACCCCACTATTAACTGGGAATCCTATACAACACCAAATTTACAGGCACAGAGTTTCCTGAATTTTGTAAATACAAACAAAAAAAATAAAAAAAATATATATATAAACTCCCTGGAACATATTTTCAATACACCACTGGGAGGTGCAACCATATTGGATCTGGTCCTCACTAATATGGGAGAGTACTGCACACCCCTAGTGCAATGTCTTCCCTGGTAAGGTCAGATCACAAAATGGTCTCCTTTGAAGTAAAAATAAAATCATGACCCCCATTTAACCCTGGAATATTCAGGAACTACTCTAATGCTAACTTCCTGTTATTAAGTGATAACCTGACAAAATTTCAAGACCCCACTAATCCTGACAACACTGCTGCCTACGCAGAACTATTCACAAAAAAAATATACAGGCATGTTAATAGCTGCATAGAGGCAGTTGTTCCCACCAGGAAGAAGTATAGAACTAGCTCAAAAAACAAGCCACTTTAATTCTGGTAAGTCTGCACATTAACAGTGCATTCAATACAGTTAACTGGAATTATCTTCTAATGGTCTTGGAAGAATATAACTTTTTGGCACATTTTCAACAACTTATAAAAGCTCTTTATTAAAATTCTCTAGCTTATGTAAAGAATGGTTGTGTAAAATCTTACCATAACCATAGATGTCCTTCTCTTCCATGTTGCAGTATACTAGCAGTGAGATTTTCTGCCCTCAGGCGACTCGTACGTCAGCTCCTATACAAAAGCTTCAGCTTGGCTGTTGGCAGTGTGCGTGGGATGTCACACGTAGGCCATATACCAGGGGCCTTAAATGTGATGTCTGCACACACAATCCTCAGAACTTGAAGGCCAGCAGGCAGAGAAAAAGGGCCCTGCAGTAGGAATGCCAGTGGTTTTCAGGTGCTTGACCTGGTGGGCTACTGTACAGTGGATAGGACAGGTAAGGGAAAAGAGCTGAGGGGGACTAGTGGGTGGGAAGGAATACTGCAAAATGGAAGAGAAGGATATCTATGGTTATGGTAAGATTTTATACAACTATTCTATGTCCTTCTATTTCTATGTTGCAGTATTTTAGTAGTGGAAGCATACCATAGCTTATGCGGATGAGAGGGTTGTGGTATTTGAAGAAGATTCAACAAGACCCTGGAGGATTGCCCTGGCAAATCCTGCTCTAGCTCTAGAAATTTGGTCCAGCTTGTAATGTTTGATGAAAGTGTGGATAGTGGCCCATGTGGCTGCTTCCAAAATGGAAGCTGTGTCTAGACCTTTCATGAAGGCCCTGGAGGTGGCCACTGCCCTATTGGAATGGGCCTTTACTCCCACTGGAGGGACCTTTCCATGGAGGGAGTAACAGAGGCAAATAGTTTTCCTAATCCAGCATGTGATGGTTTGCTTGGAGACTGCCTTACCCAGGGCTCTAGGGTGAAAGGAGACAATGAACTGGTCACTTTTCCTAATGGTTTTAGTTTTGTCCAGGTAGAATCTTAACTACCTGTGCACATCCAATGAATGCAGAATTTTCTCCCCTACATTAGTGGGGGAGGGAAAGAAAGTGGGTAACTGGATAGATTGGTTAAGAGACAGGTCACTGACCACCTTGGGCATAAAAGAGGGGTTGGTTCACAGGGTTACCCTGTCTTTGTGAAAGACAGTGTAGGGGCAGGTCATTAAGGCCTGCAACTCTGACAACCTTCTGGCTGAGGTGATGGCCACCAGCAGGACCATCTTCCATGTACACATTTGTAGGGAAAGAGGGCCCAGCTGGTTCAAAAGGATGCTGGTTAGTTTCTCCAAGATGTAGTTCAGGTCCCAGGGAGGAGGGATATGTTTCTTTGGTGGTCTCATGTGTAAGACCCCTTTAAGGAAGAGCTTTACATCGAGCCTGGCTAGCAAGGGGGGGTCAAAGTTCAGGCAGGCTGATATAGCAGAAAGGTGTACTTTGATTGAAGAATAAGAGAGTCCACCTTTAATCAACTGACACACGTAGGACAGAACCAGGGGGACCTCAGCAGAGCAAGGTCCCTTCCTTTGTGCAGACACCATTTAGTAAATTTTTCCCACTTAGCCAGGTAAGATTTTCTGCTGGTAGGTTTCCTTGCCTCCCTTTAGGACAGAAAGCACATCTTCTGAGTAGTGGCGTCTGAAAGAGATTAAATGTTTATCACCCACAGAGTCAGGGACAACATCTGCAAGTGTGAGTGTAGGAGAGTTCCTTTGTCTTGTGTCAGTACATCCACCTTGTAGGGTAACTTGAAGTGATTGCCCTTCGCTAGCTTGTGAAGTAGGGGGAATCAGTGCTGCCTTGGCCAGTAGGAAGTCACTAACAAGATTTTTGGTTTGTCCTTCTGTATTTTTAGGAGGACTTTCTGAATCAGTGGAAATGGGAGGAAAGGCATAAAGGAACTTCCCCTCCCAGGAGATGATAAAAGCACCCACTCTCAATGCTAGAGGGGAGTAGACTTTTGAGCAGAAGATCTGCAGTTGCCTGTTCTGGGGGGAGGCAAACAGGTCTATTTGCGGAGCACAACACTGGTGGACTATGTCCAGGAAGACCTCTCTGCTCAGCATCCATTTGTGCTGAGGCAAAGAGGCCCTGCTCAAGAGATCTGCTTGGTGGTTGTCCTGTGAGGGGATGTAGGCCACCTGCAGGACTAAGTTGTGGCGAGAGACTAGGTCCCATATCAGCAGGGTTAGTCTGCACAGCTGATAGGTCTTTGTTCCTCCCTGTTTGTTGAGGTACCACATATCCGTGGTGTTGTCAAGTCACTATCAGGAACATGCCTGGAACCAGAAGGGGAAGAAATGTTTTCAGCACTAAGAAGACTGCTGCCATTTCCCTGATACTGATGTGCTTGGCCTGTAGAGAGAGATGCCACTTTTCTTGAATCCTGTAGGAAGCCAGGGTTGCTCCCCAACCTAAATCTGAGGCATTTGTATGCATTGTTTGGGTTGGGGTATTGGGATGGGGAGGGTTAGCCCCATTCAACCACTACCTTTCTTTCCACTCCACTAAATACCTTGATTATAGCAAGCTCAGATGCTCATAAGCCTAGTAGTTATTATACAGCAGGAACTTCTTATTGTAACATTTGTTAATGTCTGTTATGTACTTCACAGATAAAGATTCTAGTTGTCTACTGATGTACTATGTTCTTCGTCTGTAAATATGTTGTAAGTAATTGCTATGTAAATTGTTAATCTCTATGTAATCCAATGTAACTACAGTCTGTTTATTTTAACTGTGGAGCTTTTATCCCCGGGCCTCCACTGAAAATGGACCTACATCCAGTCGGACACTCCTGGTCAACAAATATAAATAAATAAATAAATAAATAAATAGTTGGATTGCTGCATCCACTAGCTGATTTCTGCCTTTAGACAGGGAAGGAGGGGAATGATCTGCTCTAATGGATGAAGATGTTGGGCCCAGATGCTTTTGAGATACCACTGAAGCTTGCGCATGTGCATTCTTGCCAGTGGTAGCATGGGGATGGTCGCTGCCATTAAACCCAGGAGATGGAGGAATTACCTTACTGTCACCTTCTGGGATTCTAGGGTTTCCTAAAAGTGGGAAGTCAGAGAAAGAACCTGTCCTGTGGGAGAAAGGCCTTCATATTGTCTGTTCTGATTCTGCAGCTTAGGAAGATCTTGTCCTGTCCTGGGACCAGAGAGCATTTTGGCAGGTTGATGGTGAACCCTAGATCCTGCAGAAGGAACATGGTGAAGTGTAGATGCCTTGAGAGAGTATCTCTGGACTCTGCCAGAATCAGGATGTTGTTCAAATAAGGATAAATCTGGATTCCCTGGGTTCTGCAAAAGGCAATTGCTGGGGCTAGGCACTTTGTAAAGACTTGGGAGGCCGTATTTAAACCAAGGGGCAAGGCAGTAAATTGGAAGTGAGAGGAAGGTCCAGAGAATTGTAGGAATTGTCTGTGAGGTCCTGATGGAAATGTGCAGGTAGGCCTCTTTTAGATCTAGGGTGGCCATGAAAGCTTTGGCTGGAATTTGGGGCAGCAGAGTGGGGACAGAAAGCATTTTGAAGAAGGGTACCCGAAGGTGAAGATTTAGGCAGGACAGGTCAAAGCTGGGTCTCCAGGGCCCATCTTTTTTGAGGCCAGGAAGAGACAGGAGTAGAACCCCTTTCCTTTTTGTCCTGAGGGGACTGGTTCTATGGTGCCTTGCTTTAGAAGGTCTTCCAGAATGTGTGGCATGAGGTGGGCCTGGTTTTTGGGAGGTAATGGAATGCCTTTCCTGTGGGGGGTTTACTTTCCAGGATAGGAAGTACCCTTTTGGATAATGGATAAAACCCATTGGTTTGTGGTGATGGAATGCCAAAGGGGAAGACAGTGGGAAAGGCAGGCCGAGAGGGGAAGGTGGGCAAAGCAGTCCTGCATTACTGGGGCTTCATCTGTCCTGAAAGGATCATCTGGGATGAGGAGATGGGGCAGACGGTCTGGGCTGATGAGGTGGAGCAGAAGGTCTGGGCTGATGAAGTGGAGCAGAAGGTCTGGGCTGATGAGGTGGGGCAAAAGGTGTGGTCTGATGAGGTGGGGCAGAAGGTCTGGGCTGATGAGGTGGGGCAGAAGGTCTGGGCTGATGAGGTGGAGCAGAAGGTTTGGGCTGATGAGGTGGGGCAGAAGGTCTGGGCTGATGAGGTGGAGCAAAAGGTCTGGGCTGATGAGATGGAGCAGAAGGTCTGGGCTGATGAGGTGGATCAGAAGGTCTGGAGGTGATGGGTCTTCTGGCCTTTCTTCTAGATCTGGAAGAGGAGGTAGCAAGCTGAGTATTACACCTCACAAAGGTAGCTTTAGCAGGGTAGTTCCTATAATACTTGGGAATGGGTGAAACCAGAAGATACTTTATATCCTGTAGTTCTTTACTTTTTTTCTGCAGGTTTTTGAAAAGGTCTGCAGATTGTTTACCAAAAAGGACAGTGTCGTCCAGTGGAGCATCCAGGATCTTGGACTTGAAATTCTCTGGGAGGTTCTGAAGTCTTAGCCAAGAGTACCTCCTGAAAATAGAGGTAGATGCTGCAGCTCTGGCAGATGTTTCTGCAGCATCATAGCTGCATCTGATGGGAGTGTCTGGATACCCATTGGGCCAAGGAGAGCTTGGATGAAATGTCAATATTAATGGGGCTGTCAGGCAGAGATGCCAGCATGCAGTAGGCTTGAGAAACCAAGTCTAGTGCATACTTAGTCATATGGGTTTGATAATTTATGGCTCTGAAGGCCAAAGTGGAAGAAGTATATACCGTCTTTCCCATCCTATCCATATACTTGCTATATTTATCTGTGGGTAGGAGGGAGGCAGAAGGCAGCAGTCTAGATTGCTTATCTGCAGTGGTGGCAATCACAGCTTGGTCCACCAAGGGTGGCTTAATCAGGAATTTCTGGTCCTTTGGTACTTTGTAGAAGCAGTCAGGATGCTTGGGGGCTGGAGGCTGTGAGTCTGGGGCCTTAGAAGCTGAGTTAAAGGCATCCAAGTAAGCAGGTAGAACTGGGAGAACTGCCAAAGGGGAGGGTAATTCTACTTGCAGCAGCTCAAAGTACCTTTTTTGGGTGTCAGTCATTTGGGACATATCCCATTTAAAGTAATCCTTCATCTTGGTGATGGTCTCACTAAACATAATATCCTCAGGAGAAGAATCCCCTTCCACAGATTCCTCATCAGGAGAGTAATATTCCTGGGGGGAGGCAATCTGGGACACATATGAAATGGACTCCTCTGAGGAAGAGAAAGAAGAACCATGCTCTTCCTCCCTGACTTCAGGGGTCAGGAGTGGGAGGGAAGAGGCAGAAGGAGACCTAGGGCTCAATAGAGCCAGAGTGGTGGGGTTGTGGCTAAAGGCCTGAAAGCCATAAAGGCCTGCTGAGGGAGGAGGTGAAGGCCTGCCAGTCTGGTGTTACTTCAATAGAAGAGGAAGTATGTTTAGTTTTCTGCTTCTTTTTGGCTAGCGTGGAAACAGGGAGTGGCCTGGCATCGGGTTTGGACGCTAACAAATCTGAAGTCTGTATCCCGGTCGGAGGTATCCCCAAAACTGGTTCCCCCTTGACCCTGACAGAAGTCATTTTCTGGATAAGCTCCGAGGATGTGCCAGTCATCAGCTGTGCAACAGCTTCTTCAAGGGACATCGTTGCAGTCAACATATCTGCCGAGCGCACATCAACCCCTAGATTGGCAGTTGGCAGTGCATCGGTAAGTGGAGCGGCAGGCAAGGAAGGCCTAGGAAACTTAGCCTTCTTGCGCAGAAGTTCAGGTGCAGCCTCTGATGCAGCATCCATTCTAAGGGCTAACCGCTTAAGGCACTGGTTTTCAAGGTAGAGGTTTAAAGTGGCCAGACGGCTGTGCAGGATCTTAGGCACAAAGGACTGACAAATTGTGCAGGAGGAGTAATCATGTTCCTAGCCTAAACAAAAAACACACCTATCATGGGTGTCTTTATGGGGTATCTGGTGCCAGCATTAGCAATTTCCCTTTTTACCTGACATCCTACAGGACCTAAAGGGTACAACAACCAAGCCTAAGCAATAACAATCAGCAAAATAAGAAAATTAAAAACCTAACAGGTTACTTATCTTTTAAGATGCAATGTCTGTGAAGAAGCGATCATATGATGCAAAGGTCATCTGTGGCTGAAAGGTTCTGAGGATTGTGTGTGCTGACATCACATTTAAGGCCCCTGGCTTATGGCTTACATGTGATGTCCCATGCACACTGCAACAGCCAAGCTGAAGCTTTTGTATAGCAGCCGACATACGAGTGGTCTGAGGGCAGAAAATCCCACTACTAGAATACTGCAACATAGGAATAGAAGGACATAAATAAGATCTTACATTTCACAATCAATTATGATCACCATAGGAACAAAGCAAGGTTGGTCGCTATCACCCTTATTATTTATTTTGATTATGGAACCATTTGCAAATTACTTAAGATCAAAATCAAAAATTAAAGGAATACAATTTAGTTGTGAAATGAGTTCCAAGATTCTCTTATTTGCGGATGATATTTTACTAACATTGAGTGACAATAAAAAGTCCCTTAATGTCATTTTTGAAGCTATAAAAAACTTAGTCTAAATCCGGTCTCGCATTTAATGAAGATACAATGAAAATTCTATGGATAAATACTATTATTTCTGACATGGAAAAAGAGTTCTCCAAATATATAGTTAAAGATGATAAAATATAATATTTAGGAATAATTCTGTCTAAAAACATTAAAGATATAAATTATAGTAATTGTTTACATAAAATTAAAAATCTTATTAATAAATGGAACAAATTCTTTCTTACAATGAAAGAAAGACTCTTATTTTATATGTAATACAGTCATTAGTTCTTCCCACCCCTAAACAGTATATAAGAGAATTTAATGCTCTAACACTTAGATTTGTTTGGTATCCCAACAGACTTAGATTGGCACTCATTCATCTTTTAAGAAGTTGGACTCATGGAGGAATAGGATGTCCTGACACTGAATTATATTTTTCATCCACTATTATAAACCCAATTATTTCCTGGGAAAATAATAGTTATACAGCTAAATGGAAAGAGATTCAAGAAACTATATGTTTTCAAAATAATCAGCTAAAATATAGATGTCACAATAAAATAATTAATAACTTTCTTTGGTTATTAAAAGATTACATACTGAAAAATTAAAGTATATCAATAAATTCAGCCTATATCTATACGTTAATGATCAGCTTTAGAACTTTTATATACAGGGATCCAGAGCACAAAACATGGTTAATCTTAATTTTTCCCATAGCATATGCACAAAACAACATAAATACATTTGATACATTTGTAATGAATACTCTTAAAGAAAAGCATTTAATATTTTGGCATCAGCTAATGGACAAAGAAAAAATATATTCCCTGGATTTAATTAAAAAAATCATTTTAAACAATGACGTGGATATATATCCAAAAATGTGGATAATAGAGAAAAGAATAAACCTAATGCAAGCATCAATTAAAAAAGAGTTTCCAAAGTTTAAAGAATTTTTAACTATATTGACTTGTCAGAATATTACAGAAAAGGGACTTCTATCAAACATTTCTAAGATAATTAAAACTAAAACAGACTGCTGTAAAGATAAATACTGGGATTATTTTAAAATCATTAATAATTACTACCCAAATGAATATGAAAAAAAAAAGATGTTATTATCATCTGCTCAAACCACATCTTCTTTAAATTGGAAATTATTTTCTTGGAAATTCATGGATAAATCATTTATCACACTTCACAAAATAGAATAAATGTCTAAGAATAAAGCTGAATGCTGGAGATGTGGATTGCATGCTAAAGCAGACTGGCAACATATGATTTATGAATGTATTACAATTAAACCATTTTGGAATGCTGTTAATTATTTCTTGCAGGCATTGTTTATTGGCAACTTTATGTTAAATAAATCAGTAGTTTTATTTAATACTCCAATACCTACATGTGTTAGAAAAATAAATTACTCTGTTCTTTGGAGTCTATTGAAAATTGCAAGAAAACTGATCACAACAAATTGGAAGAATGAAATAACTCCATCAATTATAGAATTTCTCAACATTGCAACTGAAACCTGCCATTTGGAGATGTTGTCAATTAAGGGAAAAACTGATATAAAGACTACTTCTTATAATTTGTGGAAAAAACTCAAACACTTGTTAAATAAACAGACTCTAAATAATCAATAATAATGAAAGTAAGACGTTGTCCCGTTTGATTCTCAGCTAGTCTTCTGTGTGGAGGCATACGTAAATGGGCCATGCCTTCGTTGAAGGTTGTACGTCAGGGCTGATAACCCGGTACGTAAAAATCCCTACCAAACATTAGCGGAACGGAGTTCCGCTGTGGCGACCCCTAACCGGGAAAAGCTGAAAGACACAAACAAATGAAATACAATATCATAAAACTTCCAAATCTGTTATTATGTATACAAGTAGACACCTTGTAAATAGTTATTTATTACTTTCTTTACATATTATCTGTTTCCTTATGTATTTGTGCAATTTATATATATATATATATATATATATATATATATATATATATATATATGTATATATATATATATATATATATGTATATTATGATACCGTTTGTTATTTACTTATAAAACTCAATAAAAACATTCAGGAAAAAAAAACAAGCCAGCCTGATGGAATCACAAAATTAATAGGTTGTATAACAAAAGAAAGAAAATCATGGCAAAAATTAGGAGGTGCAGCACCTAGCAGGATAAAAACACTCTCATCAAAATAAACAAACAACTCAGGGGGGGAAATAAAGTCTACCAAAGTCAAATTTGAGCTAAATTTGGCATACTAGGCCAAGGACAACCACAAGGCATTCTTTAGCTATGTCCACAACCTCAGATACAATACATAATTGTGTGCAGAGCTTATTGTAAATGGAGCCTCCTACACTCTGCCAGGAGATGTAGCAAACCTACTGTCCAATAACTTTAGCATTAACTTTACCCCTCTCTCCCCATCAACCTTCCCTCAGGAAATACCATCAAAAATAACTTCCCCTGCTATCACTAGTGAACAGATCCTTAATGCTCTCTTTAAGGCCAAGAACACTGAATCAATGGGCCCAGACAATATCCCAGGATGTGTTTTAAATAGCATGAAACATGACCTATCAGGACCTCTGGAATTGCTATTTAACTGTAGCCTCCAAAGAGGTGTCATGCATCATGAATAGGGAATAGCAACAGTCATCCCTCTGCACAAAGGTGGGCCATCTACAGACCCTGTAACCTACAGCCCCATGCATCTCACTAGTCTTATATGTAAAGCCATGGAAAGAATTATCAAGGAAATGATCAATGATCATACAGTAAACCTCCAGATACTGGACCCAACCCAGTTTGGTTTCTTAAAGGGCAGGTTATGCATACTCAACCTGGTGGATATCTTTGAGAAGGTCACCAAAGCAATGGATGAGGGCAAAATAGTTCACACTGCCTACCTTGACCTCATCAAAGCATTTGACACAATATACCATTTGGGCATTATTGTCAAACTCGGGAGGTCAGGTACAAACCCATATGTCACTCAGTGGATAGCAAATTGACTCACAGATAGGAGACAGGAACTTAGAATTGGGGAGTCCACCTCTACAAAGAGGCCAATCACCACTAGAGTCCCTCAGGGATCGGTCCTTGGACTACTCCTTTTTGCAGTTATTTCTCTGACGTCAAGGACAATGTCAATGGTTTCTGGCTGACTACATTTGCAAATGATTGCAAATTACGAGTTGTCAATTGAATCCCATACTGACACAAATGTTATCCAGAAAGGGCTGACACAAACAAACAACTTGTGTCACAGACATGGACTAAAACTAAATGTCAAAAAATGCATAACAGGATCCTTCGAGAAGTCATCCACCTCAGTAACTATCATTCTGACAACACCCCCCTAAGAGTTTACCCAGTAGTCAGGGACTACCTTTGACCACCATGTGTCTACAGTAGTGAGGAAATCATTCTATTTTGCACAACTTATAAACAAAGGTATGACATCTAGGTCCAAGGAAGTCATTGTTGCACTGTATTTGGCATTCATCAGACCTATCATTGAGTACCATGCACCCTTTGTTATGTACCTAACTAGGTATAATCAACAACTTGAATGCCCACAGAGATTTCTCACTAAAACATTATTTATTTATTTATTTACAAAGACATGTGTCTGGAGCGTTTCTCCCCGGGCCTCCACTGAAAATTGACTTGTACCAACTCAGACTTTTCTGGTAAACAAATGTTAAATAAATTAATTTTATTTTTTACATTTGATGACATTAAAAGAATACAGGACCTTAAAAGAATATTTGACATTTGGTGTAAGTAAAATATCCTATGCAGACTGCCTCAAGGTCCTATCCCTGTATTCTGTCTCCGACATGCTGTTGAGGGGAGATCTATGCCTGACATACAGTGTATTGTCAAACTCCACTCTGATGGACCTCCTGCATATCTACAAAACAAACAGCACCAGAAATACCCATTGTAAATACTTAAACCTTGCATGTGATATAAATAGGACCTGCTGGAGATGCAAGTATGTATACCAGATACTATTGTGTCTCTCGAGCAGGCTCCCAATCCATGTGAAGCAGAGTTCCTCCCTAACTCAATTCAAGAATAACTTGGACAATTGGATGGAGAACAGGAAATTCATTCCTGGTTTGGCACTTATGTTTCTAATTAGTTTTCTGAGCCAGTCTCCACCTTACCTGGGCAAACCCACTCTGTTCCCCTACCCTACCCCCAATCCCACCCACCCCAAATCAATTACATTAATTCTTAGCAAGGCCCCTCTTATCCAAATCTAGCAAACAATCAACACCTCCACCCAATCATCTTATCTCTTCCCCCATCACTAACACTCTTACTGTTTCCTCAACCCTTGTCTAGGTACATCTAATTATACAACCTCTCATCACAAAACATTCCTAACTTACTACTACTACTGCTTTCTTACTTCCTCTCCCACAGTTCTCTACCCAATCCACTATGTCTCATAGCAATTCTCCTCTCCCTGGTCCCATGTCTGTGTATTCTATCTCATTTAACATCAATACATATTTCTTTCATACCGCACAGATCTTGTATAACTTACACCCAATCCTCACCTCTCTCTAGATACTCTGACATATCCCTCAGCCTATTCACACCAAACACACTACTATATGCCACATATAAGTTACTTCCTCTAGGAAAAGTTACCCTAATCAATATACCTTTCAACAGCAGCCCAAAAAGATTTTGGCCACTTCTGAACACTCTTCATATGCAATCCAAGTTAAGCCGGTGTGGAGACATCCACCTAAACACAGGACCTGAACCTCCCACTTTCAGCTCTTCCAACTCATACAAAACACTTAGTATTACAACCCTCAACTGGCAAAGTGTAAGAAACGCTTCTGTGGATCCCTAGTGATATCTGCTTAATGTAGTTATTTCCTTGTTTCACTTGAAAGAAAGTTACTGTTTGTCATTTTTGCATTTAAGTTACCTGTAACACATTGCATTTAAGTTACCTGGCACTTGCTCACTAAGTCAGCACTAAAAAATTAAAAGCACTACACCCTCACAAACTCTCCTTGAGTACCTTGTTCCCCATTGGCCCCTTTTTTCAATTATAAAGGAATTCCCAATACTATTCTAGCATGTCCAAAGGTCAGTTGTCAATCTCCTCTCTGGTCCAGCTGGTGAATCTGGGAATCTTAAGGCAATGTTACAACTGCCTCATGTACACAGACAACCCTCTCCTCCTCCCAACAAATTCCAACACATGTGAGAGATGCAACCATATAGCCAAACTGGAGGCTAAGCTCTCTCAACTCAGTACTGGCATAACCAGTCAGGAGGAGAAGGAAACCACACTCACTACAATTCCAGTCTCACACAGACCTACCATGACAGCAAACCAAACACATAAACACACAAAAACATACTCGGAGGCTCTAAATAAAAATCTGCCTAAGCAGCAGAGACCTCCAAAGCAGACACCCAAGCAACCACTACCCCAAAACAAAACACGTGCAACACATAGCTCACAAAGCCAGTGTGCCGAACAGTCACAGCCCTTAAGGCTAAACAACACACCTGATACACTTATACTAGGTGACTCTATCGTCAGGCACACTGACTTCCCGCTCAACAGGCTGAACAAGGAGAAGGTCACGGTGAGCTGCCTGTCGGGTGCTAGGATCCGCCACATAACACAAGCACTCAGGTCACTCCAAGGCAAGTACAAATATGACTCAGTCATTGTCCATGCTGGTGTGAATGACCTGAGACGTACCTCCCTGGACTACATGAAAAGAGACATAGAGGAGCTCTCTGAGCATGTAGCCCAGGCCGGTATGACCCTGACCTTGAGTAGCATCTTACCCTCACCAAGAATGATGCCACAATATGAAGACAAGATGATCAATTTCAACAATTGGCTTAAGTATTGATGTCATTCAAAGGGGATCCAATGCCTGTCAGCCTGGGATGACATGCTCGACAAGCCACGATGCTTCGCTAGGGACGGCTTGCACCTGTCACCCCTGGGCTTTCAGATATTGGCAAAGGCTCTTGCTACCCCCCATAGTGCCTTTTTTAGGCAAGGCTCAAAAGACAAACTGACCCCCATAGGTATCACAAGGGATAAGAAGCTAAGAGTAATGCTACTCAATGCCAGAAGTCTAAACCTCAAGATGCACGCACTCAAAACTCTCCTTAGCATGGAGAACATCGATATCTGTGTAGTAACAGAAACCTGGTTCAAGGCTCCCAAGAGCACCCCAGCACTACCAGGTTATACCTCATACCATGCTTTTTGGCCCCAAAACTTGGACCGAACAACAAAAGGAGGGGGAGTATCAATATTCGTCAAAGATACCCACACCTCCAGGTTGGTGGCACAGCACGAAGCATCAGAGACTATCCATGTGCAACTAACAGTGGGTAAAACTGCCTTCCAGTTTATAGCCTGCTACAGACCACCCTCCCAAACCCAGGAACCCCACTCGGCCTTCCTGCTGAGAACACTGGAAAATATGAAGGTCTCGCCAAACACCATTATATTGGGTGACTTCAACTACCCAAACATAGACTGGGAGCATTACTCTAGCTCCAACACCCCAGCCCAAAGGTTCCTAGAATTTATAAACTCAAATGCTATGGAACAACTTGTTACCACTCCCACAAGAGGGGAAAACATGCTGGACCTGATCATCACCAACATGGGGACTCTATGCTCCAGACCAGAAGTGTACTCCTCACTGGTAAGATCAGACCATAAACTAATCTCACTGGATATTCACATCCCGACCCCACCTCCTGCCCAGAAAACCACAGTGAAAAACTTCTCTAAAGCAAATTTCACACTCCTCAAACCCGAGGTGGAATCCTTCAAAGCCCCCGGGCCTGTGGAAAATATGGCCCAGACTGCAGAATCCTTTATAAACGCATTCTATGAACACCTTCAGGAATGTATGGATCATGCAATCCCAAATAAAACCAAGACCCAATCCTCCAAAGCAAACATCCTGTCTGGTGGACCCCAGCCATAAACCAACTATACAATAGAAGGAGGAAGCTACTACATGATAGAGCAAAATCCCAAAAAGGGAAGGCATCTCTGATCAGTATTAGCAAAAAACTACGGGCACTCATAAAATTGTCTAAGGCCAGCTTCGAGAGAAAAATTGCAGAGGACACTAAGGATAATCACAAGGCTTTATTTGGTTATGTTAGGAACCTGGGTGGGAATTCCCAGATATGCTCAGAATTGGTCCAAAATGACAAAAAATACACCAAACCCACAGACATTGCCAACATCCTAGCTGACAGGTTCAGCACAAACTTCTCCAACCCTCCCCACCAAAAGGGCAAATATCTATCCCAGCAGAGTGCTGCCCCCCTGACATCTCAGATGCTCAGGTAAGAGCCGCCCTCTCCAAAGCAAAAAACACAGCATCAGTGAGACCAGACGGTGTCCTGGGCTGTGTCCTACATGAACTCCAAGAAGAGCTAAACCCAAACATAAAACTACTGTTCAATCTCAGCCTTACTACAGGATATGTATCCAAAGAGTGGCATACAGCAACAGTGGTCCCTCTCCACAAAGGTGGTGCCTCAACGGATCCTGGAAACTATCGCCCCCATAAGCCTGACTAGCTTGGTCTGCAACGCTATGGAAAGGATCATCATGGACCTCATAAATAAAGATATTGGGGACCTACAGACATTGGATCCTACCCAGTTCGGCTTTGTTAAGGGCAGATCCTGCCTGTTAAACCTGGTTGATTTCTTTGAAACAGTCTCCAAGGCCATTGACGAGGGGAAGGTGGTCCACACAGCCTACCTGGACCTCGCAAAAGCCTTTGATGCAATACCCTACTCTGGTATTATAGATAATCTCACCAGCTTAAATATAAACCCCTATGTCACTAAATGGGTTGCAAACTGGCTCAAGGACAGAACCCACATGGTTAGAATTGCTGGAGCCATGTCAGACTCCAAACTAGTTACAAGTGGCATCCCACAAGGCTCAGTGCTGGGACCTCTCTTGTCCGGTATATATTTCTCGGAGGTACAGGCCAACATGGAAGGACTGTGGCTGACCAAGTTCGCAGATGACTGCAAACTGGGTGCCATAATCGACTCTCAAGCCGACACAAGCATCCTCCAAAAGGGCCTCATAGAAACAGACAACTGGTGCCAGAGCCATGGCCTCAAGCTAAATGCCAAAAAGTGTATAGTCATCCCCTTTGGCAAAAACAAAGTGCCCGCAAATTACCACATAGGTGGTAATCCATTAAGTACAGAAGAAGTAATTAGGGACCTTGGGACCCAAGTTGATAGCAATCTCTCATTTGACAACCATGTGGCCAAAGTGGTTAGAAAAACATTTTATATAGCCCACCTAATCATGAAGGGATTCACATCTAGATCAGGGGAGGTCATTGTGCCTCTTTACTCATCCCTCATCAGGCCCATAATTGAGTACAATGCACCTTTTGGGATGTACCTTACCAGACACCTGCAGCAACTGGAAAGACCCACAAAAGTACCTCACCAAGAGGATCAAAGGGCTCAAACAGATGCCATATGCTGCCCGGTTAAAGAAACTCCAGCTCTACTCAGTGGCATACCGCCTGCTCAGAGGCGATCTGTGCCTGATGTATAAAGCCATGTCCAACCCGGAATTAATGGACATGCTGCACCTCAGAAAATCCAAATCCCATCGAGCTACACGCTCGAGAGACTTGAACCTCAGCACTGAAATAAATAGGACACGCTGGAGGGACAGATTCATAACCCAAAGGCTCCCTTCACTCTGGAATAAAATCCCAGTCCAGGTTAGGCAGAGTCCCTCATTGACTCTCTTCAAGAGGAATCTTGATGAGTGGATGGGAGATCGTAGGTTTACCTCGGGTATCACTTCTGTGTCACTGTTAGACAGAGGCACAGTATACTAACCTCAAAAAAGGGCATAGCAAAATTAATTTAAAATGGGTGGCGAAAGCCAAACACACTCTGGCTAGACTTATAAATGCCCTAGGGCAGATAGCCTAGTATGAACCTATGAACCTATAAACAAAATACCGGAATTCCATGCCTGGATAACTCTAAATAAGCCAGACATAATAGCAGCAACCGAAACTTGGTTGAAATCATACATAAAAGACACTGGGCTCCTTCCCCCAGACTCCAATTGTCTAAGGGCTGACAGACCACACAAAAGAGGAGGAGGAGGAGGTATCGCCATACTCTGCCCAAGTACCTACTCAATTGTTCCTTATTCCAACCCAAGTCCAAAAGTTTACACAGCAGAGATACTAATATCATTCTTAAAACTGAATAATTCCAATAATCTCTGTATCACAGCTACATATATATATATATATATATATATATATATATATATATATATATATATATATAGTTCCCTATCAGAAGCCTGAAACACTATAAGCCTGAAAATCAAAATCCTGAAACCAAAAGCCTGAAAATTCAAAATCCCGAAAACTCAAAATCCTGAAACTCAAAATCCTGAAAACACAAAATGGACATACTGACGTCATTGTGGCTTTGCTATTGTTAGCCCTGTGGTGTTAGGTCATGCGTTGGGTTCAGGTAAGTGTGCGGTTGGTTTTATGTTAGGGTTAGGGGTGGTTTAAGTGAGTTAGGGTTAGGGCGCAGGTTAGGCATGTATGCAATAGTGACAAATATTGGGGTTAGGGGTGGTTTAAGTGAGTTAGGGTTAGGGCACGGGTCAGGTGAGTGTGCGATAGTGACAGACCTTAGGGTTAGGGTTAGGGTCAGGGTCAGTTGGTTGATATTAGTGTCTTTATAGTGACATATTAGAATTATTTGTGTTTTCAGGATTTTGAGTTTCAGGATTTTGGGTTTTCGGGATTTTGAATTTTCAGGCTTTTGGTTTCAGGATTTTGATTTTCAGGCTTATAGTGTTTCAGGCTTCTGATAGGGAACTATATATATATATATATATATATATATATATATATATATGTGTGTAAAAAACAGCAACAGGCTCAAACGGTAGTTAAACTATGATTACTTTAATACAGGCTAGCGCTTTCATCTGGTGACCATCATCAAACTTCATCAGATGAAATTCAAATCACACAATATTCAAATATATACCCAGCAGCCTTACAATGATCCAATTAAAAATTGGATTACAATTAAAGTGTCCCCTTATTTACATTTCAAAAAATAAAATAATTACATTAAAATACGATTAAATACATACATTTTTATATAAAGATACAAAAGATTAAAGGTATATACCAACATATATCAAACCTGTTCTTATTTCATACCCACATTTCATCTATCATATACTTTGAGCTTGAGTGCACTTGTAATTGAAATTGTCTCATTCAAACCTGGTGGGCAAGAAGCATTAAAATATATTTGCCACCAAGTTTCCCTTGTTTCTAAATATACTTTCCAAGGGCCTACCCGATTGTCATGTTTGAGCAGAACTACAAATTTAAAAGAATGTTGTGGAAATATTTTAATATGTCTGCACAAAGCTTTTTTTTCATTCCCCTAATTTCATATCCAAGTTCATATATTCTTTGCCCTTATTTTCGTTGTGTTTTACCCATGTAAAACGCTGGGCACTCTGAACATAGTGCTACATAAACAACTCCACGGGAATGACAATTGTATTTTCCATTTATATTGATCTTCTTGTCCCTTATCTGAACACTTGATGTAGACAGCACCTGTCTACATTCAGAACATATTCCACAAGGTTCCATTCTCCCCTGTACATTACTATTATTGCATTTCTCCAGGATGGATTTCATGTTATTCCCTCTCCGGTATGCAATACTAGGATATTCCCCTAGGACTGCTTTCATGTCTTGTTCCTGGTGAATAAAATTCCAGATTTTTTTGATAATAACTTGGGCTGTCTTCATATTGTTTGAAAAAGTCATTACAAAAGGGCAGAAGGATTGACTCTATCTTCCAGAGTCATAATTATCCAAAATCCCATTATTTTTGGTCAGGAGACTAGTTATAAAATTATCAGGTTCACTTCCCCGGGCTTCTTCTCCCAAATGGGCTATACTGTCATTACCTAAAATGGGCTTGTAAATCCCTGTTTTTCGCTTAAGAATCACTTTTTCTTTAATATTGTTTATTAAAAGGGCGGGATAACCCGATCCAGAAACATATCCTTCCTTTTTTCACATTCTGCAAAAAATCATTGAAGTCTGAAACCATACGGGCAGCCCTAACCAGCTGCCCCTTGACTATCCCTTTTTTAACATGCATGGGGTGACTACTAGAACAGCGTAACATACTATTCGAATAAGAAGGTTTCCGGAATAAAGTAGACTTGATTCCCCCCCTTCACACCTTCTTGAAATTAAAACATCCAAATATGAAATTTCGTCCACGTTACACTCATATGTGAACTTCAAAAACTCACTACTAGAATTAATGTATTCCAGAAACATAGGAATCAAGTCTACAGGCACCTGCCATGCCACAAACAAATCATCCAGATATTGAAGATATAAGGATATATATTCGACATAAGGAGAAGCAAACAGGAATACCTTCTCCCACCTGGCCATCACTATATTGACAAAAAGTTAGCCGCAGGCAGACCCCATAGCCACCCCTTCTAACTGCTTGAAATAGTGCCCTTCAAAATAAATTTAATTATTTTTCAAAACAATTTCCATCAACTGAGTGTATACATTAATTTGATCTTGTTCCAGTCCCATTTCCTCATGTGAAAATTCCGAAAACCATTCGAGCCCTATTTCATGCGGAATACAACTATACAGATCCTTTACATCTATAGTTAAAAATATCTGACCATTGAATGGTATTAGTTTATTACACATATCAAGAAATTGTCATGAGTCCTGGCAGATATGTGGAATATTGAGGACCCCTTGTTTTAATTTTTCATCCAATTATTTAGCTATATAGCTTATCTTGGACCATCCTGAAGTCACAATTGGTCACAAGGGGGATTATTCACATCCTTGTGAATCTTCGGAACTCCGAAGACTGAAGGAATTTTTGGACTATGAGTTGTCATGTAATTATATTCATCAATAGCAATTTGCCCTTGAGTTAACATGTCGAATAGTTCCCAATCAATTCTATTGTAAGAGATGTTAACTTCAAAGAGGCCTCACAATAGGTGGCACTGTATAACAAATTGAACATTCTTTGCACATACTCATCCTTTAACATGATAACAATGCCACCCCCTTTATCCGGTTGCATAAATCTGAGGTCTCCATATTCTCTGAGTTTGGACAGAGCACAAACTTTATGCATTGTTAAATTATTATTATCAATTTCAGTTTTCTGCAAAAAATGACGAAAATCTGTCTCACGTGCCATCTGAAATATATACAGGACATGATGCACATAATCTTCCCTGTCATTCCTATGTAGGTACTTTAAATTCAAATTTCTTATATATACCTTTAAATCACAAATTAAATTTGCCACATGCACATGTTTACAAGGAACGACAGACCATGATGCTTTGCCGC
Source organism: Protopterus annectens (assembly GCF_019279795.1). Taxonomy (NCBI): domain Eukaryota; kingdom Metazoa; phylum Chordata; order Ceratodontiformes; family Protopteridae; genus Protopterus; species Protopterus annectens. The sequence continues at coordinate 1,172,926,523 of NC_056737.1, read as the reverse complement.
AGATGGCCTGCACCTGTCGCCCCCGGGATTCCGGATACTGGCTAAGGCTCTTGCTGCCCCTATAGTGCCTTTTTTAGGCAAGGTTCAAATAACAAATTCATCACCATAACAGGAACTAGGAAGCAAAAACTGAGGGTAATGATACTCAATGCTACAAGTCTAAATCTCAAAATGCACTCACTCAGGGCACTCCTTAAAATGGAGAACATCGATATCTGTGCAATGACTGAGATCTGGTTCAAGGATCCAGAGAGCACCCCTGCATTACCAGGCAATAACTCATAACACACTTTTCGGCCATGTAACCTGGACCGAAACACCAAAGATGGAGGTGTGTCCATATTCATTAAGGATATCTACATCTCCAGGCTAGTTGCTCAGCATAATGCATCCGAGGTTATTCAAGTGCAACTAACTCTGGGCAAAACTGCAATCCAAATTGTAGCTTGCTACAGATCCCCCACCATGCCCCAGGATTCCCACTCCTCTTTTGTTGATGTATTGGAAAATATTAGGGTTCAACAAAACACCCTAATAATGGGTGACTTCAACTACCCCACCATTAACTGGGAAAACTACTCATGTACCAACTCCTTAGCTCAATGCTTTCTGGAATTCAGAAATTCCAGTGCCCTGGATCAACTTATCCACACCACCACCAGGGGCAACAATAACCTAGACCTAGTCATTACCAACATGAGTGACCGGTGTTCCACACCTGAAGTCAACTCCTCGTTGGTCCGGTCCAACCATAAGCTAATCACCCTTGATATCCACATCCCGCCCCCACCCCTCATTAAGGAAACCATGGTAAAAAATTTCTCCAAAGCCAACTTCATGCTTTTTAAGACAGAAGTGGTGAACTTCGTGACGCCCATGCAGATGTAGCCGGCCTTAGGCATAGGCCAAGTAGACAGCTGCCTAGGGTGCCGCTGTAGCAGGGGCAGTTTTCTAGTATTTATTTGGTGTAGGTAGACCAGGATGGGGGCACCAGATGGTGTGGTAGGGGGCGCCATGGAGCCCTTTTGCCTAGGGCACCAGCTGCCCTAAGGCCGCTCCGCTCAATAAGCACTTACACGAGTTAATGGATTGTGCTATCCCAAACAGAACCAAGATGCTATCCTCCAAAAAAAAGGAAGCCAATCTGGTGGTCTCCTGCCATAATCAAACTGTACAACAGAAAGAAGAAACTGTGGCAAAAGAGAGTAAAATCCCATGAGGGGAGGAGCTCCCTGGTCAGCCTCAGTAAAAAGCTGAGATCCCTTATAAGATCCTCCAAAGCTGGCTACGAAAACAAAATCGACACTAATTCTAAGGAGAACCACAAAGCATTCAATAGCTATGTCAAGAATCTTGATGGCAACACCCAGATCTGCTCTGAGTTACAGCACAGCAGCACAAAAATTACAGAACCAACTGATATTGCTTGGGAGGGTGGCCTAATGGTTAAGGGGTTGGAATGGTGGCCTAATGGTTAAGGTGTTTGCCTTGCAAGCACAAGGTGCAGGGTTTGAGTCTCACAAGGGATAATTGGCTAGGCTTAAAATGGCTCACAAGGGCAGTTAGCTTAGTATGAACCTATGAACCTATGAACTTTACCCCCCACCCCCTAAAGGGCCCATATCTATACAGGAAGAATGCAGAGTCCCTGTAATCACAACTACACAGGTAAAAGCTGCACTCTCTAAAGCCAAAAACACAGCATCCATGGGACCAGACAACATCCCAGGCTGCTTTTTACACGAACTTCAGAACAAACTGGCTCCCCACTTAAGCACCATGTTCAATAATAGCCTCGCATCAGGCTTTGTGCCCACTGAATGGTGCACAGCAACAGTTATCCCACTCCACAAAGGGAGAGCCACCACTGATCCCGGGAACTATCGACCTATTAGCCGGATGAGCCTGGTCTGCAAGGCCATGGAACGTATCATCATGGAACGCATAAACAAAGACATTAGTAACCTCCAAATTCTGGATCCCACCCAGTTCGGGTTTGTGAAAGGCAGATCATGCCTCCTGAACCTGATTGACTTCTTTGAGGCACTCACCAAAGCCATAGATGAGGGTAAGGTGGTTCACACAGCCTATCTTGACCTAGCCAAGGCTTTCAACACCATCCCCCATTCTGGAATTATAGCTAAACTCACTAAACTAGGTATAAATCCCTATATCACAAGATGGGTTGCCAAACGGCACTGACAGAACCCACACTGTAAAAGGTGCAGACTCCAAATCTGACTTCAAAGCAGTGACAAGTGGCACACCACAGGGTTCCGTCCTGGGACCTCTCCTGTTTGGTATCTACTTCTCTGAAGTACAGGCTAACACAGAAGGCCTCTGGCTAATGAAGTTTGCAGATGACTGCAAACTAGGAACCATAGTCAAGTCCCCAAATGATATGGACATCCTACAGAAGGGCCTCGCTGAGACAGATGCCTGGTGTCAGAGCTATGGCCTCAAGCTCAATGCCAAAAAGTGCAGTGTCATCCCCTTTGGTAAAAACTCTGTACCCATGAACTACCACATAGGCAGCAATCTACTTAACACTGAATGTGTGATAAGAGACCTTGGGACCCAGGAGGACAGTAGTCTCTCCTTTGATAGTCACATCACCACAGTAGTCAGGAAGTCCTTCTACATGGCACACCTCATCATTCATCCAGGAAAAAAGAGGTCATTGTTCCCCTCTACTTGACACTCATTAGACCCATTATAGAGTACAATGCCCCTTTTGGAATGTACCTCACAAGACATCTGCAGTAGCTGGAAAGGCCACAGAAGTACCTCACAAAGAGGATTACTGGCCACAAACAAATGCCCTACACTGACCACCTCAAAAAACTCCAGCTTTACTCAGCAGCATATCGCCTACTCCGAGGTGATTTCTGCCTAACATATAAAGCTATGTCAAACCCAGATCTGTTGGACATGCTACACCTAAAGAAATCCCAATCCCTCTGAGCTACATGCTCTAGGGACCTAAACCTTGTTACCACAATAAACAGGACATGCTGGAGGGATAGATTCCTGTCCCAGAGACTTCCCATACTCTGGAACAGGCTACCCATCTATGTCAAGCAAAGTTCTTCATTAGCACTCTTCTAGAAAAATCTTGATGAATGGATGATAAATAGGAAATACATCCTGGGGATCACTTCTGTGTCTCTGTTCGATAGTGGCACAGGACAATAACTTTCTTGGGTGGCATAAGCCAGGGAACCTTGTTGGCTAGGCTTACATAGGCCTTTGGGCTGATAGCCTAGTACCTACCTATGAACCTATGAACAAAATTACCACCTTTGCTTAAAAGATCAGTATGTTTATTAGTTATATCAACATGAGTATAATTGTAAACCTTAAAATCATGGGTAGAATTATATACCAAAGAAAACATTTTTGAAACAGTCACCTCTGAAATCTCATTTTGTTGTTGCTGAAATCTTTCTTCTAGCCCTGCCTGTTCCTGTTGTTGCCCTGGGGATATGGACTCCAGTTCCCCTGCCTGCGGTTCCTCAGTCTCTCTAACCTTCTCAACACCGGTGATTCTAAAGGGTCATTCAAATCCTCATTCATCTGCCCCTGTTCATTCCCCCCAACAGGACGAACCCCGCTGCTACCAGATAATCAATTCCCTTGTACTGGAGGTGGTGCTGCATACACCATACCATTATGGTAAGCACGTTTGTCTCTATCCAGCTTTTACAGTTTCTGGTGGGTGATGGACACCACAATGTTATCCACTTCTTTGAAAACGATGTCATACTGCATTTTACAGTTCTCAAAAAATCCAGACCTGTGGATCTCATCGTCCAATCCCCTGATGTCTATGTGAAGCATATCAAGCACTGTGTGTTATTGTGTTTGACCAAAAGCTCCATCAGCTCACACCCATGCTGGTCAAACATAGTCAAAAGTTCCAGATGTAGAGGGTAATGCTCCACCAGACCCGTTGGATACCTCCAATTTCTCAAGCCTTTAGGTATCTATCTCAGCCTCAAACATTCCCTAAAGTATGTATTCTCTTGTTGCATCTTTGAAACTGTATTAATTTGTCCTGGAACTCCATAAGTTTGTTGAAAATAGGAGGGGAATCACCCCCCCCCCCACCAACACTGATGGTACATCCTTACGTAACCAGGAATCTAACGTAGATACCACCAGTCTCACTCTGTTCTGCTGATTGCCAACCGAGGAATTAATTCCCCTGATGCTGTAGAAGTCACTTGTGAAGACTCTGCAACATTCACTGGGTTTCTAAGTACTTCTGGAGTCCTCCGGAATTCTAAATCAAGTCGATCGGCTCTATCTTCCGCCACAGGTTTTTGCAATAGCTGCTGGACCAACAAAGTGAAATTGCTGACTGAATCACTGAGCTGTTTGAACTGAGCAGCTGATACTCCAGTATTATCATCATTACTACCTTCGGCAATGTCAATGAACAAACTTGGAACACCACAAACAAACAAAATAAACTAGTAAAAAACAGCAACAGGCTCAAACGGCAGTAAAAGTACGATTACTTTAATACAGGTTAGCACTTTCGTCTGGTGACCATCACCAAACTTCATCAGACAAAATTCAAATCACACACAGAACATACTGGAGGGACAGGTTCATAACCCAGAGAAATTGAATGCCCATGCTCTGGAATAGACTTCCCATACATGTCAAGCAGAGCATTTCACTAGCCCTCTTCATGAGAAATCTTTATGAGTGAATGGGAAATATAAGGTTCACCTTGGGATTACTCCAGTGGCTCTACTTGGTAGAGGCACTGGGAACTAATGTCAGGTGGCACAATACCAGGGTACGCCCATGGGCTAGGCTTGTAAAGGCTGCAGGGCCATTAGCCAAGTACACACCTATGAGCCTATGAAGTGGAATACTGAGACTACTGAGACAGTGAACACCTGTGCTGTTGTGACTGTTGGTTAACATTGAATCTACTGCTACATCATTGAAGCAGGTGACCATCATCAGTCAGTCTACATTGGGAAGCAACTTACGGAGCATCAAACAGCACTAAGATTATAGCACTACCTAACATTTGGCCTTCACCCTAGACACCACTCAGGTAACCCCCTGTAAAACCAAAACCCTAAACCATAATAGCCCAATCCTAATACAGGTCCTGACAACATGGATTTCCAGTTTTCTAATGTCCCTGTAACCAGCTTGGCAAATATGAGATTCCTGAGACAATGTAGCAGTTGTCTCATGTACTCAGATGACCTTTTAATCCTTAAAGAAACTAATGGAGTATGTGAGAGATGTACAAACATAACTTCCCTAGAGGCAAAAATCTGTTGTCAAGAACACACACACTACATCCTTCACAGACACACACACACACACACACACACACACACACACACACACACACACACACACACACACACACACACACACACACACAACACACACACACACACAAACACATACACACACACTACATCCTTCACACATATTGCTCCCCCCCACACCCACACACTCTACATCCTTTGTATACACTGTTCACCACACACACACACACACACACACACACACACACACACACACATACACACACTACATCCTTCATGCATATTGCTCACCACACACACACACACACACACACACACACACACACACACACACACACACACACACACACACACACTACATAGGTTCATAGAGAGGTACTAGGCTATTGGCCCTAGGGCCTATATAAGCCTAGCCAAGAAGGTACCCTGGCTTTCGCCACCCAAGAAAATCATTTTCCTGTGCCACTGTCGAGCAGAGCCACAGAAATGATCCCCGGGGTGAATTTCCTATTTCCCATCCAATCATCAAGATTTTTCTTGAAGAGTGCTAATGAGGAGCTTTGTTTGATACAGATTCGTAGTTTGTTCCAGAGTATGGGAAGTCTCTGGGACAGGAATCTATTCCTCCAGCATGTTCTGTTTATTGTGGTGACAAGGTTTAGGTCCCTAGAGCATGTAGCTTGGAGGAATTGGGATTTCTTTAAGTGGACCATGTTCAACAGCTCTGGGTTTGACATAGCTTTGTATGTTAGACAGAGATCGCCTCTAAGTAAGCGATATGTGATGGAGTAAAGCTGGAGATTTTTTAGATGGTCTGCATAGGGCATCTGTTTGAGGCCAGTAATCCTCTTTGTGAGGCATTTCTGCTGTCTTTCCAGTTGTAGATGCCTTGTGAGGTACATACCAAAAGGGGCGTTGTACTCTGTAATGGGTCTAATGAGTGATGAGTAGAGGGGAACAATTACCTCTTTTTTCCTGGATGAGAAACCTTTTGTGATGAGGTGTGCCATGTAGAAGGATTTCCAGACTATTGTAGTGATGTGATTATCAAAGGAGAGACTGCTGTCCACCTGTGTCCCAAGGTCTCTTATCACACCTTCGGTGTTAAGTTTACTACCGCCTATGTGGTAGTTCATGGGTACAGAGTTTTTACCAAAAGGGATGACAATGCACTTTTTGGCATTGAGCTTGAGGCCATGGCTTTGACAGCAGGCATCTGTCTCAGTGAGGCCCTTTTGTAGGATGCCCACATAGTTAGGAATTTCGATTATTGCTCCTAGTTTGCAGTCATCTGCAAACTTTGTTAGCCAAAGACCTTCTGTGTTAGCCTGCACTTCAGAGAAGTAGATATCAAACAGGAGATGACCCATGACTGAACCCGTGGTACTCCACTTGTCACTGTTCTGAAGTTGGATTTGGAGTCTGCTACTTTCATAGTGTGGGTTCTGTCAGTGAGCCAGTTGTCAAACCATCTTGTGACATAGGGATTTATACCTAGTTTAGTGAGTTTATCTATAATTCCAGCGTGAGGGATGGTGTTGAAAGCCTTGGCAAGCTCTAGATAGGCTGTGTGAACCACCTTACCCTTGTCTACAGCTTTGGTGACTGCTTCAAAGAAGTCTATCAGGTTTAGGAGACATGATCTTCCTTTTACAAACTCGAAATGGGTGGGGTCCAGAGTTTGGAAATTACCAATGTCTTTGTTTATAAGTTCCATGATGATTTGTTCCATGGCCTTGCAGACCAGGCTCATCAGACTAATGGGCGGTAGTTCTCTGGGTTCATGGTGGCTCCCCTTTGTGGAGTGGATAGCCGTCGCTGTGCACCATTCAGTGGGCACAAAGCCTGAGGTGAGGCTATGATTGAACATGGTACTTAGGTGGCAGTTCACTCTGTAGTTCATGTAGAAAGCAGCCTGGGATGTTGTCAGGTCCCATGGATGCTGTGTTCTTGGCTTTGGAGAGTGTGGTTTTTACCTGTGCAGCCGTGATTACAGGAACTTTGCATTCTTCTGGTATAGAGATGGGCCCTTTAGGGGGAGAGAGGGGGTTAAGTTAGCACTTGAACCTATCTGCCAGGATGTTGGCAATATCAGTTGGTTCTGTATATTTAGTGCCATTGTGCTGTATCTCAGAGCAGATCTGAGTGTTGCCACTGAGATTCTTGACATAGCTATAGAATTCTTCATGCATACTGCTCACCACACACACACACACACACACACACACACACACACACACACACACACACACACACACACACTACATCCTTCATATACACTGCTCACACACACACACACACACACACACACACACACACACACACACACACACACTACATCCTTCATATACACTGCTCACCACACACACACACACACACACACACACACACACACACACACACACACACACACACACACTACATACTTCATAATACTGCTCACCATACAAAAAGTCCTTTTTATGCTAAGATACTTAAAAGAAAACTCTCCAAACCTGAAAGAGCTTCTAAGCTATCAAACTGTAATGCCTCCCCTCAGCAGTCACTAAAGAATACCAAAAACAATAGCTAACAACGCACCCAATGACCCGCTAAGGCAAGCAAAGAGTTTACCTAGTACTCTTGTTATATGGAATTCTTTTTTTTTCCTTTACCTAGTACTCTTGTCATATGGAATTCTTTTTTTTCCTCAAATATTTTTTTTATTTTCAATTAAAATAACATTTACATAATATTTTTAAATATCATTTTAAACAACTATATACAATATTTACAATAGCCTGACTTTCAATTATATACACTGTTATGTTATTAAATATAGAATTAACAGATCAGTTATCAGAGATACAATATTGATTATTGCAGAGTGTCCAACAAAGATATAACTTTCTTTCAAGGATTATTTACCAATGGCCTGGGATAGATTTGTAGTTCTTTGATTTTTATTTCCATCGATGCAGTTGTCTTCAGTAAAGTGTAGAATTCTTCCAAGGTTGGGGTGAATTTGAATTCTACCTTCTGGTTTTGCATTTCCTAGATATAGCAAGTATTGTCCATAACAAATACATATTTATCTTATTCAGGTAGGGACCTTCACTTACATTTAGTATAATCAATACTTTAGTTAAGGTAAAGGATTCACTAAATAAAGCTTGTAAAAAATGATTGATTCCATTCCAATATGATTTAATAATATGAATCCAGTCTTCTTTATTTGACTTTTTACACCTCCGGCAAAAACCATTTGTAATAGTACTGATCTTTTTAATTCTATCTGGTGTTAGAAATGCTCTATGTAAGTATTTCCAGTTAAACATTTTCTAGTACTGTGTGTTAGAGGTGTAATTAACTGATAGTAAGATGTTAGTTTTAATTTCTTCTGTTGACTGCAATGACTGACCTTTTGTTAAGAACTGCCAGTATGATGGTTTGGGAATTGTTTTATATGTTATTAACTCTTTATATAGATTTCAAATAGAATTTTTCTTTTCACAACTATTATATATAAATTCATACAGAAAACTTATTAGATTTGGAATATCTTTATGAGGAATTATTAATGTGCATAAATCTTCAGTGTACATTAGAATGCTTTGTAAGGTTAACTAGTCCTGTGTTAGAATATTGTAAGCAGTTTTTATCATATGTATTTCTAAAACATTTAATTTATTTACATATTGAAACCAGCATAAGAATCCATTTTGTTCCCAGGAGGTTATTGTTTCCCTATATATTTTGTGAGGAAAGTTCTTAGTGATGGTAAATGGAGTTAAAAGGTCAAACCAAAGGTTTAAATCTATGTTTGCATTGATAAGTTTCCTAAAGGAAATGATGTAATGATTAATCAGTGTTGTTTTAGAAGGTTTTGTTATATTATATTGTATATGCATAGTATGTACCAGGGTTTGTTTGATTTGTCTACTATTCATTTTTTTTAACAGATTAAATTCATTTGTTAATATAGCCATTGCTAATTCTTTCCAGTTGGCAAAATAATTTGGGTTTATCCAGTCTATTGTAGTTTTAAGCACAGATGCTTTTATATATGTTTTTTATTTCTGGGAAGTTCAATCCTCCTTGTTTCCAGAGTCTAATGTGATGAGTTAGAGCTACTCTATTCTTTTTGGGATACCATAAAAATTTTATTAAACATGAGTTTATTTCTTTAAGACTGCATCTTTTGGGAATTAACTGTATTGCTACTGCTACATATAGTATTTTTGACAATAAGACCATTTTTATTAATTGCAATCTGTCTTCAAAAGTTAATATAATTTTGTTCCATTTTTCTATATATATTTGTATTGTTATAATAATGTTTTTATAATTTATTAATACTGTTTAGTTTATATTTTTGCATAACACTATTCCTAAGTAATTCAGCATAAGTTCTTGTTTTCCTATGATGGATTTATCTGTAACTTGTAGTTCTTTTTTCTTATTTAAAAATAGAAATTTTGATTTTTGATCTATTAAAGTGTAGATCTGAAATCTTATAATTTTTTTTCCATTACTTCTTCTAGCTCTCCTAATAACTCTTTGGAATTTGATAGGGTTAATAAAATATCATCATCAAAAAGCATTTAGATATGTACTGGCCATAGACTTCTAATACTTTTATTCTTGGATTATTGTGTTTTATTTCTGCAAGTATTTCTATAGCCAAAGCAAATAAAATAGGAGAAAAGGGGCATCCTTGTTTAGTACCTTTCATTATATGAATAGATTCTGAGGTGAAATGATTTAATTTAATGTAGGCTAAGTTATTAATACATATGTTTTTTTAGTAATAAGATGAAGGCAGGAGGAAATTCAAATAATGCTAAAGTTTTAAATAGATATTCCCAGTTGAGGGAATCAAAGGCTTTTTCTATGTCTAATCCGATTACAAATGTTTCTCTATCTTCTTTATTCACATAATCTATAAGGGTAACTATCCTTTTAATATTATCATGTGTGTGCCTGTTATATAAAAATCCAGTTTGATCATTATTAATTGTCTTTGAAAGTGGGATTTTCATTCTGTTAGCTAGGATTGACATGAATATTTTGTAATCATTATTCAGTAATGATATAGGTCTGTATGAGGTGCAAAGATCTGATGGGTTATTATCTTTTAGAATTGTTGTTATGAGAGAATATTTCCATGAGGGTGGTATTTTTGCTTCTGACTGGACTTCTAGCAAAGTTTTATGAAAAAGGGAGATTACTGTTGAAGGGAAGCGTTTGTACATTCCGTAATTATACCATCTATCCCTGGAGCTTTGTTAGATTTATTTTCTTTTATCTTGTCAACAATTTCTTTGTAGGATATAGGTTTTTGTAGGTCTAGTTTTAAGTTTTCAGGATTTTTTTTATATTGATAAGGTTTGTATCTAAGTTCATTTGGTTGGTATCTAAATCTTCTTTTTCGAAGTGTTCCATATAATGGAACTGAAATGCTTCAAGGATGTCTCCTATATCTGACACTTTTTTTCCCATTCTTTTCAAGATATGTACTACTAATGTTATTTGCTTTAGATTGTATTTTAATTCTTGTAAATAAGTTATGTAGATATCTGGGGGAGCCGGCTAATGAGTTTATTTTTAATTTTTCCAAGGCTAGACAAGTTTTGTGTGTTAGAATTTCATTATATGTTTTACGTAATTCCTCTATTTCTTTTTTGACTTCTGGACAATTCTGATTGTTTTTTTAGATTTTGCTGTCAAGAGTCTGGTTTGCAAGTCTAATGATTCAGATTCCCACTCTCTGACTTTGTTTTTGTACCAGGTAAGGGTCTTACCAAATAAATACACTTTTAATGAGTCCCAAACCATGACTCTACTGATTTCTGTTGTATTATTAATTTCAAGAAATAATTGTAGTTCTGACAATATGCAGGGTCTGAATTCTTTAATTTTTGTGATATATGATGGAATTCTAGTTAAGAAGATTAAAGGTTTAAACTCTAATTGGAGCTTCATTATCAGAGAGTCATGATCTGAGAAGAGGCATGGAACTATTGAGAAGTTGAGGATTTTTGTTTGTAAATCTTGAACTACGAATAATTTGTCTATTCTGGTTTGTGTTCCAAATCTATGGTCTTTATGAGAAAACAATAAGGATTTATCATCTTTTACTTTAAAAGTGTCTATTAAATGAAATTAATCAATCCATCTTTTTATGGATTTTGAAATAGTTGCTATGTGAAAAGAGTTCTTGGTGGTTTCAGAAGCTTCTAAGGTACAATTAAAGTCTCCTCCCAGCATAAGATTTCCTTTATAATTGCTGGAAATAAAATCTAGGTGTTTTTTAACCATTCCTGCTCCAATTCCTGGGAACCAATATAGATTAGCTAAGGTCCATATTCTGTTATTAAATTTAATTATAACAAATGCTAGTAGACCTTCTTTGTCTTCATATTTATAAATAACTTTTGGAGTGATTATGTTTTTCTTCCAGAGAATTGATACTCCTTTTGTCTTTGTTCTATAGGAGGATTGAGCTAAGACTGTATAGTCCTTAGGGTTCCAAATCAAGCAATCATTAGTCTTAAAATGCATTTCCTGGAGAAATACTACTTGTGCCTTATTTAGATTTAAATATTTTAGTAACATGTTGATCTGAAGAAGCTAATAAGTGAAAGCGCTCATAATATTTTAATAAAATTTGTGTTTTAAGAGAAGGCATTACCTGTTTTGCTTCGCTACCTTCACATTCCACAATTAATATTTAGACTGATGTTTCAAATAAGTAACTTGTCAGTTGCCAATTGAGTTAGTTTAAAATGTATGGTTAGTGCAAATATAGCATGTTGCAAAAATAATATGTATTTTTTCGTGTGCTCTAGAGCCTGTCATATGCAAGTGACATATATAATGTAGCATATATAGAGCAGATAGCTTATGGATTCAGGTTGTTAAAGTAAGTTATGCTTATTAATCAGGCAGTTTCACTTAAGTTCACAAGTAATTTGGGAACATTTCAGTTGAGTTTCCAGGAATGTGTAGTCCAATGTGAATAACTGAGTCCACTTTTCCTCATAAACATGTGTCACAATTCATGAAACAAAGCAGAGTCTAACATCTGTCTAATAATCATTATAAAGACAAAGAATAGTAATTTCCTAGCTCTTCAATCTTTCTGATATCGCAAAATGTTGAAAATAAGCTATTTTAACTGGAGGACTAAAACATTTCGATACTTCCTTGTGAATATATATTTTTACTTTTACTGTAGTGTCAAGAACTGTCTTTGAAATCATGTGCATTTCTTCACTTCTTTCAAGTCATTCATTTTACAGTTCAAATTATATTTTGTCAAAATATCAATAGCATTTCAAGGGCACATTTCATATTTAAACTGATATTTTAAATGAATAGCTATCAGTTACCAAGTGAGTTTGTACAGAGTGTGAGGTAAGTGCAAAGATAACATGTTGTAAAAAGTAATATGTATCATTTCATGTGCTCTAGAGACTGACAATTTCAAGTAACATATAAAATGCAACGTTTACAGTGCAGACAGCTTGTGAAATCAACATGTTAAACTGGGTAATACTTTTTAATCAAGCAGCTACATTTAAGTGCACATGTAGTTTGGGAACATTTCAGTTGTGTTTCCAGGAATATGTAATCCTGTGAGGATAAATCATGAAATATTTGCAAATAATCCTATTATGTATTTATTTTACTTTGCTTAGGTTGTTTTTCATTTTAATAACTAAACAACATTACTTTTTCTTATTATTTGTTATCTGTGAGGCTAAATGCACTTTGCAGGTTCATAGTGTCCTTAGAAACTGCAACAATTGTTTACTGTTGCTATGGCAACACAAACAGAATGTGAAGAAAGCATCACTTCTCTTTAACTAACAGTACATTTTTCCCTCCTTTTTTATATATTTGTTAATACTAAAAGGAAATAATTCAAAGGACAGATGTACATGAATGGGACATCTCAGAGTTAATCACGAACATGTCCCCAATCCCAATAAGCATAACAATGACCATCATTAATCTAATAAATATTGTAATAATTAAGTTCACTATTCCAATTAGTCTACCTTAAAACTAGATTATTTTAGACTATTATTTATCTATGTATAGATAGTGAGTTATTAAATATATACAGACTATATTAGTATAGTAAATAGGAGAGAATTTAGAAAGGGAGACACGATACAGTTAAAATAAATAATGAGAAAAGAGAGATGAGAGAGAAAGAAAAGACAAAATTAAGATAAAATACACATATACTATGTATGTTGATTTACAGTATAAATATTTTATGTGCTATATAACCCTCCTTCTGTGAAAGAAAAATACCTTGTTTTACATACCTGAGGTAATGTGAAAACTCCCATATGCCATCTATTTTCAAAAAATATAGATAAAGATTCCAGTAGTTAGTTACTTTTGTTTTAAAATTCCAAGCAGTAAAACTGGTCCTTTAAAGTAATGTTAAAACAATTCATATCATAGTGGATGCTTTGAGAGATTTGGCTGTAACAGTATCAGTCTTTTGCTTCTTCTTTTTGACGTCTGTCCAGGCATTTGTTTCTTTTGTTCTCTTGAGAGAAGGTGACATCCAATCCATATCTTTTGGTAAAGTAATCACATTATTAGTTTTAATAAATGAAGAGGCTTCCTCTAAGTCAATAAAAGTCCTCATCTCGTTGGCATACAGTATTCTTATCTTAGCTGGATATGTAAGTTGTGCCTTGATGTTATTTTGTTTCAGAAACTTTATCATTGGCCACACTTTTTTCCTTTGTTCCATTATTCTAGATGAACAGACGTTATCAAATCTTATCGAGCTCTGTTTATATTTTAGAGGCGCCTTCCTCCAAGCAGATCTTAAAATCAGTTCCTTGTCCAAGTATGAAAGAAATTTGATAATTATTGACCTAGGAGGAGAGTTTGAGTTAGTGGCAGGTTTCCCAAGAGCTCTGTGTGCCCTTTCAATGCCAAAGGAAAGTCCTTCTTTCAAATTTAAAAAGTCAGGGATCCAGCTTGATAAAAAGGAAATAATATACTCACCTTCTGCGTTTTCAGATAATCCAAAAATCCTGATGTTATTTCTCCTCTCCCTATTTTCCAAGTCATCTACTTTATTAACCAACCACGTGTTTTATTTAAGAAGCAGTTCTTTCTGTGTTTCCTCTTCCTTAAGTCTGCTTTCTAAGTCATTTAGAGAAACCTCTATTCCTTTTATCCTTGTCTTGTGTTGTTGTAGCATTTCCTTGAGGGTGTTGGCCTGTTTCTGACTGCTTGTTTTAAGATTTTCTAGGTTCTCTTTAAAATCATCCATCATCAAAGACAACTCCTGCAGGGTATATGCCATCTGATGTATTTTCTTCTTTAAGGCAGCATCCTGGTGAGAATTCCTTGAGTTGCTCATTTTAACAAGTGAATATATCTCCAAGCTTTTTGACAGGAAATTATTTGTAAAACTTCACCAAAGTTTCTAAGTATGTAAATTAGTCCTTTATCTATACGATTTTATATGTTGAAGAAAAAAAAATAATATTTTTCCTGTCTTATTTAACTAGTTATATGGAGCTCTAAAATACTGCTGCTTTCAGTTAGCCATTCAGGCTATGCCCCAATCAAATGGAATATTATTGTATGACAAACAGATACTCGTCTCACCAAGCTGGACAAGGAGAACATAATGGTTAGTTGCCATTCTGGAGCCTGGATCTGCAATATCATGCAGGTACTCAAGTTACTGCACCACAGGTATCAATATGATTCTATCATAGTTTATGTGGGTGTAAATGACCTGAGGTCTACCTCACTGGACTTTATGAAAAGAGACATTATGGATCTCTCTGAATATGTGTCACAGACCATTACGCACCTTGCATTGAGCAGCAGTCTACCTTCTCCAAGGATGATGCCACAGTATGAACGGAAAATGGTTGATTTTAATAATTGCCTTAGTTTCTGGTGTCACTCCAGGGGAATCCAATATCTATTTCTGGTGTCACTCCAGGGGAATCCAATATCTAACACCATAGGAGGAGAGAGTTAGCAGATCAGTTTACTTTGACAACAATGGTCTGCACCTGCCCCCTCTGGGCTTTCAGATATTGACTAAAACTTTATCCCTCCCCTTACAGCCTTTTTTAGGCAATGTCAAAATGACAAAACTACCAACATAGCAAAAAAACTCAAAGCAGCCTTAAGGTGTTACTGCTCAATGCTAGAAGTCTAAACAAAAAAAGTACAGTTGTGTACACTTACCATAAATGTAGATGTTCAAGTGTATTCACTGTTGCAGTCATCACACTTGGGTTATCTGCCTGCAGGTAGCCCTCAGTAGGCCTGAATATCACAGACTTAGTATTTCTGCGTCAGTTTCTGTCACTTCAGGACTGATGTCAGGTCATCAGGGGTATAAAAACAGGCAGCCGACACCATTACATCAGTTTTTCTTGCCCCAAATGTCAGGAGCCTCCCAAACAGGGAGCTAAAGTATGGTGGAAAAAACACCACCACCAGTAAAAGGTAAATACCAAAAACCCTGTAAGGGGGAGTAATAGAGACACAGAAGGAGAGAGAGAGAGAGAGAGAGAGAGAGAGAGAGACAAGGGGGCTGGAGGGTGGGAAACCAGGACTGCAACAGTAAATACACTCGAATATCTACATTTATGGTAAGTGTACACAACTGTACTATGTTCTTTGTGTTTCACTGTTGCAGTCATGACATTTGGGTTGATTCCCAAAGCTGAAGAATGGGTGGAGGCAGTCAAGAAGAGTTGGGGCTGGCTAGTATGCCCTGCAGGACTGCTGTTGCAAAACCTGCCCTGGATTTGAAAAAGATAGAAGGTGGTAATGCCTGGTGAAGGTGTGAACCCGAACTCCAGGTAGCAACTTCCAGGATGCCCCTGGTAGGGACTCCCCCTGAGAAAAGCTGTAGAGGTTGAAGTTGCCCTAGTGGAATGCGTTCTGACCCCCACAGGGGATGGTTTCCCATGGTGTTTGTAACATAAATGGATACAGTGTGCTATCCATTTGGAGATGGTTTGTTTTGATATGGCCTTGCCCTCTGCCCCTGGTGCAAAGCTTGACTAGTAACTGGTCAGATTTTCTGAAGGGCTTAGTCCTATCAAGGTAGAATCTGAGCTGTCTGTACATGTCTAAAGACTGCAGGATCCTTTCACCTTTGTTTTGAGGATTAGGGAAAAAGGTTGGCAAATGGACAGAATGGTTGAGAGCAACACTGGGGCTCTCCTTGGTGACCTTAAGTTGTTACCCCTCTCAGGAGCTGTTTGATGAGAGGGTGAGAGAAGAGAGGTGGCTCAGTGTTGTAATGAGCAGAGCTGGCAGAGGCATGGATCTTAATGGAAGAGAAGGATAGGCCTCTGTGGAGTAGGTCTGCTAGGTAGTCCAGGATGAGAGGTAAGGAGGGTATTGCTGCAGCCACTCCTTCAGAGTGCATCCAGGAACAATACCTTTTCCACTTATCAGCATAGGATTTCCTTGTACTGGGTTTTCTGGCTTCAAGAATGATGTTCAGCACCTGCTTGCTTAGGCTGGCCATTGGAGGAGAATTCAAAGAATAAGCCAGGCTGCAAGGTTCAGTGTTTGCAGTTGCGGATGCAAGATCTGTCCCTCCTGTTGAGTGAGGAGGGTTGGGATCTGGTGGCACTGGTGATAGACTGTGCAGTAGTGGGTACCAGTGCTGGCATGGCCAGTCTGGGGCAATCAGGATTGCCCTTGGTCTCTCCTGTCTTATCTTGAGTAATACTCTTGTAAGAAGAGGCGGGGGGAATGCATAGATTGAGAGGTTTAACCACTGGAAGGATAGGCCACCCACATTCCAGGCCCTGCTGTGAGGTGTCTTGGTGCAGAAAGTACAGTTGTGTACACTTACCATAAATGTAGATGTTTGAGTGTATTCACTATTGCAGTCATTACATTTGAGTAATCTGCCACCAGGTTGCCCTCAGTCGGCCTGAATAGCAAAGTCTTGGGTCCTGCATCGGTTGCAACACCATTTTATTCAGTTTTTCTTTCCCCAGATGTCAGGTGCCCCCCAAATGGGGAGCAAAAAAAAAAAAAAAAAAATATATATATATATATATATATATATATATATATATATATATATATATAGATATATATATATATATAAAACTAAACAGCAATATATAAAAATGCACATTTAGCAATATAAATTTTACCTTCATCTAAATGCAAATACACACAAAGGCTTTAGAATATAGTGAAGGAAAGAGAAGTTATAGAAAAGGGGGATGGCGGGTGGGTAACCCGGACTGCAACAGTGAATACACTCGAACATCTACATTTATGGTAGGTACACAATTGTTCTATGTTCATCGTGTTTCACTGTTGCAGTCATTGCATTTGGGTAGAATCCCAAAGCTATGGATGGGAGGATGGAACTAAATAGCATTAGGAGCAGCTATAAGACCCTGCAGAACTGCAGTGGTAAAGCCTGTCCTGGATTTAGAAAAGAGAGGCAAAAGATAATGCTTTGTGAAGGTATGAACAGAGCTCCAAGTAGCAGCCTGTAGAATGTCTTTGGTTGGAACTCCTCTGAGAAAGGCTGCTGAGGTAGAGGCAGTTCTGGTGGAATGTGACCTGATTCCCTTGGGCACAGGTTTACCATGGTGCAAGTAGCAGAAACGAATGCAGTGGCTTATCCACTTAGAAACAGTCTGCTTTGATATAGCCTTCCCCTCTGATCCTGATGCAAATGCCACCAGTAGTTGCTCAGACTTTCTTAGAGATTTGGTCCTGTTTAAGTAGAATCTTAGTTGTCTGTGTACGCCCAATGAATGCAGAATCTGCTCCCCCTTGTTCTGCGGATTTGGGTAAAATGTTGGCAGGTGAATAGTTTGGTTAAGAGCCACACTGGATACCACCTTAGGCATAAAGGAAGTATTGGTTCTAAGGGACAACCTGTCAGGGTGAAATGTAATAAAAGGCTCCACAGCCATGAGAGCCTGTAGTTCTGAAACCCTTCTTGCTGAAGTGACTGCCAAAAGGAAAGCTGTTTTCCAAGATAAAAATTTTATTTCCGCAGTAGCTGCTGGTTCAAAAGGAGGCAGGGTAAGCTTTTCCAGCACAAAATTGAGGTCCCATGCAGGAGGTGGTGATCTTCTGGGAGGCCTTAAATTTTTGGCCCCTCTAAGATACTGCTTTAGCAGAGGATGAGAGAAGATAGGAGGCTCAGTGATGTAGTGAGCCGAAATGGCAGAGACATGGATTTTTATTGAAGAGAAGGATAGGTCCTTGTCAATCATCTCAGTCAAGTATTGCAAAATCTGAGGGATATTTGGTTTTGCTGAGTCCATTCCTTGTGCTTGGTTCCAAGCACAGAATCTCTTCCATTTATCAGCATAAGATTTTCTAGTACTAGGCCTTCTGGCTTCCAAAATGACATCCATAACAGATTTACTGAGAGGTGTTGTTTGAATAATTACATGATCAGCCATGCTGCCAGGTTCAGAGTTTGGAGCTGAGTGTGCAGAATTTGATTGTTCTGCTGAGACAGTAGATGAGGTATTTGAGGCAAGTACCAAGGAGGGAGTTGAGACATAGGTTCATAGGTTCATACTAGGCTATCTGCCCGAGGGCATTTACAAGCCTAGCCCATAGTTTTGTGGCTTACGCCACCCCTTTAGTATGGGGAACTATACCCATTATTTTGCTGTGCCTCTGTTGAGCAGTGACACTGAGGTAATCCCTGGGGTATATCTGCGATCTCCCATCCATTGGTCAAGATTTCTCTTGAACAAGGCCAGCGAGCCATATTCCTTAGAATTGGGTACCAGTGCTGGCAAGGCCAGTCCGGAGCAATTAGGATCATTTTTGTTTTTTCCTGTTTGGCCTTTAGTAAGACCCTGGGAAGAAGAGGCAGAGGAGGAAAGGCGTAGACTGATAGATTTTTCCAACTGAAGGATAGGGCATCCACTTTCCATGCTTGTCTGTGATAAGCCCTTGTGCAGAATTTGTCCAGTTGATAATTTTAGGGAGAGGCAAATAGATCTATGTCTGGGCTTCCCCATTTCTGTGTTACCACGCTGAAGACTTGTGGACCCAGTTTCCACTCATGAGGGTCCATAAGATTTCTGCTTAGGTCATCTGCCAGAGTATTTTGTTTTCCTGGCAGGAATTGAGCTTGAAGATGCACTTGGTAAGTCAAGGTTATGTCCCACAATGCCATGGCTAGTCTGCAAAAGGGGTAGGAATGTGTACCCCCTGCTTGTTTATGTACCACATAACTGTGTGGTGTTGTCCATCTTTATCAGTAGTTGTCCTGGATGAAGTAAGTCCTTGAAGGCTGTCAGGGCATTCTGAACAGCAAGCATCTCTTTCTGGTTGATGTGTAGATGCATTTGGTTTGGGTTCCATATGCCCTGAATGCATCTCCCAGCCAGGTGGGCCCCCCAAGCATAGTCTGATGTGTCTGTAGTTAGGGTTTGGATGGCAGGGGGTAGAGTGAATGACAGTCCCTTGGTTTGGTGACATGTCTCTGCCCACCGAAGAAACTCCTGTTGTAGGCAGGGAATGAGTGGAATCATTGTTTCCAGACTGTGACAATGTTGACTCTATAAGCTTTTTAGGTACCATTGAAGTTTCCTCATATGCAGTCTTGCATATGGAATTAGTAGGATGCAGGATGCCATGAACCCCAAAGCCTTCAGAATTTGTCTTGCAGATAACTGGGTTTTTGTTGCCATCTGTTTGAAGTATGTTGTCAGTTGCCTTTGTTTGTTTGGTGTAAGGTAAGCCATCTGGGCAGTTGTATTCAAGCTTGCACCCAGGAATGTAATGTTTTGTGAGGGTACCAGTTGTGATTTATTTTCATTTATTGTGTACCCTAGGCATGTTAGAAGCCTTTTTACAAACACCAGATGTTGAAGAAGAATGTCATTGTTTTCTGCTTGAATGAGACAGTCATCCAGATAAGGACACATGTGTATGCTTCTTTGTCTGCAGAATGTAATTACTGGTGCCAGGCACTTTGTAAAGACCCTGGGCGCAGTAGATAAGCCAAAGGGTAGTGCAGATAAAACCTGCCTTGAAGTGGAGGTATGTTCTGCATGATTCCCTTATTGGGATATGCAGGTATGCCTCCTTTAAGTCTAGAGTCACTAACCAAGCGTTCTTGCCCAGCATGGGCAGTAGCTGTTGTAAAGTCAGCATTTTGAATTTTGGAATGTCCAGGAATGTGTTCAAAATTGATAAGTCCAGTATTGGACGCCAGGCATTGTCTTTACTGGGTACCAAGAACAGTCTTGAATAAAAACCTTGTCCTTTTTCCTTTTCTGGAACTGGCTGAATAGCCCCCCTATCCATGAGGGACGTAACTTGTTTCTGAGCCTCTGCCCATTGATTTTGTGGAAGATCCGGCCAACCGTTTGGAATTGGAAAAGTATGGAAATGAAATCTGTACCCCTGGGATACTATGTTTAATACCCACTTGTCCTGGGTAATTTATTGCCAATTTTGGGCATGAAGTGCTAATTTTCCCCCCAAGGGGGCTGCCAAAAGATAAGTGCTTGGTGATGGTAGAGGGAAGTCATTGAGACTGCTTACTGTAGGGTTGTGTTTTGTTTCCTCCAGATTTGGAGGTGGAGGCACCCCATTGCTTTGACCTGTAAGAACCCTGTGATTGGTATCTAGAGCCTTTTGAGTGCCTGGATTTGCCTTGAGAGGCTCTGTTGGACACAGGAAAGGACCAATTTTTAGTAAGCCAGTGCCTACTGAATCTGGGTGGCTGCACTTGTAAGAAATCTTTTACAGTTTGCATAGATTTAGCTTTGTCTTCCATTTTCTTTAAAAGCTCTTCTGCCTTATTACCAAACAGAGTATCATGCTGTAAAGGGGCATCCAACAATTTAGCTTTAACACGATCAGGCAGATTTTGCTCCTTGAGCCAGGCATGCCTTCTAATCACTGATCCAGTAACTGTGGCCCTGCAAGAGGCCTCCAAGGAATCAAAACCACATTGCAAAGTATGCTTTCCAACCTGTTTGGCTGCATGCAATAATTCCTGTAATTCTTTATTTTCCACACAATCAGAAATCAACATCATTTTCTGTTTCAATAGGCCCATAACATGCTGTTGATATTTAAGCATATGAAACTGGCAGTTTAAGGCCCTAATTGCCAAGGTTGCAGATGTAGAAACCTTCTTTCCCCATCTATCCAGCACCCTGGAATCTATCAGAGGGGTATGATTTTTGGCTGTAGAGGCCTTTACACCTTTGGAACCCTGTGAGATAGTTTCAGGATCAGCAGCAGGATTTTTTAATAGAAATTTGTGGGAGTCAGAAACCCTGTAATATCTGTCTGGCTTACTAGGAGCCAGAGGTAGGGAATCAGGAGTCATGCTTTATTCCAAAAACACATCATCAACAATGTCTAATACAGGAGGTTTAGCCAAAGGCCTATGCTGAGGAAGAAGAAGAAAATCCCTAAGCCTCTTTTTTGATTCAGAGAAATCCTGATTCTCCCAATGAAAATGTTCCCTTAAAGTATGCAAGGTTTCTCCAAAAGAATAATCCTCAGGAGGAGATGCAGATGGGATGGATTCTTCTGCATCTGAATCCTCATAGGGTGGTATAGAAAATTCCTGATCAGAAGAGGAATCAGAAGAAATATAAACCTGATCTGAAGAATCATAATCATTGTCTTGCCTAGGCCTCTTAGTGAGAGGGGGGTTGGGAACCCCTGATCAAGGTAATTAAATCCTCAGCCATTTTGATCATCTGTTTTTTAGGCATAGGGACTTGAGTACGTGGCTCATGCATCAATTTTTTTAGACTTAGAAGTTGTTTTTGTTTTTCTTTTTGAAGCTGGCATCGGTTTTATATAAAAATGTTGAGGCCTGAAAACACCCTCAGAAGCCGGTGCCTGCTCAGCGACTCTGGACCCATCCGCGGGTTCAGTACTCTGAGAATCTCGCAGCATAGAGGTAGAGGCCTGCGACTCAAAAGTAGCGGGTATCAGGGGCTGTGAAAGCGCCTCACTGAGTACCGGTGAACCAGCGACTGGCTTAGGAGAAGCTTCGTCATCGGTTTTGGACGTCGACGGTCTGTCTCTGTCTTTTTCTTTGCGTTTTTTATGAACTCTGGTAGTCGGGTTGCTATCAGACAACATTTCAGGGTAATTAAATCTGGATCCAAATAATTTTGAAGCAAAAATATACCGACGCTTAATAGTGCGTTGGTTAAATCTAGTACAAAACCGATAGCAAGGCACGTTATGATCTGGGCCTAGGCAAGGAATACAGTACAAATGAAAATCCTTATGAGGTATTTGCTTCCCACAAGTAATGCAATTATTAACTTTTACTGACATCGCTAAGGAGCAAGAAAATGTTTTCCTAAAGGGGTACTTAGCTTTAATTGAAGACTTCGGTTCTGAAACTCGAATGTGAAAATTTCAGGAGTTGGCCGACCGGCACTTGCGAACTGCTTCTGCTTTGGGCACCACGCGGCAAGAAAGACTGGATAAAATGGCATCAGCTGCATGTTTTATACCCCTGACGACCTAACGTCATGGAAGAGGAGACAGCAACCGACGCAGGACCCAAGACTTTGTTATTCAGGTCGACTGAGGGCAATCTGCCAGCAGATTACCCAAATGTAATGACTGCAACAGTGAAACACGAAGAACATTTTGCTGAGCTGGTGATTGTAGGGGGACGCAAATAAGTCCATCACCGGGGTTCCACATTTCTGGGTTAGAAGACTGAAGGTGTTGGTGGTCTAATTGCCACTCATGTGGATCTTGGAGATTTCTGCTTAAGTCGTCTGCCAGAGAGTTTTGTTTGCCTGGCATGAATTGAGCTTGCAGATGAATATGCATGGCCAAAGCCATGTTCCACAGGGTCATGGCTAGCCTGCAGAGTGGGCAAGAGTGGGTTCCCCCCCGCTTGCTGATGCACCACATCACTGTGGTTTTCTCGGTTTTTATTAGCAGGGGTCCTGGGAGAGTAGGGATCTGAAAGATGTCAGAGCATGCTGAACAGCCAGCATCTCCTTTTGGTTGATATGCAGATGAATTTGGCTTGGGCTCCAGTGGCCCTGAATGCACCTGTTGTCCAGATGTGCCCCCCGGCATAGTCTGATGCATCTGTGGTTATGGTCTGGGCAGCTTGGGGCTGTGGAAAGGGAAGTACCTTGTTGTGGTTGCATGCTGCTGACCACCAAAGGAACTCTGTCTGTAGACAAGGTATGATATGTGTGATGGTTTCCAGGTCCTGAGAATGTTGGCACCAAAGACTTTTTAAGTACCACTGAAGTTTCCTCATATGCAGTCTGGCATATGAAATTAGTAGAATGCAAGAGGCCATGAACCCTAGAGCCTGCAGGATTTTCCTTGCAGATAGCTGGGTTCTGGTGGCCATTTGAGTGAAGTAGCCTGTTAGATAGGCTTGTTTTTCTGGAGTAAGGAATGCCATCTGGGATGCTGTGTCCAAGCTTGCTCCCTGGAATACAATCTTTTGACTGGGGACTAGTTTTGATTTATTTTCGTTGATAGTGTACCCCAGGGAGGTTAAAAGGTCCTTTACAAATGCCAGGTGCTGCAACAGCTTTTACTGACTGTCTGCCTGAATCAGGCAGTTGTCCAAATAAGGGTAAATTTGAATCTTTTTCTGTCTGCAATAGGCAATGGCTGGAGCCAAGCATTTTGTGAAGACTCTGGGAGAAGTGGATAAACGAAAGGGAAGTGCAGAGAAATGATAATGCATAGATCCTGCCCTGAAACTTAGACATTTCCTGCAAGAGTCCCAGATAGGTATGTGCAGATAGGCTTCCTTTAGGTCTAGGGTGGCTAACCAGGCATCTTTCGACAGCAAAGGGAGAAGCTGCTGAAGGGTGAGCATTTTGAATTTTGGTACCACCAGGAAGGTGTTTAGAATGGAAAGATCTAAGATTGAGTGTCATGTGCCCTTGTTTGTGGGTACCAAGAAAACTCTGGAATAAAATCCTTGACCTAACTGTTCTGCAGGAACAGGCTGAATTGCCCTTATGGAGAGCAGGGATTGAACTTGGTTTTGTGCCTCTGCCCACTGGTTTGGAGGAAGGTCTGGGAACCCTTTTGGGATTGGCAGTGTGTGGAAATAAAATTTGTACCCCTGGGATACTATGTTGAGGACCCATCGGTCTTTTGTGATGGAGGTCCATTTTTTTGCATGGTGGGCAAGTTTCCTCCTAGGGGTATGAGCAATTGGGTAGAGGTGAGGAGTGGAGTTGAGAAGTCATTGTGAATTCTTTCCATAAGGGGGTGGCTTAGCACTCCCTGTTTTAGAAGTGGAGGTACTCCATTGCTTAGATCTCTGCATACCCTGAGACTGTAATCTGGGGGGAGGGTCTGTTTCCCCTGGGTCTAGTTTGAGATGGCCTTGAGGGGCTGGAAAGGACCAATGTTTCAAGGGGCAATGTCTACTGAATCTTGGAGGCTGCACTTGTAAAAAATCTTTGATTGTCTGCATAGAATTAGCCTTTTCTTTCATCTTTTTTAGAACCTCGTCTACTTTGGTGCCAAACAGATTGTCCTTGTTCATAGGAGTGTCCAGTAATTTTGATTTGACATGGTTTGGCAAGGTCTGCTCCTTAAGCCAAGCATGCCTTCTAAGTACAGAACCTGTGACTGCTGCCCTGCAAGATGCTTCTAGGGCGTCAAACCGGCATTGCAAGGTATGCTTGCTGACTTGGCTTGCAGAATGCATAAGCTTCTGTAATTCTTTATTTTCTGCACAGTCAGGAAAGGTAGATACTTTTTGCTTAATAAGTTCCATTAAGGTTGCTGATATTTCAGCATGTGGGGCTGGCAATTCAATGTCCTAATGGCGAGAGTTGCAGAGGTGTATACTTTTTTACCCCATCTGTCTAAAGCTCGGGAATCCTTGTCGGAAGGGGTGGGATTCTTAGCTGTAGTTGCTTTTATGCCTTTAGGCCTTTGAGAGATGACCTCTGGGTCAGCAGTAGAATTTCTGAAATG
This sequence comes from Protopterus annectens, assembly GCF_019279795.1. NCBI lineage: Eukaryota > Metazoa > Chordata > Ceratodontiformes > Protopteridae > Protopterus > Protopterus annectens. Next base: position 1,172,901,243 of record NC_056737.1, on the reverse strand, counting down.
AAATTTGTGAGAGTCAGGGACTCTGTAGTACCTCTCTGGTTTCCTTGGAGCAGGGAGAAAAGTATCAGGAGTTACTGGATTCCATAAAGACATCATCCACAACATCCAGAACAGGAGGGATAGCTAAGGCAAATCTAAAAATTAAATAAACAAATAACCAATGACCAAGATATGGGACAAATAACAAGAAAATAACCAAGTATAAAAAATACAAGTTCAGTCCCAGCAAGGCAGCAAAAAATAAAACTTACAAATGGAAATAAAAATAAAGTTTAATCACAGAAGGTAAGCGTTTTCACAGTTGATAACCGCTTCATCAGTCAACAGCACATTAACACAATACAGTTTAAAAAACAGTAATAGCCAATGAAAAATGCTGCTTAAATAATGGATAAAAGACAATTACAGTATTTAAAGTGCTAGCATCTAATAAACACTCTAAAGAGTCCCTAGTTCAAAAAATCCACGTGGGAAGCATAATATACACAATCATAGCTTTAAAAATGCTCGTATGGTATTAGTCTTTAAGTGGTCTCTGTTTTAAAAATGGTTTTAATGAAACCATGTCATTAATCCTGGGGTGGGTGTCAGCCTTGAAAAATAAAATCCATTTCTGTTCACATGTTTCTGTCTTACATTTAAAGTCACCAACCTGACATCAGTCCTGAAGTGACAGCGACTGACGCAGAAATACTAAGTCTCTGGAATTTGGGCCGACTGAGGGCTACCTGCAGGAAGATAACTCAAGTGTGATGACTGCCACAGTGAAACACAAAGAACATCTCCACATCCTACAAGCTCTCCTCACTCTGGAGAATGTAGACATCTGTGCTGTTACCAAGACATGGTTTAAAGCTGCAGAAAGTGCTCCACAACTGAAGGCTACAGTGCCTTCCACACATTTAGACAACAACAGCTGAGGCATAATTGGCTCAATCAGCATCCTGGGCTGAAACCATAAGCCAGTGCCCCACCCCGTGTAGAGTTCCCTGTAACTACACGATGGCTGTATTGTAGCCTTTGGATTATTACATTTGCATGCATGCCCCCACCCCCCTTCCTCACCACCAGCCAGCTCTTCCACCGAACAGCAAAAAAAAAAAAAAAAATACTTCACTGTAAAAGTCTTTGGGTTATTACACTTACATCCACCCCACCCCATAGCTTTTCAACGAAAGAGCAAAAAATAAATACTGTACTTATCCCTCCCTTTAAAGCACTAAATCACATAACCTGCTTTTCCCCTTCTAATACCTCACTTTATTGCACTTCTTAACCCTCCATACCTACTTTTAATTAGCCCAACCGAATAACTATTCCATCACTACTTCTCTGTTAACACTCAGACTTGGTTATCCCCTCACATACCTCATGCTATTGTATTTCTTAAATTACTCCTACCTATCTTATACACCACTCTTCTATCTGTAAAGTCCCCTTACAAGGCTTGTAAACCTAATGTTTGTGAATATCAATACAAATTTTATTATACTGACTATAATGTTATGTATTCGCTGAAATTGCATTATAAAATTTGTTACTCTAAATAATGATTTAATTAAATAGGGTATCTTAGAGATTTTCTCCCTGGGCCTCCACTGAAAAAGGGAGCCTGTGCCCATTCGGACTTTCCTAGTAAAGAAATGTCAATAGATAAATGAATAATAATAATAAAAAAAAAAAAAAAACAGAATGATGGATGGCTGATCTCAGCCTCCCAGCACTTTGCAACCAAAGCAATTGCCCCTCTGTGTAGCTATGCTTTAGAACAGCAGCACAGACAGGGGCTATTTATTTATTTATTTATTTATTTATTTATTTATTTATGTATCTTTGTTTACTGGGAAAGTCCAACTGGATAATACTCATTTTCAGCAGAGGCCCATGGGGAAAAGCTCCATTTGTTTACATTGCTAAAAGTGGAGGTGACTCGCTCTACCTTAGCAGCAAATACAACTCTAGGATGGTTAAACAACAGATGATGCCCTGCAGTTTATCCACATCAAGTCTCCACAGACAAGGTTCCTTGCCATGCCTTTACCAGCTACAGGTCTCTATATGACCCACGAAGCTCACAACTCTTACCTATACCAACTAGGGGCAGTCACAACCAACTAAATACCCTATTCATGGGAGACTTTAACTACCCCTCTATAGATTATGAAATGTACACTGACTCTAACTCACAGGTACAATGTTTCCCGGCTTTGTCAACACAAACACCATGGACCAAATAGTGCACTCTCCAACCAGAGAATCAAACATATTGGACCTAGTACTCACCAACATGGGAGAGCATTGCTCCTCCCTACCACCATGTCACACCCTTATTGGTGAAGTTGCACCATAAAGCTGTCTCCCTCAAAATAAAAGGAAAACCCAACTAAACCCATATCTGTTAGGAACTATTCTAAAGCAAATTACATTCTATTAAGTGACAGTTTGTCAAAATTCACGGCTCCCCCAAACCCTGAGAACACAACTACCTATGCAGAATTATTTACTGACATCCTGTATAAATATGTAAACTGCTGCATTGAGGTTGCTGTACCTGTGACAAGTTAACCCAAATCTAACACCAAAAACAAACCACACTGGTGGAATCCTTACCTCAATAGGCTATATAACAAATAAAGTCATAGCCAAAATCAGAAAGAACAACTCTCATAGAGTCAAGAGCTCTTTAATTCAAATAAACAAGAAACTAACAGATCTAATGAAGTTCAACAAAGCCAATTACAAGGTCAGGATAGCTTCCCAGGCTAGGGACAATCTTAAGGCCATCTTCAGTATGTCAGGAACCTTAAAGGTAATACTCAGTAGATCTACTGGCTGATAAATTTAGCTCTAACATCACCCCCAACTCCCCCACTACCCCCTGTGAAATCTTTTCTAGCATATTCCCCTCCCAACTATAAACAAGGAGCAGTTCATGGAGGAGCTCACTAAGGCCAAAAACACCGCTTCAGTGGGCCCTGACATTATCCTGGTTGTCTCCTAATAGCATAAATCATGACCAAGCAGGACCACTTAAAGCACTCTTCAGCTAAGGCCTCAAAAAAGGCTACATGTCAGGTGACTAGAAGGCCACAACTGTCATCCCTCTTAATAAGTGTGGACCATCAACTGACCTCGACCCCGGGAACTACAAACACATCAGTCTGACAAGTCTAATATGCAAAGCCATGGAATGAATTATCATGGAAATGATCAACAAGAGTATTGGCAACCTACTGACATAGGGGTCATCCCAGTCTGGCTTTGTCAAGGGAAGGTCTTGCCTACTTAGCCTGGTAGACATCTTCTAGAGGGTCAGCAAGGCTATGGATGAGGAGTAAACAGTGCATTACACCTGCCTTGATCTTACTAAGGAGTTTGATACAATTCTTCACTCAGATATTGTTGCCAAACTCTCAGAACTAGACATATATCCCTACATAACTTGCTGAATTGCCAGCTGAGTCACAGACAGGTCCAAAGAAGTCAGGATCAGTGAGACCACCTCCACCAAGAGACTGGTCACAGGCAGAGTACCCCAGGGCTCTATGTTAGGCCCATTCCTGTTTGACATCTACTTTTTGGAAGTCAAGGTTAATGCCAAAGGCTTATGTGCACAAAGGTCATAGATTACTGTAAATTGGGAGCTGTCATTGATAACCCCTATGACACCAACATGCTACAAGAGGGTCTAACACAAGCAAATGACTTCTACGAAAGACACAGATTAAAAGTCAATGCAAAGAAATACATTACAGTGCCTTTTGAGAAATCATCCACTCAAGCTAATTACTTCACTGACAAAACATCCCTAAGAGTTGACCCAATAGTTAGGGATCTGAACATATGTATACTGCAATCTGGCCTTCAACCAACACATAGCCAAAATAATGTGTCAGCCAACTCATATGCAAGGGTATGGCATTCTGGTCCAAGGAAGTTATAGCACATCCCGATACCCCCTTTGGCAAGTACGTAACCAGGTACTTGCAACAGCTGGAACACACTCAATGGTTCCTTACCAGACACAGCTACCATTGCCATAAGGTCCTATCTCTGTATTCAGTCTCCTACAGGTTACTGAGAAGCGATCTATGACTAGCATAAAAAGTATCCTCAGATCCAGTTCTCATGGATCTCTTGCACATCCACAAGACAAGCAGCACCAGAAACACCTGATCCCAAGGACCTGAACTTTGTCTGTGACATAAACAGAACAGGCTGGAAGGACCCATATGAGACTCAAATTATCCCTGAACTATGGAATAAGCTCCCTATCTACATGAAGCAGAGTGCATCTCTGACTCTATTCAAAAGAAACCTTGGTCATTAGATGGGAAATTGCAAATTCATCTCCGATCTGGCCGCATGTCCTTGATGGACAGAGGTCAACAGTAAGTAAGTCAATTAATCTCAAATTAACACATCCCTCCACATAACCCTTAGTTAGACCTTTACTAACATACCCTACCATATAGGCGTCCCAGGAATGTGAGGCTAAAACTGGGTTGGGTTACACGGCTAGGCTTGCATAGACCCTGCTAGTTGTTAGCCTAGTGTAACCCCATGAACCTATGAAAACAAATATAAAAACATCATCCCATTTTCTAAGTGCAGTAATGTCTTCCAGGATGGGCATTACACAGAAATAATGGACCTTCCAGGGGTGCTTTAGGCACAGTCAGGTATAATTTTACACCTGCATGGTCTGTGGAATGGTATACCACACCTGCGCAGTGATGTGGAATACTGAGACAGAGAAAGTACAGTTTTGTACTTACCATAAATGTAGATGTTCAAGTATAAACACTGCTGCAGTCATTATGCTTGGGTTATCCTGCCGTCAGATGGTTCCCTAGTCGGCCTGAGTTCCAAAGTCTTGGTCCGGCATCAGTTGCTGTCACCTCCTCCCTTACGTCAGTGCGACAGGGGTATATAAGATGCAGTCGACGCCATTTTCTTCAGTTTTTCTTGCCCCAGATGTCAGGTGCCCCCAAATAGGTAGGCAATTCAAATTGCTAATAAAACATACATAAGAAAAGCAAAAACAACTTTCAGTTACCAGCAAATACTCCCCATAGGTAGTAAAGGTTAGAAGGCCTAGGTATGTACCAGCAAGTAAGAGGGGAAGGAGGGAGGGTAACCTGGACTGCAGCAGTGTTTACACTCGAACATCTACATTTATGGTAGGTACAAAACTGTACTATGTTCATCATGTTACACTGCTGCAGTCATTACACTTGGGTAGAATCCCAAAGCTGAGGTAGGGAGGCTGGTTCTACAAGGCATTATGGGTGGCTATAAGGCCCTGCAGCACTGCAGTGGTGAAGCCAGCTCTGGATTTGGAGTATAAAGGCAAATGGTAATGCTTGGTGAAGGTATGTACAGAACTCCATGTTGCTGCTTCCAAAATATCCTTGGTAGGTACTCCTCTGAGCTAGGCAGTTGAAGTGGCTGTTGCCCTGGTGAAGTGAGATCTAATGCTGCTAGGTAAAGGTTTCCCATGGTGAGTATAGCAGAAACGTACACAATGTGCTATCCATTATGAGATAGTTTGTTTTGAAATGGCTTTTCCCTGTGCGCCTGCAGCATATGCTACCAATAATTGCTCAGATTTTCTGAAAGCTTTGGTTTTGTCCAAGTAGAAGTGTAACTGCCTGTGAATGTCCAAAGAATGTAGTAGTCTCTCCACCTTGTTCTGCGGTTTTGGATAGAAAGTTGGCAAATGAATAGTTTGGTTTAGAGCCAGACTTGATACCACCTTTGGCATAAACATAGGGTTAGTTCTTAAGGACACCCTGTCCTGGTGGAAAATGAGGAAAGGTTCCACTGCCATTAGTGCCTGTAATTCTGAAACTCTTCATGCTGATGTTATTGCCAGTAGCAGAGCAGTTTTCCAAGAGATGTATTTTAATTCTGCTGTGTTAGCTGGCTCAAAAGGAGGTAAAGTTAATTTTTCCAGGACAAAGTTGAGATCCCAAGTTGGGGTAGGTGCTCTATGGGGTGGTCATGTTTTTAGCCCCTCTGAGGTACTGTTTGAGCAAAGGATTAGAAAAAATTGGTGGATCCGTGTTGTAATGAGCAGAAATGGCTGAGCCGTGGATCTTGATTGATGAGAAGGAGAGGCTCTTGTCCAGCATCTCAGTTAAATATTGTAGTACCTGAGGAATATTTGGGACAAGAGGGTCAAGGCTGTGCTCCTGGTTCCAGGAACAGAATCTCTTCCATTTATCCGAATAGGCTTTCCTGGTGCTAGGCCTTCTGGCCTCCAGAATGACATCCATAACAGCTTTGGAGAAAGGCATTGCTTGCTTGACTAAGGAATTTTCCATGCAGCTAGGTTTAAGGTCTTTAGCTGGCTGTGAAGTATCTGATTGTTGTGCTGTGTCAGCAAATGTGGGATTTGAGGCAAAATCCAGGGTGGTTCTTGTGCTAAGTTCTTTAAGATTGGGTACCAGTGCTGGCATGGCCAGTCTGGTGCAATCAGGATCATCTTTGACTCTTCTTGCCTGGCTTTTATGAGTACCTTTGGAAGGAGAGGTAAAGGAGGGAAAGCGTATACTTGCAGGTTTTTCCAGCTGAATGAGAGGGCATCCACTTTCCATGCTTGTGGATGGTAACTCCTTGTGCAGAATTTCTGTAGCTGGCAGTTCATTGGGGATGCAAACAGATCTATGTCCAGGCTCCACCATTTTTGTGTTATCATTCTGAATATCTGTGGATTTAATTCCCATTCGTGGGGATCCATGATGTTTCTGCTTAAGTCGTTTGCCAGTGTGTTTTTCTCTCCTGGCAGGAATTGTGCTTGCAGATGAACTTGGTAGTCTAGACCTGTGTTCCACAAGGTCATGGCTTGTCTGCAGAGGGGGTAGGAGTGCGTGCCCCCTTGCTTGTTTATGTACCACATGACTGTGGTGTTGTCTGTCTTTATCAGTAGTTGTCCTGGATGCAGCAGGTCCTTGAAAGCTATAAGCACGTTTTTGTCCAGCTAGCATCTCCTTTTGATTGATGTGAAGATGCCTTTGCTCTGTGGGCCACTCGCCCTGAATACATTTTCCTGCCATGTGTGCTCCCCAGGTGTAATCCGGTGCATCTGTTGTCAGTGTTTGCCTGGCTGTGGGTTGAGTAAAAGGCTGTCCCTTGTTGAGGTGACAAGCTTGAGCCCACCATCGAAACTCCTGTTGAAGGCAAGGAATTAGTGGTATAACTGTTTCCAAACTTTAACAGTGTTGAGACCCTACACTCTTTAGGTACCATTGTAGTTTCCTCATATGCAGTCTGGCATTTGGAATTAGTAGTATGCAAGATGTCATGTAGCCCAAGGCCTGTAGAAGTTTTCTTGCAGGGAGTTGGGTCTTTTTTGCCATCAATTAAAAGTATTGAGTCAGTTGTCCTTGCTTGTCTGGCATGAGATAAGCCATCTGGGCCCTTGTGTTCAAGCTGGCACCCAGGAATATTATCTGTTGTGAGGGCACTAGTTTTGATTTCTTCTTGTTTACTGTGTACCCCAGGCAACTTAATAACTTTTGTATGAACGCCAGATGCTTTAGAAGAATGTCCTTGCTCTCTGCTTGAATCAGACAGTCGTCCAGGTATGGATAAATTTGAATTCCTTTTTGCCTGCAAAGTGCAATTACTGGTGCCAGGCACTTTGTGAACACCCTGGGCGCAGTAGATAAGCCAAAGGGCAGTGCAGAGAATTGATAGTGCATTGAACCCGCTAGACATCTGCGGTATCTTCTGCAGTTTTATCTGATAGGGACATGCAGGTATGCCTCCTTGAGGTCCAAAGTCACGAGCCAAGCTTTCTTGCCCAGCATGGGAAGAAGCTGCTGTAGTGTCAACATTTTGAATTTCGGAACATCCAGGTAAGTGTTTAGAGAAGAAAGATCCAGAATGGGTCTCTAGGCTTTGTCCTTTCAGTGAACCAGAAAGAGTCTTGAAAAAATCCTTGTCCTTGCTCCTGTGGTGGCACCTTTTGAATAGCTCTCATGTCCATGAGTGCTGTAATTTGTTTTTCAGCCTCTGCCTATTGATTTGGTGGTAGATTTGGCATTCCTTTTAACCTTGGCAAAGTGTGAAATTGGAGCCTGTAACCTTGAGATACAATGTTGAGAACCCATTTGTCTTTGGTGATGCAATGCCAATTGTGATAGAAAAGTGCCAGTTTTCCCCCTAAGGGGGCTGTCAAGAGAGAACTGTTTGTCAGCTGTAGTGGGAAGTCATTGAGGCTGCTTTTTATAAGGTTGTGGCCTGTCTTCCCCTTCTTTCTGGCCTGGTGTACCCCATTGTCGAGGCCTGTAAGGGCCTTGTTCTTGACCTTTGCCTCTTGGACATCTGTATCTGCCTCTTTGAGGTCTGTCTGTGAGTGGAAAGGACCAATTCTTTGTTGGCCAATTTCTGCTGAAACAAGGAGGCTGAACCTGTATGAAATCCTTCACCATTTGCATGTATTTTGCCATATCCTCCATCTTCTTTAATACCTCCTCTGCCTTAACTCCAAACAACACATCCCGCTGCAAAGGTGCATCCAATAATTTAGCCTTAACATGATCTGGTAACGTATGTTCTTTTAACCAAGCATGCCTTCTAATAACAGAGCCTGTAACTGCTGCTCTACAGGAGGCCTCTAAGGAATCAAACCCACATTGCAAAGTATGTTTTCCCACTTGTTCAGCTGCATGCAATAAATCCTGCATTTCTTTAAAATTAGGAGGATCTGAATCTGGAAGCATCTTTTGTTTCAACTGAGACATCAAAAATTGCTGATATTTTAGCATGTGAAACTGGCAATGTAAGGCTCTCATTGCTAAAGTTGCAGACGTATATACTTTCTTTCCCCATCTGTCTAATGCTCTGGAATCTCTGTCAGAGGGAACTGGGTTTTTTGCTGATGAGGCCTTAATCCCTTTGGGTCCCTGAGAAATAGTTTCAGGGTCAGCAACAGGGCTTTTATACAGAAATTTGTGAGAATCAGGGACTCTGTAATATCTATCAGGTTTAACTAGGGCTGGAGGTAAGGAGTCAGGGTTTAAGCTGGATTCAGTGTACACATCATCCACAATATCTAACACTGGTGGAATAGCAAGGGGTCTGTGTTGAGGCAATAAAAGGAAGTCTCTGAGCCTTTTCTTGGACTCTGAGTAATCCTGGCCTTCCCAATGGAAATGCTCCCTCATGGTATGTAAGGTCTCCCCAAAGGAGTAGTCCTCAGGTGGAGAGGCTGATGGAATTGATTCCTCAGCATCCGAATCCTCATAAGGGGGTAAGGAATATCCTAGGTCTGAGGATGAATCTGAAGAAATGGACACCTGGTCGGAAGATTCATAATCTACATCCTGTCTGGGCCTTTTATCAGGAGGAGGAAGGGACCCCCTGATCAGGGTGTTTAGGTCTTCGGCCATTTTGAACATTTGTTTCTTAGGCATGGAAGCCTGTCCTGGAGAATGCTGTACCTGTTTCTTTATTTTTAATGGGGCCTTAGACTTAGCAGAGGGTTTAATGGTTAACTGGGTAGGTCTGAAAACACCCTCTGAAGCTGTGGATTGCTCAGCTACTTCGATACCCTCAGAAGGGTTAATTTCAGTAGGCTGAAAACATAGAGCATCCGAAGGCCCAGCCAGCTCCATGTGGGAGTCGGAGGCAGTCTGTGGTTCTGCGGATGCAGTCGTCAGGGGCTGCGTAGGCACCTCGCTGAAAACTGGAAAACCGGCGACCGGCCTCAGATGCCTGTCCTTGTCTTTGCATTTTTTATGTTATCCGGTCGTCGGAAGTTCCAACAGCATGGTGTAATTGAATTTTCTGCCAAAATAATGTCGGGCAAAATCAAACCGATGTTTACTAGTGCGCTTGTTAAACCTAGCACAAAACCGACAACCAGTGACATCGTGGTCTGGGCCTAGGCATGGAATACAATAGGAGTGAAAATCCTTATGAGGTATTTGTTTCCCACAAGATATACAGTTATTAACTTTTACTGACATTGGTCTGAGGCAAGAAAAAGTTTCCCCAACGGGGTACTTAGCTTTGTAGAAAACTTCGGTTCTGGATTTGGAATGAAAATCTCAGGAGTCGGGCGACCGGCACTTACGAACTGCTTCTGCTTCGGGCACCAAGCAGCAAGAAAGACTGAAGAAAATGCCATCGGCTGCATCTTATATACCCCTGTTGCACTGATGTCAGGGAGGAGGCGACAGCAACCGACGCCGGACCAAGACTTTGGAACTCAGGCCGACTGGGGAACCGCCTGACGGCAGGATAACCCAAGTGTAATGACTGCAGCAGTGAACACGATGAACATCACCTAGTGCTGTTTACGTCACTGTTGGCTACACTGAATTCATTGCTGCATCAATGGGGCAGATGATCATCATCCTCCCATCTACCTCTGCAGCTCTTACAGTCCTTGGCCTTGAAGGGGTACAGATGCGATGTGACTACACCTGGTGCTGTTTACGTCACTGTTGGCTACACTGAATCCATTGCTGCATCAATGGGGCAGATGATCATCATCCTCCAGTCTACCTCTGCAGCTCTTACAGTCCTTGGCCTTGAAGGGGTACAGATGCGATGTGACTACACCTGGTGCTGTTTACGTCACTGTTGGCTACACTGAATCCATTGCTGCATCAATGGGGCAGATGATCATCATCCTTCAGTCTACCTCTGCAGCTCTTACAGTCCTTGGCCTTGAAGGGGTACAGATGTGATGTGACTACACCTGGTGCTGTTTACATCACTGTTGGCTACACTGAATCCATTGCTGCATCAATGGGGCAGATGATCATCATCCTCCAGTCTACCTCTGCAGCTCTTACAGTCCTTGGCCTTGAAGGGGTACAGATGCGATGTGACTGCACCTGGTGATTTTTACATCACTGTTGGCTACACTGAATCCATTGCTGCATCAATGGGGCAGATGATCATCATCCTTCAGTCTACCTCTACAGCTCTTACAGTCCTTGGCCTTGAAGGGGTACAGATGCGATGTGACTACACCTGGTGCTGTTTACGTCACTGTTGGCTACACTGAATCCATTGCTGCATCAATGGGGCAGATGATCATCATCCTCCAGTCTACCTCTGCAGGTCTTACAGTCCTTGGCCTTGAAGGGGAACAGATGCAATGTGACTGCACCTGGTGATGTTTACGTCACTGTTGGCTACACTGAATCCATTGCTGCATCAATGGGGCAGATGATCATCATCCTCCAGTCTACCTCTGCAGGTCTTACAGTCCTTGGCCTTGAAGGGGAACAGATGCAATGTGACTGCACCTGGTGATGTTTACGTCACTGTTGGCTACACTGAATCCATTGCTGCATCAATGGGGCAGATGATCATCATCCTCCAGTCTACCTCTGCAGCTCTTACAGTCCTTGGCCTTGAAGGGGTACAGATGCGATGTAACTACACCTGGTGCTATTTACGTCACTGTTGGCTACACTGAATCCATTGCTGCATCAATGGGGCAGATAATCATCATCCTCCCGTCTACTTCTGCAGCTCTTCCAGTCCTTGGCCTTGAAGGGGTACAGATGCAATGTGACTGCACCTGGTGATGTTTACGTCACTGTTGGCTACACTGAATCCATTGCTGCATCAATGGGGCAGATGATCATCATCCTCCAGTCTACCTCTGCAGCTCTTACAGTCCTTGGGCTTGAAGGGGTACAGATGCGATGTAACTACACCTGGTGCTATTTACGTCACTGTTGGCTACACTGAATTCATTGCTGCATCAATGGGGCAGATGATCATCATCATCCCATCTACCTCTGCAGCTCTTACAGTCCTTGGCCTTGAAGGGGTACACATGCGATGTGACTACTCATTTATTTATTTATTTGACATTTGTTTATCGGGGTGGTCCAACTGGGTCTACAGAATGTATTTTCAGTGGAGGCCCAGGGAGAAAAGCTCCACATGCAATACAATACAAATACATTATAGTACAAAAAATACAAGTGACGTGAGGTATACTATACAAAAATGTAAACTAGGTTACAAGATATCCTACACATCTGGACAATTCTATAGAGATATCATTCAAGACAAGTTTAGGCATTCTAACAGCATATATGTAGTCTATGAGCAGATGAAGTACATGAAAATAGTCTGCAGATAGTACAATGTATGACATCGGCTGCTATAGTTCATGAAAAATAAAATGTTGGTTTAACTTAGGAAAATAATAACAGAAGAGCTAGTGGTGCAGAAAGATAGTGAGAGACTTAAGAAGAACAGAGGCATTACAGACTGAGCAGTCGCTTATGGATATGGTATAGAAACAGAGAAGGAGTTGGGAGAGACTTAGGATGTTGTAGACTGTGAGGGAGTGAAATGCGACAGAAGAGGAGGAGGATGCTTGTGTGGAAAGACAGGAAGCACATTAGGCTGGATTTATACAGGAGTAGAGCCATGTGTTTTTGAGTTGATTATTAAAGAGGCTTTAAAGTGGGTTAGGCCAGGTATAGATCTGGTAGCTAGAGGTAGTGAATTCCATAGTTTAGAAACAGAATATGAATACAGAGAGTGACCTGTTTTTTGTGGGTTTTGGGAAAGCTAAGAGATTTTTGTCTTCTGAATGGTATATAAGGTGTAACTAAGTTGGCTAGCACAGGGTAGGTAGTAGGTTTGAAAATAAGGTTGTACAAAGTGGATAGCTGAATAAAAAACAAGCTGGTTGGGAAGCTCAAGCCAGTTTAGTTCTAGAAGTGCTTCTCTGTGATGTCTGTGATATTTAGAGTTTGTAGTAAACTTTGTTTTAGCACTGTTCCATATTGTTTTGGGTAGAAGTTTGTAAATTAGTAAGGAAAGGGGCACCATAAAGAAGGGAGGGAAGTAAAAAGGTTTTTCCTAGGGAAACTTTGGTTGCTGTGGTCAAGAAATGTTTGTTTTTATGAGTCCCAGTTTTTGATGAGTTTTCTTTATATTTTGCTCTGTGTGGTAGTCAAAGGAAAGTTTGTTGTCAAGGATAACTCCTAGAAGTTTGGTTTCCTGCATTGTTTCTATGACAGCATTGTCAGATGCAAAGATGTTGAAATTATCAGTGATAGGGGAAGTGTTTTGGTGTAGAAGATTACTAATTTAGTCCTCTTTGGATTAAGAAAGAGTTGGGCATTTCTTAGTCAGGATTTGACTGCAGTAAAGGACTGTTGAGTTTTTGAAAGTGGTTCTGGTAGTTATTCAGCTGTACAGATTATGGTGGAATCATCAGCATATTGAATGAGGCTCCCACGGTGGGAGGGAGGAAGTATGAAGGTTGCTACTGGAAATGTTGAAGGGTAGGGGTCCGAGGATGGAGCCTGGAGGAACTCCAGTAGGGTTGTGGAGAAAGTGTGACAGTTTGTTGGACCATTTCACTGCTTGTTTATGATCCTTGAGGTAGCTCTGAAAAGTACAGTTATGTACACTTACCATAAATCTAGATGTTCGAGTGTATTCACTGTTGCAGTCATCACACTTGGGTTATCCTGCCAGGGGTTGCCCTCAGTCAGCCCGAATACCAGAGGCTCAGTATTTCTGCATCGGTTGCTGTCACTCCAGGACTGACGTCAGGTCGTCAGTGGTATAAAAACAGGCAGCCGACACCATTACATCAGTTTTTCTTGCCCCAAATGTCAGGAGCCCCCAATCAGGGAGCTAAGTTATGGTGGAAAAAACACCACCAGTAAAAAGAAAATACCAATAGCCCTGTAAGGAGTGAGGAAGAGAGAGAGAGAAGGAGCTAGAGAGACAAGGGGGCTGGTGGGTGGGAAACCAGGACTGCAACAGTGAATACACTTGAACATCTACATTTATGGCAAATGTACACAACTGTACTATTCTTCATGTTTCACTGTTACAGTCATCACACTTGGGTTGATTCCCAAAGCTGAAGAATGGGTGGAGGAAGTCAAGAAGAGTTGGGGCTGGCTCGAATCCCTTGCAGGACTGCGGTTGCAAAACCCGCCCTGGATTTTGAGAAGATAGGCAGGTGGTAATGCTTGGTGAAGGTATGAACAGAACTTCAAGTAGCAGCTTCCGGAATGTCCCTGGTAGGGACTCCTCTGAGAAAAGCTGTAGAGGTTGAAGTTGCCCTAGTGGAATGTGTTCTGACCCCCTGAGGGGGTGGTTTTCCATGGTGTTTGTAACAGAAATGCATACAGTGTGCTATCCATTTGGAGATGGTTTGTTTGGATATGGCTTTGCCCTCTGCCCCTGGTGCAAAGCTGACCAGTAACTTGTCAGATTTCCTGAAGGGCTTAGTCCTATCAAGGTAGAATCTGAGCTGTCTGTGCACATCTAAAGAGTGCAGGATCCTTTCCCCCTTATTTTGAGGATTAGGGAAAAAGGTGGGCAAATGGATAGATTGGTTGGTAGCCACACTGGACACCACTTTAGGCATAAAAGTTGGGTTAGTCCTGAGGGAGACCCTGTCAGCATGAAAAATAATGAAGGGTTCCACAGCCATAAGTGCTTGTAGCTCAGACACTTTTCTAGCTGAAGTGTTGGCCAGAAGCAAGGCTGTTTTCCAAGAGAGGAATTCTAACCCTGCTGATGCTGCAGGCTCAAAGGGGGGTAACGTGAGCTTTTCCAGCACAAAAGTAAGGTGCCAAGCAGGGGTGGGGCCTCTCCTTGGTGGCCTTAAGTTGTTAGCCCCTCTCAGGAATTGCTTGATGAGAGGGTGAGAGAGGAGAGGTGGCTCAGTGCTGTAATGAGCAGAGATGGCAGAGGCATGGATCTTAATGAATAAGAAGAACAGGCCTTTGTGGAGCAGCTCTGCTAGGTAGTCCAGGATGAGAGGTAAGGAGGGCTGTGCTGTATCCGCTCCTTTAGAGTGAATCCAGGAATAATACCTTTTCCACTTATCAGCATAGGATTAACTAGTACTGGGGTGTCTGGCTTCACATATGACATCCAGTACCTGCTTGCTTAGGCTGGCTACTGGAGGAGAATTCAAGGAATAAGCTAGGCTGCAAGGTTTACGGTCTGCAATTGCAGATGCAAGATCTGTCTCTCCTGCTGAGTCAGGAGGGTTGGGATCTTGGGTAGGTGCCATGTTAGCAGTGGAGACAGACTGCACAGTAGTGGGTACCAATGTTGGCGTGGCCAGTCTGGGGAAATCAGGATTGCCCTTAGTCTTTCCTGCCTTACCTTGGGTAATACTCTTGTAAGAAGAGGACAAGGCATCCACTTTCCAGGCCTTGCTATGAGGTACCCTGGTGCAGAATTTTCTGAGCTGTTGGTTGTAGGGGGAGGCAAATAGGTCCACCTGCGGGGTACTCCATTTCTGGATCACAAGGCTGAAGGTGTTGTTGTTTAATTGCCACTCATGTGGGTCTAGGAGATTTCTGCTTAAGTGGTCTGTCAGAGAGTTTTGGTTGCCTGGCAGGAATTGAGCTTGCAGGTGAATTTGCATGGCTGAGGCCATGTTCCACAGGGTCATGGCTAGGATGCAGAGTGGGTAAGAGTGGGTCCCCCCCCTGCTTGTTGATGTACCACATCACTGTGGTGTTGTCATTTTGATTAGTATTGGCCCCAGTGACAGTAGGGATCTGAAAGCTGTCAGAGCATGCTGAACAGCTAGCATCTCTTTTTAGTTGATGTGCAGATGGATTTAGTTTGGGCTCTAGTGGCGTTGAATGCACCTGCCATCCGGATGTGCACCCCAGGCACAGTCTGATGCATCTGTGATTAGGGTCTGGGCAGTGTGAGGCAGTGTAAAGGGAAGTCCCTTGTTGTGGTTGCACGCTGCTGCCCACCAAAGAAACTCTTTCCTTAGACAAGATATTATAGTTATGACAGTTTCCAGGTCATGAGAATGTTGCCACCAAAGATTTTTTAAGTACCATTGAAGTTTCCTCATATGCAGTCTGGCATATGGAATTAGTAGAACGCAGGAGGCCATGAACCCTAGAGCCTGCAGGATTCCCTTGCAGATAGCTGGGTTCTGGTGGCCATTTGATTGAAGTAGCCTGTCAGATAGGCTTGTTTTTCTGGAGTAAGGAATGCCATCTGGGATGCTGTGTCCAAGCTTGCTCCCAGGAATACAATTTTTTGACTGGGGACCAGCTTGGATTTCCTTTTGTTGATAGTGTACTCCAGGGAGGTTAGAATGTCCTTTACAAATGTCAGGTGCTGCAACAGCTTTTCCTGACTGTCTGCCTGAATCAGGCAATCATCCAAGTAAGGATAAATTTGAATATTTCTCTGTCTGCAATAGGCAATGGCTGGAGCCAGGCATTTTGTGAAAACTCTGGGAGCAGTGGATAAGCCAAAGGGAACTGCAGAGATCTGATAATGCATAGATTCTGCCCTGAAACGTAGATATTTCCTGCAGGACTCCCTGATTGGGATGTGAAGATAGGCCTCCTTAAGGTCTAGCGTGGCTAACCAGGCATCTTTGGACAGCATAGGGAGAAGTTGCTGTAGGGAAAACATTTTGAATTTTGGTACCACCGGGAAGGTGTTTAGAATGAATAGATCTAATATTGGGTGCCAAGTGCCCTCTTTTCTGGGTACCAGGAAAAGTCTGGAATAGAAACCTTGGCCTATCTGTTCTGCAGAAACAGGCTGAATTGCCCTTATGGAGAGCAGGGACAAAACTTGACTTTGCGCCTCTGCCTACTGGTTTGGAGGAAGGCCTGGGAACCCTTTTGGGGTTGGTAGGGTGTAGAAATAAATTTTGTACCCTTGGGATACTGTGTTAAGGACGCATCAGTCGTTGGTGATGGAGGTCCAGCTTTTTGCATGGTGGGCAAGTTTTCCTCCTAGGGGCAAGAGCAATTGGGCAGAGGTGAGGATGGAGTTGAAAGGTCATTGTGAATTCTTTCCATAAAGGGGGGCTTAGCACTCCCTGCTTTAGAAGTGGAGGTACTCCATTGCTTAGATCTCTGCATACACTGAGACTGTAATCTGAGGGGTCTGTTTCCCCTGGGTCTAGTTTGAGATGGCCTTGAGGGGGCAGGAAAGGACCAGTGTTTTGAAGGGCAATGCCTACTGAATCTTGGAGGCTGCAGTTGCAAAAAATCTTTGACTGTCTGCATAGACTTAGCCTTTTCTTCCATCTTTTTTTAAAACCTCTTCTGCTTTGGTGCCAAACAGATTGCCCTTGTTCAGAGAAGCGTCCAATAATTTTGATTTGACATGGTCTGGCAAGGTCTGCTTCTTAAGCCAGGCATGCTTTCTAAGTACAGAACCTGTGACTGCTGCCCTGCAAGATGCTTCTAGGGCATCAAACCCACATTACAAGGTATGCTTGCTGACTTGGCTTGCAGAATGCTTAAGCTCCTGTAATTCTTTATTTTCTGCACAGTCAGGAAAGGTTGATAGTTTTTGCTTAATAAGTTCCACAGTATGTTGCTGGTATTTCAGCATGTGCAACTGACAATTTAATGCTCTAATGGTGAGAGTTGCAGAGGTCTATACTTTTTTACCCCATCAGTCTAAAGCTCGGGAATCCCTGTCCAAGGGGGTGGAATTCTTAGCTGTAGTTGCTTTTATTCCATTAGGTCCTTGGGAGATGACCTCTGGGTCAGCAGTAGAATATTTGAAGAAAAATTTGTGAGAGTCAGGGACTCTGTAGTACCTGTCTGGTTTCCTTGGTGCAGGGGGGTAAAGTATCAGGAGCTGGACTGGATTCCATAAATACATCATCCACAACATCCAAAACAGGAGGGGTAGCTAAGGGTCTGATGACCTGACGTCAGTCTTGGAGTGACACCAACCAATGTAGAAATACTAAGCCTCTGGTATTTGGGCCGACTGAGGGCTACCCCTGGCAGGATATCCAAGTATGATGACTGCAACAGTGAAACATGAAGAACATTCATTTTACTGTGTTATGTGAGAAGCCTAAGTAAGACAGTGTGTTCAGTAGCAGGGGGAGAGCAACTGTGTCAAAGGCCTTGGAGAGGTCAAGGAATACTGAGGCTGTACAGCATCCTGCATCTCTGGCCTTATTCACGGTGTCTCTAATTTTTTACTTATTTTTATTTTATTTTACATTTGTTAACCGGGATAGTCTGACTGGATGCATGTCCATTTTCACCGGAGGCCCAGGGAGAAAAGCTCCAAGGGTAAGCAGATACAGCATTACATAATACCAGCATTACATATTACAGACTATTTACAGAGATTACATAAGTAAGCAAGTTAAACAAGTTCCACAGGCTACAGTTAATCCTGAGCACAAGTCAGGATTAAATTAAATTACACAGTAAACTGGTTAACAGATTTTTACACATTCTAGAGAGAGTTAGCCAGGCTTGATACATTGGCATAGCCAGTTAAGTGACAAATGTTATTTGAGTCTAGTTTTAAATTGACCTAAGGTGGAAAGGAAGGTAATATCAGCTGGAAGAGAGTTCCAGGATCTACTTGCAGAGTTTGCAAACAGAGAATCACCAGCTGTGTTATTAATTTTGCTAGTCTGAATTAGTAGTTTGTTAGAGGATCGAAGCGGTCTAGGATTGTTATAGGGGGTGATAATATTTTTAAGTGCAGGAGTATTGTCCGGATTATAGAGGATTTTATAGGCCATAATCAGTTGGTTATACTGGATTAGGCTGGGTAGTTCAAGCCACCCAAGCTGATTTAGATTGATGCAATGATGTGTCCTAAAAGGTAGCCCAGTGGCAAACCTGGCAATGTGGTTGTAGCAAATTGAAAGTTTGTTAAGGACAGTCTTGTTTAAATTCGAGAGTAGAGGGGATGCATACAGAAGGGTTGAAAGAAGGTGAGAGCGAGCTATGGCAATTTTAGCTGGCGGGGTTAGGAAGGCTTTTATTCTGTAAAGTGACCCTAGTTTTTTATTGATGGTTTTGATAGTTTGGTTAACATGTAGGTCAAATTTTTGATTATTGTCTTTGATGACACCTAATAGTTTTGTAGATGGGTCAGGGGAGATTATTGTACCATCATTTGATTTTATGGTAAAGATGAAAGTGGTAGACCTACGTGTTGGTGAAAATAACAGCATTTTAGTTTTTTGGGGATTTAGGATCAGACGATGTTCAGAAAGCCAGTTTTCTATTGTATTAAAAGTGGTCTGGGTAGCTGACCATAACTCTACTGGAGATGTGGCTGAGCAAATCAGAGTAGCGTCATCAGCATATTGGATACAGCTGACTTTTGGGATGACAGTATAAAGGTCGTTAATGAAGATGGAGAACAGCAAGGGCCCTAGTATAGAGCCTTGTGGTACTCCAAGGGTATTAGGTAGAAGGTTAGAGAGTTTGTTCTGCCAGAGGACAGCCTGCTGTCGACCATTCAGGTAGGATTGAAACCATTGGAGGGCTCCAGTATCTAGACAGAATGTTTGCAGGGTGTGGATTAAAAGTTGGTGATCAACCATATCGAATGCCTTGGAAAGATCCAAAAAGAGGGCTGAGGATATATAATTATTGTTGCGATTATGGTTTATGGTGTTAGTAAAGGCTAGGAGGGCTGAAGTAGTGCTGTGATGAGGACAGAAGCCATGCTGAGTGTCTGCTATAAGGTGATTTTGGATTAGGTGATGCATGAGTTGTCTATGAATACATTTTTCCATAATCTTTGCAAGTGGAGAGAGTATAGCTATTGGCCTATAATTGGAGAATTCAGTAGAGCTGCCTCCTTTGTGAAGTGGGATTACATAGGATAATTTCCAGATGGTGGGAATTTTAGCTTCTACTATGGTTCGATTGATTAGTATTGAGATTAAAGGAGAATTGAGCTATAAATGTGCTGTGGCTGGGTCAGAAACCATGATGGGGTTGGGTTAAACGATTGTTTTGTGAAAGGTATTGCATTACCAGCTGATGGATACCTCTCTTGAGAATTTTGGGTATGGGTGACAAGATGGATATAGGACAGAAATTGATTGGTTCAACAGAGTTGCGTCCTTTGTGGATGAGGGTGATGTGAGATTTTTTCCATATGGTAGGTACTTCTGATTAGGATAAAGACCAATTTATAAGGATACTGATTGGGTAGGTGATTGAGTTAGCCAGTTTGAGGTAGTGAGGTGAAAGATTATCAGCCAAGGTGGAGCAGGGTTTTAGTTTGTGTAGCAGTTTCTTTACAGTGTTTGACAGTATGCGGTGAAATGAGAATGGGGTTTGTATGAGATTTTGTTGAGTAGGGAGGTTAGTAATGACAGGGTTAGAGATGGTAGGTGGTCTAGGATTGGTATTCCAACTAACAATGATGCCACTGGGGACCTCAACTGCACAACGATATACAGGTAGAAAAAAACAAAAAAATGCAGAAACAAGGTGGCTAAAAACAGCAAATATAATTTAATACCAGGTTAGCGCTTTCATATCAATGATGCTTCTTCAGACCATGAAAGCGCTAACCTGGTATCAAATTACATTTGCTGTTTTTAGCCACCTCGTTTCTGCATTTTTCATTTAATTTACCGGTCTAGGATTGGTGTGTAAATAGGTTGAAGGGTGGGAGGGTCCAGTGTTAGGGGTGTTAGTAGGTCTGCTATTGATTTTATGAAATGCTTGTTAAAGTTTTTGGCTATGTGATGGAGGGCTATCAGGTGATAGGATGTGATCTCCATTTGTCCCAGACTTAAGCAGAGTAGATATGGAGCCCCAAAAATTTTGGGTGTTGGTTTTATGCTGGAGTTGAAGCTGGGAATAGTATGATTTCTTATCTTTGTTGATCAATTTTGTCACTTTGTTACGTAGTTGAAGTTGACGTGAATTTGTTCATTTTTCTTTAGTTTCAAAGTTTTCCAGGCTAGGTCCCTTTGCTTCATCAGGTGTTTACATTCTTTAAAGAGCCATGGGGCTGAGTTCTTTTTGATTATTTACATACGAATGGGGGCTCAGGTATTAAGTATGCGAAGGAAGGTGTTATTAAAATATAGTATGGCATCACTAAGGGGTAGTAGCTTAAGGGGGTGTCCAATATATTTCGTGTAAGAGACTGTTGAGTTTATACTGACAAAAATTAGTTGAATTCCTAACCGACTTTACAGTGTGTACTCTTAGTTGGTGGTAGCTTGTTCTAATGGCATAATCTGGCAGATGATCGCTCAGGGAAATAGACAGTGTAAAACAGGAATAATTGGTGGGGTGGGCTACTGGGATCCAGTCTAGGGTGGATTGTCAGGTAAGATATTTGCTGTATCTTGTTGGACTAGTGATAAGCTGTGAAAAACTATACAGATTTATACTATTTATGGGGGAGTTGGAAGTAATGGTCTGCCAATGTATATTTATGTCTCCTAAAATTATTGTTTCATGATTTATTCTTTTGGATGCCCAGGATAATATATCTTCCAGCACTGTTATATTGTGACCTATAATACTATTTTGCAAATTCTTTTTGTTGTGTTGAGGTTCAAATAAGAGATTAGTACCTCAGCATTAGAAAAGGTGGGTATATTACTGGTGTAGGGTGTGATATTCAGTGCAGATAGATAATAGAATGGCTATCCCTCCCCCTTTCTTTTTAGATATATCTCATTTGATTAGTGAAAAGTTTGGAGGTATTATTTCCAAGTCTTTTACATTGGGGTGTAGCCATGTTTTGGTAAGGGCTAATACGGCAGATTTATACTGATCAATCCATGCATGCTGTGGGGCTATTTTACTACATATACTTTTAAGGTTCAGTGTTAGTATGTTTAAATCTTTGGGATTACTTTTGGAGTAAGAATTAAAGGGTGGGCCTGGGTTAGGATGTATGTCTCCACTTTTGAGTAGATAGGTGATGAGGAATGAGTAACATGGGATGTGTTTATTTATTCATAGGTGATGGTACTGGTGTCAAGTGCGGTTTCATAGAAGGTGAGCAGGTCAATTTGTGGATTAAATAATATGGGAGGGTATAGACGAAAAGTTGAGAGGACATATGCAAAAAGTTGTGTTGTTTATCGGGAGATGGTTAGAGGAGGTTATTGATGGGTATTGGTGTGTGGGTGTATGTAAGGATATAGTTATAGCGAGGCTGAGAATTAAGAGCAAAGATGTTTCATAGTTTCATAGTTTCATAGTATAGTACTAGGCTATCTGCCCTGGGGCATTTGTAAGCCTAGCCATAGTGATGTGGCTTTTGCCACCCCATGAAATGGTACAAAAATGTACAGAATAAATCTAGAATACTGTGCCTCTGTCTAGTAGTGACACAATGAAGGTTCCTTTATATAATAGAATTAGTTTACTGTGCCCCTGTCTAGCAGTGACGCAGATGTGACTCCTGGGGTAAACTTATGATCTCCCATCCACTCATCAAGATTTCTCTTGAAGAGAGTCAGTGAGGGGCTCTGCCTAATACGAACTGGGATCCTGTTTCAAAGCATGGGAAGCCTCTGGGTTATGAATCTATCCCTCCAGCATGTCCTATTCATACTTGTGCCAAGGTTTAAGTCTTTAGCTTTCCTGGTCCTGATGGATTTGGTTTTTTTGAGGTGGAGCATGTCCATCAGATCCTGATTGGACATGGCCTTGTACGTCAGGCAGAGATCACCTCTGAGCAGGCGGTATGCTACTGAATAGAGCTGAAGTTTCTTTAGTCTGGCAGAATAAGACATATGTTGGAGACCCTTGATCCTTTTGGTGAGGTACTTTTGTGGTCTCTCCAGCTGTTGCAAATGCCGGGTGAGGTACATACCAAATGGGGCATTGTACTCAATCATGGGTCTGATGAGGGAGGAATATAGGGGTACAATGACATCCTTGGATCTGGATGTGAATCCCTTCATGATGAGGTGTGCAAGGTAGAATGTTTTTCTAACCACTTTGGCAACGTGGGTGTCAAATGAGAGGTCGCTGTCTACTTGGGTCCCTAGGTCTCTGATTACTTTTTCCATACTCAGTGGGTTGCTGTCTATGTGATAATTTGTGGGTACTTTGTTTTTTCCAAAAGGGATGGCTATACATTTTTTGGCATTTAGTTTAAGGCTTTTAGTTTAAGGTTGAGGAGCATGCCTAGTGTGGGGGGGGGTTTACAAATATTAGAACTTGTATTTCTATGTTAGGGAAGTTGAGGAGCATGCCTAGTGTGGGGGGGGGTTACAAATATTAGAACTTGTATTTCTATGTTAGAATAACATATCAGGTGTAATTAGAAAGGTATGTTATGTAGTGATATGTGATTAGCTTAAGGTAAGGTTGGAAATGTGTTGTGTTCAGGATGGGCTTTGACATTTGGTTACGTGTTTTGTCTTGAAATTTGTGATGGGGAGGAGACGTGATTGGTCAATAGTCAATGTATGGTGGAATGTTAGTCTGATGTGCGTATTAACAGCTGGAGTGAAAAAATAGGAGTAGGTAAAAAGGGGGTACACCTGGAGTTAATGTAAGATAGCTAGAGGTGGTCTTTATATTCACCTAGAGTTAATGTAGGATAGTTAGAGGTGGTGTTTGTATACACCTGGAGTTAATGCAAGATAGCTAGAGGTGGTCTTTATATTCACCTAGAGTTAATGTACGATAGCTAGAGGTGGTCTTTATATTCACCTAGAGTTAATGTAGGATAGTTAGAGGTGTTGTTTGTATACACCTGGAGTTACTGTAAGATAGTTAGAGGTAGTGTTTGTATTCACCTGGAGTTACTGTAAGATAGTTAGGGGTGGTGTTTGTATTCACCTAGAGTTAATGTAGGATAGTTAGAGGTGTTGTTTGTATACACCTGGAGTTACTGTAAGATAGTTAGAGGTGGTGTTTGTATACACCTGGAGTTACTGTAAGATAGTTAGAGGTGGTGTTTGTATTCACCTGGAGTTAATGTAGGATAGTTAGAGGTGGTGTTTGTATTCACCTGGAGTTAATGTAGGATAGTTAGAGGTGTTGTTTGTACACACCTGGAGTTACTGTAAGATAGTTAGAGGTGGTGTTTGTTTTCACCTGGAATTACTGTAAGATAGTTAGAGGTGGTGTTTGTATTGTGAGGACTGAATTAATGTAAGATACAAAGAATTATAGTGGGGAGAATGAGATTTAAGGTGATGGAGGGTGGGGAAAGCAGATAACCTTGGTTAAATAAAAGTATGCAAGCTATGATTGCGATGTGGGTGAGGGCGGGGTAGAGTTGTATATAACTGGATAATGTAAATTAGAGGAAGTGGCTTGCTGGGGATATGAGTAGAGACCCGGGGTGGGTGGGATATGGGGGCAGGGGAGGGAGCAGAGTGAGCAGAGCGAATGGAGTGTGAAGAATCAGATTGCAGCTATCAGCAGAATCCTATCACTGGAAATGAAAGTAGAGTACAATAATCAGTATTAGACTATTATAGGATATTTAATGACAAGAATTCAAGGGAAGGGTAAAAGGAAGGGAAAAGCAAGGTACTGAGCTTTAGTATAGGGTAAGGTTTACTAGATATCACAGAATTGACACAATGCAGTGAGAGGGGGTAAAATGGAAGGAGATTTAAGGGGGGCAATTATTTGCAGAGAAATAGAGGTGAACAAGAAGGGTGATAGTAAAGGTGGTGCCAAGTGGTGTACAGAGAGCCTTACAAAGAATGTATATATTGCAGAAGAGAGAGAAAATTATTTTTAAATGTTTACTTTATTTTGGTATGCTGCAGACTGGAGATTGTAGTTGTTACTTTAGTTCACATTGGGTGATTTGTAGACTTTTACAAATGTTGGTGTGCTGCAGACTGGATATTTAAAGAGCTGAGCTTGGTATAGGTGTTAGTTGAATTCATGTTGGGTGATTTGTAGACTTTTACAACCTAGGAGTAGAGGGGGAGAAAGGAGAGGTGATATAGGTGAATAAGACAAGCAACCAACTGAACAACATAGATAAGGAAGACAAAACAGAAAGGGAGGCAAGCTGGAAGATTCATGTGCTGAGCACACCCAGATTTCACACAAATTTACCTGTGACAACATCACTGTCAGGTCTGGCAAAAGAGGCCACCACATCTGGCTATGCCAGGTATGATGTACATGGCCACTGAAGGTCTTCACTCTCCAGCTGTGGCACACAACACCAGGTTATGGCAGGTATAACATATGTGGCCACTGATGGTCTTCACTGTCCACCCATGGCACACCACACCAGGTTATGGCAGGTATAACATATGTGGCTACTGATGCTCCTCATGCTCCAACTGTGACACACTGCATCTGGCTATGGCAGGTATGACATACATGGCCACTGATGCTCCTCATGCTCCAACCATGACACACCACACCAGGCTATGGCATGTATGACATACGTGGCCACTGATGCTCCTCATGCTCCAGCCATGGCACACCACACCAGGCTATGGCAGGTATGACATTCATGGTCACTGATGCTCCTCATGCTCCTGCCATGACACACCACACCAGGCTATGGCAGTTATAACATATGTGGCCACTGATGGTCTTCACTGTCCACCCATGGCACACCACACCAGGTAATGGCAGGTATGATATATGTGGCCACTGATGGTCCTCATGCTCCAACCATGACACACCACACCAGGCTACGGCAGGTATGACATACATGGCCACTGATGCTCGTCATGTTCCAACCGTGACAGACCACACCAGGCTATGGCAGCTATGACACACGTGACCACTAATGTAACTGTTTCTAGTCACTATCTTATATAATATGGTGCACACCACAAACATTTGGCTGCAGATCTCTGGATAATATAGTGCTCTGTTGGATCTACCTTGGCAGTGGAAGTGGACTTTCGGTGGACATCTCTTCCACCACATTCTGAAAGTCTGCATGAATAGTGTTGGATGCCATCTTTGGTAAGGCCTGGGTATTGTAGAATGAACATCATATATGTTTCCAACATGCATCCAGCATCCAGTGCAGTAACCATCTGCGGTACCAATATTATACGTTGGCTTGCCACATGATTACATGGTAAATGTAGGAAGTTGCATCACATGAAATGTTGGTACAAGTCAGATGTGAGGCATGAAAGTCCATTAGCATGTCTTACTCTGCTGTAGCCTCGAATATTCCAGTGTCTTCTGCATTTGCAAACATTGGCAGCCAAAATAGGTCACTGCCATGTGCAGCATGCCTATTTTATACACTTCAGAATCACCGAGCCATATTTGATGATGTCATTTGTTTATTTTCCTACCCTTATTTACATCTGGAACCTGATTTCCTTATTACTGTGCTGTCATTTCAGAAGTCACTAAGAAAGACTCATCATATTGTAGCATTTGTATCTAATATGTCTAAGATGACATTATCACCTGTTAGACAATCGGCTCATTTGCCCAGTTCCACTAAGTGGCGTGTGCTCTGTTAGAGCAGTTCTGCTCAAGCCAATCATCCAAATCCCCCATAGGTATTGACTACCCCTATTTTAGTGAATTCCTTATATTGTGGTCCAACTTCTCAGCCAGCAATGTTGAATACCTCATGCCATTATCGTCTGAGCAATTAAGCCATGGTCACAACTGGTAAACATGGACTGCAATACATCTCTACTGCTTTTAAAACATTCTTCTGCTTTTGCTATGAAAGTATTACCCTACCAAGGGCAGATAAGTCCAGGACAGCTGAATTCTGTAGTTGTCCAAAGAGCAAAAGAAAGCAGCCAATCCTTGGAAGGCTGTCTGGTCAAAATCATTGTCTACAATGTGACTGCTGATCTTAATCCGTCCTCAGAAATGAACACAAACATAAAACAATCAAACCAAACACAGCCTACATGCAAAATGTCAGGCAGCAGATCCTCTAAGTCCTAAAGGATTGTTAACGGAAATAAATAGCCTTGTAAGATGATGAGCCTCTCAACATACAAATGATTTCATGGTTAACAATCAGCCAATATCTCATTCAAAATTCACAACAGTCACATTAGCACAACACTGTCCTTTTACCTCAGTGTCTTTGTCACTTGGACTTCTGAACTTCAAAGATTTTCTTTTTTGCAATTTAAATATGTACTGCTGTATATGTGAACTTCATCTGAACTGATTGGAGCTTGTCTCCCCGGGCCGCTACTGAAAATGGGCATATATCCAGCTAGACTAGCCCGGTCAACAAATGTAAAATAAAATAAAATAAACTTCAGATGCCTAAAGCATCTCCCGAATCCATCTTTTCTTTGTTACTGATTCCCTTTTTAAAATCATAACTCCTGCACAGATCAATAAATGGCTCCAAAACCCTCCCCCAGCAATGGAAAGGATGGTTCTGATGGTCTTGAATTGACTGAATATGAATTTGTTTGTTTGCTTGTTTGCTTATTTTTTTTTTGTTTGTGAACCAAGTAAATGGGCTCGTCCAAGACCATTTTTATCCACAAATTAGGCTGCAAGGCCAGCGTAATAAAATGTATGTATTTATTTATTTTTATTTATTTAACATTTGTTTACCAGGAAATTCCGACTTGGAATGATGCCAATTTTCAGCAGAGGCCTGGGGAGAAATGCTCCAGATGCATGTCTTTGAAACGTGGTAGGAAACCAGAGCACCCAGAGGAAATCCACACAAATGCAGGGAAGACATGCATATTCCACAGAGCAGGCACTCCAGCTGTGAATCGAACAGGAAATCCTCTTGCTGTGAGGCAGCAACACTACTGCTGCACCACTGAGCCGTCCTAAAATTACATCAATTTGGACTAAACAAGCATGATAACAACTGACAGAGCAGACAGGGTATGTACAAATACTACAGTATAACCAAGCAGTAATCATGAGAGTATTGCGAATAATATATAAACAACAAAATCAAGTCAATATATACATGGCCACACAAGTAGTCAAAACTATGCAAAACAGAAGTAAGATAATATATACTGTATATAGTGACCTTGTGGTCATCATACTTATAAATCACATTCGAGTGAACTTGTGGTTATCATACTGATAAATCACATTCGAGTGAACTTGCGGTCATCATACTGATAAATCACATTCGAGTGAACTTGTGGTCATTATACTGATAAATCACATTTGAGTGAACTTGTGGTCATTATACTGATAAATCACGTTCAAGCAACCTTGTGGTCATCATACTGATAAATCACATTCAAGTGACCTTGTGGTCATCATACTAAGTCACATTCGAGTGACCTTGTGATCGTCATACTGATAAGTCACATTCGAGTGACCTTGTGATCGTCATACTGATAAGTCACATTCGAGTGAACACATTTTCAAACAAAATACTTCTCGTGGTGGATTTTTTTTATCTCCGTGGAGTTGCACTTTCAAACTAACTCTGTAACCATCTTGAATGAAATGGGCATCCCTAGACAATGTAATAATTGTCTTATGTTAACTGACAACCACCTATTACTTTAAGAAGCTATAGCACAGTATGTGAGAGATGCAGTTATAGAATATTAATGGAGGCAAAGCTCTCACATGAAGCCACTATAAATGAAAAACAGGTTGTGAGTGCCACATAACACCAAGCTAAACAAATAACACACAGCTCATACCAAACACATAGACATAAATATTCTGAAGTTCTCAAAAGTAACCTACCTAAACCACAGAGGCCTCTTAAATATAATTCAAGAAACAAGTGCCCTCAGCTACCTCAAAACAGGCATTACAGGCAGCATCCACCATGAAACACATCGAGGAACCACAGTGACTCAGGTCAAAAGCCCATAGGGCAGAACTGCACACAATCCAATATTGTCTTCACAGAAGACTTCATGGTGAGATACTCTGATGGACCATATAGATGTGCAAAGAGGAGGTCGTGATCAGTCACCTATATGGTACCATGATTCACTACATCATGCAAGCACTAAAGTCCTTTATTTATTTATTTATTTATTGACATTTGTTAACCGGGTTTGTCCAACTGGGCTTGTGGCCCATTTTCAGTGGAGAACTGAGGAGAAAAGCTCCAGTAATACATTTTAAAACAAGTACAATTTTAAACAATATTGATATAATAGCAGTTATAGCAAAAACAATTCACATATGTTGGGATACATGCATAAAGTTAAAGTTGCATTAAAAAGAAGCTAAGTAACAATTTTACATTGATATAGTTCAATAGGTCAACAATTAACATTTTTTGTTTGTATAAAATTGTGCAAATGCATAGTAGGCACATTGGAGAGAGAGAGTTGTAATGAGGTACTAAGTATGGTCCTTTTGAGGGTACGTAAAGGGAAGGAAAACTAGGTAGGGTCATGGCAAGGGCTTGCAAAATAACTACACATACAACACTGTTACAGTACGTGTGGGTGTAAATGACCTGAGATGTACCAGCGTGGCTATTTGTAGAGAGCCATGATGAAGTGTCAGAATATGTGTCTGAGGCAGGTATGAACCTAGCAGTAAGCAGTATTCTACCGTCAACAAGAATGATGCTGCAATATGATCAAAAGATAATTGACATCAACAATTGGCTTAGCTTTGTGCATCATTCAAAGGGGTACTTTTTATATCAGCCTGGGAATAAATGTTAGTCCTAACTGTGCTGCCATGGATGGCCTGCACCTCTCCCTCCAAGACTTTTGTATATTGACCAAAACTATTCCACCCCCCACAGTGCATTTTTAAGGCAATATCAGTCATCTAATGCTTACAGCACAACTAAACAAAATCCAGACATTATTACTGTTCAACACTTAGAGCCCCAACAAAAATGTTGAACCCTGCAGACAGTACTTACCCTGGACAATGTTGATATATGCATTTAATGGGTTTTGCATTAGGAATTTGCATTCCTGATAGGCCATAACCATGTTTGCAAAATTAGCTCCGCAGGGAGACCCCATTGCCACACCACTTTATTGTAAATAATATTTCCCATAAAAAAGGATGAAATTATTACTAAAAATAATTCTCAATAAATCCTCATATAAATTAATATCAGACAATTCAGCCCCATTCTGTAATAAAAAGACAAGACACCCATTGGATTTCTAAATCATGGGAGATAACAGTATACCCATCTTTTGCATTGATCATCAGTAAAACATGGTTAGGGTGAAATTCTAAATTGTTAATACATTCCAGGAAGTTCCATGAATCCCTACAGCTCTGGGATTCACCTTCCAAAAACCTTTTAAATTTGCTGCCAACAAATTTAGCACAAGCAAAAGTGATGGAATTCCTACCGTCCACTATAGGACATAACAGGGTAGTCATTCTAGTCTTTATGGATTTTTGGAATACCTAAAATAATGGGTTCCTGGAATGTATTAACAATTTTTAGTTTGTTTTATTGCCAATCAATGTAAAAGATTAAATACTGTTATCCCCCATGATTTTGGAATCCAGTGGGTGTCTGACTTTTTATTACAGAAGGGGGCTGAATCATCTGACATTAATCTATATGAGAATTTATTGAGTGTTATTCTTAGCAATAATTTCATCCTTTTTGGTGGGAAATATTACTTACAAAAAAGTGGTGTGGCAATGGGGTCTTCCTGTGGTGCTAGTTTTGCAAACATGGTTATAGCCTTTGGAAATAAGAATTACTATTGAAAAACCCATTGGTTTATGACTGGATATACTGGTATACACATTATTTGGATGACACTTTTATTATTTGGAAGGGTGGGGTAGACACAATTAAGGGTTTTGTAGATTACATTAATAAGACTACTTCCTTTTTGGAATTCACATTCCATTTTGATTTGGAAGCAAATTTCTTTCTTCATGTTTTTGGTAAAGGACAGGCCTAATAGTAGATATATTGCAAACATTTTTAGAAAAAAGTAATTACTCTAATGCCTTTTTACATATTTCTAGTTCCTACCCTTTTCATCAGAAGTGTTCCACAGTGAAAGGGCAGTTAGTTTGTGCTGCAAGGATGACCTCTGGATGAAGACTTTTTTAGTTGAGTGTAATACTCTAAAAGAGATGGTTTTGTACATGGGGGTACCCTTCGAGTTTTGTTGATGAGTTAATTGAAGAGGTACATAATAAAAGGTTCAGGAAAATAAAAAGTTCAGTGCTTCAGCCAAAGTCTTACCAAGCCAAAATGAGCCAACAGCAAAAACAGAATAAATGGCAAGACACAGCTATGGAATAGTCTTCTTTAATAAAACGATAAAATCCAATTGGATTTTATCGTTTTATTAAAGAAGACTATTCCATAGCTGTGTCTTGCCATTTATTCTGTTTTTGCTGTTGGCTCATAATAAAAGGTTATAAGGTCATTTTAAACCCATCTTGAATGCAGTTAGAAATACTGAACTTGGAAATGAACTTTGTGAGACAGGGATGCGAAATGGACTCTTCAGACGATTGCCCAGATCCAACTAGTTTTCCTTACAGTGTAAGTTTTATCACTGCATTTAACATGGATTCAGGCTCTCTTAGAAAAATTGTTATGAAAAATTGGTCTATCTTGGAGGAAGATTTAGATATTAGGGTTAAAATAAGTGATTGACCCAGATTAAGTTTTAGAAAAAGGACAAATATTAAATGTACTTTGGAGAAGCATACAAAACCCAGTGTAAGGTACCCTGGAATGTTCAAGTGTGGTTCTTGTCCTTATTGTAAATATATTAATATGGGTAGTATTTTGCTGATTTGGAACAAGATGTATAACATTAGGGGGAAATTTAATTGTAATTCCAAAGGAGTGGTATACCTAGCCAAATGTCAAGGATGTGACAGTTTTTATATAGGGAAAACTGAACACAAATCAACGGAACGTGTGTATGAACACCAATATATTATTAGTAAGCTGAATTTAAACAATGCCTTATCTAAACATATTTCTTTGAACCCAGGGCACTATTTTAAAAACAAAATCATTACCAAGTGATTAATGATGTAAGGGGTGGCTCTTGGGCATTACAGTTGGAGAAAAATGAACTTATGTGGCAATTGAGGCTAAATGCGTACAGTCTTTTCAGTCTTAATAACCATTGCTCAATTTATTGTTTTTTGAAGCTTAAAGCTTTAGAAAGATAATAATTTTGCACAGCATTTTTAATATTATTTATTTTCTGTTTTTATTTATGTAGGCTGTTTTTAGTACTATTTAGTAGAATTTGTGTATACTTTTGGTCACATGGTGACATCATTAATTGCTGTCACATGTTCCCCATCAAAAGGTTACTTAAACTGGTTGTTTTTATATTGATTTTATCTGATGAAGTTTGAGTTACTTTGGTGGATGGAAGCGCTAATCCTTTGATTAAATTTATTGAATTATACTTGAGAGTTTTATGTCTCCTGTTTGCACAGTAGCGTTTTTATTTTTGTTGTCTTAATTTTCGTTTACTCGGTTTGCGGCCACTTTTATTTATGGCTTTGTCCAAATTTCTTGCTTTAAGAGGTGGAGAGGTATGGCACCATCTGATTAAGTAACTTGTTTGTGTCACACATTAAAACAAACTTGGGCTACAGGAATCAAATTCTGGACCACAGGAAGCAACTCATTAATGGTTCCAAAGCCTTGATCTTCTATCATAGCCACTAGACGTTACAGGAATACTCCTCTGTAAGGACTCTCTCACTAGCTCAGTCTACGTTAAAGCCAGTTTAGGTTCTTGACATGAAGAAGGTTATCCACAACAACCTACAAAGTTCTGTAACATACTGCATGCAGACAGGATGTGGGTCTTACCTGGGTTTTCCAAAAAAAAAAAAAATTCCTTCAGATAGATGTATTTTTAGATGATGCAGTAATTAATTACCTAAATGATCAGGGCCTACTTGAAGTACATCTCTGGAAAGCCAATAACAGATATTTTTCTGTGACTGTAAATACTTTGAATCTAATACTTTGCATCTAATATGAACACCTTAACCTCATTGTGCTGGAAACCTTTGAAGATACAAAAGTCAGTACAACCGAAGCCCTAATGTGTCACTTTGCTTTCTGTGCAGTGTTCTGGAATATGAAGTAAAATGACCTGGAAAATATATTTGAATGCATGACACAAAATGCAGAACGGCAACAGCTGCACCTGGTCTAAAAATAATGGGAAAGTGTTGCTTTACCTGGCCTTAAAAATCTTCCATCTGTAGCTAATGCTGAAAGAATCTCTGGGCTCTAAGTAAGGAAACATACAGGTATTAAAATCTAAATCTAATACTACATGGTTTGATACTGAAGTTTGGAAACGGTTGGATAAATGTAGGTGTTTCCTACTTCTGCTGGTTTTGTGTCCCAATGTATATAGTAATAGATTATAAATAGTATATAAGCTTTGCTTTCCCTAGATAATTAGGTTTAACTGAAGCAAATCATGCTAAAACTCTAAGAAATCAGATATAGAATTATTTACATTGGGTATTTTCTTCCACCTCCTATATTAAGCTTACAGACTTTAAATGAAAACATTTTCTGTACGTAAGACACTGTTCTCAATGGGTGTAGCAATATCAATAATCAATGCTTCTTTTATGTTCTTTTCATGGACTACTATATCTGGTCTCCTTGCATCTATTTTTTGAATTGTTGGTAATGGATGATCCCATGTGATGTAAACTTCATCATAGGATGATAAGACATTACTAGGCTAATAGCCCTGGGGCCCTTACAAGCCTAGCCAAGTTCTTCCCCTATTTCAATGATCAGCACAAATTGCCCTTGTCCAAGAAGGACACAGGTGGAACCTCTGAGGTAAATTTACAGTTACCCATTCAATAGTCCAGATTGCATTTGAAGACAGCCAGTGAGGTTCTCTGTTTGACATGAAGCGGGAGTCCATTCCAAAGGTATGGTAACCTCTGGGAGACAAATCTGTCCCTCCAGCCAGTTTTATTAATGTCACATACCAGGTTAAGGTCTTTAGAATGAGTAACCCGTGTGCAATTTGACTTACGGATATGCAGCATTTCTAATAAAGCAAGGTCATAAATTGCCTTATATGCAAGGCAAATATTTCCTCTGAGTAGTCTGTATGAAACAGAATAGCATGACAGTGATTTCATACAATCTACATAGGACAGATGCTGAAGATCTTGAAATTTTCTTGTGAGGAATCTTTGTGGTCTCTCCAATTGCTGCATGTGCTTAGAAAGGTACATACCAAAAGAGGTGTTGTACTCAATTACTGACCTGGTGAGGGAAGAGTACTTGGCCACCTGTGTCACCTGTAAAAATTACTATATTGGGAAAACTAAGAGAATTTTTAGGCATAGAGTATACGAACACACTTTAGCTATGAGAAAGAAAGACAAAAACAATGCATTGGCCAGGCATGCTAGTATTTGCAAGGATTTTAAAAAGTTTGAATTTTTCATTTTAGATAGGGTTAAGAAAGAATTATTTTCAGGGGATCTAAATAATATTTTAGAATGTAGGGAAGCCTTGTGGCAACTGGTGTTTGGAGCTGATCAAACACCAGGGCTAAACGAAATGATCAATCTGAAATGTTTTTTAATCTACAGATGAAACAACACAAAACACAAAATACATATATATGGATGTTAAGTATTAGTATTTTTTACAAAGACTAAATGTAATTTTTAGAATGAGATTCATTATCATTATTATTATTTTTTATAAAAAAAGAAAAAAATGACATCATTTCCTGTGGAAACAGTATTTAAACAACATGTTTTTTACATTGATTATTTCTGAAGAAGTTCACGTTGAATAAAAAGTGGATGAAAGCGCTAAAAATATCCTTGCAGAGTGAGAGTCTGTTTGTGGAGCTATTCTGGATTATTTGCCTGGTTTTTGAAGTTTACAATTCAAGAGTACAGAGAGGTTATAACTTCTTTTTTTCTGGATGCAATGCCCTTACTTATGAGATGAGCAATATAGAATGCTCTTCTTACCACTGTGGAGACATGCCAATCAAAGGGTAAGGTTACTGTCAACCTGTGTGTCCAGGTGTCTCACCACTAAGTGCATACTTAGGGTGTTGTTATTGATGTGGTAGTTAGCAGGAACATCCCACTTACCAAAAACAATGATAATACATTTTTTGCATTGCGTTTAAGGCTATGATTTTGGCACCAATTATTTGTTTGTGTAAGACCCTCTTGTAGGATGTTGATATCGTTTGAACATTCTATGACCGCTCCCAGTTTGCAGTCATCAGCAAACTTTATAAGCCACAGACCTTTAGTTTTAGCTTGTATTTTGGAGAAATAAATTACAAACAGTAGAGGTCCCAGGACTGATCCCTGGTGAACACCACTGGTTATAGGTCTGCTGTTGGAGGTGGATTCCCCTATTTTGACTATATGGGTTCTATCAGTGAGGCAGTTAGTGACCCATCTAATGATATAAGGGTTGATATCTTGCTGGGTGAGTCTGTCAATGATGCCTGAGTGAGAGATAGTGTCAAAAGCCTTGGCTAAGTGTAGGTAGGCTGTTTGCACAGATTTCCCCTCACCCAGGGCCTTGGTGACTGTCTCAAAGAAGTCCACTAGGTTTAACAGGCATAATCTCCCTTTGAAAATTCCAGACTGAGTAGGGACATTGTTTGGAGGTTATCTATATCTTAGTTGATAAGGTCCATGATCATTCGTTCCATGACCTTGCAGATAAGGCTAATCAGGCTAATAGGTCTATAGTGCCCAGGGTCAGAGAAAGCACCACTTTTGTGCAAGAGGATAACGGTGGCCATTTTCCATTCAGCTGGGACAAAGCCAGAGCTTAGACTATGATTAAAAAGAGTAACCAGTGGTGTTCCTAATTCTTTTCAGCCCATGTAGAACACAACCTGGGATGTTAGCAGGTCCCGTAGATGCTGTGTTTTTAGCCTTAGAGAGGGAATTTATGATCTCCTCTTTAGAGAGACAAGATAGAGGGCAAGTCGTAGGGATGTCATGGGGTACTTGTGGCGGGGACAGGGGGTGAAATTTTCACAGAACCTGTGGGCTAACAGGTTAGCTATGTCCACAGGCTCAGTATATGTGGTATCATTAACTACCAGTTCAGCACAAATCTGGGTCTTTCCTTTTAGGTTATGGATATAACTAAAGAATGCCTTGTGGTTGTCTTTAACAAAGGAAGCTTATTTGGATTCATAGTTTGCTTTGGAGGACTTCACAAGAAGTCGTATTTGCTTGTTTAAACTGAGGAGGGAGGGTTTCCAGTTTAGGGCTTGCTCTCTCTTAGTCTTAGACAGCAATTTCTTCCTCTTAGTGTAAAGCCTGTTAATGGCAGTTGTCCACCAGACAGGTTTGCTCTTCTTTGAGGAGCTTATTTTGGTCCTATCAGGTACAGCTGAATGAATGCAGTTATACAGGTGTTTGTATAAAGCACTGGTGTAGAACTCAGCATAGTTTCCATTTCCACCTGAGGGGGGTGGTGCAGAGAATATATTTATACCATTCTGTAAGTAGTTATAATCTGCTTTGGACAAGTTTTTTAGTTTAATTGCTGCTGGGGGGGGGGGGGTCAGTTGTGATAGTTATTTCGAATAAGACTGATTTGTGGTCAGATCCCACTAGGGAAGACCTCACAGTGGGAGTGCTACAGTGGTCTCCCATATTGTGGGGGTGTCAACCAGCTGGTCCAGGGCACTGGAGTTAATGAAGTCCAGGAACTTTTGGGTAAGTGAGTTAGAGGATGAGTAATTACCCCGTCAATGGATGGGTAGTTAATGTCACTTACCCCGTCAATGGAGGGGTAGTTAATGTCACTTACCCCATCAATGGATGGGTAGTTAATGTCACTTACCCCGTCAATGGATGGGTAGTTAATGTCACTTACCCCGTCAATGGAGGGGTAGTTAATGTCACTTACCCTGTCAATGGAGGGGTAGTTAATGTCACTTACCCAGTCAATGGATGGGTAGTTAATGTCACTTACCCCGTCAATGGATGGGTAGTTAATGTCACTTACCCCGTCAATGGATGGGTAGTTAATGTCACTTACCCAGTCAATGGATGGGTAGTTAATGTCACTTACCCAGTCAATGGATGAGTAGTTAATGTCACTTACCCCATCAATGGATGGGTAGTTAATGTCACTTACCCCGTCAATGGATGGGTAGTTAATGTCACCCAAACCAGAGTGTTCGGATGCATCTTGACAGACCCAAGTAGATCCAAATAGGCAGAGTGGATGTCCTGATTCATGGAGGGGGTCCTGTAGTTGGCAATGACTTGAATAGGTGCTGTACCAACAGTTAATTGCACCTGAAGTATCTCTAGGGTGTCATATTGTTTAACCAATCTGGAGGTGTATTTATCTTTAATGAATATCGATACACCACCTCCTTTAGTTTTTATGCCTTCAGTTTGTGGTCTGAATGGGTGGAAGGAGGTGTCGCCCAGTATGGTTGGGGTGCTGTCCACAGCCTTAAACCAGGTCTCCGTGACTGCACAAATGTCTAAGTCATCCAAGGTGAGGACTGCTTCTGGTGAGTGCAGTTTCATGTTGACTCCTAGCGTTTAGCAGCATAACCTTGAGGTTGTGTTTAAATGGAGTTTTTATGACAGGAATTTTGTCCTTGAGACACTGCCTAAAAAGGCACTATGGGTGGCAAGAACCTCAGTCAATAGCTAAAATCTCAGGGGTTAAAGATGAAGACCATCTTTGGCAAAGCATCGAGGTCTGTCGATCTTGTCATCCCAGGCTGACAGATACTGTATCCCCTTTGAATGACTCCAGAAACTAAGCCAAGTATTGAAGTCAATCATTTTCTGTTTGCATTGAGGCATCATCCTAGGTGAAGGTAAAATGCTGCTCAAGGCTAGGGACATACCTGCCTGAGACAGCAGGATAAAGCACTCTCATTAAACTAAACAAACAACTCTGAGGACAAATAAAGTCTACCAAAGCCAAATTTGAGGTAAGTTTAGCCTCCCAGGCCAAGGGCAACTACAAATCATTCTTTAGCTATGTCCGCAACCTCAAAGGCAATACACAATTGTGTGTAGAGCTCATTGTAAATGGAGCCACCTATACTGAGCCAGAAGATATAGCAAAGCTCCTGGCTGATAAATTCAGCTCCAACTTTACTCTTAAATCCCCCTCAGCCTTCCCTCAGGAAATACCATCAAATATAACTCCACCTACTATCACTAGGGAACAGGTCCTTAATGCTCTCTCTAAGACCAAGAACACTGCATCAATGGGCTCAGACAATATCGCAGGATGCATTCTAAATAGCATGAAACATGACCTATCAGGGCTTCTGGAATTACTATTTAATTGTAGCCTCCAAACAGGCTTCATGCCTCACGAATTGAGAAAGGCAACAGTAATCCCTCTGCACAAAGGTGGGCCATCTACAGACCCTGGAAACTACAGACCCATAAGTCTCACTAGTCTTATATGTAAAACCATGGAAAGAATTATCATGGAGATAATCAATACAGATATAGTAAACCTCCATACACTGGACCCAACCCAGTCTGGTTTTGTAAAGGGCAGATCAACCTGGTGGACTTCTTTGAGAAGGTCACCAAAGCAATGGATAAGGGCATAATCATTCACACTGCCTACCTTGACCTGGCCAAGGCATTTGACACAATACCCCACTCAGGCATTGTTGACAAACTCAAGAGGTTAGGTACAAATCTGTATTTCACCCAGTGGATAGCCAACTGGCTCACATATATCTCCCAGGAAGTAAAATTGGAGAGTCCACCTCTACAAAGTCACAAGTGGAGTCCCTCAGGGATCAGTCCTTGGACCACTCCTTTTTGGCATTTACTTCTCACAAGTCAAGGCCAATGTCAGTGGTCTCTGGGTGACTAAATTTGCAGATGATTGCAAATTAGGAGCTGTCATTGAGTCTCACACTGGCGCAAATGTTCTCCAGGAGGGGCTGACACAGACAAACAGCTGGTGTCAGAGTCATGGACTAAAACTATATGCCAAGGAATGCATAATAGTATCCTTTGGGAAATCATTCATCCCTGGTAACTATCACATTGACAACACACCCCTTAGAGTTGACCCAATAGTCAGGGACTTAGGGACACACATAGACTATCTATCTTTGATCATCATGCATCTACAGTGGTGAGGAAATCATTCTGTGTTGCTCAGCTTATAAACAAAGGTATGGCATGTAAGTCCAAGGAAGTCATTGTTCCACTGCATTTGGCATTCATCAGACCTATCAATGAGTACAATGCCCCCTTTGGTATGTACCTAACCAGGCATATCCAACAACTGGATCGTCCACAGAGGTTCCTCACTAAAAGAATACAGGGCATAAGTAATATGTCCTATGCAGACTGCCTCAAGGCCCTATCCTTGCATTCTGCCTACTATAGGCTTTTGAGGGGAGATCTATGCCTGGCATACAGGGCATTGTCAAACCCCACTCTGATGGACCTCCTGCATATCCACAAAACAAACAGTACCAGAATTACCCATTCTAAAGACGTAAACCTTGCCTGTGATATATTTAGGACCTGCTGGAAAGATAGGTATGTATCCCAGAGACTACCACATCTATGGAACAGGCTCCCCATCCATGTGAAGCAGAGTTCCTCCCTACTCCAATTCAAGTGCAACGTGGGCAATTGGATGGGAAACTGGAAATTCATCCCTGGTTTTGCACCTATGTCTCTTATGCAAACAGGTAACCTGTAAATGGTTAATTTCCCAGGCTCATGCTTACACTTATCAAAGGTATCAGAACTTGTCAGAGATTTGGGATGCATGGCTAGGCTTAAAAAGGCCCTTGTGGTTGTTAGCCTAGTACACACCTATGAACCTATGAGGCACATAGTCTGACAGCTCAGTCATGTCTCTCTCTTAATATAGTTCATATGATGCTTTATCATTCATGTTTCCACTGCTTTTCAGCTACTTCAGTATTATAATGTTTGCACAATCCCCTATGCAACAGTCTTGCCACATTATTATGCCTTTCAGGATACAGTCCTTCTGTCATTAGTATAGTATACATATTCCACTATCTTGGGCCGCCATTTCATTTTTTGGTTTAAATTCACCTCTCCTTAACCATTCCTGCATTAGATCCTAATGAACAAGTGGTTGTTCCAAAAGTTTTCAACACTTGCTACTATATTTATGCATTTTCCACATTTCTTGCCTTCTTGTGTGATCCTTCACGTTATATTCTTTCATTTGTTTTTATGGCACATTCAGTTGCTGCCTGATTTTTATCTACTTCTGGTTTGATGTCCATTCCCACTTGATGCTGTGTGAAGAAAATGAAAACACTGTCATGTGTTAGCATATCTGGCAGGAGATTTGTGCAAATTCTTGTATTGTATGCTAGCATGCCTGTTTGTGAAAATGTAAATACGTTTAAAATGTTGAGTCTTTCCCTGTTTAAACAGAATGCTTAAAAAATCTGTCACTGCTCTGATACAGTTCTAACTGAGCATGTTTGTGAAGGACTTTCTAAAGTACAAACTGTGGAGAATCAGCTGAGCAGTGAGTGATGTCATTGGAATGTTCCTTGTTGCTAAGAGACTATTTAAACAGCTGATTTACAGAAAAATATTTTTTTTTACAGCTGACTGATATATTTTGAAATTAGACTGTTAAGACAGCTGAGACTGCTGTAGACAGGTGAGACTGAGAAGCTGTGCAGTTTGTCAAGTACTGAGCAGTCAGTGAACACCAAGAAAAGAGAACTCACAAGGAAAACTGTAATCTTACCTTGGCCTTGCTATTATATCTTAGAGTAGATCATGGACAGTATTTCTTTAGTTAGATCAGGAAAGGTTAGTTATTATGATAGAGTTTTTCTTGAATAATGGATTCCTATCCTGCAGTTTCATTTACATTTCTGGTGATTTAATTTTATTGTTTATTGAGAGCTACCAATTTTCAATCTTTTAATCATTTTTACTTATTATTAACTTTTTTCATTATTTTACATTGTGTCTGGAAACCAGTGTTTTTCTTTAGGGATTAAAGAGTGCTACTACCTGTTTGATACTCCCCCAGGTCATCCCAAGGCCTGGCTGTTCTGGTCATAGCTATCATTTATTTTGATAATTAATTTTCAGAATTGGGCACCCCTTTTGAAGGGCATGAAGACCCTGTGATTGGTGGAAGTGTTTCTGTATTTATTTTGGGAAAGAAACATAGCTGGAAATCTGTGTCAGGCTTTCCCAGAAGTGTTTGGATGTGTGAGATTTCAATTTACTTTGAGTGTGTGAGTGTATGAGAGGTCTTAAACTGGGATACTTTCCTCTGAAGTGTGTAATAAGAAAAATACATTTGGGTGGAGTCAGTGGACAGAGGTATACAGTTCAGTCCCAGGAGAATTAGAGCATGTTCCTTTTGTGCTTAGGGAGAAATTGTGAAATATTACTTTTGTTAAGTGACAGTCTCATACTGGAGTCAGTAGTGAGGATTGAAACTCCTTATTTACTGACTCAGGATAATAATGGATGTCATTTAATTGTTGGCAGTCTGGTGAGGTATTGGCCGGACATCACATTAATTGCTGGCAGTCCAGCGGGATATAGCCAGATGTGACACGCTGATATGCTTCTGCTAAACTAAGCAGGGAAGTCTTCTTAGACTTGTTTGCCTCATTGTTAAAAACTTTCAATACATTTGAGTCTTATGACCAACATAAATGCCTCAGATTGTCACTAGATGCCCTGTTGTTTTTCATTAAACATACCTTTGGACTTCAGTGTCAGTGTAGTTAAGTATCAGGACAACAAAGAGTATTTAAACTTTGAAATTCTGAGATAAGAAAGCAATAATGCCTTTCAGGGTTTATGCTATTGTATAATTAATGCCTGCTCAGGGGTGTTATAAGACCT
The DNA here is from genome assembly GCF_019279795.1 of Protopterus annectens. Taxonomy (NCBI): domain Eukaryota; kingdom Metazoa; phylum Chordata; order Ceratodontiformes; family Protopteridae; genus Protopterus; species Protopterus annectens. The sequence continues at coordinate 1,172,859,721 of NC_056737.1, read as the reverse complement.
GATGCTGCAGGTGAAGGGCCTGTACACCTCTGCAAGAGCATTATTTTCCTCAATAACACATTTGTTACTTGTTTGTTATTATTATGTACTTTTTAAAATATGTTTTAGATGTATAACAGTTCATCCACAAATTGAGTCAGACTTGGCAGTGTCACGTACATTCCCACAGTGTCATTTTACTTAAAATATTCTGCAAAAACTCTTTATGAGTTTTGTTTTCCTTTCTACTTTGAACTAATCATCCCTTATGCATTCCTACCAGCTTTCTGGCAGAGTAGAACATCTAACTTTTCAGTCTGCCAGGTCTTGCATCTTCCTGGCAAGTTGTGTTGCTCTACATGTAAAATGTAACATTTACACCTCTACACTGTTGATTTGCACCTTTTCCACTGTGCATTTCCTGCAGAAAATGAGCACTTGTTCCCCATTTATCAGTCCAGCTACATGTCTAGGAGGAAAAGAAAGAGAAACCAGTGGAACAGTGGGCTACAGTGTATCAAATGTAGGCGCACAGCTGCAAGCATAACCAGTGATCTTCTATCTGCACAAGAGTGGTAGCTCCATTCTAATTTTCTGTTGCTATAGCAACAATCCCTGTGAATTTGGAACTGCCAGTAGATTGTAGTGCAGTAATTTTAAAAGCATCATTGCTGTGTGCATTTCATTAAATTATCATTATATTGTTATTATCAAATATTGCTACATTCACCCTGCAATGTCTTCACTCCCAGTTTTGTGACCAACCTGAAAGGAGTACTATTAAACGTGTCCTGTAGAAGGGACAATTTTGACATAGTGACATTAAGCGAACAACAGGTTTAGCATCAACAAACTTAAGAGTATTAAAGAAATGCTATGGATGGACTGCCTGTTGCAGTCTAAAGATAGCGCTGTCTATCTCTCTCTCTCTCTCTCTCTCTCTCTCTCATTTACTCTCTCTCTCTGTCATTATCTGTAACACACACACATACATACACATTTCTTTCATCTTGTTTTTTAACTAATCACTTTTTTAAGTTGTCATTGTGTCTTCTCTCTCCTTCTCGCTCTGTCACACTTGCTTACACTTTTATGCATGCACATAAGCACACCCAAACCAAACACACACACACACACACACACACACACACACACACACACACACACAAGTGCCTTTATTTTTTTTTATTTTTTCATTTTACAGTAGCTATATAGGAAAGTGTTGTATAACGAGCATAAAAAAATTGCAGCTGTTTGCATTTTAACTGTGTGAGCTGCACAGAAGTTTAATAATCTGTGGACTTATAGGTTCATAGGTGTTTACTAGGCTAACAACCACAAGGGCCTTTTTAAGCAAAGCCATGCATCCCAAATCTCTGACAAGTTCTGCTACCCTTGATGAGTGTAAGCATACACCTGGGAGATGAACCATTTACTTGTTTTACAGTGGACATTACCTGTACATTAACACCCTGCTGGACAACATTCACTCTGCAATCAGGGTTGAATGTTCAGTTTGCCTACTCTCTAATTAAGCAATAACCAACGACGTGGTGTGGTACATTGAAGATTTACCCATGGTTGGCGTGGTTTAATCATGAGGGTGAAGCCCAAGTGATTAAATAAAGCGAACCATGGATAAATCTTCAATATACCACAACCATGGAGTCAGTTATTGCTATTATACAATGACATTATTTAAGAAAAAAATACCTTTCTTAAATAATGTCTTTGTATAATGGTGCATTACTGTTCTTTCGCTGGTGGTGTTGATGTACTGCTCATGTGTATGGGACTTCTTTGTGTTGATGTACTGCGCATGTGTATGGGACTTCTTTGTGTTGATGTACTGCGCATGTGTATGGGACTTCTTTGTGTTGATGTACTGCGCATGTGTATGGGACTTCTTTGTGTTGATGTACTGCGCATGTGTATGGGACTTCTTTGTGTTGATGTACTGCGCATGTGTATGGGACTTCTTTGTGTTGATGTACTGCGCATGTGTATGGGACTTCTTTGTGTTGATGTACTGCGCATGTGTATGGGACTTCTTTGTGTTGATGTACTGCGCATGTGTATGGGACTTCTTTGTGTTGATGTACTGCGCATGTGTATGGGACTTCTTTGTGTTGATGTACTGCGCATGTGTATGGGACTTCTTTGTGTTGATGTACTGCGCATGTGTATGGGACTTCTTTGTGTTGATGTACTGCGCATGTGTATGGGACTTCTTTGTGTTGATGTACTGCGCATGTGTATGGGACTTCTTTGTGTTGATGTACTGCGCATGTGTATGGGACTTCTTTGTGTTGATGTACTGCGCATGTGTATGGGACTTCTTTGTGTTGATGTACTGCTCATGTGTATGGGACTTCTTTGTGTTGATGTACTGCTCATGTGTATGGGACTTCTTTGTGTTGATGTACTGCGCATGTGTATGGGACTTCTTTGTGTTGATGTACTGCGCATGTGTATGGGACTTCTTTGTGTTGATGTACTGCGCATGTGTATGGGACTTCTTTGTGTTGATGTACTGCGCATGTGTATGGGACTTCTTTGTGTTGATGTACTGCATGTGTATGGGACTTCTTTGTGTTGATGTACTGCGCATGTGTATGGGACTTCTTTGTGTTGATGTACTGCGCATGTGTATGGGACTTCTTTGTGTTGATGTACTGCGCATGTGTATGGGACTTCTTTGTGTTGATGTACTGCGCATGTGTATGGGACTTCTTTGTGTTGATGTACTGCGCATGTGTATGGGACTTCTTTGTGTTGATGTACTGCGCATGTGTATGGGACTTCTTTGTGTTGATGTACTGCGCATGTGTATGGGACTTCTTTGTGTTGATGTACTGCGCATGTGTATGGGACTTCTTTGTGTTGATGTACTGCGCATGTGTATGGGACTTCTTTGTGTTGATGTACTGCGCATGTGTATGGGACTTCTTTGTGTTGATGTACTGCGCATGTGTATGGGACTTATGTTTCCATGCATACCCAGTACATCAATTCTTTGAAACAGAAGCAATGGAGAAAAGAAACTCTCCGTTGCTCCATTTTTTTTTTTTTTTATTAAAAAAAAAAGTTTTGGACACTTTATACCAACGGAAAAATGTTTAGGCGACCGGACGTTTTTCCATTGGTATATTGTGGGATTTACAACAGGCACGCTGACCAATCAACGTGAATGTTTTGGAATATTAATGGGGGGGTCATTGTATAATTTGTTTTAACATTCATACAGTGAAAATAGTTCAGAATGCAAGTTCTGCTGTTTCATCATAACTGAATGTGAGTCTCTGAAATATCTACTGCCTTTTTGTTGAATGGTTTGTGCATCGCATAACAGGAACAATTTGTTTTTTGTTATTAAATATCTTCTGCCATTTGTAATATTGTATAATTGTATACTGTATCATAAACATTACATTTTGATTTTTTTCTAAACAGAGGCATCTTTCTTTCAGACAGGTTTATGTGATCTGATAGTTAACCTTCCTACAATTGTTTTAAATCTGAAGGAGAATACAATCCCTTCATGATACTGTTCTCATGTATTAGTAGAAAAATAAATGTCTTACCAGAATATGGGGTTTACCAGCTGTTACCACTTTTTTGTATCTTGAAGTATCTCTGCAAGCAAAAAGGAAAACACATTACTTAATCATACAGTTAAAGTGAATACATCTCTGATATAACATAAAACATAGAAATTGACATGAACACAAAGGTGGCTAATATGTCAAACAAAACACATCAATTATGCTCATCACAAAGTGAGTTTCAGATTTGTGTGCATGGTGTTCATTATGGAACACCTTTCTCACAAGTGACTCTGACTCAGTGTTAAAGGATACGTATCACCACTGTATACCTTCATTACAAGTGATGCACACTCAGTGTTAAGAGGTACGTATCACTGCTCTGCAACTTCATTACAAGTGGCTCACGCTCAGTGCTAAGGGGTAAGTATCACTGCTCTGCACCTTCATTACAAGTGACTCATGCTTGGTGTTAAGGGGTACCTATCACTGCTGCATACCTTCGTTTCAAGTGACTCACACTCAGTGTTAAGGGGTACCTATCACTGCTGTACACATTCAATACAAGTGACTTATGCTTTGTGTTAAGGGGTATGTATCACTGCTGTACACCTTCAATACAAGTCATTTATGCTTGGTGTTAAGGGATATGTATCACTGCTGTACACCATTATAAGTGACTCACACTCAGTGTTAAGGGGTACGTATCACTGCTGTACACCATTAGAAGTGATTCATGCTTGGTGTTAAGGGGTACATATCACTGCTGCACACCTTCATTACAAGTGACACACTCAGTGTTAAGGGGTATGTATCACTGCTGTACACCTTCATTAAAAGTGACTCACACTCAGTGTTAAGGGGTACACATCACTGCTGTACACCTTCATTACAAGTGACTCACAGTCAGTGTTAAGGGGTATGTATCACTGCTGTACACCTTCATTACAAGTGACTCGCACTCATTGTTAAGGGGTACGCAACACTGCTGTACACCTTCATTACAAGTGACTCACACTCAGTGTTAAGGGGGACGTATCACTACTGTACACCTTCATTACAAGTGACTCACACTCGGTATAAAGGGGTACATATCACTGCTGTACACCTTCATTACAAGTGACTCACAGTGTTAACGGGTATGTTTCACTGCTCTACACCTTCATTATAAGCGACTCACAGGGTTAAGGGGTACGTATCACTGCTCTACACCTTCATTACAAGTGACTCACAGTGTTAAGGGGTACATATTACTGCTGTACACCTTCATTACAAGTGACTCACACTCAGTGTTAAGTGGTATGTATCACTGCTCTACACCTTCATTACAAGTGACTCACAGTGTTAAGGGGTATGTATAACTGCTGTACACCATTACAAGTGACTCATGCTTGGTGTTAAGGGGTATGTATCACTGCTGTACACCTTCATTACAAGTGACTCGCACTCAGTATTAAGGGGTACGTATCACTGTTATACACCTTCATTGCAAGTGACTCACACTCAGTGTTAAGGGGTATGTATCACTGTTGTACACCATTACAAGTGACTTATGCTTGGTGTTAAGTGGTACATATCACTGCTGCACACCTTCATTACAAGTGACTCACACTCAGTGTTAAGGGGTACGTATCACTGCTGTACACCTTCATTACAAGTGACTCATACTCAGTGTTAAGGGGTACGTATCACTGCTGTACACCTTCATTACAAGTGACTCACACTCAGTGTTAAGGGGTACCTATCACTGCTGTCTATCTGCATTACAAGTGCCTCACACTCAGTGTTAAGGGGTACGTATCACTGCTGCACACCTTCATTACAAGTGACTCACACTCGGTATTAAGGGGTATGTATCACTGCTGTACACCTTCATTACAAGTGATTCATGCTTGGTGTTAAGGGGTATGTATCACTGCTCTACACCTTCATTACAAGTGACTCACAGTGTTCAGGGGTACGTATCACAACTGTACACCTTCATTACAAGTGACTCACACTCAGTGTTAAGGGGAATGTATCACTGCTGTACACCTTCATTACAAGTGACTCACACTCAGTGTTAAGGGGTACATATCACTGCTGTCTACCTTCATTACAAGTGACTCACACTCAGTGTTAAGGGGTACCTATCACTGCTGTCTATCTGCATTACATGTGACTCACACTCAGTGTTAAGGGGTACGTATCACTGCTGTACACCTTCATTACAAGTGACTCACACTCAGTGTTAAGGGGTACGTATCACTGCTGTATACCTTCAATACAAGTGACTCACACTCAGTTTTAAGGGGTATGTATCACTGCTGTACACCTTCATTACAAGTGACTCACACTCAGTGTTAAGCGGTACATATCACTGCTGTCTACCTTCATTACAAGTGACTCATGCTTGGTGTTAAGGGGTACATATCACTGCTGTACACCTTCATTACAAGTGACTCACACTCAGTGTTAAGTGGTACGTATCACTGCTGTACACCATTACAAGTGACTCATGCTTGGTGTTAAGGGGTATGTATCACTGCTGTACACCTTCATTACAAGTGACTCACACTCAGTGTTAAGGGGTACGTATTACTGCTCTACACCTTCACTACAAGTGACTCACACTCAGTGTTAAGGGGTATGTATCACTGCTCTACACCTTCATTACAGGTGACTCACACTCAGTGCTAAGGGGTACGTATCACTGCTGTACACCTTCATTACAAGTGACTCACACTCAGTGTTAAGGGGTACATATTGCTGCTGCACACCTTCATTACAAGTGAATCACACTCAGTGTTAAGGGGTACGTATCACTGATGTACACCTTCATTACAAGTGACTCACAGTACTAAGGGGTACGTATCACTGCTGTACACCTTCATTACAAGTGACTCACACTCAGTATTAAGGGGTACCGATCACTGCTGTACAACATTACAAGTGACTCACACTCGGTATTAAGGGGTATGTATCACTGCTGTACACCTTCATTGCAAGTGACTCACACTCAGTGTTAAGGGGTACGTATCACTGCTTTACACCTTCATTACAAGTGACTCACACTCAGTCTTAAGGGGTACCTATCTCTGCTGTACACCATTACAAGTAACTCACACTCATTATTAAGTGGTACGTATCACTGCTGTACACCTTCATTGCAAGTGACTCACACTCAGTGTTAAGGGGTACGTATCACTGCTTTACACCTTCATTACAAGTGACTCACACTCAGTCTTAAGGGGTACCTATCACTGCTGTACACCATTACAAGTAACTCACACTCATTATTAAGGGGTACGTATCACTGCTGTACACCTTCATTACAAGTGACTCACACTCAGTGTTAAGAGGTACACATCTCTGCTGAACACATTTCATTACTACAAAAAAGGCAACAGATATGACACTAAGTAGTCCTAATCTTGACAGAAACATTGTGCAGAGAAGAAATTACAATTAATTGAGACCAGCATCTTAATGTAAAATCATCTGGAGTATCTTAGTGGAGTCCTTTCTTAGTTTGTGGCTTGTTGTGACATGAGGGATTGTCTGTATCAGTGATGCTGGACACTGTACTGTCTACTATACAATGGAAATTTCTATCTTGCCATGAGAACTCTATGTATAGACAATTATATTGAAATATGTTGCAATATACTGCTGGGGAATGACTTTATAGGTCCATAGGTTCATACTAGGCTATCTGCCCTATGGGCATTTGCAAGCCTAGCCAGAGTGTGTTTGGCTTTTGCCCCCCATTTTAAATGTTTTACTATGCCCTTTTTCGAGGTTAGTTTACTGTGCCTCTGTCTAGCAGTGACACAGAAGTGATACCCGGGGTAAACCTACGATCTTCCATCCACTCGTCAAGATTTCTCTTGAAGAGAGTCAGTGAGGGACTCTGCCTAACTTGGACTGGGATTCTATTCCAGAGTAAAGGGAGCCTTTGGGTTATGAATCTGACCCTCCAGCATGTCCTATTTATTTCAGTGCTAAGGTTCAAGTCCCTCGAGCGCGTAGCTCATTGGGATTTGGATTTTCTGAGGTGCAGCATGTCCATTAATTCTGGGTTGGACATGGCTTTATACATAAGGCACAGATCGCCTCTAAGCAGGCGGTATGCAACCGAGTAGAGCTGGAGTTTCTTTAACCGGGCAGCATATGGCATCTATTTGAGCCCTTTGATCCTCTTGGTGAGGTACTTTTGGGGTCTTTCTATTTGCTGCAGGTGTCGGGTAAGGTACATCCCAAAAGGGGCATTGTATTCAATTATGGGTCTGATGAGGGATGAGTAAAGAGGCACAATGACCTCCCTTGATCTAGATGTGAATCCCTTCATGATTAGGTGGGCTATACAGAAGGTTTTTCTAACCACTTTGGACACGTGGTTGTCAAAAGAGAGATTGCTATCAACTTGAGTCCCCCAGTCCCTAATTTCTTCTTCTGTACTTAATGGATTACCACCTATGTGGTAATTTGTGGTCACTTTGTTTTTGCCAAAGAGGATGACTATACACGTTTTGGCATTTAGCTTGAGGCCATGGCTCTGGCACCAGTTATCTGTTTCTATGAGACCCTTTTGGAGGATGCTTGTGTCAGCTGGAGAGTCGATTATGGCGCCTAGTTTGCAGTCATCTGCGAACTTGTTCAGCCACAGTTCTCCTGTGTTGGCCTGTACCTCTGAGAAATATATACCGAACAAGAGAGGTCCCAGGACTGAGCCTTGTGGGACGCCACTTGTAACCGGTTTGGAGTCTGACATGGCTCCAGCAATTCTGACCATGTGGGTTCTGTCCTTGAGCCAGTTCGCAACCCATCTAGTGATATAGGGGTTTATATTTAAGCTGGAGAGCTTATCTATGATGCCCAAGTGGGGTATTGTATCGAAGGCTTTAACGAGGTCCAGGTAGGCTGTGTGGACCACCTTCCCCTCATCAATGGCCTTGGTGAATGTTTCAAAGAAATCAACCAGATTTAAGAGGCAGGATCTGCCCTTAACAAAGCCGTACTGGGTAGGATCCAGTGTCTGTAGGACCCAATATCTTTATTTATGAGTTCCATGATGATCCTCTCCGTAGCTTTGCAGACCAAGCTAGTCAGGCTTATGGGGCGATAGTTTCCAGGATCTGTTGAGACACCACCTTTGTGGAGAGGGACCACTGTTGCTGTACGCCATTCTTTGGGTACATATCCTGTAGTAAGGCTGAGATTGAACAGTAGCTTTATGTTTGGGTTCAGCTCTTCTTGGAGTTCATGTAGGACGCAGCCAGGGACACCGTCTGGTCCCATTGATGCTGTGTTTTTTGCTTTGGAGAGGGCGGCTCTCACCTGAGCATCTGAGATGTCAGGGGGGGCAGCACTCTACTGGGATAGATATTTGCTCTTTTGGGGGGGAGGGGGGGTTGCACTGAACCTGTCAGCCAGGATGTTGGCAATGTCTGTGGGTTCAGTATATTTTTTGTCATTTTGGACTAACTCTGAGCATATCTGGGAGTTTCCACCTCGGTTCCTAACATAACTAAAGAAAGCCTTGTGATTATCTTTAGTGTCCTGTGCAATTTTTCTCTCGAAGCTGGCCTCAGATGATTTTATGAGTGCCCGTAGTTTTTTGCTAATACTGATCAGAGATGCCTTCCCTTTTAGGGATTTTGCTCTATTGTGCAGTAGCTTCCTCCTTCTGTTGTATAGTTTATTTATAGCTGGGGTCCACCAGACAGGACACCTGCCCTTGGGGGATTAGGTCTTGGTTTTATTTGGGATTGCATGATCCATGCATTCCTGAAGGTGTTCATAGAATGCGTTTATAAAGGATTCTGCAGTCTGGGCCGTATTTTCCACAGGCCCGGGGGCTTTGAAGGATTCTACCTCGGTTTTGAGGAGTGTGAAGTTTGTTTTAGAGAAGTTTTTCACTGTGGTTTTCTGGGCAGGGGGTGGGGTCGGAATGTGGATATCCAGTGAGATTAATTTATGGCATAGTGTAGCATGTGTTCGTCAGATTCAATGTGTCAGAAGGCACTCGCAGAGCTGGTGGGAGGGCAGAATAATCACCAAAGTAAAGCCTGTGTCATGTGACTACATTAAAGTCCCTGGGACATCGAACCGATGAAGGTCTTCTCATGAAATGACAGTTTCCAACTTCAATGATCCCTTACATGTTTGAAAATGGAAGATATGAAGTATGAAGGAGAGAAAGCTGGTCGTAGTCAAAAACAAAATAAAACATGCACAACTCAGTACCGGACTGAACTGGGTCGGCTTTGAACACTCTGAATCTGATGGACACATGCTACACTATGCCAGAAATGAAACAGAAAGTAGAAATTGTGTCACTTTTATAATTAAAAAGAAGCTTACAAGGACTGCAATGAAATACAGTGCAGTCAGGGAATGCATAATATCTATTGACCTGTGAGATATACCCATTAACATGTTCACAGCTAATATATATGTACCGACAGAGGCAGACGTAGATGAAACTAATCAGTTCTATAAGCAAATATTTATTCTTATTTTTTTATTTATTGTTTTTATCAGGTTAGTCCCACAAGGCTAGAAGTCTCTTTTCAGGGGAGACCTGGGGTGGTATTTATACCATTAGGAGACATTTTTGGCCATATATCCCCCTTTAGGGAATGGCATTCCAGGCACTGCAAAGGTGTCAACATAAAATCCAGATGAAAAGCCCCCAGTATATGAAGTTAAAATGGTTCCAGAAAACACTGGTAACTTTTACAGATGCCTAGTATTAGAATATAATGTAGGTTCCAGAGTTACTAAGAATATTGTCAACAAAAATTGGAACATTCTGGGTAGCAAAGAAAAAAATTAGGAAAATGATAGGTAATGAACCCTCACTTGTATACAAGGGAGCAAAAAAACTCAAGGACTTGACAGAATGACCAAGGCAGATGTGAAAATTTAATCAAGAGAATAAAAGTAACTTAAGATGTGGGGCATGGAAAATGCTAGTACAACTGTGAAAATAATTTTTTGGTTTTACAAAATTCTGTAAAATCTATTATATGACCTGAAAAGACCATCTGTAATAACAAAAGGAACATTTACCTTGCATCATGTTCTGTATGTCCAGCATTTTACATTGGTAGAATGAAATGTGCACTTAAAAACATTTATGAACACATTTGTAACATGTTCAAGGGTAATATTAACAATGCCTTATTTAGGCATTTGTCAAAGTTTGTTTCCTTAAATCATGTTTTGTTTGTGATTTTAAAAAAAGTAAGCCTCAACCCCAGAATGTGCTTGGGAAGAGAAAATAGAACTCGGGGAGTTAAGCTAGCAGTTAAAACTGGATGCCTTGCACTTTCCTGGTTTAAATGATAACATTTCTCTCATCCTGATATTGAAGCAAAGGGCTGCAAACTGTAATTCTTTTCAATGTATCTGTTAGAAGTTTTGGCTTTTTATAAGTGATATACCTTTTAATATTCTTTATATTGCAATTAGTTGTAATTAATTATAGGCCATGTGATTAAGTGTAGCTATACAAACCCACAGATGTGGGTAAAGTGACTTCTTGTTCTAATGAAGTTCCGTTGTTGTACTCGGGAGGGACAAAAAGCATTTTAGCTTAAAACGAAGAAATGAGAAGTTTTGTACCAGCCAATAAAGGATTTCTTTATTTGTGTGTTCCTGTGGTTCACTATATTTATTCCTTCAGCACCGGTGCAATGTTTGATTATATTTGAGACCTGCGGTGGTATTTGTACTACTAGGGGAAACTTTTGGACAGGGCATCAGGGAGCTTCCCCTACTCTTTTCAGTAAGTGCCGTGACATCTTTTACATCCACCTGTGCTACCGCCAACATAAGTGGGTGGAGCCTCACTTTGATGTCTCATCTAAAGGATGAGAAATAGAAGCTGAAATTGATAGAATATGCAAAAAGGGTATGCTGGCAGTCATAAGCAATTGAAGTGCCAAAGTTAGGAACAAAGAAGGTCAAATGATTAGAAAATAAGGGCCTGGTAACAGAAATAAAACAGGAGAACAACTAGTACAGTTTTACAACACAAATAACCCATTAATTTCAAACACTTTTAGCAAAATAAGTGGTGACTGTGCACATCAACTTTCCCAACAGATTCCAGGAAATTAAATATCAGAACAAAAGCAAAACCTGGGAATGACTGTGATGTGATGATGTCAGATAATGCCAGCTGTGCCAGGGGAGTAGGGCAGTGCATAGCTAGCTGGAGTTTTGTAAAGAATTATGTCATTTGAATATCAAACTGATTTGTGCAGACACTTGTGTTAAAAATGTATTTGTAAAGCTGCTTGTGTTAAAAATGTAACAATAGTGGGTCCGGCTGCACAGAAAAGAAATATACAAGTATATCAGGCTGTATTGTTGTAACTGCTGTAAAGTATATACTTTAACAGAGGATACTGGAAGCGAAGGGATTAATCTCAGCCCAGCTAACTTTAAAAAATACCCAGAAACTAACTGACTTGGTTTAGGCCATACATTTATTTATTATTTATTTATTTATTTGTTTTACATTTGTTTACCGGGATATCCGACTGGATACATGTCCATTTTCAGCGGAGGCCCGGGGAGAAAAGCTCCACATAGACAAACTTACATAGATTACACAGAAGTTAGCAAACAATTATAAAAACAAAGTGATTATATATAATGGGTTAGTAGTGTTCCCTAGTAGGGACTGACAGTCCTCATGGACAATTAAAAGTAAGAGACATCAGACTGGAAGCAGAGCTTGGTGATGTAGTTACAAGTTATGATAATTGCAGAATATGCTTTTAGTTTATAACTTAATCAGAGTTGGTCCATGGGCATAGCCAATTCACTTTGAGATACTGTTTGAGGTTTTTCTGAAGAGACTTTTGGAGGATTGTAGGGTTATATAGTTTGGCAACGAATTCTAGGTTTTGACAATGAAGTTGGCAAACAGGGATTCACCAGCAGAGTTATTAGCTTTGTGGGTTTGGACCAATAGTTTATTGGCTGACCATAGGGATCTTAGGTTGCTATATGGCTTAATAATATTTTTAAGTGAGGGGGTATCCTCAGTGTGGTACAAAATGTTGTATGCTATTAAGAGTTGATTAAATTTAATTAAGCTGGGCAGTTCTAGCCACTCTAGTCATTTAAGGTTCTGGCAGTGGTGGGTTCTATAGGTGGAGCCAGTGGCGAATTTGGCAATATGATTGTAGCTATGGGACAGCTTACCTAGTTCGGATTTGTTGAGGTTTGAGAGTACAGGCGAGGCATATAAAAGAGAAAAGAGTAGGTGTGATCGGGCGATTGCAGTCCTAGCCAGTGGGGTTAAAAATGTCTTGTTTCTATACAGTGATCCAAGCTTCTTATTGGTGGTCTGTATGGTTTTGTTGACCTGTAGGTCAAATTTGAGATTATTGTCTATGATAACCCCTAGCAGTTTGGTGTGATTATCTGGGGAAATAGTAGTACCATTATTAGATGTGACAGAGAATGAAAGTGTGGTGGATCTACTAGTGAGAGAGAAGGGTAGACGTTTAGTTTTAATGGGTTTCAGAAGTAGGCATTGGTTGGTGAACCAGTTCTTGATAGTGTTAAATGTATTTTGGGTTAAGATTTACAAGTTGGATGGGGAAGTGGCTGAGCAGATGAGAGTGGAATCATCTGCGTATTGAATGCAGGTGGCTTTAGGGATAGCAGTGTGGAGGGTGTTGATAAAAATAGAGAAGAGTAGTGGACCTAGTATGGACCCTTGAGGGACACCAACTGTGAGAGGTAACTGGCTGGAGAGTTTGCCCTGCCATAGTACCGCCTGCTGTCTACCAGTCAGGTAGGAATGGAACCATTGGATAGCAGGCTTGTTTAGGGAAATAGATTTTAGTGAAAGAATGAGACATTCATGGTTGACCATGTCAAAGGCTTTTGATAGGTCAAGAAAGAGGGCAGAAGTTAGCCTATTGTCATTCCTGGTTTGGTTTATGGCAGTAGTAAAGGAAAGGAGGGCTGAGGTGGTGCTGTGGTGTGGCCTGAAACCATGCTGGGAGTCGGATAGTAAGTTATTCTGTGTAAGGTATTGCATTAGTTGCTTGTGTACACATTTCTCCATTATTTTGGCTAGTGGGGAAAGAATGGCAATGGGTCTATAGTTGGACATGTCTATTGAGCTACCACCTTTATGGCGTGGGATGACGTGAGATATTTTCCAGAGGGGGGGGTAGCATTTTCGGATAAGGTTCTGTTGATGAGGATAGATAAGGATATGCCATGGCATCTGCAGCTATCTGTAGGTACTCTGCAGGGAGGAGGTCAGCAGCGAGGGTGGTAGGTTTTAGTTTTTTAGAAGTGTTTTGATAAAACTAGTGGATATTGGTTGGAAGCTAAATTCCAGGTGATTATTAGGTAGATTAGGCATGTGGTTTAAGTTAGAGGGGGTTAGTTGATTTGCTAGGGATTGCATTGTTTCAGTGAAAAAGTTATTAAAGGCGGTAGCTATGGTCTCTAGCCGAGGTTGGGGTGGTGGAGAGACCTGGACAAAGTAGTTGATTTAAGCCTGCCCAGAACTTTTGAGGGTTGTTGTCGTGTTTTTGTAGGAGATTTTGGTAGAAGCTTTTTTTATCCAGTCAAATAGATTTTTTTGTATCAATCCTGAGTTGACGATATTTTAGATGGTCAAGTGGGGCTTTGGTTGTTCTCCAGCTGGCCCAGGCTCTGTTTCTAGTTTTGATTTTTGCTTTGGTATCTTTTGTGAGCCATGGTGCTGTATTTGATCTAGTTTTTATTGTACGTGCTGGAGCATGGGAATCAAGGATACTAAGGAATTTAGTGTTAAAGTGATCTATGGCCTCCTCTAATGTTAGATTTTTTTAGTTTTGACCAGTCAACAGCTTTTAATTTATTTTGGAATATAGCAGCATCAAAGTTTTTCCTGTTTTTAAATGTTTTATATTTGGGCTGGTGAGGGTTTCCTGCCTTATGTTTTATGATACAGGTTAGACAATGGTCGCTGAGGTCATCAGGGTACCAGCTGTGTACAGTTGGGGTTGGTTATTAACTAGGATCCAGACTAGGATACTTTCCTTGTTGGTTGGTTTGTTTTTCCTAGTGGGAGAGGTTATGGTCTGGTTAAACCCAGATAAGTTTATATGAGTGAGGGTGTGGTCAGAAGAGCAGGGGTGCCAGTCAGTGTTAAAATCACCAAGAACTATGGTTTCTTGGGGATAGGTAGTGGATAACCAGTAAAAGAGATATTCTAGGGTATTTAGGTTGTTGCCTGGTGGAATGTATGCACAGACGATGTTCAAGTGTTTGTTTTGGTTAATCTGTAGTTTGGTAATGAGGTGTTCTGCGTTATTGAATTGGGGAGGTTGAATGGTGTCTCTATTAATGGTTAGAGTATTTTTGTAAAGGACTGCTATCCCACCTCCTTTCCTTGTAGCACGGTCTAACCAGTGAATATTGTATCCTGGAGGTAGTATCTCATTGTGAGCAGTACTGGGTTTTAGCCAGGTTTCCGTAAGACACATAATGTCTGGGGAGTGGGTTGCTAGAAGGGCGTGTAGGTTGGGAATCTTATTGTTAATACTTCTAATATTTAGATGAAATGCTAGGATGGAACTAGTGGGCGTATTCATGGGTAGCTTGACTGTGGGGGTTGTGGTAGGGGAGTGGAGGTTATTGGGTGTGGGTGGGCATAAAAGATTCTATCTCACAGGTCTGAATGCAGCCAAAGACACAACCTCTGTGGAAATCCTTTTTGCAGGAAGGGTAGAAGTGCTGGAATTGTTTTATAGCTTCCAGATGCTGTATTAAGCCTTAACAAAGTTCTATATGTGTGTATTGTGACACATCTGTGCCAACTTCTGGCTCAGTTGCTAGTGAGAGGGTAGTGTGGGAACCACAGGTTCAGGTGACCAGATGTGATGTCATTATGTAGCCAGCACTGAAATTGTAGTCAGATACTAGTGAGAGATGTGATAGGAGCACTCAGCACTCTATTATTGGAACTGACAACAAAGACACTCATCCATTTCATCTTGCCTTGCTCTAGCAAGTAATTGGGGAATACTATTTATCAGTCACTTAAGAAAATGTAGTGAGATTAGCTGAATATTGTTTTTCTGTATTTGTCTGAATTTTTCCATCTGTGTTTTTATATTTCCTATGCATTGAAACTCTGGTGTTTATTGTGAATAGATATTCAGTATTGTCATATTTATTTTTTTTATTAAATATATCAAAACCTTTCACTGTGGCTGGTCTTTTTGAAGATATTTTAACCTTTGAGAACACTTGCACATTCCTGAAAGTCCTGCTGCTTGGAAACACTACTATTTGTATAACTATTTTTTTTACTAAGTATAACTGGGTACCCGGATAACAGCCTTAGAGAAGCTGGCTTTGGGGTGTTCTGGTGGTGGTATCTACCTTATAGTCTGGATAGAAGTGACATAGCGGGTAAATCTGTGCCATCTTTTCCCAGGTGTATGTGTGTGAAAATCAAATCTCAAAGTAAGTGTATGCGCGTGTGTGTGTGTGTGTGTGTGTGTGTGTGTGTGTGTGTGTGTGTGTGTGTGCGTGTGTGCATGTATGTGTCAGCAACTTAGAACAGGGATACAGAGCACTGATTTCACAAGGAGGGTGGTGGAGGCCTTGGCTTGGAACACCCAGCAGAAGACTCAACTCAGAGGCGGTCAGTGTGGAATCTTATTTCGGGCCTGGAGAGGAAGTGCAGCCCCAGGATGAGAGTGTGTATTTCTTGCATGCTCTTAAGGGAAGTTGTTCTTGGTGCAGAGAGCTGCATCTGAAAGTGCTATGAATGCCTATTCTTTTCGCAGTGAACATTCCCCACCACTGTCAGTGATGAGGATTGAGACTCCTTTATCACTGGCCCCAGAGGAAGGATGTCACATATTGGTGAGCAGTGGTGTGGATATTATTTGAACTTCTTTAGCCTGTAAGCAGTTGTCACTAAAGGTGTGTGTACTGTCAGCAGTCACAAGGTAAATATACAGAGTTTCATTTTTCACAACAGTTTTATTGACCTTTGTTAGTTTAGTTTAGTCAGGGAAAGCAGACAAAGATACCAGTGGGAGTATTATGGCAAGCTGACAAAGAACCAGTTGCCTAAGGTGTGCAAATCCAAAGGACTGGGCCATGCCAAAATGACTAAAGAGGAAATTATTTCAGCCTTAATCACAGCTGCAGCACAGACCAGAAACCAGGAAGCCAGCCTTAGCGAGCTTTTGCGCTTGTAATTTAAAGTCTGTCCTGTTTGTTGCATTTACCTGTCGAGTCTACACACTCAAGTGCGCTAGCCTGTGTTACATATTTATTGCACTTTCCTGCTGTTTATTGCAAAAAAGAAAAAAATATATCCTTGTTTCCCATCTTTCCTGACCTAGAGTAGTCCAAATACAAGCTTTGCTGTATTCTGGACTTTTGGAAAGTTCCTGTGTTGCCCATTTCCTTTCTTGGATAAAGGGAGGCTTCCTTGTTCACCAGTGGCAGTGGGGAGCTTGGAGCAGCCTATCTATCCCTGGAGGAGTGTTCCCAGCACAAGAATCTGGTAGTCTATTGGCCGTTTTGGGGCATTTTCTAGCTCTTTCAAGTCCCCCTGTATAAAACCTGTTTTAGCGCGGCTTTGCACAATTTTGCTCATAGTGCAGCAGCATCATTGGGTTTAAACCATTCTCGGCTCCACAAAGTCTGCTCTTCACTTTTTCCCTTACAACTGATCTAGTTCTCATAATAAACACCCTATTCCCACTCTAAAGCCTGGCACTTGCTCACTAAAGCAATTATATAAGTCAGCACTAAAAAATTAAAAGCACTACACCCTCACAAACTCCCCTTAAGTACTTTGTTCCCCATTGGCCCTTTTTTTCAATTATAAAGGAATTCCCAATACTATTCTAGCATGTCCAAAGGTCAGTTGTCAGTCTCATCTCTGGTCCAGCTGGTGAATCTGGGAATCTTGAGGCAATGTTATAACCGCCTCATGTATACAGACAACCCTCTCCTCCTCCCAACAAATTCCAACACATGTGAGAGATGCAACCATATAGCCAAACTGGAGGATAAACTCTCTCAACTCAGTACTGGCGTAACCAGTCAGGAGGAGAAGGAAACCACACTCACTACAATTCCAGTCTCACAAAGACCTACCAAGACAGCAAACCAAACACATAAGCACACAAAAACATACTCGGAGGCTCTAAATAAAAATCTGCCTAAGCAGCAGAGACCTCCAAAGCAGAGATCCAAGCAACCACTATCCCAAAACAAAACACATGCAACAAATAGCTCACAAAGCCAGTGTGCCGAACAGTCACAGCCCTTAAGGCTAAACAACACACCTGATACACTTGTAATAGGTGACTCTATCGTCAGGCACACTGACGTCCCGCTCACCAGGCTGAACAAGCAGAAGGCCATGGTGAGCTGCCTGTCAGGCACTAGGATCCGCCATATAACACAAGCACTCAGGTCACTCCAAGGCAAGTACAAATATGACTCAGTCATTGTCCATGCTGGTGTGAATGACCTGAGACGTACCTCCCTGGACTACATGAAAAGAGACATAGAGGAGCTCTCTGAGCATGTAGCCCAGGCCGGTATGACCCTGACCTTGAGTAGCATCTTACCTCACCAAGAATGATGCCACAATATGAAGACAAGATGATCAATTTCAACAATTGGCTTAAGTACTGGTGTCACTCAAAGGGGATCCAATGCTTGTCAGCCTGGGATGACATGCTCGACAAGCCAAGATGCTTCGATAGGGACGGCTTGCACCTGTCACCCCTGGGCTTTCGGATATTGGGAAAGGCTCTTGCTACCTCCATAGTGCCTTTATTAGGCAAGGCTCAAAAAACAAACCCAACTCCATAGGTATCACAAGGGATAAGAAACTAAGAGTAATGCTACTCAATGCCAGAAGTCTAAACCTCAAGATGCATGCACTCGAAACTCTCTTTAGCATGGAGAACATCGATATCTGTGCAGTAACAGAAACCTGGTTCAAGGCTCCTGAGAGCACCCCAGCACTACCAGGTTATACCTCATACCATGTTTTTCGGCACCAAAATAAATTTGGACCGAACCACAAAAGGAGGGGGAGTATCAATATTCGTCAAAGATACCCACACCTCCAGGTTGGTGGCACAGCACGAAGCATCAGAGACTATCCATGTGCAACTAACAGTGGGTAAAACTGCCTTCCAGTTTATAGCCTGCTACAGACCACCCTCCCAAACCCAGAAACCCCACTCGGCCTTCCTGAGAACACTGGAAAATATGAAGGTCTCTCCAAACACCATTATATTGGGCGACTTCAACTACCCTAACATAGACTGGGAGCATTACTCTAACTCCAACACCCTAGCCCAAAGGTTCCTAGAATTTATAAACTCAAATGCTATGGAACAACTTGTTGCCACTCCCACAAGAGGGGAAAACATACTGGACCTGATCATCACCAACATGGGGACTCTATGCTCCAGACCAGAAGTGTATCCCTCACTGGTAAGATCAGACCATAAACTAATCTCACTAGATATTCACATCCCGACCCCAGCCCCTGCCCAGAAAACCACAGTGAAAAACTTCTCTAAAGCAAATTTCACACTCCTCAAAACCGAGGTGAAATCCTTCAAAGCCCCCGGGCCTGTGGAAAATATGGACCAGACCGCAGAATCCGTTATAAACGCATTCTATGAACACCTTCAGGAATGCATGGATCATGCAATCCCAAATAAAACCAAGACCCAATCCTCCAAGGTTAGGCGTCCTGTCTGGTGGACCCCAGCCATAAACAAACTATACAATAGAAGGAGGAAGTTATTACATGATAGAGCAAAATCCCAAAAAGGGAAGGCATCTCTGATCAGTATTAGCAAAAAAACTACGGGCACTCATAAAATCGTCTAAGGCCAGCTTCAAGACAAAAATTGCACAGGACACTAAGGATAATCACAAGGCTTTCTTTAGTTATGTTAGGAACCTGGGTGGGAATTCCCAGATATGCTCAGAATTAGTCCAAAATGACAAAAAATACATCGAACCCACAGACACTGCCAACATCCTAGCTGACAGGTTCAGTGCAAACTTCTCCCCCCCTTCCCCACCAAAATGGCAAAAATATATCCCAGCAGAGTGCTGCCCCCCTGACATCTCAGATGCTCAGGTAAGAGCCGCCCTCTCCAAAGCCAAAAACACAGCATCAATGAGACCAGACTGTGTCCCGGGCTGCGTCCTACATGAACTCCAAGAAGAACTAAACCCAAACATAAAACTACTGTCAATCTCAGCCTTACTACAGGATATGTACCCAAAGAGTGGCGTACAGCAACAGTGGTCCCTCTCCACAAAGGTGGTGCCTCAATGGATCCTGGAAACTATCGCCCCATAAGCCTGACTAGCTTGGTCTGCAAAGCTATGGAAAGGATCATCATGGATCTCATAAATAAAGATATTGGGGACCTACAGACACTGGATCCTACCCAGTTCGGCATTGTTAAGGGCAGATCCTGTCTCTTAAACCTGGTCGATTTCTTTGAAACAGTCACCAAGGCCATTGACGAGGAGAAGGTGGTCCACACAGCCTACCTGGACCTTGCAAAAGCCTTCGATACAATACAATACTCGGGCATTATAGATAAGCTCACCAGCTTAAACATAAACTCCTATGTCACTAGATAGGTTGCAAACTGGCTCAAGGACAGAACCCACATGGTTAGAATTGCTGGAGCCATGTCAGACTCCAAACCAGTTACAAGTGGCATCACACAAGGCTCAGTCCTAGGACCTTTCTTGTTTGGTATATATTTCTCGGAGGTACAGGCTAACATGGAAGGACTGTGGCTGACCATTTTTGCAGATGACTGCAAACTGGGCGCCATAATCGACTCTCCAGCCGACACAAGCATCCTACAAAAGGGCCTCATAGAAACAGACAACTGGTGCCAGAGCCATGGCCTCAAGCTAAACACCAAAAAGTGTATAGTCATCCCCTTTGGCAAAAACAAAGTGCCCACAAATTACCACATAGGTGGTAATCCATTAAGTACGGAAGAAGTAATTAAGGACCTGGGTACCCAAGTTGATAGCAATCACTCATTTGACAACCACGTGGCCAAAGTTGTTAGAAAAACATTTTATATAGCCCACCTAATCATGAATGGATTCACATCTAGATCAGGGGAGGTCATCGTGCCTCTTTGCTCATCCCTCATCAGGCCCATGATTGAGTACAATGCCCCTTTTGGGATGTACCTTACCAGACACCTGCAGCAATTGGAATGACCCCAAAAGTACCTCACCAAGAGGATCAAAGGGCTCAAACAGATTCCATATGCTGCCCGGTTAAAGAAACTCCAGCTCTACTCAGTGGCATACCGCCTACTCAGCGGCAATCTGTGCCTGACATATAAAGCCATGTCCAACCCAGAATTAATGGACATGCTGCACCTCAGAAAATCCAAATCCCATCGAGCTACGCACTCGAGAGACTTGAACCTCAGCACTGAAAAAAATAGGACATGCTGGAGGGACAGATTCATAACTCTCTTCACTCTGGAATGAAATCCCAGTCAATGTTAGGCAGAGTCCCTCATTGACTCTCTTCAAGAGGAATCTTAATGAGTGGATGGGAAATTGTAAGTTTATCCCGGGTATCACTTCTGTGTCACTGTTAGACAGAGGCAGAGTATACTAACCTCGAAAAAGGGCATAGCAAAATTCATTTAAAATGGGTGGCGAAAGCCAAACACATTCTGGCTAGGCTTATAAATGCCCTAGGGCAGATAGCCTAGTATGAACCTATGAACCTATGAACAACCAGTCAAGTGATGGAGAAGTGCAGCTCTCAGAAACAGAACTTTCCTCATAGGACTTAAACATCCACCTGTAATTAAAGAAACTTCAACTGGAGGCAAAACGTGTGGAATTAGAATCAGCAGGGAGACTGCAGCATTTGGAGGCTGAAGAAAAAGAGAGACTGTGGCTTTTGGAGACCAACAAAAAATGAGAATCAGTGTCAACATGAGGGGGACATGCTAATCCTTCATTGGGAACATGGAGGTAAATGAGGAAGGAAATAACCAAACCCGATCCTTCAACGGGAATATAGAGATAATGAGGAAGGAAATAACCAAACCCGATCCTTCAATGGGATCATGGAGGTAATGAGGAAGGAAATAACCAAACCCAATCCTTCAATGGGAACATGGAGGTAATGAGGAAGGAAATAACAAACCCGATCCTTCAATGGGAATATGGAGGTAATGAGGAAGGAAATAACCAAACCTGATCCTTCAATGGGAATATGGAGGTAATGAGGAAGGAAATAACAAACCCAATCCTTCAATGGGAATATGGAGGTAATGAGGAAGGAAATAACCAAAACCGATCCTTCAATGGGAATATGGAGGTAATGAGGAAGAAAATAACCAAACCCGATCCTTCAATGGGAATATGGAAGTAATGAGGAAGAAAATAACCAAACCCGATCCTTCAATGGGATCATGGAGGTAATGAGGAAGGAAATAACCAAACCCAATCCTTCAATGGGAACATGGAGGTAATGAGGAAGGAAATAACAAACCCGATCCTTCAATGGGAATATGGAGGTAATGAGGAAGGAAATAACCAAACCCGATCCTTCAATGGGAATATGGAGGTAATGAGGAAGGAAATAACAAACCCAATCCTTCAATGGGAATATGGAGGTAATGAGGAAGGAAATAACCAAACCCAATCCTTCAATGGGAATATGGAGGTAAATGAGGAAGGAAATAACCAAACCCGATCCTTCAACGGGAATATGGAGGTAATGAGGAAGGAAATAACCAAAACCGATCCTTCAATGGGAATATGGAGGTAATGAGGAAGAAAATAACCAAACCCGATCCTTCAATGGGAATATGGAAGTAATGAGGAAGAAAATAACCAAACCCGATCCTTCAATGGGAATATGGAGGTAATGAGGAAGGAAATAACAAACCCAATCCTTCAACGGGAACATGGAGGTAATGATGAAGGAAATAACCAAACCCGATCCTTCAACTGGAATATGGAGGTAAATGAGGAAGGAAATAACCAAACCCGATCCTTCAACAGGAATATGGAGGTAATGAGGAAGGAAATAACCAAACCCGATCCTTCAACGGGAATATGGAGGTAATGATGAAGGAAATAACCAACCCAAGAAGCAACAAAGGGCAGTAAATGTCTTCCAGAGTATATAGAAGGTGGTAATTTTGATAGTTTTATTCATATATTTGAAATGGTACGTAGACAATATGGTGATGACCAAGGGCTCTGGGTATGGTTCCTGACCAGCTTACTCCATGGTAAAGCTGCAACTGCTGTTTATAAATTGTCTGATACTGACTATTTAAATTATGACAATGTTAAACAATGTTTATTGGAATGTTTTAAGTTAACACCTGAAGCTTGCAGAAACATGTTTCATGAGCATAGATGTAAGGCAGATGAAATTGTATGAGATTATATTGCTGAGCTAAGCACTTATTTCATAGGTGGGTGAGTGAGTGTCAAGTCACCACATTTGAAAGGCTGACAGACCTTTTGGTGAGGGAACAAGCCCTCAGCGCTTTGCCTGAAGAGATGAGAATTTGGTTGGCAGACCAGGAGTGTAACTCTGCAGATAAGCTAGGAAGAAAAAGGGGGATCTCTACTTAGCAAGCAGGACAGCAATGCACAAGAAGGGGATACCCAGTTCTGCACACGGATATAAGACAATCCATGGTGGACAGCCTAAACCACCCCAACAGAGTTCACCAGTAACAGGTTAACATATATGAATGGGGTAGTCAGTCTGTTTATAAGATGTTATGTGATCCTATCTCGCCTACATTCTGAATGATGGGTTCGGAGCCGATCCCTCGGCTCCGACTCGGCACGCTTATGCCAAAGAGCGAAGTCTCTTACTGGCTGAACTTACCATATCCCAGGATGCACCACTACCAGTCCCCCAGATCTCGTTTGCCGCTAACAAGTGAAGACGTGGTCTCGAGCTGGCTGAGTTAAGTAGTGATTATTTCACTAGTTTTTCTGTCAGGATTTTCTTCATTCTCTACAAAAAGCTGTTTTAACAGCTATTCTTGTGTTTTGAGTGTGTTTGACAAAATTCACTTGGTGAATTCTTGTGTTGTGAGTGTGGACTAGGAGTACCTCTTGTCTGGAAAGGCCTTTCCCGGTCTTTTTATTTGTAGGTTACTTCGGTTCTGTTCCAAGTCATATATATTTCTCTTCTTTAAAGAAGAACTAACTAAGAGAAATTATTACATTTACAGAGTTTGTGCTGTGTTTGACTAACTCTGAGTATTGCGAGTGATAACTGTAAGCCTATTCTAGGTGTGTCATCAGTGTTCTTTACAGTTACTTTCTGAAAATTTCTATAATGTCTCAAAATCCTAGGCCTTCGGGCTTCAAGAAATGTGTAAAATGTAGCTTCAAAATGTCCATCACGGACGATCACTCGCTATGTGTGTATTGCTTAGGGGCAAAGCATTTACAGGAATCATGTAGTGTATGTCACGCTTTTTCCTCAAGGGTCCTCCAGGAGAGGAAAAATAAATTAATTCTTAAGGGATTAATTAAACCTTCTTTCGAAGAAGCTTTGGCATCCTCTCCTTCTCCGGCCAAAAAGAAAAGGGCGTCGGCTCCGACCAGTCCGTCGGATCCGATCGCTAAGAAACAAAGGCAGGCCTCTCCTTCGGCTCCAAGGACTTCGGAGCCGAGGTCGGAACGGTCTGCCTCGATGCCACCAGTATCGACTCCTCTGGCTTCGGAGCCGATAGCTGGGGCATCGAGAGGCGGATCATCTTCGTCGGCTCCACTGCTCTCGGAGCCGACAAAGGTTGCCCGCTCAGACACTTCCTCCTCGGCGCCGAAGTCCACCTCGGCACCGATGGAATCTGGTGTGGGTATTCCCTCGGCGCCGATACTCATCGAGTCGCCTCGGAGCCGGTCCCCTAGCCCTTTGGGGCCGTTGGAGAGGCCGTCTCGGACCCGTTCTGTTTCCTCTCGGTCTTCGAGGATGTCAGATTCTGATATTGACAGGGTGCTCCAAAGACTGTTCCAGTCCCCAGTCTTCCAAAAATTTGTTTCGGTTCCGACCCAGTTGGCTTCGGAGCCGATGACCTTGGCCCACCCCATTGCCATTCCTCCTCCGACTGCTTCGGCTCCGTCGGAGCAGGTGCTGTTGGAGCCGATGGAGATCTCAGGGTCGGCTCCGACCCTTACTCCAACCCGGGCCTTCGGGTCCGAGTTTGGTACGCGGACGTCTTCGGCTGGACCCGGAGGTGATGTTTGGGACCTATGCTTTGGTTCGAGCCTCCCCTCGGTGCTTCGGACTGCGGGTCTTCCGTCGACTATCACGGCTCCGGGGACCGGACACTCCCAGGATTCTGGGGGTCCGGCTTTCAGAGCCATGAGGAGTGCCTTGGCCAAGTCCTCTTCGGCCATCTCCCCGGCTTTACCGGCACCTTCCCTAGGCGTGGAGACTGGGTCTTTGGCAGTTCCCCTGTCCGTAGTCAGCGGAGCCCCGGGGCCTGAGGTTACCCCAGTGGGGGTTCCCCTCCTCCTGAGGGTTCTTCTGAGCTGTCTTCGGAGGAACCTCCAAGGAAGAGATCGTGCAAGAGGAAGCACGTGGACTCCCCCGAGTCTATTACTTCAGACACTGATCTGGATGATGCAGAGGGGTCCCCGAAGTCGTCCTCGGATGATGTCTCCTTTGCAGACATCTTAGAGATCCTCAAACAACGAGGCGGCTGGATATCCAAACCCCCCTCTACTGACGAGTCAGTGCTCCTCAAGGCCTTTGGGGCTCAGCCCTCCGCCTCCTGGGTGTCTCCGCCCTTCGAGCTTCTGGATTTAGTTTGTCGAGGCGGGAACACCCAGATACCGTGGAACCAGTCCCTTCTCGTCCAAATAAATTTTGTCTGCTCCCCCCGAGAAGGAATTCCTCACTAAAGGCGTGGCTGTAGATGCCATGGTGGTGGCATCTGCTACACAACAGGACGTGGCAGAGGCTTCAACGTCCGTCCATCCTCCTAATAAGGAGTCTAGGAGTATGGATAGGTACGGGAAGCGCACCCTGACTTCAGCGGCCTTTACGTTAAGGTCTCTGAATTATTTGGCACATTTTACCAGGCTTCAGAGGGATCTGGTCAAGGAGTTGTCAGATTCCCTCTCGGGTAACCTACCTGAGCAGCTGGCCCAGTCGGTTAGCTCTCAGTTGGCTATCCTTACGTCAATCTCTAACTCGTCCATGAGGCTCATTTCCTATGCGGCCGAAGGCGGTAGGGCAGGCACAGGCGTGGCTCACGGAGACAAGCCTGGCTCCGCTGTGTCAGTTCGGAGGCCTTCAAGTCTTCCTTCGCCGACGCTCCTTTGATGGGTCCTCTTTGTTTGGACCCAAGGTTAAAGACACCCTTACCGCTGTGAGCAAGAGGGAAAAACTTTATCTGCCGTAGGTGCCCGTTATTCCACTCCCTTTCGGCCTTACCCCAAGGCTAAAGGAGGGGGGAAAATGTGGTTCCGCAAATCTCAAAAGTTTTTCTCTCAACAGCAGGAAGATTCCCCTTCCAGAGGCAGAGGACGGGGAAATTTTTCAGGGAGACGCCGTCCCAGAGGCGGCAGAGGGCCCCGCAATTCTGGAGACCGCGAGTCCTTTCGTGGCTCTTCAGCCTCCCACACGTCATGAGGGATTGCCCGGCTGTGCTGCTCCGGAGCCAGTCGGGTGTCGTTTTGCCAAGCACCTAAAAGCCTGGGAGTCTATCACTCAGGACAGATGGGTGCTTCGGATCATTGCCGGAGGTTACACCATCCCATTCACATACTCGCCCCCACCGTCCAAAAGAATCCCGGACCCACCACCCAGTCAAAGGGAAATGGCAGCCGCAGAAGCTTTAAAGCTGCTAGAAAAATCCAACCGGTCCCCACAGACCAGATCGGATCAGGAAATTACTCCAGGTTCTTTTTAGTGCCAAAAAAGACAGGGGACCTGAGACCAATATTGGATCTCAGCAGACTGAACCAATCCGTCACGAAATCCAAATTCGAATGGTCACGTTACAATCCATTCTCCCATTGTTGGAGAAGGATGTTTGGATGTGCTCCATAGACCTCAAGGACGCCTATTATCACATACCGATACATCAGGCGTCCAGGAGGTATCTGCGCTTCAGCCTGGGAGTCAGTCATTACCAATTTTGCGCTCTGCCCTTTGGTCTCACCACAGCCCCAGGGTGTTCACCAAGTGTTTGGCAGTAGTGACGGCTCACCTGAGAAGTCTTGGATTCCAAGTGTTTCCCTATCTCGACGACTGGCTCCTGACTGCCACCACCAGGCATCTACT
Source organism: Protopterus annectens (assembly GCF_019279795.1). Lineage (NCBI taxonomy): Eukaryota > Metazoa > Chordata > Ceratodontiformes > Protopteridae > Protopterus > Protopterus annectens. The sequence continues at coordinate 1,172,832,841 of NC_056737.1, read as the reverse complement.
AATGGACAACCTCAAAGCCACCATCTCCCTGGGTATTTCCCTGGGGATTACATTCAATTGGTCAAAGTCTGTCTTGCTGCCCTCTCAACGCATAAAGTTTATAGGAGCAGAGATAGACTCAAGATTGATGCACGTCTTTCTTCCTGCCGAAAGGATCCAAACTTTACAGGGCCAAGTTCAAGCTCTGATCTCGAGATCCAAAGCCCCAGCCAGGATGGTTCTTCAAGTTTTAGGCTCAATGTCTGCCACGGTTCTTTTAGTTCCTCTGGCAAGATTACACATGAGGATTCTTCAGTGGCTTTTGTCAACTCAATGGTCCTTTCAGGATCTTCCCCTCAATCACCACATCATGATTACGGAAATATGCAAAAGGGACCTTCGCTGGTGGCTTCAAACGTCCAATTTGGTTCAGGAAAACCCTTTGTTCTCCCCTCTCCAGTGGTTACCCTGACGACAGATGCCTCCCAGATAGGGTGGGGGGGCATTGTCTGGGCAGGCTAGTTCAGGGCTCCTGGCTTCCAGACGAAGCTCTTCTCCACATCAACGTGTTGGAGATGAGGGCTGTACTTCTATCCCTACAAGCCTTACACAAGTTTCTTCCTCAGGGCATCATCGCCATCCACACAGACAACATGTCGGTGGTTTGGTATCTGAACAAACAAGGAGGGACCAGATCATACCCCCTTTGCAGAGAGGCCATGAGAGTGTGGGAATGGGCTGTAGCTACCAACCGCTTCTTGGTAGCGACCCACATCCCGGGAAAGTCAAATATATTGGCAGACAAATTGAGCAGGACAATTCACTCTTCATAAATTGGATGTTCACAGGCAGTTACGCTTCTATTTAGACAGGACTCAGCAACTTCGTAAGTCAGACCAGTTGTTTGTGTCCTTCTCAGATAATAAACTGGGCCAAACCATCACAAAAGCTACTATCTCAAAATGGATCAGAGATTGCATAACTCAGACTTATTCTTCTTCGAATAAGCAACTTACAACATCTATCAAGGCTCATTCTACCAGAGCTATGGCTACTTCTATAGCTTTTCATTCCAAGCTCGCTATATCGGAAATCTGTGCTGCGGCTACTTGGTCCAATCCGCACACTTTCATTTCACACTACAAATTGGATGTGGCATCTAGAGGACGAGCTTCATTTGGTTCCACGGTACTCAGGAGTGTTTTCCAGTGAGCCACCCAGGATTCAGGTGCTAGGGACGCTGTCCCATCATTCAGAATGTAGGCGAGATAGGATCACATAACATCTTTTAGTTATGTACTCACCATAACTTCAGATGTTTGGGATCCATCTCGCCTACATTCCTAATACCCACCCTCCTTCCCCCTGCCTTGGAGATCAGAAGAGATTGAACGGTTTTGAGCTCTACTGTTTTATCTTGTTTCATCTGACGATGTTATATAAGCAGGGTGTGCATGTGTGCATGTATGCGGACAAACTAGATCTGGGGGACTGGTAGTGGTGCATCCTGGGATATGGTAAGCTCAGCCAGTAAGAGACTTCGCTCTTTGGCATAAGCGTGCCGAGTCGGAGCCGAGGGATCGGCTCCGAACCCATCATTCAGAATGTAGGCGAGATGGATCCCAAACATCTGAAGTTATGGTGAGTACCTAACTAAAAGTTTATTTAAGTTTAAGTTAAAAAGCTGCATTACTGATGTGTTTGTGTGTAATAAAGCTGCTTGAACTGAAACCAGCACCGCTTGCCTGCTTTATCCTGATCAGACAAGTGACATGGTGTCAGAACCAGGATTAAGGGAGAAACTTCTTCAAGTCATGAGGTGTAGAGTTAAAGGTGAAGGCAGACTAAGCTGGTTGAGTGAAACGGAGCTCAGACAAATGAAAAAGGCCAGAAATGAACTTTGGGTAACCAAAACTTGCACAAATGATTTATTGGGCACAAAAAATGAAATTGAGCATTTGTAAGGCACAAAACGCATTATTAATCAAATGAGTAGCACAGAAAGTATAGTTGTGTACACTTACCATAAATGTAGATGTTCGAGTGTACTCACTGTTGCAGTCACTACATTTGGGCAATCTGTTGGCAGATTGCCCTCAGTCGGCCTGAATACCAATGTCTTGGGTCCTGCATTGGTTGCTGTCTCCTCTTCCATGATGTCAGGTCATCAGGGGTATAAAACATGCAGCTCACGCCATTTTAATCAGTTTTTCTTGCCCCAGATGTCAGGTGCCCCCCAAATGGGAAGCAAAAATATATACATATATATATAAATACAAGTACTTTGGAACACAAAACATTTACCTTCATCTAAAAGCAAATATACCACAAAGGCTTTTGAGCATAGTGAAGGAAAGAAGAGGTATAATAAAAGAGAATAAAGGGGGCTGGCGGGTGTGTAACCCAGACTGCAACAGTAAATACACTCGAACATCTACATTTATGGTAAGTGTACACAACTGTACTATGTTGTTTGTGTTTCACTGTTGCAGTCATTACATTTGGGTAGAATCTCAAAGCTATGGGTGGGAGGATGGAGTTAAACAGCATTAGGAGCAGCTATAAGGCCCTGCAAGACTGCAATGGCAAAGCCTGCCCTGGATTTAGAAAAGAGAGGTCAGTGGTAATGCTTTGTGAATGTATGAACTGACCTCCAAGTAACAGCTTCTAGAATGTCTGTGGTAGGAACTCCTCTGAGAAAGGCTGCAGAAGTAGAAGCAGCCCTGGTGGAATGGGATCTGATCCCCTTGGGCACAGGTTTACCATGGTGCAAGTAGCAGAAACAAATACAATGGCTTATCCATTTTGAAATAGTCTGCTTTGATATAGCCTTCCCCTCTGTTCCTGCAGCAAATGCCACCAGTAGTTGCTCAGACTTTCTTACAGATTTTGTCCTGTTTAAGTAGAATCTTAGTTGTCTGTGTACATCCAATGAATGCAGAATCCGCTCCCCCTTGTTCTGCGGATTTGGGAAAAAGGATAGTAGGTGAATGGTCTGGTTAAGAGCCACACTGGATACCACCTTAGACATAAAAGAAGAATTGGTCGTGAGGGCCATCCTGTCCGGGTAAAAGATAATAAAAGGCTCCACTGCCATGAGAGCCTGTAGCTCTGAAACCCTTCTAGCTGAAGTGACTGCTAAAAGAAAGGTTGTCTTCCAAGAAAGAAATTTTATATCCGCAGTAGCAGCTGGTTCAAAAGGAGGTAGGGTGAGTTTTTCCAGCACAAAATTGAGGTCCCATGCTGGAGTCGGTGCACTCCTGGGAAGCCTTAAATTTTTGGCCTCTCTGAGGTACTGCTTTAGCAGGGGATGAGAAAAAAGAGGAGGGACTGTGTTGAAATGAGCCGAGATGGCAGAGGCATGGATTTTTACTGAAGAAAAAGATAGGCCCTTGTGAAGTATCTCAGTTAAGTATTGCAAAATCTTTGCTGTGTCTAATCCTTGTGCTTGGTTCCAAGCACAGAATCTTTTCCATTTATCAGCATATGATTTTCTAGTACTAGGCCTTCTAGCCTCCAAAATGACATCCATCACAGGTTTACTGAGAGATGTGATTGGTGAAATTAGTTGATTAGCCATGCTGCAAGATTCAGAGTTTGGAGCTGAGTGTGCGGAATTTGATAGTTCTGCTGAGACAATAGATGAGGTGCTTGAGGCAAGTACCATGGAGGAAGGTGTGACATATTCCTTAGAAGCAGGTACCAGTGTTGGTGAGGCCAATCTGGAGCAATCAGAATCATTTTTGTTTTTTCCTGTCTGACTTTTAGTAAAACCTTGGAGAGTAGAAGTAGAGGGGGAAAGGCATAAACTGAAAGGTTTTTCCAGCTGAAGGAGAGAGCATCCACTTTCCATGCTTTTTTGTGATGAGTTACTGTGCAGAATTTGTCCAACTGATAGTTTTGGGGAGAGTCAAATAGATCTATGTCTAGGCTCCCCCATTTTTGTGTTATCATGCTAAAGATTTGTGGATCCAGTTTCCATTCGTGTGGGTCCATAAGATTTCTGCTTAGGTCGTCTGCCAGAGTATTTTGCTTTCCTGGCAGGAATTGAGCTTGAAGATGTATTTGGTAAGTCAAGGCTGTGTTCCACAAGGCCATGGCTAGTCTGCAAAGGGGGTAGGAGTGGGTACCCCCCTGCTTGTTTATGTACCACATAACTGTGGTGTTGTCTGTCTTTATCAGTAGCTGTCCTGGATGAAGGAAGTCCTTGAAGGCTGTCAGAGCATTCTGTACAGCTAGCATTTCTTTCTGGTTGATATGTAGATGCATTTGATTTGGGCTCCATTTGCCCTGAATGCATCTCCCTGCCAGATGGGCCCCCCAAGCATAGTCTGATGCATCTGTAGTTAGGGTTTGGGTGGCAGGGGTAGAATGAATGACAGTCCCTTGTTTTGGTGACATGCTCCTGCCCACCAAAGGAACTCCTGTTGCAGGCAGGGAATGAGAAGAATCATTGTTTCCAGGCTGTGACAATGTTGACTCCATAAGCTTTTTAGGTACCATTGAAGTTTCCTCATATGTAGTCTTGCATATGGAGTTAGTAGAATTCAGGATGCCATGAACCCCAAAGCCTGCAGAATTTGCCTTGCAGATAGCTGGATTTTTGTTGCCACTTGTTTGAAGTATGTTGTCAATTGAAATTGTTTGTCTGGCGTGAGGTAAGCCATCTGGGCAGTTGTATTCAAGCTTGCAACCAAGAATGAAATTATTTGAGAGGGTACCAGTCGTGACTTATTTTCATTTACGGTGTACCCTAGGCATGCTAGAAGCCTTTTTTACAAATGCCAGATGCTGAAGAAGAGTGCCCTTGTCCTCTGCCTGAATGAGACAATCGTCCATAGATGGATAAATTTGAATGTTTCTTTGTCTGCAAAATGCAATTACTGGTGCCAGGCACTTTGTGAAGACCCTGGGCACAGTAGATAAGCCAAAGGGCAGTGCAGAGAACTGGTAATGCAAATAGCCTGCTTTGGTGGCAGGACAGGTAGCTTATATCCTTCTAAGTTGGGAACTGTTGACTGAGGGCTCAGTGTCTGTTATTCTAAAAGTGTATTAATTCTGGTTTAAGCACTTGGGCTTCATGCCATTTGTTTTACATTAAGAAGGTTTGTGGTCTGCACTGTAGTGGCAGAACAGGTAGATTACATCCTTCTAAGTTGGGAACTGCTGACTGAGGGCTCAGTGTCTGTTATTCTAAAAGTGTATTAATTCTGGTTTAAGCACTTGGGCTTCACGCCAGTTATTTTACATTAAAAGGGTTCGTGGTCTGCACTCTTGTGGGAGGAGAGGCTGGACTCTGCCCTTCTGAGCTGGGAATTTCTGGTTAAAGGCTTATAGTGCCTGCATATTTGAACTGCTTTTTACTGAAATTGGTACACCTTGTTTGCTGTAGCATAGACTAGATCCAGACCTGCTGAATCTAGCTTTGTTTGTATAACTTGAGCACTAATCCAGGCATTCTTTAAAGTATTCAATTGTATTTATTACTGCTTGGTAGTAACTTGATTAAAGTGTAGCTATCGTTCTAAGTCTTTTGGATTAAGCACTTGGGCTTCAGGCCAGTTATTTTACATTAAGAAGGTTCGTGGTCTGCACTCTTGTGGGAGGAGATGCTGGACTCTGCCCTTCTGAGCTGGGAATTTCTGGTTAAAGGCTTATAGTGCCTGCATATTTGAACTGTTTCTTACTGAAATTGGTACACCTTGTTTGCTGTAGCATAGACTAGATCCAGGCCTGCTGAATCTAGCTTTATTTGTATGCTGCTTGTTTGTTTGCTTGTTATTTCCCTGAAACGCTAATTCCACCTAAAACGCGGCTTTTCAGTGCTTCTGTGGATCCCTAGTGATATCTGCATTGCTTACTGTACTTATTTCCTTGTTTCACTTGAAAGAAAATTACTGTTTGTCGTTTTTGCATTTAAGTTACCTGAAACACATTGCATTTAAGTTACCTGGCACTTGCTCACTAAAGCAATTATATAAGTCAGCACTAAAATATTAAAAGCACTACACCCTCACAAACTCCCCTTGAGTACCTCATTCCCCATTGGACCTTTTTTTTCAATTATAAAGGAATTCCAAATACTATTCTAGCATGTCCAAAAGTCAGTTGTCAATCTCCTCTCCGGTCCAGCTGGTGAATCTCGGAATCTTGAGGCAATATTACAACTGCCTCATGTACACAGACAACCCTCTCCTCCTCCCAACAAATTCCAACACATGTGAGAGATGCAACCATATAGCCATACCGGAGGCTAAGCTCTCTCAACTCAGTACTGGAAAAAACAGTCAGGAGGAGAAGGAAACCACACTCACTACAATTCCAATCTCACATAGACCTACCATGACAGCAAACCAAACACATAAACACACAAAAACATACTCGGAGGCTCTAAATAAAAATCTGCCTAAGCAGCAGAGACCGCCAAAGCAGACAGCCAAGCAACCGCTACCTCAAAACAAAACTCGTGCAAACACATAGCTCACAAAGCCATTGTGCCGAACAGTCACAGCCCTTAAGGCTAAACAACACACCTGATACACTTGTAATAGGTGACTCTGTCGTCAGGCACACTGACGTCCCGCTCACCAGGCTGAACAAGGAGAAGGTCACGGTGAGCTGCCTGTTGGGCGCTAGGATCCGCCACATAACACAAGCACTCAGGTCACTCCAAGGCAAGTACAAATATGACTCAGTCATTGTCCATGCTGGTGTGAATGACCTGAGACGTACCTTCCTGGACTACATGAAAAGAGACATAGAGGAGCTCTCTGAGCATGTAGCCCAGGCCAGTTTGACCCTGACCTTGAGTAGCATCTTACCTCACCAAGAATGATGCCACAATATGAAGACAAGATGATCAATTTCAACAACTGGCTTAAGTATTGGTATCATTCAAAGGGGATCCAATGCCTGTCAGCCTGGTATGACATGCTCGACAAGCCACGATGCTTCGATAGGGATGGCTTGCACCTGTCACCCCTGGGCTTTCGGATATTGTCAAAGGCTCTTGCTACCCCCATAGTGCCTTTTTTAGGCAAGGCTCAAAAGACAAACCCACCTCCATAGGTATCACAAGGGATAAGAAACTAAGAGTAATGCTACTCAATGCCAGAAGTCTAAACCTCAAGATGCATGCACTCGAAACTCTCCTTAGCATGGAGAACATCGATATCTGTGCAGTAACAGAAACCTGGTTCAAGGCTCCCGAGAGCACCCCAGCACTACCAGGTTATACCTCATACCATGCTTTTTGGCCCCAAAACTTGGACCGTACTACAAAAGGAGGGGGAGTATCAATATTCGTCAAAGATACCCACACCTCCAGGTTGGTGGCACAGCACGAAGCATCAGAGACTATCCATGTGCAACTAACAGTGGGTAAAACTGCCTCCAAGTTTATAGCCTGCTACAGACCACCCTCCCAAACCCAGGAACCCCACTCGGCCTTCCTGAGAACACTGGAAAATATGAAGGTCTCTCCAAACACCATTATATTGGGCGACTTCAACTACCCAAACATAGACTGGGAGCATTACTCTAGCTCCAACACCCTAGCCCAAAGTTTCCTAGAAGTTATAAACTCAAATGCTATGGATTAACTTGTTACCACTCCCACAAGAGGGGAAAACATACTGGACCTGATCATCACCAACATGGGGACTCTATGCTCCAGACCAGAAGTGTATCCCTCACTGGTAAGATCAGACCATAAACTAATCTCACTGGATGTTCACATCCCAACTCCACCCCCTGCCCTGAAAACCACAGTGAAAAACTTCTCTAAAGCAAATTTCACACTCCTCAAAACTGAGGTGGAATCCTTCAAAGCCCCCGGGCCTGTGAAAAATATGGCCTAGACCGCAGAATCCTTTATAAATGCATTCTATGAACACCTTCAGGAATGCATGAATCATGCAATCCCAAACAAAAATCAAGATCTAATCCTCTAAAGGCAGACGTCCTGTCTGGTGGACCCCAGCCATAAACAAACTATACAATAGAAGTAGGAAGCTACTACATGATAGAGCAAAATCCCAAAAAGGGAAGGCATCTCTGATCATTATTAGCGAAAAACTACAGGCACTCATAAAATCGTCTAAGGCCAGATTCGAGAGAAAAATTGCACAGGATACTAAGGATAATCACAAGGCTTTCTTTAGTTATGTTAGGAACCTGGGTGGGAATCCCCAGATATGCTCAGAATTAGTCCAAAATGACAAAAAATACACTGAACCCACAGATATTGCCAACATCCTAGCTGACAGGTTCAGCGCAAATGTCCCCCCCCCCTCCCCACCAAAAGGGCAAATATTTATCCCAGCAGAGTGCTGCCCCCCTGACATCTCAGATGCTCAGGTAAGAGCTGCCCACTCCAAAGCAAAAAACACAGCATCAATGGGACCAGATGGTGTCCCGGGCTGCGTCCTACATGAACTCCAAGAAGAGCTAAACCCAAATATAAAACTACTGTTCAATCTCAGCCTTACTACATGATGTGTACCCAAAGAGTGGCGTACAGCAACAGTGGTCCCTCTCAACAAAGGTGGTGCCTCAACGGATCCTGTAAACTATCGCCCCATAAGCCTGACTAGCTTGGTCTGCAAAGCTATGGAAAGGATCATCATGGACCTCATAAATAAAGATATTGGGGACGTACAGACACTGTATCCTACCCCGTTCGGCTTTGTTAAGGGCAGATCCTGCCTCTTAAACCTGGTTGATTTCTTTGAAACAGTCACCAAGGCCATTGATGAGGGGAAGGTGGTCCACACAGCCTACCTGGACCTCGCAAAAGCCTTCGATACAATACCCCACTCGGGCATTATAGATAAGCTCACCAGCTTAAATATAAACCCCTATGTCACTAGATGGGTTGCAAACTGGCTCAAGGACAGAACCCACATGGTTAGAATTGCTGGAGCTATGTCAGACTCCAAACCAGTTACAAGTGGCATCCCCCAAGGCTCAGTCCTGGGACCTCTCTTGTTCAGTATATATTTCTCGGAGGTACAGGCCAATAAGGAAGGACTGTGGCTGACTAAGTTCACAGATGACTGCAAACTGGGTGCCATAATCGACTCTCCAGCCGACACAAGCATCCTCCAAAAGGGCATCATAGAAACAGACAACTGGTGCCAGAGCCACGGCCTCAAGCTAAATGCCAAAAAGTGTATAGTCATCCCCTTTGGCAAAAACAAATTGCCCACAAATTACCACATAGGTGGTAATCCATTAAGTACAGAAGAAGTAATTAGGGACCTGCGGACCCAAGTTGATAGCAATCTCTCATTTGACAACCACGTGGCCAAAGTGGTTAGAAAAACATTTTATATAGCCCACCTAATCATGAAGGGATTCACATCTAGATCAGGGGAGGTCATCGTGCCTCTTTACTCATCCCTCATCAGGCCCATAATTGAGTACAATGTCCCTTTTGGGATGTACCTTACCACATACCTGCAGCAACTGGAAAAACCCCAAAAGTACCTCACCAAGAGGATCATAGGGCTCAAACAGATGCCATATGCTGCCCGGTTAAAGAAACTCCAGCTCTACTCAGTGGCATACCACCTGCTCAGAGGCGATCTGTGCCTGACGTATAATGCCATGTCCAACGCAGAATTAATGGACATGCTGCACCTCAGAAAATCCAAATCCCATCGAGCTACGCACTCGAGAGACTTGAACCTCAGCACTGAAATAAATAGGACACGCTGGAGGGACAGATTCATAACTCAAAGGCTCCCTTCACTCTGGAATAAAATCCCAGTCCAGGTTAGGCAGAGTCCCTCATTGACCCTCTTCAAGAGGAATCTTGATGAGTGGATGGGAGATCGTAGGTTTACCCTGGGTATCACTTCTGTGTCACTGTTAGACAGAGGCACAGTATACTAACCTCGAAAAAGGGCATAGCAAAATTAATTTAAAATGGGTGGCGAAAGCCAAACACACTCTGGCTAGGCTTATAAATGCCCTAAGGCAGATAGCCTAGTATGAACCTATGAACCTATGAAGCGGAGGTATCTTCTGCAAGATTCCCTGATTGGGATATGCAGGTATGCCTCTTTTAAGTCTAGAGTTACCAACAAGGCATTCTTGCCTAGCATAGGTAGTAGCTGTTGTAAAGTCAGCATTTTGAATTTTGGAATGTCCAGGAAAGTATTTAGAAGGGATAAGTCCAGAACTGGATGCCATGATTTGTCTTTTCTGGGTACCAGGAAAAGTCTTGAATAAAACCCTTGTCCTTCTTCCTTTTCTGGTACTGGTTGAATAGCCCCCATATCCATGAGGGACAGGACTTGTTTCTGGGTCTCTGCCCACTGATTTGGTGGCAGATCTGGCATCCGTTTGGAATTGGCAATGTGTGGAAATGAAATCTGTACCCCTGGGATACTATATTTAAGACCCACTTATCCTGGGTAATTAGATGCCAATTTTGAGCATGAAGTGCTAGTTTTCCCCCCAAAGGGGCTGCCAAAAGATAAGTGCTTGGAGATGGCAGAGGAAAGTCATTGAGACTGTTTACTGTAGGGTGGTGCTTTGCTACCTCCTGATTTGGAGGTGGAGGCACCCCATTGTTTTGACCTGTAAGATCCTTGTGACTGAAATATGGCGCCTTTGGAGTGTCTGGGTTTGGCCTGAGCAGCTCTGTTGGACAACTGGAAAGGACCAATTCTTAGTAGGCCAGTGTCTACTGAACCTGGGTGGCTGCACTTGCAAGAAATCTTTTACAGTTTGCATAGATTTAGCTTTATCTTCCATCTTTTTTAAAACCTCTTCTGCCTTATTACCAAACAGAATGTCCTGCTGTAAAGGAGCATCCAACAATTTAGCTTTAACATGATCAGGAAGATTTTGCTCCTTGAGCCAAGCATGCCTTCTTATCACAGATCCAGTTATGGCAGCCCTGCAAGAGGCCTCCAAGGAATCAAAACCACATTGCAAAGTATGCTTTCCAACCTGTTCTGCTAAATGCAATAAATCCTGTAACTCTTTATTTTCCACACAATCAGAAATCAACATCATTTTCTGTTTCAGTAAGCCCATAACATGCTGTTGATATTTAAGTATATGAAACTGGCAGCTTAAAGCCCTGATTGCCAAGGTTGCAGACGTATAAACCTTCTTACCCCATCAATCTCTATCTGAAGGGGTAGGATTTTTGGCTGTAGAAGCCTTAACACCCTTGGGACCCTGAGAAATAGTTTCAGGGTCAGCAGCAGGATTTTTGAAAATAAATTTGTGGGCGTCAGGAACCCTGTAATATCTGTCTGGCTTACTAGGAGCCGGAGGCAGGGAATCAGGAGTCATGCTTGATCCAGAGAAAACATCATCAACAATGTCTAATACAGGAGGAATAGCCAAAGGCCTATGCTGAGGAAGAAGAAAAAAATCCCTAAGCCTCTTTTTGAATTATGAGAAGTCCTGACTCTCCCAATGGAAATGTTCCCTTAAAGTATGCAAAGTCTCATCAAAATAGAACTCCTAAGGAGGAAAAGCAGAAGGGATGGATTCCTCTGCATCAGAGTCCTCATAAGGTGGGATAGAATATTCCTGATCAGAAGAGGAGTCAGAAAAAATGGAAACCTGATCTGAAGATTCATAATCTGTGCCTTGCCTAGGCCTCTTAGCAGGGGGGTTGGGAACCCCTATCCTCAGCCATTTTGATCATTTGATTTTTAGGCATAGGGGCCTGAGCACATGGCTCATGCATCGGATTTTTAGACATAGAAGTAGGTTTTGGCCTAGTTTTTGATGATGGTGTCGGTTTAATATACAAATGTTGAGGCCTGAAAACACCCTCAGAAGCCAGTGCCTGCTCAGTGGATCTAGACCCATCCAAGCGAGAGACATCCGCGGGTTCAATACTTGCAGAATCTCTTGGCATACCAGACTCTGAATGTGTCTCGGTAGAGGCCTGCAACTCAAAAGTAGCGGGCATCAGGACCTGCGAAAGCGCCTCACTGAGTACCGTAGAACCGGCGACAGGCTTAGGAGAAGCTTCATCGTCAGTTTTGGACCTCAACGGTCTGTCTCTGTCTTTTTCCTTCCATTTTTTGTGAATTCCGGTAGTCGGATTGGTAACTGACGACATTTCAGGATAGTTAAATCTTGAACCAAAGTATTTAGAAGCAAAAATATACCGACGCTTAATAGTGCGTTGGTTAAATTTAGCACAAAACCGACAGCAAGGCACGTTGTGATCAGGGCCTAGGCAAGGAATACAGTACAAATGAAAATCCTTATGAGGTATTTGCTTCCCACAAGTAATACAGTTATTAACTTACTGACATCAGTAAGGAGCATGAAAAAGTTTCCCCAATGGGGTACTTAGCTTTAGTTTGAAGACTTCGGTTCTGAAACTCGAAAACAAAACTTTCAGGAGTTGACCGACTGGCACTTGCGAAATGCTTCTGCTTCGGGCACCGCATGGCAAGAAAGACTGATTAAAATGTTGTCAGTTGCATGTTTTATACCCCTGATGACCTGACATCATGAAAGAGGAGACAGCAACCGATGCAGGACCCAAGACTTTGTTATTCAGGCTGACTGAGGGCAACCTGACAGCAGATTACCCAAATGTAATGACTGCAACAGTGAAACACGAAGAACATCATATTTTTAATCAAACAATAGGTACAAAATGCATTATTAATTAAAGAAAATGTTTGAAACTATGACATTTGATAAAACTAGCAGTGATATTCATATGGGGCTCAGAATTATCTTTGGTTTGCATCATGAGCATGTTTGAAGTAGAACGGGCACAAGAAAAGTATAATGAGCATGATAAGAGATTAAAAGGGCATAAGGAGTACAATAAAAGGGCAATTAAGCTTAAAGAGCAATCTGCATGCTTTTTAGTAAAATACTGTGTTTTGGGCATAAACTACTATGTCACATTGACTAAAGCCATTCAGTTTGCTGTGTGCAAAGTACAGTTATATTCTAAAGTGTAGTCAAAGTGCAGCCATTTTGAAAGTTTCTTGTGCTGTCTACATTTATTCACAGTGTCACCATTTCTAAGTGTTTCTTACACTGTACAGAGTTATTTCACAAATTATGGCTATTTTGAAAGGTTCTACTACTGTGCACAGTTTATTTGCAAAGTGCATTCACCTTGATGTGTTTCTTACTCTGAGCTTTCTCTGCTGTGTACAGTTTATTTCCAAAGTACAGTAATTCTGAAGTATTTCATACACTGATAAGGACTGGTTTCACAAAGTACAGTGATTTATTTATTTATTTTATTTATTTTACATTTGTTAACCGGGAGAGTCCGACTGGATACATGTCCATTTTCAGCGGAGGCCCGGGGAGAAAAGCTCCAAGTACATAACAGACATATGAACATTGTTAATGCAAAAAAAGGAAGATAGTTGAGTTCTAAATACAATATAAAGATACATCACATCTTGGGAAAAAAAAACAACAGCAGCATATAAAAAAACATAGGTCAGTTACAAAGGCGAGGCGCCTTGTTAAAAAGCGGTTAAGGATAGTGAGGTAAGAGAAGGGTAAATTATAGTGGTTAATCAGGTTTGGAACAGGGACATTGCCAGAGAGTATTGAGATGGGGTTTAAGCTTTTTTTTGAATTGTAGGAGTGAGGGTTCTGAGGTGAGCATGGTCGGTAGGAGTTCCACATTTTACCTACAAAGTTTGAGAATAGAGAATCCCCAGCAGAATTATTGGCTTTGGTAGTTTGAGCTAAGATCTTATTGGAGGAGCGTAAAGATTGCAGGTTAATATAGGGGTGAATGATGTTTTTCAGAGCTGGTGTTTACTCTGGGTGATACAGTATCTGGTGAGCCGTTTTGAGTTGGTTGAAATGGAGTTGGCTGGAAAACTCTAACCACCCTAGTTGCTTCAAGTTAGTGCAGTGCTGCGTTCTAAAGGTGGAATTTGTGGCAAATCTAGCTATGTGATTGTAACAAGAAGTAAGTTTGTTAAGGGTTGTCTTGTTTAGGTTTGTAAAGAGGGGGGAGGCATAGAAAAGAGTTGATAGTAGGTGTGTGCTGGCAATTGTAATTTTAGCGTGAGGAGTGAGAAAGTGTTTTACTTTATAGAGAGAGCCAAGCTTTTTATTGACGGTTTTGATGGTAAGATTGAAATGGGTGTCAAATTTAAGGGAGTTATCAATGGTAACACCTAATAGCTTAGTGTGAGCTTCTGGTGATATAGTGATTCCATTGGAGGATGTAATAGAGAAGGTGGGGGGAAGAGTCTTGTTAGTGGGTGAGAAAGTAAGTAGTTTTGTTTTGTTGGGGTTGAGAACTAGTTGTCGACTTGATATTTGTGTTCTTGTGCTATGGAGACTTATTTTTGCAAAGTGCAGTTATTTCAAAGTGTTTGTTGTGCTATTGGGCATAACTACAAGTTCTGGCACATATATATTTATGTGTGTATGTTCGTATATAATTTCAAGCATCTTCACTACTGTTTGTTGATATGGCAGAGGCATTTCGGAGACCTAGCCCACTTGTGTTTGATCATAATATAGCAGAGAATTGGAGAGTATTTGAGCAGGAATATATTTTCATGCAAGCAGCTTTTTCTGATAAAGATGCACATACAAGGGCATTTATTTTTCTTAACTTAGCTGGGTGAGAGGCTATTGAAAGAGAGCATGCATTTGTGTATGCTCCAGCAGTATATGCAGAAGAGGTGGAAAGAGCCATGTTGTGGTACCAGCTGAATCAAGAGAGGAACTAGAGTGCTTGAAACATACATTTAGAGAAATGTGCAACCCCCAGACAAATGTTACATTAGAGAGACACTTATTTTATACAAGAGACCAAAAGCCAGGTGAAACTTTTGCAGCTTACATCACTGACTTGAGAAATAAAGCCAAAATGTGTAGATTTGGTGACTTGAAAGATAAGTTAATAAAGGATAGGCTTATGTGTGATGTTAATAGTGCTACAGTGAGAAAGATTTTGCTTTGTTACAATAGTTTAATGTTAAGCAAAGCCACAGAGATTTGTCAAATCCATGAGCTCACAGAAAGGCACACAGTTATGCTGGCAAGTGATAAAAGCATTGTTTCAACAGCCTCTAGAGCAAGCGTAGAGAGCATGCAGCACATGACAAGCAGAAACAGCCTAAGCACATGGTAGCTGCAACCCCTGTGAGATTTCCTGGGAAGAGCCATAGCTTTCTAGAAAGTTCCAAGACTAGCTCAGTAAAAAGGGCATGCTCAGTGCAGTACAAGGGTGAGTCAACAAAACCCAAGTCAAGTCTTATTGTTAGCTGTTGTAATTGCGGTGCTAATCATGAGCCCAAAAGACAGAGGTGCTTAGCATTTGGTCAGCAATGCCACAAGTGTAAAAAATGGAATAACTTTCAAATGTTTTGTAAATCAAGCAAGCCCCATTCACTTATTAAGAATGATCACTCACAAAAGCAAGTTGATTATGGCTGCAACCCTACTTTCTATGTAGATGGTGTATCAGTGGTCAGTGAAAAGGTTAATGCAGTAGATTTACTGGCAAAGAATGAATATTTTGTATTGTCTTGATCAATGGTAAACCCACAGAGCTCAAAGTAGACACTGGTTCAAAGTGTAATGTAATGTCAGCAGAAACATTTTTAAGTGAGGGCTGGTGAGCAACTTTTATTTGGCCAATTGTACAAAGCTTGTTGCTTATGGAGGTGAAGAGATTCAAACCAAAGGCTCAGTAGTGCTTTCATGCTATTCGGCTGGGAATAGTTACAGCTTGCAATTTTATGTAGTCCAAAGAACTGTGCAGTCATTATTAGGTCTCAGAGACAGTTTGAGAATCAAACGGCTTTCTTTTACCAAAGAAGTCCGTCATGTAAGCACATGTTCTGGTTCTACCTTTACTGATGCTATTTTCTCAGAGTATGCTGGTGTTTTGATGACAAGTTAGGCAAACTTCCAGTTGTGTACTCCATGAAAGTAGACCCAGAGGTCAGTCCAGTAGTTAGACAAGCAAGGAGAGTTCCAATAGCTATGCAGGACAAAGTCAAGGTCCAGTTAGACAAAACGGTGCAGCAAGGAGTGATTTGTCCAGTTACATGACCAACTGAGTGGGTGTCTTCCATGGTAGCTGCTCATAAGAAAAATTCAGATGAAATCAGAATATGCATTGACCCAAGAGACTTGAACAAGGCATTAAAAAGGCCTCATCATCCTATGCATACAGTCGAAGAGATTGCTACCCTCATGTCAAATGCCACTGTTTTTTTGTCTTAGATGCAAAGAGTTCATTTTGGAAAGTAATGCTTAATCACAAATGTTCACTGCTGACTACATTCTGTACCCCATTTGGTAGATGCAGATTCCTCAGGATGCCTTTTGGAATAAATTCTGCCAGAGAAGTCTTTCAGCATGCAATGGAGCAAATTGTTTCAGGCTATCCATGTGCAACAATAGTTGATGATTTACTGGTTGGAGCCAATGGTGAAGCAGAGCATGACAGAAACTTCATGAAAGTTCTGGACCGAGCATATGAAGGTATATTTAAAGCTTAATCCTCTGAAATGTAAATTCAGATTATCAGAAGTTACTTATGTATGTCATCTGTTTACCAGCACAGGCCTACAACCAGACCCTTCTGAACAAGCAGCCATTCTTGAGATGCCAGCTCCAGACAATGGCTAAGCCCTACAGAATTTTCTTGGTATGGTTAGCTATTTGGGCATATTTATCCCTGACTTTAGTGAGTTATCAGCACCTTTAAGAGAGCTGACATGCAAAAATATTGCCTGGTCATGGTTAGAACAACACCAGAAAGCATTTGATAACCTCAAACAGCAAATTGTCAACCTGCCTAAATTAAGGTACTATAATGTCTACAAACTAGTAGTTCTTTCCTGTGATGCTTCAAAGTTCGGTCTTGGTGCAGTTATTCTTCAAGAGGGTAGACATGCTGCCTATACATCTAGAACTATTATCCAAACTGAAATTCAGCATGCTCAAATCGAGAAGGAACTTTTGGCAATTGTGTTCACATGTTCGAAGTTCCATGATTACATTTATGGCTGAGCTATACAGACAGAAACTGACCATCACCTCTAGTCACTACTTTAAAGAAGCCTATGCATTCAGCTCCAGCAAGACTACAAAGAATGATGTTTAAATTGCAAAAGCATAATCTCAAAATGGTCTGTACAAAAGGAAAACTTCTTTATCTGGCTGATACCTTATCCAGATCACCCAGAAATACCACGGAACAACTTGATGCAGAGAATTTAGACTTTGATGTCATGGAAGTGCGTAATTTTTCTACCACAAGACATGATCTGGAGCTTCTATTTTAGACCGACGACTATGTGAAGATCATACCCAGGAACCAGCACTTGATTTTGGATGCAAAAAGCAGGGCCCCTCGGTCAGAAATCATCAGAGGAAAAAGAAGCTTAGCAGAATCGCGTTATACAAAGCAGCTAATTCTACTGCTTCACCCAGTGTCTATTTTCCCGACTGTGAAACCTACTCTACTCTACGAGGGTACCTAATACCAACTACCTTAAAAGTCTCTGGACCCTTGCAGTCCTCTTCAAACCCACCTCCTCAAGATTCAAAAAGAGTATGTCTACATAATTTTGATGGTAGTTTTGACCTATTTTTACCCGGTGCAGTTTCGTTTGCTCCCAGCTAAGCCTGCCAGCAGCAGCCCCCCCCCCCCTCTAGGTATCCCACAGACCACAACTAAACTTACAGTACTGGTATATTGCCTCCCTTACTCTTCCTATTCTCACTTTCTCACTCCTATTCCTTTTCATTTTTGTAGTGCTCTGTGACCCTCTCCTCCTTACACTGCCTAACTCTACCCTTCTATCTGCCAGCTCTCTCTGCTACTTTTCCTTCCTCTCAGGTCATTGTGATTAGCTCTTCTATCTCTCCCTTTCACTTTTTGTATTACCCTGTGTGACTTTATCTGGTTTCTTTCTTTCTTCCTGCATACCTAATTTCCCCAGTGACTACTTTCTTACAGCTTGTTGTTGCTTGTCTCCAGCTCCTAGCGCTGTTCTTGTACCTTACTCTGTTCCCCTCAGGAAAGCCTCTATCTCATTTCTATTCTTACCTCTACCCATTAACTCTAATGTGAAGCCTGTTTCTCTATGTTCTTTCCCCTGCTTTACAAGTTACTTCCCATTTCATTTCTGTCTCACTCCTTACTCTTATATTTCCACTATATTCTCTCTTTACAAACTAACTGGTGTCTCAGCTCCTTAGCTGGACTGATTGCCTCTCCCATGTCTGTTTCTGCCCGCTTGCTCCCCTCCATACTTCCCTTTTGCTATCCTACCTTTGCTCCCACCTACTCTATGCTCCTCCCCCTCCTAGGTACTTCCTTTGCGAGGTGTTATAATCCCTCCTTATCCCCAGGGCGCCATCTTTAACTTAGCTCACCTCGCTGCTGCTGTGCGACTGTAACTGTGTGCTCCTAGCTGCAATTAGGTACTGTAATATTCTGTATTTGTTGCTTTTCTGTGCATTTGTCTTTAAACTATTTTGGGTAACCTATTATCCCTTTTGAACGGAACTGTATCTGGCACTCGATGTCTACCCATTTGATGTAATTTGAGTGCATGTTTCCGTAGCCATGCGGTGGATGTACTAGCTAACTGACCATCCACACTGTTAGCTTTGTCACTATGCTGTTGCCTTTAGTGCGACCACTGTTCACAATCGGACTCTAATGACTATAACATATATTTAATTACGCTGCTACTCTAGAGCAATTTTGGCTACTGATTGCTATGTTTTTGATGTCGTCTTTCATGCGGCAGCTGTTTTTAACCTTTCATATGATGTTCTAACAAATGTTGAGCGTCGTTGCCTCTGTAGAGCTTTTTTAGCTGTAAACTGCTTCTGGATTTATGTAATACTGATGCTGGTACTTTAATTTGTTCTATCGCTGTGGTTTATACACTCCCCTGTCTACAGCGGACCTAGCTAGTCGTAACTTAAACATAGAAGGGCTATACAGCGTTAGCGTGTCAGCCTTATTTGTCTTTTTTCTTTTTTCATGTCCAACAGCACTCGCAGCGTTATTTTGTTATACCCATGACTGAGTACATTCCTTACTTACACATAGAGCAACCTTGTAATTTTAGGGCTTCTAGTGTTGTAGGTTTTACCAAGGCTATTTCTTTTCAGTGACATTAGCGGGAAACATATAGCGCCTTGTTCAGCGTTTCAATTCGAGGCTACTCAGTGCCTCCAGGACCCCATACAGATGCTTCAGGGGACCTACCTTGTCTAAGGCCTAGTCCTTTTACTGTTAATTTTTTAGTAGTGTTTTTAATGCACTCTGGGTACCGAGGGAAGGTTTAAATAGTGCCCTTTCAAGTGCAAACTGGGCTCGGGTCTTACCTGCTACTGGGCCTCCCTACACTTAGCGCAATTCCTTATCTTACAATATGGATCCTTGGGCAAGCCCCATGCTATCCCTATGCCTTTAGATGGAGTATATATGCTTTACTTAACAGTGTCTTTTTGAACCAAACTGCTGCAATATTTCTACTGTTGAAATGCATATGTTTAACTGGTGTAATTCTTAACTGGGTATCTATGCATTGTGTTTCTGCCATGGCTTATACTGTTTGTAAAGTGCTACATATTGGTACAGTTGATTTGAATACTGTTCCTGTGAACTTGGCTACAGCTTTATTTTGATAGTTACTGCATTATTTGTGTACCTGGCTACAGCTTTATTTTGATAAGTTACTGCATTTTTTTTGTGTATTTTTAACACTTTTGTATTCTCTCCCTCAATTTCTACTGTACCAGCTAATTCTACTGCTTCACCCAGTGTCTATTTTCCCGACTGTGAAACCTACTCTACTCTACGAGGGTACCTAATACCAACTACCTTAAAAGTCTCTGGACCCTTGCACTCCTCTTCAAACCCACCTCCTCAAGATTCAAAAAGAGTATGTCTACATAATTTTGATGGTAGTTTTGACCTATTTTTACCCGGTGCAGTTTCATTTGCTCCCAGCTAAGCCTGCCAGCAGCAGCCGCCCCCCCCTCTAGGTATCCCACAGACCACAACTAAACTTACAGTACTGGTATATTGCCTCCCTTACTCTTCCTATTCTCACTTTCTCACTCCTATTCCTTTTCATTTTTGTAGTGCTCTGTGACCCTCTCCTCCTTACACTGCCTAACTCTACCCTTCTATCTGCCAGCTCTCTCTGCTACTTTTCCTTCCTCTCAGGTCATTGTGATTAGCTCTTCTATCTCTCCCTTTCACTTTTTGTATTACCCTGTGTGACTTTATCTGGTTTCTTTCTTTCTTCCTGCATACCTAATTTTCCCAGTGACTACTTTCTTACAGCTTGTTGTTGCTTGTCTCCAGCTCCTAGCGCTGTTCTTGTACCTTACTCTGTTCCCCTCAGGAAAGCCTCTATCTCATTTCTATTCTTACCTCTACCCATTAACTCTAATGTGAAGCCTGTTTCTCTCTGTTCTTTCCCCTGCTTTACAAGTTACTTCCCATTTCATTTCTGTCTCACTCCTTACTCTTATATTTCCACTAGATTCTCTCTTTACAAACTAACTGGTGTCTCAGCTCCTTAGCTGGACTGATTGCCTACGCTCCCTCTCCTCTGTCTGTTTCTGCCCCGCTTCGCTCCCCTCCCTCCTCCCTTATCCCACCCACCCCACGCACTCCTACTCTTATACCTCACAGTCCACACCCCCTTCTTAACTCACCTATCAGGTACTACTTCCTCAGTGGTGACTCTTCCCTCATAATTATTTCCTAATCCCTCCCCACCCTACATATCTCACTTCCCTCTACTACCCAGACCTATCCTATAACACTTACCTCCTAGCCTCCTCATCCTACAAATATACCTACCCCACCCTTTAGCACTATTAACTCTTCCCATCCTCCTCTAACCATGTCTCTAACAACTACCACTTCTACTTCCAAAACCTTTATAACAAAAAACATCTTAATTAAACTAGCAGCCCTGATATTTATCTCTCTAGTACTCACACTACCTTACCTTTTGACTTCCTATGAAATAAAACATAATTACCTCCTTACAACCTCTTCCAAACAAACTGCCTCTGAACTCCTATCCCTAAACTGTAAACACTCTAATATTACATCTACCTCCTGCTATCTTCTAGCGAAATATCATAGACTATCCCACTCCAAATGTTATAATCTTATGTCAAGGAAACAAAAAGACAAACTTAACCTAACTATTAAACCACACTCAGTACGCAAGTCTACTACCCTGACAGATGGTGATATACACCCAAACCCTGGTCCTTCAAAGATCTCTACCAAAGGCACCACAATAATTTCTAACTCACCCCTTCCACTACCAATCTCTAAATCTAACACTTTACTCTTAGGACACCTAAATTATCGAAGTGTCAGCAACAAAATTACTCAACTTCACTCTCTTCTGCAATGTCACTCTTTTGACATCCTCTGTTTAACAGAAACCTGGTTAAACCCCCACACTAAGGATACTGAAATCATTCCCCCTGGTTACAACATCTTACGATTAGACCGCAATACTTGTAAAGGAGGAGGAGTAGCTCTCATTTTTAAAACCGAACTTAATATATCCACAATTCCCTATGACCCCCCCCTGAAAACACCAACACTGAACTCCTTTTAACTAAACTACAACTTAACCCTAATAAAGCCATCTACATTATCTGTACCTACCTTCCACCTGGCAATAACTCCAATAACATAGAAAGTATTCTTAGTTGGGCTTCAACTAACCACCCACAAGAAACTATAATACTTGGAGACTTTAACCTTGATTGGTTCTCAGTAAACTCTAACAACCCAGCCTCCCATATTAATCTCCATGGCTTTACACAAACTATAAACACCCCTACTAGAACTAATAAACCTAACAACAAAGAAAGTATACTTGATTGGATCCTGGTCAACAAACCCCAACTTAATTACCTAGCAGGGACCCTGCCTGATGATATCAGTGACCATAACTTAACCTATATCATAAGGCAAAAGTATATCACTACAAATACCCCTTCAATCAGGAACATACGTAGCAAGAAATATTTTAACCTCACTCTATTTAAATCTGAGCTAAATGCGTGTGACTGGAATCCACTAAAAACTCTTCCCCTTAATGAAGCGGTTCAATACTTTAATACCAAATTCTTAACAATCTTAGATTGCCATGCTCCAAAACGAACTATCAGAATAAAAACTAAACCAGCCCCCTGGCTGTCTAAAGACACAAGACAGAAAGTATTACTCAGAAACAAACTCTGGCTAAAATGGAGAACAAGTAAACTACCCTCAGATCATCAAACCTTTAGACACCTAAGAAACATTACCAAAAAAGCTATTCTGTCTGATAAAAAACACTACTATTGTAACCTCCAGCAATCTAATCATAACAATCCCCAAAAATTCTGGGCAACATTGAACAAACTTCTTCACCCTGGACAAACTTCCACTCCCTCCCCCTTGGGATCAGACAAAATTTCTTCCCTTGAAACTGCCAATGCTTTCAACTCCTTTTTCACTGATACTATCAACTCACTAGCCTCTCACCTTTCTTCAGACAACTCTAATGTTCCTCAACTTGCCTCTACTAATCTACCAAGCTTTATTATACAGCCCATCTCTACCACCTTCATCCTAAAATGTATTCAAAAGCTTAAGCCATGTACTCCATCAGCTGACCAACTTCCATCTGAATTTCTTCAAAAAGCAGCCACTGAAATAGCCTATCCCATATCTATTCTCATTAACAGAACCATTAAAGAAGGAAGCATCCCTGATATCTGGAAAATCTCACATATTATACCCTTACATAAGGGAGGAAACTCTACAGAATATTCTAATTATAGACCCATTGCCCTCCTGTCTCCACTAGCAAAAATCATGGAAAAATGCATTCACCACCAACTAATGTCCCACTTAACTAAACATAACATACTATCTCATTGTCAACATGGTTTCAGACCTTTTCATAGCACTACTACTGCTCTCCTTTCCTTCACTGACTTCATTAACAAAAACCGCAATAATAATACCCTATCTTCAGCACTGTTCATTGACCTATCAAAAGCTTTTGACATGGTAAATCACCCTCTCCTCCTAAAAATCTTGGAATCACTTGCTATGGAACCGAATACCATCCAGTGGTTCTCCTCCTATCTTTTCAACAGGAAACAAGCTGTCCTCTGGGAGAATAAACTCTCCTCTCTTCTCCCGATCTCGCTCGGTGTACCACAAGGCTCAATTCTTGGACCCCTTCTTTTCTCCCTATTCATAAATGACTTACAAGTAGCTATTCCCCAAGCCACATGCATACAATATGCAGATGACTCCACACTCATCTGCTCTGCAAAAACCATCCCAGAGCTCCAAACTATTACTCAAAAGGTATTCCATTCTGTTGAAGCATGGTTCTTAAAACGCTGCCTACTTCTTAATGCCAAAAAAACAAAACTCCTCCTTTTCAAACCCACTACCAGATCCCCCCCTCTGGACTTCTCTATCTCTTCTATCAACAATACTCTCATATCACCTGACACTTCTACTAAACTGCTAGGTGTGACGATTGACAACAATCTTACCTTTGATTATCACATAAACAACACTATAAAAACTGTACATAGAAAGCTGGGCTCCCTCTATAGAATTAAAACATTCTTATCCCCAGCAGCCAAAGCTACTTTGGCACACTCTCATCTCATTTCCACTCTTCTCTATGCCTCACCAATTTACACTAACCTAAAGAAAACCAATCTTTCTAAATTAACCACTACGTACAATAGTATAGCAAGATTTGTTACTGGTAATCAATTCAGAACTCACCACTGCCTGAACCTACAACAACTTCACTGGCTTGAATTACAAAACATGTTGCTTCTTTCTCAACTTCCCATAATCCACAGATCTTTTTATCTGCCAAACAACACTCCTTCATTTTCTAACCTCCTCACCCCTTACTCTAACCTGAGCTCACTTCGCTCCTCAAACAAACTCCTAGTTACTGCTACCAAATCCAATAACCTTGCAGGTGACTCCCTGTTCTCTAACTCCATTGGTAAACACTGGAACCTATTGCCCACTGAACTGACTTCTATTGTATCTCCTGTCCTTTTCAAACAAAAACTCAGACTCCACCTTACTAAACACTGGCTGTGCCCCTGTCTTAACCCAGACTGAACCCATGTATTCAGCTATGCCCACTACCCCTTCATCTCTGTGACTTCTGCTACCTTCTATTTTATTTCCTCACTATTCTATCACTTACCCCTCCTCTATCCTTCTCCTTCCTGATTATATTTCTCAGTTTACTGTAGGTTTCAAGAAATATCTAATCCAATCTAATCTATTCTAATCTATTTACATAGTTGTCTTTAAATACCCTTATCTATTTTTTATGATGTTTGATTTTGCTACATAAGTTATCTCTGTGTTCTGCTTCCAAGAACGATGAGTACACTATTGTATAACTGTTTATTCTGTCTATAGTAAGTTTGATTTTTTGTATAATATTTTCCTGATACAGTATAATTTTTATACTGCTCTTTATTGTATCATATGTAATAGTTACTATGTCTATGTGGAGCTTTTTCTCCCCGGGCCTCTGCTGAAAATGGAAATATATCCAGTCAGACTAGCCCGGTTAACAAATGTAAAATAAAATAAATAAATAAATAAAAAATAAATGATGAGTTAAGAGATCATAGAAGGACTGATCCAATTTTGCAAAAATTCCACCACTTCATTAATGTAGGATGACCATCAAAGCAATCCTGTGTACCGCCAGAAGTACAACCTTATTTTCCATACAGAGATAAGATGCTGATGGAAGATGGTATCATTCACTCAAACATCCAAAAGTTATTGTTCCTACTTCCTTACAATGTGAAAACATTTAGATTTTACATCGTGGCCAGCCAGGTTCTGATTCTACCAAAAGAAGGGTGAGAGCACTAGTATTCTGGCCTTCTCTATCGAAAGATATTAATAGAGTGCTTTCTTTTTCGGTATGCCGCATTTGCAAAAAGAGCCACTTCAGCTAAGCCAAATTTCTGAACTACCTTGGTCAACAGTAGCCACTGACATACTTGAGTAGAACAATCAGCATTACTTAGTGTTGGTAGACTCTTATTTGAACTGGTTTGAGATCGATTTGCTACCTAACCTAACATCCAGTGCTGTTATTACTAAGATGAAATGTCATTTCTCAGTCCATGGTAGTCCACACAAAGTTATTTCTGACAACGCTACCTAGTTTACCAGTCAATTGTTTGAGAGATTCGCAAACGAGTGCGACATTATCCATGTTACAACTAGTCCTAAATACCCATAGTCAAACAACCTTGCTGAACATGCAGTACAGAGTGCAAAGCAATTACTAGAGAGGTCAAAGAATAACAATACCGATATTTTCTTGAATTTACTTAATCTCAGAAATATACTCCATGACAACCTACTTGGCATGCCTGCTCAGAGACTTCTACCTAGGCAAACTAGAACAATCTTGCCTATTAGTTCTAGTTTGTTGGTGCTTAATGCTAAAAATAACAGAGCAATCAAAGCCCAGCTTTTTAAGAAGCATTCTTCTCAGAAGTCCAACTATGACAAAAGGAGCAGATTTCTTCATCCGTTAAAAGAAGGAGAGACAGTGAGGATGCAAACGGTGAAAGGCTTTAATTGAATTGGTCAAGTGAGAGGTATATGTGCTAAGCCCAGATCTTACTGAAGATATAGAATACAGAAGAAACTGCAGACATCTTCTTCCTATATCAGAAATGATATCACAGCATCGTACCTGTGATACAGACTCTAGAACTCAGAGCAACCCTGACAGTGTTCATACAGAAGAATGTCTCAGTATCCATTCCCATTCCTGATGATGTCTCAGATGTCCCCAAAGTTGAACATTCCTTGAAGACAGTCCCCCGTTGCTGGATCCATTTCTGACTTTTATGTTACATGATCAGGTCGTATTTCTAGACCTAGTGTAAAATACACAGCAACCTGGACATGATTGTTTTATATGTGTCTAATTTTGTACGATTGCATGTCAAAGAATTAGTTCTGTATAATTACATGTCAAAAGATCATTTCTGTAAACTGCATGTCATTGAATGCTGTCATTTAGTATATGATCTATTTTTCAAAATGGGAGGTTGTAGAACAGAGCACGTGTATGTACCTTTAAGAAGCATTTCCAGATGTAGGATGTGCATATAAATACTGAGCATGTGCAGGCAGCACTACCATTTTGAGAGAACAGCCAGAGTGTTAACATGTATGAGTGTGGTGGTCAGTCTGTTTATAAGTTTATTTAAGTTTAAATTACAAAGCCTCATTCCTGATGTGTTTGCGCGTAATAAAGCTGCTTGAACTGACCCCACAACAACTTGTCTGTTTTATCCCAACCAGACGATTGTCAACAGGGGCAGCTAGTAGTTCAGGTACACAGCCTTGATTAAGGTTTAGATGTTTTAAATGTAACCAGAGTGACCATGTAGTATACAAATGTCCACTGAAGCAAGGTGGGGAACAAAAGCTGACGGAGCCAGCAAGTGGGAATAACAGTATGTCAGTGACAAGTTGTCAACAGGGGTACCAAACTACCACCAGAGTTTGTATCCTATCTTAATGGATGGAAAACTGGCCACTGCTAAGACAGACACAGACTCTGACATAACCATTGTGAAGCCTGTGTACCGCCAGAACTACGACTTTATTTTCCATACAGAGATGAGATGGTGATGGAAGATGGTATCATTTTTAAAGGTCCAAAAGGCACTGTTTCTACTTCCTTACCACATGAATACATTCAGATGTTGCATCATGGACAGCCAGGTTCCAATTCTACCAAAAGAAGGGCGAGAGGACTAGTATTTTGGCCTTCTCTATTGAAAGACATAGATAGAATGCTTTCTTCTTGTTCAGTATGCAACAGTAATAAGCCACATTTGCAAAAAGAGCCACTTCAGCTAAGCTAAATTCCTGAACTAGTAACCAAAGACTGAAAATTCCTCCACAAGTATGTCAAAAGACATTGCTTCCAGTAAACAATAAAGGCTGTCCTCCGTAAAAGTTCTTAGAACTCAATATAGTAATCAATCCACCAGCCAAAAATGGGTTGCAAAGAACTCCAGTTGATTTACTTATTTAACATAAAATAATGAGAAAAGTCGGATTTAGCGCCTTCATCTCCACCACGGAGACTTCATCAGAATCATCTGTTTCATGTTAAAACACTTTATATATTATTTTATTTATTTTATTTTACATTTGTTAACCGGGCTAGTCTGGCTGGATACATGTCCATTTTCAGCAGAGGCCCGAGGAGAAAAGCTCCACTATCAAAAAACTAAAATACACTACTGTTTATAAGGTCACTAGTAATACTAACTATACAAAATAAAACTAAACTAATAAAGTATTATATGGCTACATACAAGTACAAATACGTTTTTGATGTAAAAACCTGGATAGATTACAATTTAAAAATCAGTTGGACACTGAGGAGAAACAGTTTCAGTATCAACATAAATATTTAAAGTAAAAAATGTCCATAGTAGTTAGTCATGAACAACAAGTAGGTATTAGTTGTAAGTAAGAAGAGGTTAAAAAATACCGTGTGAATGTACAGGTTAGAGGTGAAGAGGATTTTAAGAGGCTGAAAAAGGTAAAGGCAAGAACGACGTAAAGAGAAAGGAAAAAAGCTGGACTTAGTGGGGTCAGGAACTAGCAGACGGAGAGGGAGAGGGGGAAATAAAAGTTAGAGAGGAGTTATAAGAGGTAAGACAGGATTATAAGAAGTCAGCTAAAGAGTAGCAAGAGACAGACAATAAAGAGGTGAGGGGAGTCAAGCAGAACTAAGAACAGGAGAACAGAAATAAATAGAGGGGACGTGGAAGTCAGTTTAAGTTAGAACAGACGAGCAAAAGTGCACATGAGCAGACTGAGGAGAGATAGTAAGTTTGCTGGGGTCAGTCAGGATTGGAGCAAGGGCATAGCCAGTGGGTTTTTAGGTGCATTTTCATCTGTTTTTTGAAAAGCTGATATGAGTCTAGGGAGGTCAGTTCTGGTGGGAGTTTATTCCAGTAAGAGCCAACAATGTTTGTAAATAAGGAATCTCCTGATTTATTGCGAGATTTCACAGTAGTAACTAGTACCTTGTTGGCTGATCTAAGTGAAGTGAGATTTTTGTAAGGAGTGATGAGTTTATTTAGTATGGGTGTGTTGGAAGGGTGATGTAGAATTTTAAAAGTGATGATTAGC
The DNA here is from genome assembly GCF_019279795.1 of Protopterus annectens. Classification (NCBI taxonomy): domain Eukaryota; kingdom Metazoa; phylum Chordata; order Ceratodontiformes; family Protopteridae; genus Protopterus; species Protopterus annectens. Next base: position 1,172,804,610 of record NC_056737.1, on the reverse strand, counting down.
TGCTGTAGTAGTATTAGGTTGGGAAGTTCAAGCCAGTTTAGTTTTTTTAAGTTAAGACAGTGATGAGTTTGGAATAGAGAGCCAGTGGCAAATCTGGCTATACTGTGGTAGGCGGTATTCAGTTTTTGAAGATTAGCTTTAGAAATATTGATAAAGGAAGGAGAGGCATACAATAATGTAGAAATGAGGTGAGTTTGGGCTAGGGTTTCTCTGGTAGTAGTAGTAAGGAAAGGCTTAAGTCTGTACAGAGCACCCATCTTTTATTGACTGACTTGATAGTTAAGTCAATATGATAGTCAAAATTTAGCTGATTGTCTATGGTTATGCCTAGCAGCTTAGTGGATGAATCAGGTTGGATGACAGTGCCATTGCATGATACAATGGAGAAAGTGATAGGGGTGGATTTAGAGGTGGGGGTGAAGAGTAATAGTTTGGTTTTTTTGGGGTTTAGGAGGAGACAGATATGTTGGAACCATTTTTCTGCTGCAGTGAAAACCACCTGGGTAGCGGAGTGGAGTTGTGCAGGTGATGAAGCAGAGCAGATGAGAGTGGAATCATCTGCATACTGAATACAAGTGGATGAGGGGAGGGAAGTGGACAGGTTATTTATGAAAATAAAGAAAAGTAGGGGACCTAGGATGGATCCTTGTGGAACGCCAATAGTAATTGGGAGTTGAGAGGATAGATGGCTGTCCCAGAGGACTGCTTGTTTTCTATTAGTCAGGTAAGAGTTGAACCACTGTAGGGCTTGTGAGTCTAGTGAGAGGGATTGTAGGGTATCGAGGAGAAGTTTATGGTTGACCATATCGAATGCTTTGGAGAGGTCTAAGAATATTGCAGAGGTGAACAGGTTGTTGTTGCGGTTTCTATTGATAGAATCAGTGAAGGAGAGAAGGGCAGTTGAAGTACTGTGGTAGGGTCTAAAACCATGTTGTGAGTCTGCAAGCAAATTGTTATTTAAGAGGTGGTGTAGAAGTTGATGGTGAATGCAGCGTTCCATTATTTTGGAAAGTGGAGATAGGAGGGCAATAGGTCGAAAATTGGAGAGTTCGTTGGAGTTACCTCCTTTATGGAGGGGGATAATATGGGAGATTTTCCAACAGGATGGTATTTTGGATTCAGTTATGGTTCGGTTTATTAAGATGGAGACTGGGTAGGCAATCTCGGCTGCAGCTAGTTGCAGATATTCCGCTGGAAGCTTATCTGCAGAAGGGGTGCAAGGTTTGAGTTTGGATAGTAGCTTGTGGATGTAGGTTGTTGAGACAGTATTGAGCTTTAGTATGTGTGTGCTGTTTAGAGTGGGGGAAGATTGGAGGGTTGAGGGAGGAGTCATGGTACTTGCAAGTGAGGTGACTGTCTGAGAGAAGAAATTGTTGAAATTGTCGGCTATTATGTTTGGTTCGGATTGTGCTAGGCTATCTGGGGTAGGTGTTTTGGTGTTGCCTGGGTGGAGTAGTTTGTTTATTCCTGACCAAAATTGTTTGGGGTTTTGGTGTTGGTTCTGCTGGTATTGAAGGTGGTAGTTTTTCTTATCCTGAATGGTAAGCATCTTGGTTTTATTTCTCAGTTGTTTGAAGTTTAGATGGTCAGTTGGATTTTTTGTGGACCTCCATTTAGACCATAGTTTATTTCTAGCTCTCATAGTTTGTCTAGTTGTTTTAGAGAGCCAAGGGGCTGCTTTGGATTTGACTCTGACTAAGCGGGATGGAGCATGTTGGTTAAGAATTTTTAGGAAGGTATTGTTGAAGTGGGTTACAGCCTCATCTATTGGGAGGTGTTTTAGAGAAGACCAGTTGTATTCCCTGAGTTCATTCTGAAAGGATGCTAGGTTGAAGTTTGTTTTGCTGTGTTTGGTACGATAAGTAGTTGGTTTGGGATTGTTGAATTTTTGTTTCGTGATAAAGGTAAGGAGGTGGTCACTAATATTGTCAGGGAGTATTCCTGTTTTGTAGGAGAGGGGATTGTTGTTGGTCAATATCCAGTCTAGAATGGTTTGTTTGTGGGTGGATTTATTTATACGGGTAGGTGAGTTAATGGTTTGATGAAAGTTAAAGAGATTGAGGTGGTTGGTGGGTGTGGGGGATATGCAGGAGTTCCAGTCAATGTTAAAATCACCTAGGAGTATGGTTTCTTGGGGAAAGCTACAGGAGGCCCATCTAATTGGCTGGCCAATCAATGCTGAAATTGGTAAACTAACCAAACTTTTAACCCTTCATATCCAGTGATAAAAACATTTGGTTCGTATTAAACCATTTCTATAAATAATTTGTAAATACATGTACAAGTATAAAATATTGGGTACAAGTTATACACATAAATGAATAATTGTTATTGCGAAAATTTGTTAAAAAATTGTTAAACTTTTAAAAACAATGTTTGCATCAGAAAAATATATACATATACCCATATATATATATATATATATATATATATATATATATATATATATATACACATATACATATATATATATATATATATATATATATATATATATCCCCCTAATTCTGAAAGGGACAGTATACATGTGACCCCCTGTCATGGTACCTACTAAACATTTTAAACCATACAGTGCATTGTAATGAAAAAGTCGTTTCAATTGAAATGCTTAGTTCCTGCATATAACATCCTATACTCTAGTGTTTTTAACTAAAAGTAAGAAAGTGTTACTAATCTGTGTACACAGCCTAAATAAACCACACCTTATGTTGTTTTCCACATACGGAGTAGACAAGTATTGAAGTTTAAAATATTACATATTAACATTCTGGGTTGTGTCTCTTAGGGTCATCTGCAAGAAGTTTCAGGGCCGGGCTAATAGAAATGTGGTCAATTAAACCTAGACCACTACATGCATCTAGTCTAAGTTGCCAAATCATTTCTCTAAATTCTAACTTAGTCTCCCAGTCACCTCCTCTTTCGTTGTATCCAACTTCTTCCAGTACCCAAAACTTAAAATCAGCTTCCTTACAGGTCAATGTGTGTCTGAAAAGGGCATTGTTTTCCTTCTTTTTGTTTATACCATGTAAATGCTCATATATACGTACCCTTAGGTTATGTTCAGTTTTTCCTATATAGTACCCCCAACAGCTCTTACAGTATACCAAATATACAACATCTTTGGAATAACAACTATTATATCTTTTTCCTTTTATGGTCATATTTAAACTGGGAATATTTAATTCTTTTGTTCCAGCTATGAATGGGTATTGTGCATATCTCCCACATTTGAAGGTACCATATTTTAAACAAGTTCCACCTGTCTGCGTATTCTTTCTCCTTTCCAAGATATTTTTCAAGTTTTTGTTCCTTCTAAAACTGTATCTCAATGCTTTTTGAAATACTCCTTCTCTAGTTGGTATCCTACTAAACATCTCCCAGGTGCCATCAATACATTTCTTCAACCATCCCATTCCACTGTGATATGTCAATGTTAAATATGGCAGTTGCTCTGTCTTTTGTTCACTATTGGCATTCCCAATTTTTGTTCCAGTGGCTTCCCCACTGGTTAGTAAAGGTACATAAGTGGTTCCCCATCTTTTTATAACAAATTCTTTAATGGGTTTGATTAACTCATCTGGGTACCCTCTCTCTTTGAACATCCTATGTAGGTTCCCCATTTCTTCAAAAAAATCAGCTTTATCAGATGTCATCCTAGCTCTTCTAATCATCTGCCCCTTCACTATGTTCCTTTTAAAGTGATATGGATGATCACTTTCATAGTGTAAGTATGAATTCGAATAACATTCTTTTCTATATAAACTAGATTTGTAAGTATTGTTAACATAGTCTTTCCGTAACCTAACATCTAAGTAGTGTATTTCGTCTTTACCAATCTCATGTGTAAATTGTAAAAAAATAGTGCTGTGATTAATATAATATATACATTCTCTAATCATATCTTCCGGTCCATCCCACAGGATAAAAATATCATCCAAAAAACCATAGTATCTCTTAATATTTTAGTAATGTGCAGACTTAAATACATATTGTTGTTCCCAATAAAGCATGATAATGTTGGCATAAACAGGGGCACAGGCTGAACCCATAGCCGCCCCATCCATTTGGTGGTACAGGTCCCCCTGAAAATAAATGTAGTTGTATTTCAACACTAATTCCATGTTTTCCAATACAAGTTTATATTCATCAGTAGACAAAAAAAAAACATTTCTATTAACATTTTTTCAAACCATATTAGTCCTTCAGTGTGGGGTATAACTGAAAATAAGTTCTTTACATCTATAGTAATAAAAATTATTTTGTCTTTGTATGGACTAGAACCAATTTTATTCAAAAAGTCCCAAGAATCTATCAAAATGTGTGGAAAGTTAACATAAAACTTCTTTAATTTTGTGTCTACATATATTGCTAGTGGTTGGGTTTTTGATCCTTGTGAGGAAACAATAGGTCTCATTGGTGGGTTATCCAGTTCCTTATGTATCTTAGGAATGCCAAAAATGTCTGGTATAACTGGTTTAGAGACTTTTAAAAAATATATAGGTTGATATCAATCAACCCCTGTAACAGATTATCCTCAAAAATCAAGTCTATTCTCTTGTATGAAATATTTACTTCATTCCTTGAAACAATAACATATCGGCTGTCCTTATCCAGTATATCCATCATTCCATTGATATAATCCCACTGATCCATGAGTACAACTCCACCCCCTTTATCTGGTTTCATCACACAAATGTTTTCATTTTCACTCATCTCCTTAAGTAATTTACTTTCCTCCACTGTGAAGTTTAATTTTAACATTTTTTCCTTTTTATATTCTTTTCTTATCATACTAGTAACACAACCCTCAAAATTCTGTATATTGTGGTGTAAAGGAGGGTTGTAGGTACTCCTCTTTTTAACAAGTCACCCCGAATATTTTGTGGTTCGTCCTTAAAAATGTGTACCAAATCTAGTTTTCTAGTAAATATTTTAATATCAAGTATAATATCTTCAATACCTGGCTTTTTTACTGGTACGAAAGTAAAACCTTTTGTAAATAATTTGAAATAGTTCTCATTCACTGTTACATCTGTATAGTTATAAATATTGAAATTATTCTGTGAATGAACTATAATTTTATTCTGGTTTTCATTCATTTCCGGCCCATTGGCATTAGTACCAGGATCCATTGCCATGTCCCCACAGTATTTCACATTTGTTTCCATAGGTGTCCCTATTTTAAATAACTCTATCTCTGTCCCCTGTGTCCCGTCCTCCCTTGCTGGTACATATTGTAGTTGCCTATCACTTCTGCATAGGACGGTTGTTGGGCTAGGTTCCGAATCCTCTCAGACCTCCTCAGCCCTTCTCCACCTAAAGGGCTACCCCTACCCTAATTTTCATTCACAACTTCATAGTGTTGAGTATAACCATTCTTATGGTGTATGTAGTGGTTTTTATCCATCTGCACCCTATATCCTCCATCTCCCCAAGTTTCATTATTGTATTTCCCATCCCAGGGTCTACCTCACCCTCTCTTGTACCTATTGTCACAGTAATATGCTGTTCCTTGTTGGTAATCCTTCATGTCTCTGTCTAACTTCATAGTTGTTCATTTGTAACCCTTTGAAATAATACTGTCAATACCCTGTAGTGTTCTAAAATACACATTTGTGTATTCAGTAACAGTAAACAATAAATCAGCATTAATTTCTCTATTTAGTCTCTCAATTTCAGCTTTACAATTTTCCATTAGTCTTTCATTGTTCTTAACCATAGCTTTGAAAATGGCCAGCCCACATTCGTTCAGAATATCACTAACAATTTTAAAAAATTCCGTATCCATGGTAGTGTTATTGGGAAACTTATTTTTTTTGGCTGGTGGATTGATTACTATATTGAGTTCTAAGAACTTTTATGGAGGACAGCCTTTATTGTTTACTGGAAGCAGCGTCTTTTGAAATTCCTGAACTACCTTGGTCAACAGTACCCACTGACATTTGAGTAGAACAATCAGTATTACTTAGTGTTGGTAGACTCTTATTCAAACTGGTTTGAGATTGATTTGCTACCTAATATCCAGTGCTGTTATTACCAACATGAAACATTATTTCTCAGTCCGTGGTAGTCCAAACAAAGTTATTTGTGACAATGGTACCCAGTTTACTAGTCAAATGTTTCAGAAATTTGCAAAACAGTGGGACTTTATCCATGTTACTAGTAGTCCTGAATACCCACAGTCAAACGGCCTTGCTGAATGTGCAGTACAGAGTGCAAAGCAATTACTAGAGAGCTCAAAGTGTGACAATACTGATATCTTCTTTAATTTACTTAATCTCAGAATTGTACCCCGTGACAACCTACTTGGCTCGCCTGCTTAGAGACTTCTGTGTAAGCAAACCAGGTCAACCTTGCCTATTAGTTCTAGTTTGTTGGTGCCTAGTGCTAAAAACAATGCAGCAATCAAAGCCCAACTTTTTAAGAAACATTCTTCTCAGAAGTCCATCTATGATAAAATGAGCAGATTTCTTCATCCATTAAAAGAAGGAGAGACAGTGAGAATGCAAATGGTGAAAGGTTTTGATCAAATTGGTCAAGTAAGAGCTACATGTGCTGAGCTAAGATCCTACTTAGTGGAATCCGAGGGTATAGAGTACAGGAGAAACTGCAGACATCTTCTTGTATTGGAAATGATATTGCAGCATCGTACCTGTGATACAGACTCTAGAACTCAGAGCAACCCTGACATTGCTCATACTGATGAACATGTCTCAGTATCCATTCCTGTTCCTGATGATGTCCCAGTTGTCCCCAGAGTTGAGCATCCCTTGATGACAGTCTCCATTGCTAGATCCAATTCTGACTTTTACATGATCAGGTCGTATTTCTAGACCTAGTGTAAAATACACAGTAACCTGGACATGATTGTTTTATATGTGTCTAATTTTCTATGATTTCATGTCAAAGAATTAGTTCTGTATAATTCCATGCCAAAAGATAATTTCTGTAAATTGCTTGTCAATGAATACTGTCATTTAGTATAGGAGCTATTTCTCAGAGGAAGGATGTAGAACACAGCGTGTGTATGTACCTTTAAGAAGCATTTCCAGATGTAGCACGTGCATATAAATAGTGAGCATGTGCAGGCAGCACTGCCATTTTGAGATAACAGCCAGAGTGTTAACATGTATGTGTGGTAGTCAGTCTGTTTATAAGTTTAAAATACACCAGAACCACAAACTGCAGGAAAACAAAAAATCTGTCAGGCACCCGTGGACCACAAAACAAGTTACAAACAAATCCAAGGCAGAAGGAGAAGTTGTAGTCACTTTTATTTGCAGAAAAACACAATAAAAGAAATGCTTTCATCATCAACTATTGGAGACTTTATCAGACAAAGTACCAAACACTAAAAGCAGTTATTTTAAAACCAGAAGTCAGAATGCGCCCACCATCCTAACCAATCAAATCAAATATGGGAAAGGACATCCCAACAGGATCATTATTGCACTTAAAGAAACTGCATTTCATAAACAGATGCAAAGATTTATAAATATAAATACATGGAAATATTAAATATTTATAAATAAACTAAAAGTTTTCCGTAACATTTTATGTCACACTATATAAAACTATATGCAACTTATATAAAGTTAATTAAAAAACATCCATAAGTGCTTCATAAATGCAGTAAACTATCTCCCCATTGATTTTAATTTAAAAACAACTCCAAATGGACCAAACAAATAAAACTCCATAAAATGACAAAAGGCACACTGTATCAGCTGTGAACACCACATTTAATAAAAAAACACCAATCACAAGGTAAGCGCATTTCGTCCAATAACTTACTGGATTTTTTCAGACATTAAACAACACATTGACACTCGGTTATATATCCACAATAATTAATTAATTCAATTAAAAAAAATCCAATCAACGATCCCCTATTCCTGAAAGAAACATTACTTCCTATAAACTTACTTCACTGATGTTTAAAGAAACAACACTAAAAGTTGTTTAAATCATTCCAACTCATCATAATCAGTTAATTTAGTTAAAAAACTTGACTTATAAAATTCATAAATAAGTCACACATGAGACATCACAATCAATGTTAATTAAATTAGATGTGTTTGAGAATATTAAAAATATTATTAAAAATATTTTAAAAATATTTTAAAAAGTCTGAATTTAAACAATGTTAAATAGGTATTTTGAATAAATATTAAATAATATGACATTAAGCTTACTTGTGTAAGTATTTTGACATTTTAGTCATTCAAACCTTTGTACATTTCCCTACAAAGTAAATACATACACGTTACAACTACCATCAAAAAACCCAAAGAAACCCAAGCGTCAGCAAATAGATGATTTCAACTATTATTTAGTTCACTGTTTATTATACTTTATACTCTAATTATCCCTCATCCATTGCATTCTTACCTATATAGGCTACTCAATTTTAATACACTGGAAATTAACAACATTTCATTTAATCCAGGCCCCTTACTAGCATCTAGTTGTAGTTGCCAAAGTAATTCCTGTTTTTCTAACAGTAAACTCACAATAGGGTGTCTACCATCCCCTAAAACCTGTTGGATAACCCTGAAATTAAAGGAGTGTCCTTTGTTCGCGTTAGAATGTCTTGCTAGAGCATTGTCATTTCTAGCCTTTGTAATACTGCAGGTATGTTCATACACTCTCTCTTTAAGTTTTCTATCTGTCTTTCTGATGTAAAATGCCAGACAAGACTGGCACTGAGCAAGGTAGACAACAGACTTACTATTACAATTGTATCTACTCTTCGCTACATAAAGTTCATCATGTATTGTGATTGCTATAAACCTACAGTAATTGCACGCTTCGCACTTAAACATGCCAGGAGTACGCACCACATCATGTTTGTGATGTTCCATCAGGGCTTTTAAATTCTTTCCTTTCTTGAACACTATCTTAGGTTTATTCCCTAACTTAGTAGCTAATTCTTCCTCTATAGAAAAAAAATATCCAATTTTTTACAATAATATCTTTCATAGTGTAGCATGTTACATTTGTATGCGTACTGTTGATCATAACAGTGTTTTCCATCCCTTCATGGTCTGTGTTACCCTCCACCATGTGTAGGTCCAATATCGGTTTGTATACCCCTTTTAATCTTGCTGTATTTTGTATTAATATTGATTATTGTTCTTCCCAGCTTCTCCTTTTAATTCTACTTTTCCTGGATCCCCACCAAGCCAAGCTCGATCTATTGGCCTGCAGTGCTCTTTAACAGAACCAGGCAACTTGGGAATGAGTGTTATTTTCAAAATATGCAAAAAGTATGTTTTATCCTCCAGACATAATTAATTGCTAGCCCTTGTTTAATTTCTCTTTTTAAGTAAAGCACTCCATCATGGACGTTAGTTTGCACCTCCCCATACTGTATGTCTAACAGCAGTCTCCCTTTTCAAGCTGTTTCAACTATTTGAAAGCCCTGCTGTTTTTCTAGTATTACTAAACCATTTCTCCTATAACTTGTGGTCTTTCTAAATCCCACATACTCCTGGTTACAAGTGTTTATTTTATTTCAAAAGAAAGGTCTGCAAAACAAGTAAGTCCAAAGTACCTACTGATTTTCTTATTGTTTCAGAACATTAGCTGCCCCCCCCATTCTGTACTTCTAACTGCAATCTGTCTTTAGATGCTGTACTATTTGTATGCTCTGCTGTTTCAATACTTCTACTAAACCATTTCTTTTATAAATTCGTCTTCCTAATTTCCACATAACTCCTTGGTAAAATTGGCTTATTTTATTTCAATAAGACAGGTATGCAAAACAAGCAAGTCAGAGTACCTACTGCCTTTTCTTATTGTTTCTGTAGACTTGCATATCTGTGAAATCAGGGCCAGCCCTTTTCATAATACTATTGCTATCCACCACTTTTCTGGTCTATTCTGATCCTCCCCCTCCCGACAAGAACAACTGCAGCCTAATCAGGGCCAGCCCTTTTCATTATAACCTATAAACCTACTGATAGGCTTCCTTCATCTGTTGCCTGATACACTCCCCTCCCTTCCCCCAATTCCCACCCACCCCCAGTGGTCCTACCTTTATTACACACAGTAACCCCTCCCACCCTTCAACCTATAACATAACCACACCTATACTTCCTACAACTTCTCACTACTATCCCTCCTACTCAGCTAATATGTACAAGCACACCATCCCTATACTCACTGCATGCACACTCCTTGCATACATCACAGCTTACCAAACCACCACCATTCCTGCACTCAATCACTACCACTGTACCACCACACAAACCACCACTCATATCCCACCTCTACACTACTACTCTCTCATCAGGTCAACAACCTTCCCAATACACCCTCTATATAGACTACAGACCACAATACCTAAACTAAAAACGACCCCACAACCTAACATAACCCTACCACCATACCTGTTGCCCACAGAACACAATAAAAAACTTCCCTTATAAGCAAGCATATGCAGAAATTGATAAAACTAATAATCTCATCCATCTCCAACCTAGCACTCAGTGGAGACATCCATCCTAATCCTGGTCCCTATATCTCCAACCCCTCCCCTCATAATCAGACTACAAACCACATCTCCCAAATCACAGCCAATAGAAAGCCAACCAACCTCCTTCTGATAAGCCTAAATATTAGAAGTATATGCAACAAGGTGCATGAATTCCATGCTACCATAGACTTCTACTCCCCTGATGTAGTGATCCTTACAGAAACATGGCTAAAACCACACATTACTAATGAGCAAATCCTCCCTATTGGTTACAATATACTAAGAGTAGACCGACTAAACAAAACCCTATACATAATAGGTTGCTACTTCCCACCTGGCCACAACATCCCTCCACTTGAAAACCTCCTCAGCTGGACTACCCACCACCTACCCCAAGAAACTTTAATTCTAGGAGACTTCAACACTGACTGACAAACCTGCTCTAGCAACCACCCAACCCATCATGTAAATCTTCATGGCTTTACCCAACTAGCCCAGTCACCTACTAGAATAAATAACTCCAACAAACACACTACCCTTGATTGGATACTAGTCAATAAGAGCCCCCAGTCATATATAGCAGGCTGCTTATCTGACAGCCTCAGTGATCACTCCCCAAGCTTCTTACTAAGAAAACACCTTTATAAAGCAAAACCCATCCTCTACTGTCAAATTCGCAAAAAAACTAACTTGAACCCTCTCTCATTCAGCTAATCCCTAAAAGACTGTAACTGTCAACCTCTAAAATACCTCAAACTAGATGATGCAGTTGACTACTTTAATAAAATATTCCTAAGCATCCTTAATTACCACGCCCCCATAAGACGTTCTTGAACTAGAGCCCAACAATCCCCATGACTACAAAAAAACACGAACTCTGAAATGAGAAACAGGGATAAAGCGTGGGACAACTGGCACAAAACTAAAACCCCCTCTAGTAGGCAAAAATTCCTAGAACTACGCAATAGAACCAAAAAGCTTATAAAACAGGGCAAAATCCAATACTACCAGTCTGCCCTTACCTCCTCCCAACATAACCCCAAACAATTCTGTCCCTCAATAAACTCCATCCTCCACCCAGGTAAAGTAAGTACACCCACTCCTAACTTAACTCACTCCTCCGAAAATATTGCTACCTCTTTCAACAATCACTTCACACAAACCGTACTATCACTAGCTAGACAACACAACCCCCCCATAAACCCACACCATCAACTAGAACTAACAATCTCCCAACTAGCTTCTCTTTCTCTCCTGTTCCTACCTCCAAAAAAAATGACTACTAACTAAACTTAAAACCACCAAATTAGCAGCAAACAGTCTCCCAGGTGAATACATTTAACTTGCAGCTGACACTCTAGCCTACCCCGTATCACTCTTGATTAACAGATCTCTGTCAGCAAGTTATGTTCCTACACTATGGAAAGTCTCACACATAATTCCCCTACACAAAGGAGGCCCCTCCACAGATTTAACCAATTACCGCCCCATAGCTATTCTCTCGCCACTCTCCAAAATACTAGAGAGATGCATTAATTCTCAAGTCTCAGGTCATCTCCTTGCTAACAACCTCCTCTCCAACACACAACATGGTTTCCGACCTAACCATAGCACCACCACCACCTTACTCTCTTTCTCTAACACTATCCTACAAAATAAAAATGCAGGTTATCTCTCCTCAGCTACCTTCCTAGACCTCTCTAAAGCTTTCGACATGGTCCCACACAAACAACTCATCTCTCTTCTCAATAACCTATCCTTCTCTCAACCAGTCATCAACTGGTTTCAGAGTTACCTATCTGACCATCAACAAGCAGTTGTTTGGCAGGACAACCTATCCCCCCAACTACCAGTTTCCATAGGAGTTCCCCAAGGGTCCATTCTGGGACCCCTACTCTTCTCTATTTTCACCAATAATCTAGCCTCAGCCAAAACACATGGCACACTCATACTATATGCAGATGACTCAACCATCATCTGCACAGCCCACTCCCTACGCAAACTGCAAAAAGTCACACAAGAAGCATTTTCCTCTATTGAAACTTGGTTATCTGATGCCCAACTAATACTCAACCCAAACAAAACAAAATTACTAATCTTCCAAACCACCAAATTTACCCTATACAGCTCTCACATTAACATCACAGCAAAAGACAACACAACCATCCATCCTACAGAACACACCAAATTACTAGGAGTAGAAATAGACAATAAACTGAACTTTGACATTCACATTTCCATGACCATTAAAAAAAGTGCACAAAAAACTAGGAGCATTATATAGAAATCAGCAGCTACTTACCAAAGCAGCTAAAATTTCGGTAGCAAATTCTCATTTTAGCTCTACCCTACTCTACGCCTCTCCAATATTTACTAACCTTAGACAATGCGATCTAAATAAGCTTGAAACCTGCTACAACAAAATTGCCAAATTCGCCACAGGGGCTTCCTACCGTACTCACCAGTGTCTCTCATGAGCAGAACTGAGCTGGCTAGAGCTCCCCCACCTCCTTCAATGGTACCAACTCATACTCGCCCACAAACTAATAAACCAACCGCTAAAAGTCCCATCCCTCCAGAATCTACTCCAACCCTACATAACCACGAGACCACTAAGATCCAGCCACAAAAACCTCCTACAGGTCACAAGAGCCATTAACTCTGCTGCAGAAGCATTATTCTCCTGCACTATAGCCAAACTCTGGAACTCCCTCCCATCCTCAATTATCTCTGTAACTTCTTGCACCCACTTTAAATCCTTACTAAAATCACACTTCAAAACTTGTCAGATATGCCCTTGCAACCCCCCCCCCTAATACCATCCACTCCCCCCACCCACTCCCTCTCTCAGCCCCCTATCAGCAACCTACTCTTAGCAAGCTTGGTTACTCATGTTCCCAGCTACCTACCACATAATACTAACTTTTTGTAGCAACAACTGCTAATGGCTGTTATGTACCTCAAAAACAGATTGTATCAATTGTTCACTGATGAATCTCAACTACATTTGTAACCATGTTTAGTATATGTCACCATATTTTAAAATTGTACTTTGTTCTACAGCTGTTTTACATCTGTTTTCTTCTTGTCTTGCATCCTTAACTGGACTAATGTCTATATTTAAATGCTATGTTTTTTAACTGTATAATGCAAATAATACTTAATGTGGAGCTTTTCTCCCTGGGGTTCCACTGAAAACGGACCTGTGTCCAGTCGGACTCTCTTGGTCAACAAATGTAAATAAAATAAATAATAAATAAATAAATAATCTCTTTGTTTGAACCGCACACATTATGTCATCCACAAAGTTGCTTGGATAGCCCCTATTCATGAACATTTGTCTTAACAGTTCACATTCGTTGAAAAAATGGCTATCCAATGTGGTCATTCTTGCAGCACACACTACCTGACCTTTCAAAACAGATTTTTTCTGGTGAAGGGGGTGGGAACTGGTGAAGTGTAACATCATATCGGAATACGTTTCCTTTCGGTAAACTCGAGCTATGTAACTTCTTAAGTCATTATCTTTTTCAATTGTAATAGTAAGTCTGTTGTCTACCTTGCTCAGCGCCAGTCTTGCCCGGCATTTTACATCAGAAAGATAGATAGAAAACTTAAAGAAAGAGTGTATGAACATACCTATAGTATTGCAAAGGCTAGAAATGACAATGCTCTAGCAAGACATTCTAACGCAAACAAAGGACACACCTTTAATTTCAGGGTTATCCAACAAGTTTTAGGGGATGGTAGACACCCTATTGTGAGTTCACTGTTAGAAAATCAGGAATTACTTTCGCAACTACGACTAGATGCTAGTAAGGGGCCTGGATTAAACAAAATGTTGTCCATTTCCAATGTATTAAAATTGAGGAGCTTATATAGGTAAGAATGCGATGGATGAGGGATAATTAGAGTATAAAGTATAATAAACAGTGAACTAAATAATAATTGAAATCATCTATTTGCCGACGCTTGGGTCTCTTTGGGGTTTTTGATGGTAGTTGTTACTTGTGTGTATTTACTTTGTAGAGAAATGTACAAAGGTTTGAATGATTAAAATGTCAAAATATTTACACAAATAAGCTTAATGTCATATTATTTAATATTTATTCAAAATACCTATTTAACATTGTTTAAATTCAGACTTTTTAAAATATTTTTTAAATATTTTTAATAATATTTTTAATATTCTCAAACACATCTAATTTAATTAACATTTATTGTGATGTGTGACTTATTTATGAATTTTATAAGTCAAGTGTTTTTAACTAAATTAACTGATTATGATGAGTTGGAATGATTTAAACAACTTTTAGTGTTGTTTCTTTAAACATCAGGGTAAGTTTATAGGAAGTAATGTTTGTTTCAGGAATAGCGATCGTTGATTGGATGTTTTTTTAATTGAATTAATTAATTATTGTGGATATATAACCGAGTGTCAATGTGTTGTTTAATTTCTGAAGAAGTCCAGTAAGTTACTAGACGAAAAGCGCTTAACTTGTGATAGGTGTTTTTTTATTAAATTTGGTGTTCACAGCCGATACAGTGTGCCTTTTGTCATTTTATGGAATTTAATTTTAAAAGACAAGAAATGGAGAGACAACCATTCAAACCTGGGCACTGGCTGGCATTTAAACAAATTTGCCATGTTAATTCTTTCTTTTTTAACAAAAGTGCCCAGGGGCCATCTCTTTCATCATGGTCAAGGACATCCAAAATAAGGAATTTAAACGAACATCCTGGTTTTTCTGTGCAGTATTTAGCAAGGGCATTTGTGAGTTTGTTAAGTCTTATGTCCCTCAAATGTTCATATAGTCTGTTTTTAAATTTTCTTTCAGTTTCCTATATAAAAACATTCACAGAGGGAACAGCCTGCACAATACACTACCCGTTCAGTGAAGTAACAGACTCTCCTGTTCAATTGCACTCTAATTTTGTTCACCATAAATTTATTACCCTCCAACACAAAACAACACCAGGTGCAAGCCGTACATTTCTTCATTATTCCTTGTGGTGAGACACCGCCATTTGATTCTAAAATTATTTTTAAATTATTACCCTTTTTATAAACAATATTGGGTTTACTACCAACACGTTCCTTTACATCTTTATCACTTGTGAGAATAACACAATTTTTAAAAAGAATGTCAGAGAAGTCTTTGCTGTTGTTGTTGAATGCAGTAATAAGTATCTTGTAGACTTGCAAGGAACCACCACGAACCACCATAAATGAACAAACAATTTATTAGAAGAGAGAACAAGCGCTTTCACGCACTATCCTAGTGCGCTTCCTCAGGTTACATTGTAAAAGGCAGATCCTCATCTTTATATACAAAATATACACCCTAATTAAACAATTAAATCAAGCAATTAGACAAATATATCAGCATTTTAAAAGGGTAGTCATGCTTTAAAGCCATCAGAGTTGTTTCTAACTGTGCTTGGAAGAAACGTACTTATTTAAAAATATATATAAGTGAGTACTTTGGGTACAGTTCTTCCAAAGTCCACTTACTAATTTAATTACATAATGTATGTACCCATAAGAATGCATATACTAAAGCAACAACCTGGATGCAAGTTAATCCATATATAAAAAACTATATATACATGAGTAAACATATGAAAATTCATTTACAATATACAAAATCAATAAAATATAAATGCGATGTCCTCAAATGTAGTTTAAAAACCATTAGTCATGGGTATCATAATGAGTAAGCTAAAATCAATTTTAAAAGACAAAGCAATGTGTACATAGGTGAGTATAAAAGGGAAAAGAGGGCGGGAAAGAAAAAAGGGGAAAAAGGAAAAGGGGATGAGGAAGGGTGGAACAGGGAGAGATGAAGAGGGAGGGGGGGAAGGGGGGAGGGAAACAAAAAGGGGGGGAAAAGAAGGAGAGGAGGGGAAAAAAAGGGTGTGAATAGGGAAGATGGTGATGAAAGAAGGGAAAAGGGGAAAAGAAAAAAAGAAGAGAAACACAAAAGCAAAGAATAGAATAAAATGCCATGTGAAAAAAAATCATATAAAAAAGCCATGTAAAAATAGATACCTTCATCAAGTATATTTTAAAATAATCAATGAGTGACAATGTTAAAACAGCTTCATTTACTACCCAAAAGGGCAGGTCTGATGCTGATCGCCGAATTCAAACCTGGTTCTATATGTGCCCTGAGGTTTAGAATCCATTTTAGTTCATTCAATTCAAGAGCACCTACAATATCTCCTTCTCTTCTATTATGGTTCAGCAGCTGCAAAACCCTAAACTTAAAAGTATGTGATGGAAACTGTTGGCAGTGTCTAGCTAACACATTGGTGGCATTTCCTTTTCTGATGTCATATACGTGATTGTAGATGCGGTCCTTAAATTTACGTGCGGTCATGCCCACGTAGTAGGCTCCGCAGGGTTCGCAAGTGGCCAAATAAATGACATTAGTTGTGTCACATGTAGCATAAAATTTCGGCTCAAAAACAACACCTAAATCTACGAGTTCAAATTTTTGAGCAGTAGAAATATATTTACACACACAACATTTCCTGCATGGAAAGGTACCTTGTCTATACTTCATCCTAATGTCTAGGGGTTCAATTTTCACCTTCTCCCTACACAATAGCCTTTTAAGATTTAAGCAATTGCTATATCTAAAGCTTGGTCTATCCCCCACTATTTTAGATAGGTCTTTATCCATGCTTAGTAACTTCCAGTTGTTATTAATAATATCTTTTATATATCTTATATCATTTGTATACTTAATGTCATAGTGAATTTTCCCCTTACTACTTCCTGGTTGGCTGCTAGAACGCCATTTCCTTTGCACTGACCTAGATGTACCTACAGCATTGCTTCTTTGATTTATAACTAGTTGAGATGGATATCCCCTATCAACAAAGCATTTTTCCTGGAAATCCATATGATGACTGACATCCTCTGGGCTACTACATAATCTAGTTACCCTAGACATTTGATTTTTAACCACATTGGGAAAGATATGCCTGGGATGCATACTCTCAAAATGGAGAATGCCATTCCTCCAACAGGGTTTCCTGAATAAAGATGTTGTGATTTTATTCAAATCATCCTTACTGATGGTAATATCAAGAAAATTCACTTTATTGGTAGAACATTCATATGTAAATTCTAGGAAGGTAGTAGTTGAGCCCATAAAGTCTACAAAATCATCTAGTGATTTAACATCACCATTCCAAAAAAGAAGAATGTCATCTACAAAGCGTTTGTATAGGATGACATTGTTTTTATATCTTTCATCATTGAAAATGAACATCTTTTCCCATTGATATACTGCCAGGTTAGCATAGGCATTAGCACAGGGGGTGCCCATGGCTACCCCCCATGTTTGCCTATAAATTCTATCCTGAAACAGAAAGATATTGTTGTTCAATGTTATATCCAAAAGAGTACAGACTGTCATTTGGTCATCATTTTCCAGGTTACTAAACTCAGCCATACAGCTCCTAACAGCATCCATTCCAAACTCATTAGGTATACTAGTGAATAAACTCTTTATGTCTAGTGTAACCATCAGCGTATCATGTCTTAAATTTTTAAGTAATGAGACATCCTTCAGGTCTGTCAACAGGCTAAAAGAATTTTTCAGGATGGTAGGTATAGTACCAACTAGAGGGCCTAACTTCGATTGCACAAACAAGGATGCATTCTCTGTGACCCAGAGCTTCCCAGACACTATGGGTCATAATGGTGGTGGATATATCCCCTTATGCATCTTGGGGAGCCCTTTAATAAGGGGAATCAATGGGGTCTCAATCGTTAGAAAATCATAAAGACATTTGTCTACACATCTGGTCATCAATAGATCATATATCATATCATGCACATTTCTGATAATGGGTCCTACTTCAGTTTTACTTATTTGAGAGTAAGCTACATCATCATTTAGCATCTCACTCATTAGGTCATTATACATGGCTGCATCCATTGCGACCACCCCCCCGCCCTTTGTCTGCAGGTTTGAAAACCATACTATCATCATTACATAAAAATTCAAGGCTACGCTTCTGTGTTGCATTTAAGTTAGTAAAAAGACGCTTATGCTTCCTTTCTTTGTAATAATGATAGAAATCATATTCACAAGCACGCTGAAAACATTCAACTGGACCTGACATATGTGGTATAAAGGTACTCTTCCTTTTTAGCACTATTGAATTGAAAACGGCATCAGTGTTATCAGAGTCCTTATACAATAGTTTAAGTGCTACCTTTCTTGTAAACTTACGAAGCATAATGAGAGTATCAGACAGTTCACTCCCTCTAGAGGGGATAAAGGAGAGTCCCCTGTTCAGAACGGAACATTCAACTTCAGTAAAGTCCCTAGAAGTCAGATTGAAGAACAGAGTATTCAGTTCTTTTTTCTTCTGGATTCTCGTATTTCCCCTGATAGTTTCCGTTTGCCTCTTCCTCTGCTCGTTGAGCGTGCCAACGCTCGATTCTTGTAGGGTAGAGGAAAGTTTAAAGAAGTCGCTACTTCAGGCGTAGTATTCAAGTTGTGAATGTTAGTTTTAGGTCTTGCTCCTGTCATTTCTGATATTTTAAGGCACTGTTGATTACAAGGAAGTGAAGAGCCAGATAAGGTGGTGTCCCCATCCACATTCACATTAGTGGAAGTAATATTGCCAGAAGAATTGTTCTGTGAATTAGGTACGCTAGTCGTACTTGGTGTGCTTAGCTGAGCATTATCAGCTTGGTCATTGTTCTCATCTGTAGCAGCTGCTTCGTTAAACCTCGGCCACACAAAAATGCGGCCCAATTGGAAATCATTGCAGTCACGTTTAAGTTTTTTAAGCTTAATCTGTTCAAGCTTATTACTATACAGCATAAGCTGTCTCAGCATGTTATTTAACTTAGACATACAAAAGTCACTTTTAAACAACAATGTAATGTTCTTGTGCTCACCTTCCACCTTTGTGATGAGTTCAGCTTCAATGGGTAGAAAGTAATCAATAAGCAGCTGAATATATTTATTGCTGAGATCTATATTTAGCTGTTGCCATCTCCGCAAGAGTTCAGGGTGAGCATCCCCATAACTCGGCATGCATAGGACATGCATACCTCGTGGAATTTCTTTGAAATGCAAACACGCCTCCAAGTGCTTCCTCTGCCAAATAAGCCGGTGCAGTTTGTAAAGATCATTCTCCAGTGTCCTAAGCGCTCCATAAAATTCTTGTAAGTTTTCCGTGCTAGAAATAGCAACATGTATGGTGTTACCTTTGATATCAAAGTTCAAAAGAGGGTTGTCCTGCTGATGAAATAGTCCATTCCAGTCCTCGGTACAGCTTGTACCTGCCGGATTATAATCAAGCTCGATATTAGGCATCTCCATCGTGTGTCGGTCAACCAGGTAGAGAATAAAAAACAGCAATATTAGCACCAAACCAAGTACAACCATCCAAAGGTTCCTAGCAAAAGAAATATAAAGCGAGCAGAAGTATCTTGTAGACTTGCAAGGAACCACCACGAACCACCATAAATGAACAAACAATTTATTGGAAGAGAGAACAAGCGCAGTAATAAATGAACACTCAAAATGCCTGGTAACTGTTGGGCCACCATGAACATTTTCCCTGTCTTGAGTGTAGTTACCAGGTGTCTGTATTACTTGTTCATGACAAACCTGTTGACTACTAAGCAGAGGGATAAAAAAACCTTTCTCCCTTTTATTTACCACTTCGATCATAACCTCATTGATCAAACTTGGAAGGTAGCCCCTTTTAAGAAACATAGTCATCAAGCAATCACATTCATCCAAGAAACTGTCAAACAGGCTCACCACATGAGCAGCCCTTACGAACTGTCCCTTTACTACTGCTTTTTTCTGCTTGAAGGGGTGTGCACTTTTATAGTGCAGGAAACTATTGGAATAGGTCTCCTTTCTATAAATCTACATGACAAAGACCTTGTTAACCACATCCTTTGTGAGCCATGCATCCAAATAGGCTATTTCCTTAATGTTAATGTTGTGAGCAAATTAAAAAAAAAGTGGTTGTCTGGTTAATATATTCCAGAAAAATATCAATCTCACTCCTTGGCCATTTCAAAAAATAAAAAATGTGATCCAAAATGGGTACATAGCTTGCAATGCTTAAACAAAGGGGAGCATTGTAAAAATGTCTTCTCCCACTGCAACATTATGATATTGGCATAAGGTCCCCCACATGCTGACCCCATGGCAATACCTTCGACCTGTAGGAACAATTATTTTTCAGACAAAATAAAATTATTAGTAAGAACCATTTCCAACAATATCTAATATGTGTTAACCTGGGTCGGGGGAGCCCCTTCTCCACCAGAAATTCACAGAACCACTCCATATCCACTACATGTGGTATGATGGTGTAAAAGTCTTTTACATCTATTGTAATGAAAAAAACTTCCATGTCATACTCTAAAGCATTCAGCATTTTCAAAAAATCCCACAAATCTTTACACAGAAGGTGTTCATGTTGGGCAAACTTTTTAAGTTTCATGTCAAGATATTTCACCAGGGGGTTGGTAATCGAACACCTTGCATCCACAGTGGGATGCATAGGGGGTTGCACTAGATCTTTATGAATTTTAGGCAACCCAAACATAACAGGAGTCCTAGGATGTGTTGAATTCATGAAATTATATTCATCAATGGGAATACTTCTATCAATAAATAAATCTTAAATAATTTATTTTTAAAAAAAGACTGAAAGAAAATTTAAAAACGGAATATATGAACATTCGAGGGACATAAGACTTAACAAACTCACAAACACCCTTGCAAAACAATACACAGAAAAAACAGGATATTCATTTAAATTCCTTATTTTGGATGTCCTTGACCATGATGAAAGGGGTGGCCCCTGGGCACTTTTGTTAGAAAAGAAGGAATTAACATGGCAAATTTGTGTAATGCCGGCCAGTGCCTAGGTTTGAATGACTGTTTCTCCATTTCTTGCCTTTTAAAATTAAAGGCAATGGGAGATAGTTTACTGCATTTAGTAAGCACTTATGGATGGTTTTTAATTCACTTTATATGTGTTTTATATAGTGTGACATAAAATGTTCCAGTAAACTTTTAATTTATTTATAAATATTTAATATTTTCATGTCTTTATATTTATACTTCTTTGGATCTGTTTATGAAATGGAGTTTCCTTTAAGTGCAGTAATGATCCTGTTGGGATGTCCTTTCCCACTTTTGATTTGATTGGTTAGGATGGTGAGCGTATTCTGACTTCTGCTTTTAAAATAACTGCTTTTAGTGTTTGGTACTTTGTCTGATAAAGTCTCCAATAGTTGATGGTGAAAGTGTTTATTTTATTGTGTTTTTCTGCGAATAAAAGTGACTACAATTTCTCCTTCTGCCTTGGATTTGTTTGCAACTTGTTTTGTGGTCCATGGGTGCCTGACAGATATTTTTGTTTATAAGTTTATTTAAGTTTAAGTTACAAAGCCTCATTCCTGATGTGTTTGTGTGTAATCAGGCTGCTTGAACTGAACCCACAACCACTTGTCTGTTTTATCCTGACCAGACGAGCATCAACAGGGAAGCTGCTAGTTCAGGTACATGGCTTTGATCAAGGTTTAGATGTTTTAAATGTAACCATAGGGACCATGTAGTATACAAATGTCCACTGAAGCAAGGAGGGGAACAAAAGTTGAGGGAGCCAGCAAGTGGGAATAGCAGTATGCCAGTGGTAAGTTGTCAACACAGGTACCAAACTATCACCAGAGTTTGCATCCTATCTTAGTGGATGGAAAACTGGTCACTGCTAAGAGAGAGCCAGCCTCTGACATAACCATTGTGAAGGCTGCAGTCATTAAAGAGGAGCAGTACTTGCTTGGACATTCCACTCCAGTCAGAGTTTTATTTGGGACCCCATTCCAAATACCTTTGTCCAGGGTTTATCTTGACTGGGAGGGTGGAAAAGGAAGCAAGTAAGTAGGTGTGTTTGCGTATATCTCTGCAGATCTCTTGATAGAGGTTGATTTTGATAATGCAGTACCTTGTATGCATACAGTGACACGCAGTCAGGCTTGGAGACAAGCATGTGGGTCTAGTAGCCTATATGGATTTTCAGGGAGG
Source organism: Protopterus annectens (assembly GCF_019279795.1). Taxonomy (NCBI): domain Eukaryota; kingdom Metazoa; phylum Chordata; order Ceratodontiformes; family Protopteridae; genus Protopterus; species Protopterus annectens. The sequence goes on along the minus strand of NC_056737.1, from coordinate 1,172,782,041 downwards.
GCTCTACCCTGTAGAAGTGAGACTGAAGGTAAGCCAGAGCTGCTGAGAGGTACTGATGTTCCCTTGGAAAGGGTGACTGCAATAGCAGAGGTGTATGGTAGTACCCAGGCTAACAGTGGGGCACTGCTGTCAGAGGATGCCAGACTTCCTGCGGAAAGGGAGATGAGAAGAGTCACAAAGGTAGGGTTAAGGCAGGCTCAGCTCTTGGACCTTATAGTATGAGGTTTGAGTTAGGTAGATAGGGAGGCACCTGATCCTCAAGGAAAAGGGAAGTCTGCACACTGGAACAAGGGGTTACTGTACAGAGAGTGGACCCCTGATGGAGGGCTAGAGGATTAAGTAATACAGTAGTTGGTAGTGCCTAGAGCCTACCATCTGGCACCTCTAGCCATAGCCCATGACATCCCTTTTGCAGGTCATATGGACTTGAAGCATACCAAGAGATGTATTATGCAGAACTTTTATTGACCTGGGATTACAACGGATGTAGCAGTGTACTGCAGGACCTGTGAGCAGTGCCAAAAAGTCAGCAAGGCAAGAGACAAAGTCAAAACTCAATTGATGTCTTTGCCTGTGATTGAGGAGCATTTCAGAGGGTAGCTATGGATATGGTGAGGCCTCTGAGTACCACAAGTTCTAGTAGTGGTAGTAGATTAAGCTACTGGATACCGTGACGTGGTGGCTCTGTCCTCCATTGAGGCAGAGAAGGTGACAAATGCTTTTTTTACATATTTTTATCAGGGTAGGCTTCCTGAGAGATATACTGACTGACAGAAGTGCCAGTTTCATGTCAAACCTGCTGGCTTCTCTGTGGGAGTCCTGTGCGATGAGACACCTAAAGACCAACCCCTACCACCCCAAACTAATGGTCTTGTAGAACGTTTAAACTCTACACTGAATACCATGTTAAGGGCATTTGCAGACCATTTTAAGAAAGAGTGGGACAAATATTTGCTTCATCTGCTGTTTGCATACAGAGCGGTACCCTAGGAATCCACAGGTTTTGCACCCTTTGAGTTGCTGTATGGTCATAGGGTGACAGGGCCCTTGGATTTGATTCATGATGAGTGGAAGGGTGAGTGTGAATCCCAGAAGGAGTCTGTTGTGGCATATGTACTAAACCTCAGGACAAGGCTTAGGGAGCTCATGGGCTTCACCCAGGAGAATCTGTCAGGAACCCAACAGCAAAAGAAAGTCTGGTATGTCAGGAATGCTTGAGCCTGAGAGTGTGCTGTGGGATGGCAGGTTAGGGTGCTCATTCCTGTCAGACACAATAAGCTGCAGGCCGCTTGGGAGGGACCCTTCAAAGTGGTAAGGAAGGTCAGTGATGCTGGTGATGCTGACTACATGGTAAACCTGCTCTGTAGGAGGCAGGAGCACAAACTGTACCGTGTTAACATGAGGAATCCTTACCATGATAGGGAGACCCTTGTGCTGAGTATTTGCATTGCGGTGGGGGGCATGAGGAGTTTGAGAGGGATCTGGTGGCTGATCTCCTCAGTGGAAGAGGTCAGCAATGCCAATGCAGACAGGCGCAAAAGGCAGGGTATGGGTTAATGCGTTCCCAGAAAGTCTCATTCCACTCAAGTGACATTTCTCCAGGGTCACTTGAGAAACTAACTTGAGTCTTCAAAGTAGGGTGAGATGTGATGATGTGAGGTAGTGCCAGCTGTGCCAAGAGAAGTAGGGCAGTGCATGCGTAACATAATAGCTAGCTGGAGTTTTGTAAAGAATTATATGTCATTTGAATATCAAACGGATTTGTACAAATGATTGTATTAAAGATGTATTTGTAAAGCTGCTTGTGTTAAAAATGTATCAACAGTGGAAAAGAAATACACATTTATGTCAGGCTGTATTGCTGTAACTGCTGAAATGCATACATTTTAACAGAGGATACTGAAAGGAAAGGGGGTTATGCTCAGCTCAGCTAACATTAAGAAAAATAGCCTAAAATTAAATTACTTGGTTTAGGCCAGAAAGATTCTATTGCACAGGTCTGAATGCAACCAGAGATGGAACATCTGTGAAAAGGTTCCAGATGCTGTATTAAGCCTTAGCAAAGTTCTGTGTATGTATATTGTAACACATCAGTGCCAAATCCTGTTGATAATGAGGGGGTAGGGTGGGAACCACAGAGTCAGGTGACCAGACGAGATGTCATTCTGTAGCCAGCACTGAAATTGTGGTTAAACACTAGTGAGAGATGAGACAGTAAAGTAGGGGGCATTAATTCTTCAGTAAGCTAGGAAAATATAGTGAGATTAGCCAAATAGTGTTTTTCTGCATCTGTCTGTATTTTTTCATCTGTGTTGCTTTTATATTTCCTGTGAATTGAAACTCTGGTGTTTATTGTGAATAGATATTTAGTATTGTCATGTTAATGTTTATTGAATATATCTAAAGCTTTCATTGTGGCTGGTCTTTTATAAAATATTTTCACCTTTGAGAGCACTTGCATTTATTCAGTGTCACTGTAGCTTCACACTCCTGACAGTCATGTTGTTTGGAAACACTACCATTTGTATAAGTGCTAATTTTACTAAGTATAATTCAGTACCCTGGTATGAGCCTTAGAGTAGTTAGCTTTGGGGTGCTCTAGTGGCAGTATCTACCTTATAGTCTGGATGGAGGCGGCACAGCTGGTAAATTTTTAACAGTCTTTCCCAGGTATGGAACAGGGAAGCAGAGGACTGATTTCACGCAGAGGGTGGTGGGGGACTTGACTTGGAGTACCCAGCTGAGGACTCAACTTTGGCGTGGTCAGTGTGGAGACTTATTTGGGGCCTAGAAAGGAAGTCCAGCCTCAGGATGGAAGTGTGCATTCCCTGTGTGCTCTTAAGGGAAGTTGTACTTGGTGCAGAGAGCTGCAACTGAAAATACTGTGTGTGTCTATTCTTTTCTCAGTGAATGTTCCCCTGTGGTGCCAGTGGTGAGGACTAAGGGTCCTTGATCACTGGCCCAGAGGAGGGATGTCACATGTGGTGTGGATGGATACTAGTTTGCAAAATCAAGTCAAAGCAGATAAAGATTAAGTCAGACAGGCATACCTCTCAACTATACAGATGTTCACAGAACGTCCATTTTGCCTCATACCTTTGGTCTCCTTGGCATAATGGTTAATGTTTTTACCTCCCACGCATAAGGTACAATGTTTCATCCTGAACTCTGGCCAATGCCTGTTTGGAGTTTGCATGTTCTCCCTGTGTCTCTGTGGGGTTCCTCCCATGTCCAAAAAACATGTTGAGTGTTTCCATCTCAAACTCACCCATGACTGGAGCGGTTGGCAGCAGTAGACCCTACATGGTGACCTATAGGGGGAAGAGTTGTACACACAAACTGCTTTGGGCATATACTGTGGTGCACAGCATCCTCAAGATAGGAGAACACGGATCACAGCCTCCATGCCATGGCAGGGCTAGCCACTCGATGGTGTAAAATATGACTCTAGGTGATTCAGTCATGTTGACTAATGTCGCCAAAGGGGCATGGGTATTTGCCAGTGATAAGTGGGTTGAGGAGCCATACTACTCTGACCTACATCAGAGACCCATGCTCATGGTGGGAGGGTGTATGTGCCCCGATTGGCCAGTGTGGTCCTGCCATAAAGCCCTGGGTCAATAAGTTACTGGCCAGTCAGTGTCTAGTTGCTCAGCTTGGGGTTACTTGGGATCTGTCTGTTGAGCAAAATCTGCATATAAAACCAAACAATCCAGAGTCTAGTACTCAGGAGGACAGGCTAGAAATGGTGTGGGAATTGTGGTGAGAGAGAGGCTTCAGAAGGCAGTGAGAAATATCATCAGAATTAATGGCAGACTCATGGCAGTTAGACTCCAGTGTAAGGATAGGGCAGTATTCATTATCTCAGCCCATGCAAAACAGCAGAGTTGTGACACTGAGGAAAATAGTGTATTCATACAGCAGTTGCAGGACCTTCTAGATAAATCAGGACAAATTGAATTGGTGTTGATAATGGGTGATGTGAATGCACATATCGGGACAGACAGAACAGGATTTGAGGACTACCTGGGTGTACATGGGTAGGGCAACAGGAATAAAGAAGCAGAGGCCAGTCTAGACTTCTGTCTGGGAAATGGCTTGATAGCCAGCACATGGCTTAGAAAGAGAGACAGTCACAAGATCCCATACAAGAGTGACCAACATGCAACTCAGATAGTCTTCCTCCTAGTAAGGAAAGGGCACTGGCATAGAATCAGTGAATGCAAAGTTATCCCAGTGAAACAGCCCACAGTATAAACCACTGATTGCTGCAATCAGCTGCAAGCAGTGGTCAGAGAAGGCTCTAAGGTCAACAGAGACCAGGCTGAAGATCTGGAAGTTAATTGGAGAGAAAGTACAACAGTTCAAGGAATTACTCAGAGCTCTAGCACTTCAGTAAGAGGACAAAATAGGTGGAGTTGAAGAAGAATGGCAGCACCTCAAAACAGCAAGTGTGAGGGGTACAGAGCAGGTACGTGACTACACCAGCTATGGAAATAAAGTGCATAAGGAAAGCTGGTCATGGAATGCAGAAGTGCAGGAAGCCATCAAAAGAAAGAAGGAGCCCAGGAAAAGTGGGAGATAGAAAAGACGGACCTGGCTAGGAAAGAATACTAGCTGGCTAACAAAGAAGCTAAGAAAGGAGTTGCAATAGCAAAGAATAGGGCATCGGAGGCACTCTACCAGCTTCTGGAAAATTACTCAGTAGGTAGCATAAAGAAACTATATTAGGTTGCAAGACAAAGACAGAAAGATAAAGAAGACAGATAGCCTTTATAAGGGATGTCAGCAACAACCTGCTCACCAGTCCACAGGACATCAAAGGCAGATTGAAGGCCATACTTCCAGAAGCTTCTGAATAAAAAAAAACACAGAGGCCAATACTGCCAAAGACACAGCTTATGATGAGAGAAGAAGAAGAGCCCACCCTAGAAGAAGTAAGAACATCACTAAGGAAGAGCCCACCCTAGAAGAAGTAAGAACAGCACTAAGGAAGAGCCCACCCTAGAAGAAGTAAGAACATCACTAAGGAAGAGCCCACCCTAGAAGAAGTAAGAACATCACTAAGGAAGAGCCCACCCTAGAAGAAGTAAGAACAGCACTAAGGAAGAGCCCACCCTAGAAGAAGTAAGAACATCACTAAGGAAGATGAAGTCAGGGAAAGCAGTAGGCTCAGATGGGGTTACAGCAGGTATGATAAAGATGCTGTGTGAGATAGGGGAGAAATGGCTCCTGAGGGTACTCATAGCAGTGTGGAGAGAAAGGGGGATCCCAGATCACTGAAGAATAAGGATACGCGTGCCAGTGTTCTAGAACAAAGGAGGCATTCACAACTGTGGCCAGTACAGAGGGATCAAACTCTTGTCACAATGCATGAAAGTTCTGCAGAGAAAGCAGATACATGGAGTAGTAGACAGTAAGATGGGAGATGAGCAGTTCAGATTCAGATCAGGATGCAGTACAACTAAGCCGATGTTTGCATTGAGACAGATAGTTGAGAAGAAGCTGGAGATGAGGAAAGAGTCCAACAGGGCATTCCTGGACTTGGAGAAAGGACATGACAATGTCCCAAGAAGGCTGATTTGTGCGGTACTGTGGTGGTTGAAAGTCCCAGAAACATTGGTAGAATTAGTACAGGCTCTGTACAAGGACTCAATGACTCAAGTATGAACAGAGCGGTTCCTAGAGGGAGTAGGTGTGCATTAGGGTTCAGCTCTGAGCACACTGCTGTTCATACTGGTGATGGACTACCTTAGGTAACTGGTTGGTGGGGACAGATCAACAAAGCTGCTGTATGCAGATGATGTGACATTAAAGGCAGACTCTGACCAAGAACTCTAGCAAAGGAGAGGGGAATGGAATGCAAAACTGAAGGCACATGAGATGAAAAGTACAGTTGTGTACCTACCATAAATGTAGATGTTCGAGTGTATTCACTGTTGCAGTCATTACACTTAGGTTATCCTGCTGGCAGGCTACCCGCAATCGGCCTGAATTCCAAAGTCCTGATCTGGCATCAGTTGCTGTCGCCTCTTCCCCGACGTCAGTGCACCAGGGGTATAAAAGATGCAGCCGACGCCATTTTCTTCAGTTTTTCTTGCCCCAGATGTTAGGTGCCTCCAAAAGGCTAGGCTAAAAATTATGTTCATAAAAAAAAATGCACAAACATAAACATTACCTACATCTACAAGCAAGTACACCACATAGGTTGTATAGAATAGAGAAGTACAGATAAGTCCCAGCAATAAAAGGGTGATGATGGGAGGGTAACCTGGACTGCAACAGTGAATACACTCGAACATCTACATTTATGGTAGGTACACAACTGTACTATGTTCATCATGTTTCACTGTTGCAGTCATTACACTTGGGTTGAATCCCAAAGCTGAGGTTGGGTGGCTGGGCCTAAATAGAGTTTGAAGTGGCTATGAGGCCCTGCAGAACTTCAGTGGCAAAGCCTGCTCTGGATTTAGAGTAGAGAGGTAAATGGTAGTGCTTTGTGAAAGTGAGCACTGAAGTCCAGGTTGCAGCCTCCAAAATGTCCTTGGTTGGTACTTCTATGAGGAAGGCTGCTGAAGTGGCTGCTGCTCTGGTAGAATGTGGCCTAATGCCCTTGGGCACTGATTTGCCATGTTGTGAATAGCAGAAACGAATGCAGTGGCCTATCCATTTTGAAATAGTCTGCTTTGAAATGGCTTTTCCTTGCGATCCTGCAGCATATGCCACTAAGAGTTGCTCAGTCTTTCTGAAGGCTTTAGTTTTGTCCAAGTAAAAGCGTAGCTGTCTGTGTATGTCCAAAGAATGCAGAAGTCTCTCCCCCTTATTCTGTGGGTTTGGATAAATGGTAGGCAAATGTATGGTTTGGGTAAGAGCCACACTGGACACTACCTTAGGCATAAATGTCGGGTTTGTCCTTACAGAAATCCTGTCCTGATGGAAAATAATAAAAGGTTCCACAGCCATTAGTGCCTGTAACTCTGAGACTCTTCTTGCTGAAGTTATTGCTAGGAGAAGAGCTGTTTTCCATGATATTTTATCTCAGATGTATTGGCTGGCTCAAAAGGAGGCAGTGTGAGTTTTTCCAGGACAAAATTGAGGTCCCATGCAGGTATTGGAGCTCTCCTTGGAGGTCTTATGTTTTTGGCCCCTCTGAGAAACCATCTTAGCAGTGGATGAGAAAAAAATGGGTGGGTCTGTATTTTAATGTGCTGAAATGACAGAGGCATGGATCTTAATTGATGAGAAGGGTAGGCCTTTGTCCAGCATCTCAGTTAGGTATTGCAAAATCTGAGGAATATTTGGTACAAGCGTGTCAATTCCCTGTGCTTGGTTCCAAGCACAGAATCTCTTCCATTTTTCTGCATAAGATTTTCTGGTGCTGGGCCTCCTGGCCTCCAAAATAACATCCATAACTGCTTTAGAGAGAGGTGTGTTCTGAATGATTACATTATCCGTCATGCAGCCAGATTTAGGGTTGTGAGTTGGCTGTGCAGGATTTGATTGTTTTGTTGGGTCAGCAAATGAGGTATTAGAGGCAATGTCCAGGCTGGGCCTTGAGACAAACTCTTTAGGATTGGGTACCAGTGCTGGCGTGGCCAGTCTGGGGCAATCAGTATCATTTTTGGCTTTTCTTGTCTGCCTTTAGGAGTACCTTGGAGAGGAGAGGCAGAGGAGGGAAGGCATATACTGTAAGGGCTTTCCAGCTGAATGAAAGGGCGTCCACTTTCCATGCTTGCTTGTGATAAGTCCGAGTGCAGAATCTCTGTAGCTGGCAGTTGTGAGGGGAGGCGAACAGATCTATGTCTGGGCATCCCCATTTCCCTGTTATCATGCTGAAGATTTGTGGATCTAGTTTCCACTCGTGAGGATCCATGAGGTTTCTGCTTAGTTCGTCTGCCAAAGTATTTGTCTTTCTTGGCAGGAATTGTGCTTGCAGATGTACTTGATAAATCAATGCTGTGTTCCACAAAATCATGGCTTGTCTGCAGAGAGGGTAGGAATGTGTGCCCCCTTGCTTGTTTACGTACCACATGACTGTAGTATTGTCCGTCTTTATCAGCAGTTGTCCTGGATGAAGTAGATCCATGAAGGCTGTCAGTGCATTTTGTACAGCTAGCATCTGTTTTTGATTGATGTGAAGATGCCTTTGGTTTGTGGGCCATGTGCCCTGAATACATTTTCCTGCCATGTGCGCTCCCCAGGCATAATCTGATGCATCTGTTGTTAGTGTCTGCCTGGCAGTGGGTAAGGTGAATGGCTGTCCCTTGTTGTGGTGACAGACATGTGCCCACCATTGAAATTCCTGTTGCAGGCAGGGAATGAGAGTAATTACTGTTTCCAGGCTGTGGCAATGTTGAGTCCAAACACTTTTTAGGTACCATTGTAGTTTCTTCATATGCAGTCTGGCATATGGAATTAGCTGAATGCAGGATGCCATGTGGCCCAGAGCCTGCAGAATTTTTCTTGCAGATAACTGGGTCTTTGTTGCCATGTTTTTGAAGTAAGAAGTCAGTTGCCTTTGTTTGTCTGGTGTGAGATAAGCCATCTGGGCAGTTGTATTTAAGCTTTCACCCAGGAATATTATCTCTTGAGAGGGTACTAGTTTTGATTTCTTTTCATTTACTGTGTACCCTAGGCAAATTAGTAATCTTTTTACAAACGCCAGATGCTTTAGTAGAATATCTTTGTTCTCTGCTTGAATAAGGCAGTCGTCCAAGTAGGGGTATATTTGAATTCCTCTTTGTCTGCAAAATGCGATTACTGGTGCCAGGCATTTTGTGAAGACCCTGGGCGCAGTAGATAAGCCAAACGGCAGTGCCGAGAATTGGTAGTGCATTGAGCCAGCTATGAATCTGAGGCATCTTCTGCAAGATTGCCTGATTGGGACATGCAGGTATGCCTCTGAGGTCCAAAGTTACAAGCCAAGCCTTCTCGTCCAGCATGGGCAGAAGCTGCTGTAGCCAACATTTTGAATTTTGGGACGTCCAGAAAAGTATTTAGAATAGACAGGTCCAAAATTGGTCTCCAGGCTTTGTCCTTTCTTGGTACTAAGAAAAGTCTTGAGTAAAATCCTTGTCCCTGCTCTTGTTGTGGCACTGGCTGAATAGTCCATGTTCATGAGAGATGAAACTTGTTTTTGTGCCTCTACCCATTGATTGCGAGGCAGGTCTGGCATACCTTTTGCCTTTGGAAGGATGTGAAAGTGGAACCTGTAGCCCTGAGAGACTATATTTAAGACCCATTTGTCTTGGGTGATGTTGTGCCAGTTTTGTGAAAAAAGTGCTAGCTTTCCCCCTAGGGGTGCTGCCAAAAAATAAGTGCTTGGCATTGGTAGAGGGAAGTCATTGGGACTGTTTTCTATAAGGCTGTGATTTGTCTTCTCCACTTTTGGAGGTAGAAGCGCCCCATTGTTTGGGCCTGTATGAGCCCTGGGGCTGTTGCCTGCCTCTAGGGCGTCTGAATCTGCCACTTTGTGGTCTGTCTGACACTGGAAAGGACCAATTCTTAGAGGGCCAGTTCCTGCTAAATCTGGGTGGCTGTACCTGTAAGAAATACTTTACTGTCTGCATAGATTTAGTCTTATCCTTCATTTTCTTCATCACCTCTTCTGCCTTAACACCAAACAAAGTATCATGCTGTAATGGAGCATCCAATAATTTTCCTTTAACATGATCAGGCAGATTCTGTTCCTTTAACCAGGCATGTCTTCTAATAACAGAACCTGTAACAGTGGCCCTGCACGAGGCCTCCAGTGAATCATAGCCACATTGCAAAGTATGTTTTCCCACTTGTTCAGCTGCATGCAATAAATCCTGCAACTCTTTGTTCTCAGAACATTCAGAATTTGTTGACCGGGAGTGTCCAAATGGATGTAGGTCCATTTTCAGAGGAGGCCTGGGGAATAAAGCTCCACAGTTAAAATAAACAGACAGTAGTTACATTGGATTACATAGCGATTAACAATTTAACATAGCAATTACTTACAGCATATTTACAGATGAAGAACATAGTACATCAGTAGACAACTAGAATCTTGATCTGTGAAGTACATAACAGACATTAACAAATGTTGCAATAAGAAGTTCCTGCTGTATAATAAGTACTAGGCTTATGAGCATCTGAGCTTGCTATAATCAAGGTAGTTAGTGGAGTGGAAAGAAAGGTAGTGGTTGGATGGGGAGGGTGATATTAGACTGGGAGTTGCAAGGGCATAGCCAGCATGTTTTTAGGTGTGCTTTTAGTAAAGTTTTGAAGTAGGTGCATGATGGCATGGAGGTAATTGTGGGTGGGAGGGAGTTCCATAATTTGGCTATGGTGCAAGAGAATAGTGCTTCACCAGCAGAGTTATTGGCTTTAGTGATCTGCAAGTGATTTTTGTTGCTGGATCTTAGTGGTCTGGTGGTGCGATAGGGTTGGAGTAGATTCTGGATGGATGGGACATTTAGTGGATGGTTTACTAGTTTGAGGGTGAGTGAGAGTTGATACCACTGAAGGAGGTGAGGGAGTTCAAGCCAGCCCAGTTCAGCAAGTGAGAGATAGTGGTGACTACGGTAGGATGCCCCTGTGGCGAATTTGGCAATTTTGTTGTAGCAGGTCTCTAGCTTGTTTAGATCGCATTGCCTTAGGTTGGTATATATTGGAGAGGCATAAAGTAGGGTGGAGATAAGGTGGGAATTTGCTATTGAAATCTTTGCTGCTTTGGTGAGAAGTTGCTTATTTCTGTATAACGCTCCTAGTTTTTTGTGGACTTTTTTTATGGTCATGGATATGTGAATGTCAAAGTTTAGTTTATTGTCTATTTCCACTCCTAGCAATTTGGTGTGTTCAGTTGGATATATAGTGGTGTTGTCTTTTGCTGTGGTGTTAAAGTGAGAGTTGTTTTGAGTATGTTTGGTGGGTTGGAAGATGAGTAGTTTAGTTTTGTTTGGGTTGAGTATTAATTGGTCATCAGATAACTACGTTTCAACAGAGGAAAAGGCTTCCTGTGTGACTTTTTGCAGTTTGGGTAGGGACTGGGCTGAGCGGATGATGGTTGTGTCATCTGCGTATTGTATGAGAGTGCCATGTTTGGTGGCACAGGCTAGATTATTGGTGTAAACAGAGAAGAGTAGGGGTCCAAGGATGGATCCTTGGGGAACACCTATGGAGTCAGGTAGTTGGGGAGATATGCCATTCTGCCATACAACGGATTGTTGGCGGTCAGACAAGTAACTCTGAAACCAGTTGGTGACTGATTGAGAGAAGGATAGGTTATTGAGGACAGAGATAAGTTGTTTGTGTGGTACCATGTCAAATGCTTTAGCTAGGTCTAGGAAAGTAGCAGAGGAGAGATAGCCATTGTTTTTATGCTGAAGGATAATGTTAGTAAAGGAGAGTAAGGCAGTGGTGGTGCTATGGTTTGGTCGGAAACCATGCTGAGTATTGGAAAGGAGGTTGTTAGTAAGGAGGTAGTCTGAGACCTGAGAGTGTATGTATCTCTCTAGTATTTTGGAGAGTGGAGAGAGAGAGAATAGCTATGGGGCAGTAATTGGTTAGTTCTGTGGATGGTCCATCTTTGTGGAGGGGACTTATATGTGATACTTTCCACAGTGTGGGAACGTAACTTTCTGACAGAGATCGATTAAGCAAGATGGATACTGGGTAGGCCAGATCATCAGCTGCGATTTGCAGGTATTCACTTGGGAGGTTGTCTGCTGCTAATTTGGTGGATTTAAGTTTAGTTAAGAGTTTTTTATGTTGGAGGTAGGTACAGGAGGAAAAGAGAAGGCAGTGGGGAGATTACTAGTTGAAGGTGTGGGTTGGAGGGGAGGGGGGGTTGTGTTGTTTAGCTAGTGATAGTATGGTTTGTGTGAAGTGTGTGTTGAACGAGGTAGCAATATTTTCTGAGGAGTGAGGGATGTTAGGTGGAGGGGTACTGACTTTACCTGAGTGGAGGATGGAGTTTATGGAGGACCAGAATTGTTTGGGGCTGTGTTGTGAGGAGAATAGGGCAGACTGGTAGTATTGGAATTTGTCCTGTTTTATTAGCGTTTTGACTCTATTGCGTAGTTCTAGGAATTTCTGTCTAGTTGAGGGGGTTTTGGTTTTGCGCCAGTGCTCCCAGGCTTTATCCCTGTTTTTCATTTCTGACTTAGTGGTTTTCTGTAGCCATGGTGAGGGTTGTGCTTTGGTTCTGGAAAGTTTTATGGCGGCATGGTAATTATTGATGCTCAGGAAGGTAGTATTAAAAAATTCAACTGCGTCATCAAGACTGAGGTACTTTAGAGGACGCCAGTTACATTCTTTGAGGGATGAGATGAATGTGAGTGGGTTAAAGTTTAGTTTTTTACGTATTTGACAGCAGATGATAGGTTTAGCTTGGTATATGTTTTTTTTTTTGAGTAGGAATGTTGGGGAGTGATCACTGAGGCTATCTGATAAGCAGCCTGTTATATATGACTGGGGGCTCTTACTGACTAGTATCCAATCCAGGGTAGTGTGCTTGCTGGAGTTTTTATTTATCCTGGTTGGTGACTGGACTAGTTGGGTGAAACCATGAAGGTTTACATGATGGGTTGGATGGTTGCCAGAACAGGATTACCAGTCAATATTGAAATCACCTAAAATGATAGTTTCTTGAGGGAGATGGTGGGTAGGCCAGCTGAGGAGGTTTTCTAGTGGAGGGATGTTTTGGCCAGGTGGGAAGTAGCATCTAATTATGTTGATGGTTTTGTTTTGGTTTATTTTGAGGTTGGTACATATTATTTCTTCATTGCCTATTTGTGGAGCTGATGATTTTAAGATCTGGATGTTTAGATGCTGTTTAAATATTATAGCTACACCGCCTCCTTTCTTGTTTAGCCGGTCTACGCTTAGTATGCCGTAACATGTAGGGAGTATTTGCTCACTGGTAATGTGAGGTTTTAGCTAGGTTTCTGTCAGGATGACTATATCTAGGGAGTACAAGTCTATGGTGGCATGGAGTTCATGGACTTTGTTGGATATACTTCTAATATTTAGGCTTAGTAGAAGGAAGTCACTTGGCTTTCCATTGGCTGTAATATGGGAGAAGTTGTGGTTTGTAGTCTGATTATGAGGATTGGGGTTGGAGATGGTAGGGCCAGGGTTGTGGTGGATGTCTCCACTTAGGGCTAGTTTTGATATGCATGAGGTTATTAGTTTTCTCAGTTTTTGAATGTGTTTGTTTATAAGGGAAACTTTATGATCACGCTCTGTGGGTAATAGGTATGGTGGGAGGGTTACTATGTTAAGTTGTAGGGATGCTTTATGTTTGAGTAATATATTTGGTAGAATATGTGGGGGGTGCATAGGGATGGTTCTTGAGTTGGTGGCAGGGGAGCTGACTGAGGGTGAGACATGAGTGGTGGTGTGAGTAGTAGTACAGTGGTAGTGGTTGAGTGGGGGAATAATGGAGCTTTGGTAGGATGTAAGATATGCAAGGAGAGTGCATGCAGTGAGCATAGGTAAGGTATGCTTGTACATGTTAGTTGAGGAGGTGTGATAGTAGTGGGAAGATGGAGGAGGTAGTGTTGGGTTAGCGCTGTGGTTGGCTATTGGAAAGATGGGAGGGGTTTGTGAGTGTACTAAAGGTGGGACCACTGGGGGCGGTAGGGAATAGGGGGCAGGGTGGGGAGTGAAGCGGGTAGAGACCCTGTTAGTCGCTCTAATGAGGGGGCTGGAAACAATCAGTTAACAGAGGTAACTGATAAATGAACATATGATAGTGACAAGGGTGGTTATATTTTTAAAAATTGTGCCTGCTACAGGTAATATTTATTAACTTTGGGGTTGTCTTAAGGTAATAAACAGGGAAGGGGGAGGGGAGAACAAGGGTGTGAGCAGGCAGTTCTTTGTACTGCTGCTAATGAGCCAAAGCAAAGACAAGTTTGTGTTTAAGAAACAATCACAATTGACCAAGGACTGCTCAGAAACTGTAAGTAATATTTTAACCATTTCTCAGGTGGAAAAACAGGATAACATTGTATCAGTAGGCTACTGTGGTCTCAGTTTAAATTAACAAACACACAGTATTGATCAGTTATGGATACTATTTGCTAACAGAAGGGAATAAGAGAGAAAGTGGAAGATGTGTGTGTGTGGGGGTGGGGTTGGGGGGCTGCTTACAAGCCAAAGCAGAGTGCTCTCCAGGGTGAAAATGAATATTGGCTCAAACAGGTAGACACATACTCAAAGTTAACTTTAGCTGTTTGCAGACAGTTCAGACCCGAACTGCGTTTTTCTTATAAGAATGATAAAGGTGGTACCACAGTTGAATACTTAAAAGTGGTGTTAGGTTCAAAGTTATCTACAGAGAGAGAGAGAGAGAGAGAGAGAGAGAGAGAGAAATAACCCTGGAGTGAGTGTGTTACTGTGTGCTTGGTGCAGAAAGCTGCATATGGAAATACTGTGTGTGCCTATCTTTGTTCCAAGTGAACTTCCCTCACTGGTGCCAGTGGTGAGGATTCAGGCTCCTTGATTACTGGTCCAGATTGGGGATGTCATATATCGGTGAGCAGTGGTTTGGATATTAATTGAACTTCTGTAGCCTGCAGAAAATTGTCACTGAAGCTGGGTGTACTCTCAGCAGACACAAAGTAAACATACAGAGTTTCATTTTCACAACAGTTTTATTTATTTTTTGTTGGTTTAGTTTAGTCAGGGAAAGCAGGCAAAGATGTCAGATGATTATGGCCAGCTGCAAAGAACCAATTGGCCAAGGTGTGCGAAGCCAAAGGGTGGTGCATGCCACCTGACTAAAGAGGAAATGATTTCAGCCTTAGTCACAGCTGTAGCCCAGACCAGCAGCCAGGAGGATAACCAGTTTGGCAATGGGGATTTGCAGCCATCAGAAAAAAAAGACTGTTCACCTTTTCGTCAGAGGACTTAAAAATCTTTCTGGAGCTAAAGAGACTTGAACTGGAAGCCAAACATTTGGAATTAGAATCAGCAGAAAGTCTGCCATGTTTGGAGTCTGAAAAAAAGGAGAAACAGCACCAACATGAGAGGAAGAATCTGACTCTTCATTGGGGTCATGGAGTTAATGGGGAAGGGAATAATCGAACCCCAGAAGCTATAAAGGACAGTAAATTTCTTCCACAGTTTACAGAGAGTGATAATTTTGATAGTTTTACTCATATATTTAAAAGAGTATGTGAACAGTTTAATGTTGACCAAGGGCTCTGGGTACGGTTTCTGACCTCCATACTCCATGGTAAAGCTATAACTGCTCTTTCTAAATTCTCTGATATTGATTGTTTAAACTATGATAAAATAAAACGATGTTTACTGCAATGTTTTAAGTTAACATCTGAAGCTTACAGAAAAAACTTTCATGAGCACAGATGCAAGGCAGATGAACGTGTGTGTGATTACATTGCTGAGTTAAGTGCTTATTTAATAGTTGGGTGAGTTGGTGTCAAGTCACCACTTTTGAAGGGCTGGCAGACCTTTTGGTGAGGGAACAAGCCCTTAGCACTTTGCCTGAGGACATGAGAATCTGCTTGGCAGACTGGGAGTGTAACTCTGCAGATGAGTTGGGGAAAAAGGGGATGTCTACTTAGCAAGCAGAGCATCACTGCACAGGAAGGGGATACTCAGTGCTGCACATGGATATAAGGGAACCCATGGTGGGCAGCCTAAACCACCCCAGAGTCCACCAGTAACAGGGGAAGCACTAGTTTAGGTACATGGCCAGGATCAAGGGTTAGATGTTTTAAATTTAACCCATGGGGCCATGTATCCTATAGATGTCCATGGAAGCAAGGTGGGGAAAAAAAGGTGGGGGAGCCAGCAAGTGGTAATAACAGTATGCCAGAGGTAAGTTTTCAGCAAGGTTACCAAACTATCAGCACAGTTTGTATCCTATCTTAGTGAATGTAAAACAGGCCACCGCTAACAGAGACACAGACTCTGACATAATCATTGTGAAGCCTGCAGTGGTCAGAGAGGAACAGTACTTGCTTGGGCAGTCCACTCCAGTCAGACGTTTAGCAGGGTAGACTTCCCAGGAGTGTTTGCAGGATGCTTTCCTTTCTCTCCTATCATAATGGAATCTGAAACAATTGTATACAACCATCAAGGAGAAGGTTCAAACAATCTAAAAGAAAAAAAATTAAGCGCTGTTTATAAAATTACTATTTTTCATTTAAAATACTAAGAGCTTTTCCGGATCTGGAATAATCTAAAATCTACTTAACTTAATAAATTTAAATGAAGAATTACAAATTCTTTATCATCTGAAACTAGTCTCTGAAAGCAAATGCTACAGTAATATTGTCATTTATGTCTGTGTAATTCAACCTAAAGAAGGTCTTACTGCTTTTTAGTAGCTGGTGAAAGATGGAGGAAGTGAGCTGATCAAGCATCGTCTCTGTGTCTTATTTTTTTTTTTTTACTGAGAAGTGGTATTACTGCCATTTAGCATTTCTTAATGAAGGCTGCAGAAGTCAAGGGCTACATAGGCTTAAAATGTAGAAAGCCAAAGTTCTATCCCTGTTGAAGAAGTTTTGTATTTCTTGATTCTACAAAGCGGCAGGACCTCCACTCTTGTACAGGTATGCTCAAATAGTGGCAGTCATAGAATTAAATAATGTTAAATTATGTAAGCATAAGTATTTGGAGAAATTAAACAAATTAAACAATCAGGAGACAGAAGAAGGTGCTATATTTACAGTTACCTGCAGCAACTGAAAGAGAAGTTAACACCTGAAGGGGTGAAATAAACACTTATTTACAGCCAGTTGGCAACTGGACATTCATCATTATCACAAGGTTGTGATACAGAGGAAAGGGTTAAAGTAAAAAAGTACAGTTGGGTACACTTCATAGGTTCATAGGTTCATAGGTAAGTACTATGCTATCGGCCCGAGAACCTACGTAAACCTAGCCAACAAGGTTCCCTGACTTACGCCACCCAAGAAAGTTATTTTCCTGTGCCACTGTCGAGCAGAGACACAGAAGTGATCCCCAAGGTGTATTTCCTATTTCCCATCCACTCATCAAGATTTTTCTTGAAGAGTGCTAATGAAGAACTTTGCTTGACATAGATGGGTAGCCTGTTCCAGAGTATGGGAAGTCTCTGGGACAGGAATCTATCCCTCCAGCATAGCCTGTTTATTGTGGGGAGAAGGTTTAGGTCCCTAGAGCATGTAGTTCGGAGGGATTGGGATTTCTTTAGGTGTAGCATGTCCAACAGCTCTGGGTTTGACGTAGCTTTATATGTTAGGCAGATATCACCTCGGAATAGGCGATATGCTATGGAGTAAAGCTGGAGTTTTTTGAGACGGTCAGTGTAGGGCATCTGTTTGAGGCCAGTAATACTCTTTGTGAGGTACTTCTGTGGCCTTTCCAGATGCTGCAGATGTCTTTTGAGGTGCATTCCAAAAGGGCCATTGTACTCCATAATGGGTCTAATGAGTGTCGGGTAGAGGGGATCTTATCATAAATGTAGATGTTCAAGTGTATTCACTGTTGCAGTCATTACATTTGGGTTATCTGCCTGCAGGTAGCCCTCAGCCAGCCTGAATATCAAAGTCTTGGGTCCTGCATCGGATGCTGTCTCTTCTTCTATGACGTCAGGTAGTCAGGGGTATAAAACATGCAGCCGATGCCATTACATCAGTTTTTCTTGCCCAGATGTCAGGTGCCCCCATAATGGGAAGCAATTATATACAAGATTACACCTCCAACAAAAAGTAAATACACCAGAAAGTTGGAATACACTAAACAAGAAGAAAGGTGTAGCCAAGAGATGTCAGGGGGCTGGAGGGTAACCAGGACTGCAACAGTGAATACACTTGAACATCTACATTTATGGTAAGTGTACACAACTGCACTATCTTCTTCGTGTTTCACTGTTGCAGTCATTACATTTGGGTAGATTCCCAAAGCTAAGAGTGGGAGAAGGAAGTTAGAGAGCATTGGGGCTAGCTATTAAGCCCTGCAAGA
This sequence comes from Protopterus annectens, assembly GCF_019279795.1. Lineage (NCBI taxonomy): Eukaryota > Metazoa > Chordata > Ceratodontiformes > Protopteridae > Protopterus > Protopterus annectens. The sequence continues at coordinate 1,172,764,095 of NC_056737.1, read as the reverse complement.
CTGCAGTGGCAAAACCAGCTCTGGATTTAGAAATAATAGGCAAGTAGTAATGCTTGGTGAAGGGATGTACAGAGCTCCAGGTAGCAGCTTCTAGGATGTCCCTGGTAGGGACACCTCTAAGAAAGGCTGTTGAAGTAGATGCAGCCCTGGTGGAATGTGATCTTATCCCCTGTGGGGTAGGTTTTCCATGGTGCTTACAGCAGAAATGAATGCAATGGCCTATCCATTTGGAAATAGTTTGCTTTGAAATGGCCTTCCCCTCTGCCCCTGCAGCAAAGGCAACTAACAGCTGTTCAGTTTTCCTGAGAGGCTTAGTCCTGTCCAAATAAAATCTAAGTTGTCTGTGCACGTCCAAAGAATGCAGTATCCATTCCCCTTTGTTCTGTGGATTAGAAAAGAAGGTTGACAAATGAATGGACTGATTAAGGGCCACACTGGATACCACCTTGGGCATAAAGGAAGGATTGGTCCTGAGGGACACCCTGTCTGCATGGAAGATGATGAAGGGCTCCATTGTCATGAGGGCCTGTAATTCAGACACTCTTCTTGCTGAAGTGATGGCTAGAAGGAAGGCTGTTTTCCAAGAAAGGAATTTCAACTCTGCAGTTGCAGCTGGCTCAAAAGGAGGTAGAGTGAGCTTTTCCAATACAAAGTTAAGGTCTCAGGCTGGAGCAGGGGCTCTTCTGGGTGGTCTTAAGTTTTTGGCCCCTCTGAGGAATTGCTTCAACATGGGGTGAGAGAAGAGGGGTGGCTCAGTATTATAATGTGCTAAAATGGCTGAGGCATGAATTTTAATAGATGAGAAGGAAAGGCCCTGGTGGAGCATCTCTGTTAAGTATTGAAGAATATGCAGTAAGCTGGGCACTGTTGTCCATCCCCTGAGTCTGGCTCCAGGAACAGTATCTTTTCCACTTTTCAGCATAGGATTTTCTAGTACTAGGCCTCCTTGCCTCCAGAATGACATCTAGCACCTGCTTACTGAGGGATGGTATTGGAGAGCTCAGGTAATTCGCCAGGCTGAAAGGTTCAGGGTTTGAAGCTGGGGGTGCAGAAGCTGGGCCTCCTGCTGGGACAGCAGGGAAGGGGTCTGAGGCAGGTGCCATGGTTCCAGCAGTGCCATATTGCACAAGAGGGGGTACCAGTGCTGGCGTGGCCAGTCTGGTGCAATGAGTACTGTCCTTGGTTTGTCCTGTTTGACCTTTAGCAGAACTTTCGAGAGGAGAGGCAGCGGGGGAAAGGCATAAACTGAGAGGCTTTCCCAGGTGAAGGACAGGGCATCCACTTTTCAAACTTGTCTGTGGGAAGTCCTTGTGCAGAATTTGTCCAATTGGTAGCTCTGAGGAGAGGCAAACAGGTCTATCTTTGTGTTCCTCCATTTGTTTCTCAAAATGTTGAATATCTTTGGTTCCAGTTTCCACCCGTGTGGGTCCATGAAGTTTCTGCTTTGGTTGCCTGCCAGTGAATTTAGTTTGCCTGGCAGGAATTGAGCTTGTAGGTGCACTTGGTAGCTCAAGGCTGTGTTCCACAGAGTCATGGCTAGTCTGCAGAGAGGGTACGAGTGGTTCCCCCCTCTTTGTTTATGTACCACATAATAGTGGTGTTGTCTGTCTTTACCAATAATTTTCCTGGAAGAATGTGGTCCTTAAAGGCTGTCAGAGAATTCTGTACAGCCAACATTTCTTTTTGATTGATATGCAGGTGCATTTGACTCAGGTTCCATTTGCCCTGAATGCACTGCCCTGCCAAGTGAGCCCCCCATGCATAGTCTGATGCGTCTGTTGTTAGGGTTTGGGCAGCAGGGGTAGAGTGAATGGCAGTCCCTTGTTGTGGTAGCAGGCCTCTGCCCACCAAAGGAACTCTGTCTTTATACAAGGAATGATAGGAATCATTGATTCCAGGTCCTGAGAATATTGACACCATAGGCTTTTTAGATACCATTGTAGTTTCCTCATATGCAGTTTTGCATATGGAATTAGTAGGATGCAAGAGACCATGAATCCCAGGGCTTGCAGTATTTTCCTTGCAGATAGCTGCGTCTTTGTGGCCAGTAGTTTGAAGTAGGCTGTCAAATAAACTTGTTTCTCTGGTGTGAGGTAAGCCATCTGGGAAGTTGTGTTCAAGCTTGCTCCCAGGAATACAATTTGTTGGCAGGGTACTAGATGAGATTTCTTTTCGTTTTTGGTGTACCCCAGTGAGGTTAGCAGTTTCTTTACAAATGCCAGAAGATTTAATAGTATGTCCTGGCTTTCTGCCTGAATTAGACAATCATCCAGATATGGGTATATTTGAATATTTCTTTGCTTGCGGAATGCAATGACTGGAGCTAGGCACTTTGTGAATACCCTGGGCGCAGTAGGTAAGCCAAAGAGCAGTGCAGAGAACTGATAGTGCGTGTAGCCTGCTTTGAGGCGTAGGTATTTTCTGCAAAATTCCCTTATTGGAATGTGCAGGTAAGCTTCCTTTAAGTCCAATGTTGCCAACCAGGCATTTGTGCCTAGCATGGGAAGCAGCTGATGAAGAGATAGCATTTTTAATTTTGGGATTACAAAAATGGTATTTAAAATAGAGAGGTGCACGATAGGACATCAGTAGTTGTCTTTTCTGGGTACCAGGAAAAGTCTTGAGTAAAAACCTTGTCCCCTTTCCTCTGCTGGGACAGGTTGAATAGCCCTGATACTTAGAAGAGAGAGAAACTGCTGTTGAGCCTCTGCCCACTGATTTGGGGGTAGGTCTGGCCAACCATTTGGGGTTGATAAGGTGTGGAAGTGGAATCTGTATCTTTGGGAAACTATATTTAAAACCCATTTGTCTTGGGTAATGAGTTCCCAGTTTTTTGCATGCAGGGCGATCTTTCCCCCTAAGGGGGCAGGCAGTTGAGCAGGGCTTTGAAGGTTTAAGGTTAAGTCATTGTGACAATTTACCATGGGGGGGGGTGTCTTACTACTTCCAACTTTGGAAGTGGGAGCCCCCCACTGCTTAGACCTGTGAGTACCTTGAGACTGTAGCCTAGATGGTCTGCTCTTCCTGGGTTTGGACTGAGAAGGCCTGGAAGAAATAGGAAAGGACCAATTCTTAGAAGGCCAATGCCTACTAAATCTGGGAGGTTGTACTTGCAGGAAATCTTTAACAGTTTGCATAGACTTAGCTTTTTCCTCCATCTTTTTACGTACTTCTGCTTTATTGCCAAACAGGCGGTCCTGGTTTAAGGGAGCATCCAGTAATTTAGCTTTAACATGATCTGGCAAATTTTGCTCCTTTAGCCAAGCATGCCTTCTAAGAACAGACTCAGTGACAGCAGCCCTGCAAGATGCTTCTAAAGAGTCAAAACCACATTTCAAAGTATGTTTACAAACTTGTTCAGGAGAATGCATTAAATCCTGTAATTCTTTATTTTCAGCACAGTCAGGAATCAACATAATTTTCTGATTAAATAGTCCAATAATATGCTGCTGATACTTTAACATATGAAACTGGCTGTTTAAGGCCCTAATGGCCAAAGTAGCAGAAGTGTATACCTTCTTTCCTCATCAGTCCAGGGCCCTGAAATCTCTATCAGAGGGGGTAGGGTTTTTGGCAGTATTAGCCTTAATGCCTTTAGGTCCCTGTGAAATGGTCTCTGGGTCCGCAGTAGGGTTCTTAAAGAGGAACATGTGAGAGTCAGATACTCTGTAGTACCTGTCAGGTTTCCTGGGAGCCAGAGGTAAAGTGTCTGGGGCCAGGCTAGATTCCAAGAAGGCATCATCTGCAATGTCCAGTAGAGGAGGGATAGCTAAAGGCCTGTGTTGAGGTAGGAGTAAGGATTCCCTAAGCCTCTTTTTGGAGTCAGTGCAATCCTGGCTTTCCCAGTGGAAATGCTCCCTAAGAGTGTGCAAAGTTTCACCAAAAGAAAAATCTTCTGAAGGGGAAGCAGTGTACAGGATCTTTATTTTCTTTTATAATGGGTGTGATTAAAGAGTATCTCCAAGAAGGTGGTATTATGTTTTTTATTTGGATTTCAAGTCATGTTTTATGAAAAAGAGAAGTTATGGATGTTGGAAAAAGTTTATATAATTCTATGATAATACCATCTATTCCAGGGGACTTATCTTTTCAATAACTTCTTTATGTGAAATTTGTTTTTGAAGATTCAGTTTTAATTCTTCTGATATTTTCTTAATTTCGGGTGGATTTGTTTCCAAGTTCAAGAGATTAGATTGTGAATGATCAATTTTATGATGTTCATAATAACATTTGAAAGCATCAAGAATGTCACTTATATCTGATACTGTTTTATTATTTTTTCCCCTCGTGTAGAATATTATTAATATTATTTGTTCTGGACTGCATTTTGATTATCATATGTCTAGGGGATGTGGCATAAGAATTTAGTTTTAATTTTTCTAGTGCCTGATTGGTTTTATGAGATAAGATTTTGTTATATATTTTATTTAGATCATCTATTGTCTTTTGTCATTGAAAGAATTTGTAGACTTTTTGGATTTAATTATTAGTTGAGTTTGTATGTTATGTAATTCAGATTCCCATTCTTTTGATTTGTTTTTAAACCAAGCAAGGGTTTTACCATATATGTAGGCCTTCAAGGAATCGCATATCATTACTACATTAATCTCTTCAGAATAATTGGTATCTAGAAAAATTTGTAATTCTGATATTAGCCAAGGTTTAAATTCTTTTCATTTTTGTAATATATGCTGGAATCCTTGTCATATATGTACGTTTTTTGAAATCTACTTGTAGTTTAAGAATAAGAGAATTACGGTCTGATAAAGAGCAAGGAATTATTGAGAAGGTAGATATTTTTGTATTTAAATCTTGGGATACATAAATTTTGTCTATTCTAGTTTGGGTACCAAATCTATAGCCTTGATGGGAAAATATTAATGAATTGCTTTCTTTAGCACTAAATGTATCAAGTAGGTTAACGTTTTCAATCCATTTCTTGAAAAGCTTTTCTGTGGAAGTTAGATGAAGAGGTCTTTTACTGGTAATATCAGAGTTATCAAAAATAAAGTTAAAGTCCCCACCCAATATCAAATTACTTTTGAATTTATTGCTAATAAAGTCTAAATGTTTTTTAGTTGTCCTTACCCCGATGCCAGGAAACCAGTACAGATTTAGTAATGTCCGTTCTCTATTGTTAAATTTCATTATAACAAGAGCTACAAGAACTTCTTTATCCACATAATTATAGATAATTTGGGGATTAGTAATATTTTTCTTCCATAAAATTATTACTCCTGTAGTTTTTGTTTTGTAAGAGGAGTGAGCTAACATTAAATCTTTGTCTGGAATCCATGAGTATTTGTTATTTGTTTTAAAGTGAGTTTCTTGGAGGAAGACCAACTGCACTCTGTTTAATTTTAAACATCTTAATACATTTGATCTTTTCTTTGGGTTGTTCAAACTATTAGTGTTTAAAGAGAGTAATGTTAAATCCATTTTTTTATTTAGTTAGAGTTAGAAGTTATTCATAAATATTATTTAATAAAACTCAGAACTCTTCCATAACAGTAAGACTGAGTGTGATTTCCATTACTTCTCTATATTACTATCAAATTGATTTTCTCTATTAGCATACATATGTTAAATTTTAGTTCAGGCCTATAAAAATAAAAAAAAAAAGTTTAGCATAGAAAATATAATGTGTAATAAAATAACTATAAATTAACATTTTCCCTATCATACATGGAATGATAAACATTCCTAATCTGATAGATAGTAGATGATCTATCAGAATGCCCCTCATACCTCAACAAAAGGAGTCTCTTTAAGCTCTACATAAGTTTTAAAGTGATAATTTGATCATAAATGATGACATATAATATTCAGTCATATTTATTAAACATGTATTTCAGTAATTTAAATAAATTGTATTATGGAAAATGTGTTTATATATTTTTATTTATATATCATCATAGCTCGTGTAAATGTATGGAAAAAGTAAAACAACAAAAATAAAATTAGAAATTTGTCTTTATAAGATTAAAGCAGATTAGATACAGATGTAACTTGCCTGGAAAATTATAAGATGTTCTTCAATCATAGCAAATATAACCAATACCTATACTAATCACTACTGTATATTTCAGTGTTATATAATTAACTCACACTGTTTATGGCAATTAAATAGATAAAATGAAATTACCTATTATACTATAACTTGTGAGTAAATAGGTTTAAGAAAATTTAATTTTTCTTCAACATATTTAGTCTGGTATCACACAAATTACTTTATAATAAGATATTCAAACTCTAATTAATCATTCAAGTATATAACCAATATGTCAATTCCTTGAGGAAATCACTTGATACAAAAAAGAAAAAATATCAATAATATGTTATGTTGATATAAATAATCAGAAAAAAATAAAAAGCACTAAGCATTAATTTTCATTTCCAATTATACATTAGTAGATATACGTTGTCTTTAAAATATACATAAGTAACAGGAGACGAGTAGATGCCTCCATGTACAATTAATAATCAGAACAAGTACACTGAAGTAGAATGTGGCACAGTATATTGTTATGAAAGGGGAATTGTTGTTGTCCGTTAAGGACTTTTCCAAAATACGAGTCACAATCCGAGAGATGAGAGATGAGTACCAGAGAAAGAAGAATCAAAGCTTGCGAAACACATTTTTTTAAGTTGCAGATTAAAAGCAAACAAAAAGGGATTAGTGTTAAGTTTGAAAACAAGTACAGTGCAATGAGTTAGAAGGGTATTCAGTTCCTAAATTGGAATATTGTAGGATGATTTCTAATGCCAGGAAAGTTCTACGCCATAAGTGTAACTTTACTAAAAATTGTTTCTGTTCAGGAATGTCTGAAAAGTAATGACTGTATTGAAGCCTCATTTTGATACTGCATGTAGAACAAACTAAAAAAATGAATATTGTTATCTCTATTAAGATATTTTGCAGCAGACCATACATAATACTCCCAGTTCATAATTATCAATTTATGTTACTTTAGATTGATTGAATTTGAATGACGCAATGGGAAGGCTCCATTTTCATCATGTCCCTAGAACCTGCTCTGTCACATATTCAATCTCAGCCTTACTACAGGATATGTACCCAAAGAGTGGTGTACAGCAACAGTGATCCCTCTCCACAAAGGTGATGCCTCAACAGATCCTGGAAACTATTGCCCCATAAGCCTGACTAGCTTGGTCTGCAAAGCTATGGAAAGGATCATCATGGACCTCATAAATAAAAATATTGGGGACCTACAGACACTGGATCCTACCCAGTTCGGCTTTGTTAAGGGCAGATCCTGCCTCTTAAACCTGGTTGATTTCTTTGAAACAGTCAACAAGGCCATTGATGAGGGGAAGGGGGTCCATACAGCCTACCTGGACCTCGCAAAAGCTTTCGATACAATACCCCACTCGGGCATTATAGATAAGCTCATAAGTTCTACGCCATAAGTGTAACTTTACTAAAAATTGTTTCTGTTCAGGAATGTCTGAAAAGTAATGACTGTATTGAAGCCTCATTTTCATACTGCATGTAGAACAAACTAAAAAAATTAATATTGTTATCTCTATTAAGATATTTTGCAGCAGACCATACATAATACTCCCAGTTCATAATTATTAATTTATGTTACTTTAGATTGATTGAATTTGAATGACGCAATGGGAAGGCTCCATTTTCATCATGTCCCTAGAACCTGCTCTGTCACATATTCAATCTCAGCCTTACTACAGGATATGTACCCAAAGAGTGGCGTACAGCAACAGTGATCCCTCTCCACAAAGGTGGTGCCTCAACAGATCCTGGAAACTATTGCCCCATAAGCCTGACTAGCTTGGTCTGCAAAGCTATGGAAAGGATCATCATGGACCTCATAAATAAAAATATTGGGGACCTACAGACACTGGATCCTACCCAGTTCGGCTTTGTTAAGGGCAGATCCTGCCTCTTAAACCTGGTTGATTTCTTTGAAACAGTCAACAAGGCCATTGACGAGGGGAAGGTGGTCCATACAGCCTACCTGGACCTCGCAAAAGCTTTCGATACAATACCCCACTCGGGCATTATAGATAAGCTCACCAGCTTAAATATAAACCCCTATGTCACTAGATGGGTTGCAAACTGGCTCAAGGACAAAACCCACATGGTTAGAATTGCTGGAGCCATGTCAGACTTCAAACCAGTTACAAGTGGTGTCCCACAAGGCTCAGTCCTGGGACCTCTCTTGTTTGGTATATATTTCTCGGAGGTACATGCCAACATGGAAGGACTGTGGCTGACTAAGTTCGCAGATGACTGCAAACTGGGCGCCATAATCGACTCTCCAGCCGACACAAGCATCCTCCAAAAGGGCCTCATAGAAACAGACAACTGGTGCCAGAGCCATGGCCTCAAGCTAAATGCCAAAAAGTGTATAGTCATCCCCTTTGGCAAAAACAAAGTGCCACAAATTACCACATAGGTGGTAATCCATTAAGTACAGAAGAAGTAATTAGGGACCTGGGGACCCAAGTTGATAGCGATCTCTCATTTGACAACCACGTGGCCAAAGTGGTTAGAAAAACATTTTATATAGCCCACCTAATCATGAAGAGATTCACATCTAGATCAGGGGAGGTCATCGTGCCTCTTTACTCATCCCTCATCAGGCCCATAATTGAGTACAATGCCCCTTTTGGGATGTACCTTACCAGACACCTGCAGCAACTGGAAAGACCCCAAAAGTACCTCACCAAGAGGATCATAGGGCTCAATCAGATGCCATATGCTGCCCGGTTAAAGAAACTCCAGCTCTACTCAGTGGCATACCGCCTGCTCAGAGGCGATCTGTGCCTGACGTATAAAGCCATGTCCAACCCGGAATTAATGGACATGCTGCACCTCAGAAAATCCAAATCCCATCAAGCTATGCGCTCGAGAGACATGAACCTCAGCACTGAAATAAATAGGACATGCTGGAGGGACAGATTCATAACCCAGAGGCTCCCTTCACTCTGGAATAAAATCCCTGTCCAGGTTAGGCGGAGTCCCTCATTGACTCTCTTCAAGAGGAATCTTGATGAGTGGATGGGAGATCGTAGGTTTACCCCGGGTATCACTTCTGTGTCACTGTTAGACAGAGGCACAGTATACTAACCTCGAAAAAGGGCATAGCAAAATTAATTTAAAATGGGTGGCAAAAGCGAAACACACTCTGGCTAGGCTTATAAATGCCCTAGGGCAGATAGCCTAGTATGAACCTATAAACCTATGAACCTACATGTTTAGCAGTCACTTGGAATATTTAATTTGATTACAAAAAATAATTAGTTTAAAATAGATATGCATATTACCTAAAATTTAGAATCAAAGGTTTGAATGTGTACTAACTACAGAAGAAAACACTCATGGTAATTTTATTACTGCTTTTCAAATTAACAAATGATACACTGTAGTTTGATATAGGGTAACTTACTGGTTGAGCTTCAGTTGCCCGAAGTTCAACCCAAAGGAGAGCAGCAGTCCTTCAGTACAAAATACTGTTGGTGAGTTGTGCCACCAGCGATGCCCTTTTTGGGGAAATTTCCCCCTTCTTCAAGTTGGTGATACCATGAAGTTGGGGAATGTAGTTTGGGGATTCTGATCCTTGGTGCATTTGCTTCATCCACTCATAGTGGAAACATGTTTATATTTGTGTGTGTGTATATATATATATATATATATATATATATATATATATATATATATATTTATTTTTATTTATTTTATTTTATTTTTTTTATTTTACATTTGTTAACCGGGATGGTCCGACTGGATACATGTCCTTTTTCAGCAGAGGCCTGGGGAGAAAAGCTCCAACAGAGTTACATTGATAATTAGGTACAGTAAATGAGCTGAAAGAACTTAACAAAAACATAGGCTATTTACATACAAGTACAAGACTGCCATTACTATTTCTGAGATTACTACAAATGTAGTTGATGAGTGGATGGGAGATCGTAGGTTTACCCCGGGTATCACTTCTGTGTCACTGTTAGACAGAGGCACAGTATACTAACCTCGAAAAAGGGCATAGCAAAATTAATTTAAAATGGGTGGCGAAAGCGAAACACACTCTGGCTAGGCTTATAAATGCCCTAGGGAAGATAGCCTAGTATGAACCTATAAACCTATGAACCTACATGTTTAGCAATCACTTGGAATATTTAGCTCCTTTCAGCCCCCTGCTATAAAACACGCTAAACGTGCGTTTTCCAGCTTGTACCAACTCAGCACAGATCCTCGTGGTGGCCTGCAGAGTGATCCAAGCAGCAGAGAGCTAAAAGAGTGACTTTCTACCAGATATAAGTATTTTTTGTGGCTTTCCCACTGTTATTAAGCTAGCGACTGCATTTCGCCTGTTTTACTGCTACTTTAAGTGATTTCTGCATTTTACACTGTTTATTGCACTTTAAGTAACTAATTGTTGCAAATTGTTTCTGTAGGCTACACACTAAAGTGCGCTAGCCGATTTAAAGCATTTATAGCATTTACTGTCTGTTTTTCTCCTTGTCTCTGTAAAAAAAAAAAAAAAAAATCTCTTGTTTTCCCGCCTTACTGAACTAGAGTAGTCCAGTTTCAGAGTTGCTGATCCCTGGGCTTTGTTTTTAGTTCCTGTTACTGATCCATTGCCTTATTAGGAGGGAGGGAAGTTTCTTTGCTTACCAGTGGGAGTGGGAAGCACTGAGCAGCCTTTTTGTCCGATTTGGTGAAGTTTCAGCCAGAAACTAGTAGTCCATTGATCGTTTTGGGCCAATTCCTAGCTCCTTTCAGCCCTCTGCTATAAAACACGCTAAACGCGCGTTTTCCAGCTTGTACCAACTCAGCACAGATCCTCGTGGTGGCCTGCAGAGTGATCCAAGCAGCAGAGAGCTAAAAGAGTGACTTTCTACGAGATATAAGTATTTTTTGTGGCTTTCCCACTGTTATTAAACTAGCGGCTGCATTTCGCCTGTTTTACTGCTACTTTAAGTGATTTCTGCATTTTACACTGTTTATTGCACTTTAAGTTACTAATTGTTGCAAATTGTTTCTGTAGGCTACACACTAAAGTGCGCTAGCCGATTTACAGCATTTACTGTCTGTTTTTTTTTCTTGTCTCTGTAAAAAAAACAAAAAAAAAAAAAAAAATCTCTTGTTTTCCCGCCTTACTGAACTAGAGTAGTCCAGTTTCAGAGTTGCTGATCCCTGGGCTTTGTTTTTAGTTCCTGTTACTGATCCATTGCCTTATTAGGAAGGAGGGAAGTTTCTTTGCTTACCAGTGGGAGTGGGAAGCACTGAGCAGCCTTTCTGTCCGATTTGGTGAAGTTTCAGCCAGAAACTAGTAGTCCATTGGTCGTTTTGGGCCAATTCCTAGCTCCTTTCAGCCCCCTGCTATAAAACACGCTAAACACGCGTTTTCCAGCTTGTACCAACTCAGCACAGATCCTCGTGGTGGCCTGCAGAGTGATCCAAGCAGCAGAGAGCTAAAAGAGTGACTTTCTACCAGATATAAGTATTTTTGTGGCTTTCCCACAGTTATTAAGCTAGCGACTGCATTTCGCCTGTTTTACTGCTATTTTAAGTGATTTCTGCATTTTACACTGTTTATTGCACTTTAAGTTACTAATTGTTGCAAATTGTTTCTGTAGGCTACACACTAAAGTGCGCTAGCCGATTTACAGCATTTATAGCATTTACTGTCTGTTTTTTTCCTTGTCTCTGTAATAAAACAAAAACATATCTCTTGTTTTCCCGCCTTACTGAACTAGAGTAGTCCAGTTTCAGAGTTGCTGATCCCTGGGCTTTGTTTTTAGTTCCTGTTACTGATCCATTGCCTTATTAGGAAGGAGGAAGTTTCTTTGCTTACCAGTGGGAGTGGGTAGCACTGAGCGGCCTTTTCTCCGATTTGGTGAAGTTTCAGCCAGAAACTAGTAGTCCATTGGTCGTTTTGGGCCAATTCCTAGCTCCTTTCAGCCCCCTGCTATAAAACACGCTAAACACGCGTTTTCCAGCTTGTACCAACTCAGCACAGATCCTCGTGGTGGCCTGCAGAGTGATCCAAGCAGCAGAGAGCTAAAAGAGTGACTTTCTACCAGATATAAGTATTTTTGTGGCTTTCCCACAGTTATTAAGCTAGCGACTGCATTTCGCCTGCTTTACTGCTACTTTAAGTGATTTCTGCATTTTACACTGCTTATTGCACTTTAAGTTACTAATTGTTGCAAATTGTTTCTGTAGGCTACACACTAAAGTGCGCTAGCCGATTTACAGCATTTATAGCATTTACTGTCTGTTTTTTCCTTGTCTCTGTAAAAAAACAAAAAATCTCTTGTTTTCCTGCCTTACTGAACTAGAGTAGTCCAGTTTCAGAGTTGCTGATCCCTGGGCTTTGTTTTTAGTTCCTGTTACTGATCCATTGCCTTATTAGGAAGGAGGGAAGTTTCTTTGCTTACCAGTGGGAGTGGGAAGCACTGAGCAGCCTTTTTCTCCGATTTGGTGAAGTTTCAGCCAGAAACTAGTAGTCCATTGGTCGTTTTGGGCCAATTCCTAGCTCCTTTCAGCCCCCTGCTATAAAACACGCTAAACACACGTTTTCCAGCTTGTACCAACTCAGCACAGATCCTCGTGGTGGCCTGCAGAGTGATCCAAGCAGCAGAGAGCTAAAAGAGTGACTTTCTACCAGATATAAGTATTTTTTGTGGCTTTCCCACAGTTATTAAGCTAGCGACTGCATTTCGCCTGCTTTACTGCTACTTTAAGTGATTTCTGCATTTTACACTGTTTATTGCACTTTAAGTTACTAATTGTTGCAAATTGTTTCTGTAGGCTACACACTAAAGTGCGCTAGCCGATTTACAGCATTTACTGTCTGTTTTTTTTTCTTGTCTCTGTAAAAAAAAAAAAAAAAAAAATCTCTTGTTTTCCCGCCTTACTGAACTAGAGTAGTCCAGTTTCAGAGTTGCTGATCCCTGGGCTTTGTTTTTAGTTCCTGTTACTGATCCATTGCCTTATTAGGAAGGAGGGAAGTTTCTTTGCTTACCAGTGGGAGTGGGAAGCACTGAGCAGCCTTTCTGTCCGATTTGGTGAAGTTTCAGCCAGAAACTAGTAGTCCATTGGTCGTTTTGGGCCAATTCCTAGCTCCTTTCAGCCCCCTGCTATAAAACACGCTAAACACGCGTTTTCCAGCTTGTACCAACTCAGCACAGATCCTCGTGGTGGCCTGCAGAGTGATCCAAGCAGCAGAGAGCTAAAAGAGTGACTTTCTACCAGATATAAGTATTTTTTGTGGCTTTCCCACAGTTATTAAGCTAGCGACTGCATTTCGCCTGTTTTACTGCTACTTTAAGTGATTTCTGCATTTTACACTGTTTATTGCACTTTAAGTTACTAATTGTTGCAAATTGTTTCTGTAGGCTACACACTAAAGTGCGCTAGCCGATTTACAGCATTTATAGCATTTACTGTCTGTTTTTTTCCTTGTCTCTGTAATAAAACAAAAAAATCTCTTGTTTTCCCGCCTTACTGAACTAGAGTAGTCCAGTTTCAGAGTTGCTGATCCCTGGGCTTTGTTTTTAGTTCCTGTTACTGATCCATTGCCTTATTAGGAAGGAGGGAAGTTTCTTTGCTTACCAGTGGGAGTGGGAAGCACTGAGCGGCCTTTTTGTCCGATTTGGTGAAGTTTCAGCCAGAAACTAATAGTCCATTGGTCGTTTTGGGCCAATTCCTAGCTCCTTTCAGCCCCCTGCTATAAAACACGCTAAACACGCGATGTAATGGGATCCTATCTCGCCTACATTCACAACAGATGGGTTCTCGGCTCCGACTCGGCAACTAATACACTAGCACGAAGTCTCTCATTGGCTGGGCTACTCCCTATCCCAGGATGCACTACACCTGCTTCCCCAGATCTCGTTTGCCGCTTAACAAGCTGGACGTGGTCTCGACTTGGCTGGAGCTAAGTGGTTATTTTTACCTTATTGGTCCTTGACCTAGGGAATTTTTGTCCATATTAACCAAACAGCTGTTTTAACAGCTATTTCTTGCTATTTCTTATTGTTTTTTGTTGAGTGCTTGTTTCCTAAAATTTAATTTGTTCAGTCGGGCAAGGCCCGTTTAAGTTAGAGGGCCTTTGCCCTACCTTTGAGTGTTAATTGGTTTTTATTAACTTTTGGTTAGTTGTTTTTTGGGCAAAGCCCGTTTAAATTAGAGGGCTTTGGGCCGTTTAACTTGTTTCAAATTGTTGTGAGGTAAACTTTCACCAGTACTCGCGCCAGTGTGTCTCGCGCTTTTCAGTTGGCGCAATTTGTGTATAGTGCTATACTTGTTGTGGTAGAGTAGTATTTCCTTAGAGTTTGTACTTGTGGTGGCCTGTATCATGTCTAAGGAACAAAAGTCAGGTTTTAAAAAATGCACTCGGTGCAAATATAAAATGTCCATTACAGACAGTCATTCAGTATGTGTTTATTGTTTGGGGCCGAAACATCTGCAAGAGACTTGTAGCATCTGTCATGCGTTCTCATCTAGAGTTCTTCAAGAACGCAAGAACAAATTAATATTGAAAGGGCTTATCAAGCCTTCTTTTGAGGAAGCCTTAGATCTACCTGTTGCTTCCAAAAAGAAAAGATTGTCGGCTCCGACAAGTCCGTCGGAGCCGACTTCTAAAAAGACAAAATTGACCTCTTCTTCCTCGGCTCCACTGACTTCGGGGCCGAGGGTCGAAGAGTCTGCCTCGATACCTCCTACCTCGGCTCCATTGCCTTCAGAGCCGCAAGTTGGAGTATCGAGAGGTGAATCACCTCCATCGGTTCCAATGGCTTCGGAGCCGGTGGAAGTGTGCAGCTCAGACTCTTCCCCCTCGGCTCCGAAGAAGGCTCCTTCAGTGCCGATGGTGGACCATGCTGTGGTGGAGTCGGCGCCGATAGCATTGGAGCCGTTTCGGAGCCGGTCCCCTTCTCTCTCGGAGCCAAGAGGAAAGTCTTCTCGATTGTCTACCTCCTCTAAATCATCGAGACTTTCAGATTCGGACCTGGATAGGGTTTTACAGAGGCTATTCCAATCTCCAGTGTTTACTAAATTGGTCTCGGCTCCAGCACAGTTAGCTTCGGAGCCGATCCCCCCTCCAACACATTCGATTCCTCCTCCAACCTCCTCGGAGCCGTTGGAGTCGGTGGTGGTGGAGCAAAGCGGAGCCATACGGTCGGAGCAGAGACCCCTTCGAGGTCTCTCGGTTCCGACTGTGCTTCCTACCCTGTCCTCCGGTTCAGGGTTTGGTACTGCGACCTCTTCAGCCGGGCCCGAGGGAACACTTTAGGATTGGGTGCTTGTGCCTAGTCTTCCTCTCGGAGCATCGGCTGCTGGAATTCCCAGTGCCATCGTGGCCTCTAGACCAGTGACCTCCTTGGATTCTGGAGGTCCTGCCTTTGAGGCCATGAGGAGCGCTGGCCATGCCTTTGCCGGTTCAGCAAGATTCTACCTCACCGTCCCTAGATTTGGAGACTGGTGCCTCTGTTGTGTTGCAGCCCCGGCAGCGGGGCCCCAGGGCCTGAGGATACCCCCATCGGGGGTTCCCTTCTTCCGGGTGGTCCGTCCGAAACTGCTTCGGACGAACCCCCACGGAAGAAATTGTGTAAGAGGAAGCACATAGACTCCCAAGATGCGTCTGTTACATCGGATACTGACCTCGATGACGCAGAAGGGTCCCCCAAATCATCTTCGGATGATATCTCCTTCTCAGATATCTTGGAGATTCTGAGACAGAGAGGTGACTGGCAAGCCAAAACCCCTTCAGCTGAGGAGTCAGTCTTCCTCAAGGCCTTTGTGGCCCAGCCTTCCGCCTCCTGGGTGTCTCTGCCCTTCGATGAACTCCTTGATTTGGTTTCTCGAAGGGCGTGGGAACACCCTGATTCTGTGGAACCGGTGCCTGCGAGGCCCAATAAATTTTTGTCAGCCCCCCCCAGAAGGAGTTCCTCACAAAGGGTGTGCCTGTAGATGCTTTGGTGGTGGCTTCTGCCACACAGCAGGACGTGGCAGAGGCTTCGACGTCTGTTCATCCTCCTAATAAGGATTCTAGGAGTATGGATAGGTACGGGAAGCATACCCTGTCTTCAGCGGCCTTTGCCTTACGGTCGCTGAACTACTTATGTCATTTTACGAGGCTCCAAAGGGATCTTCTCAAAGAGCTAAATGACTCTCTTGTTGGTAACCTACCTGAGGCGCTGGCCCCGACTGTTGGCGCACAGATGACTACCCTTTTTTCTATTGTTAACTCGTCCATGAGGCTCATTTCATATGCGGCCGAAGGGGCGAGTAGAGCAGTGGGAACAGGCGTTGCCCTCAGGAGACAAGCCTGGTTACGCTTGTGTTCGTTCGCGGAGGCCTTCAAGTCTTCCTTCGACGCCTTTGATGGGTCATCTTTGTTTGGACCCAAGGTGAAGGACACACTAACTCGGTGCGAGCAGGAGGGCAAGACTTTGACTGCCGTTGGGGCCCGATTTTCCGCCCCTTCTAGGCCTTACCCCAAGGCTGGGAGAGGAGGAAAAATGTGGTTTAGAAAATCTCAGAAGTCTTTCCCTACTCCACCCAGTGATTCCCCCTCCAGAGGCAGGGGGGGGGGAATTTTGGAAGACGCCGCCCCAGAGGTGGCAGAGGCCCCCGTAACTCTGGAGACCATGATTTCTTTCGTGGTTCTTCATACAACCAGCGTTCCTGAGTTGTTGCCTGACTGTGCAACTCCGGAGCCAGTCGGGGGTCGTTTTGCGGCGCACCCACAAGCTTGGGAATCCATAACAAGCGATCAGTGGGTGCTTCGCATTATTACCGGAGGTTATATCATCCCCTTCAACAAACCCCCCCTTTCTTTAAGGGAAATCCCAGACGTACCACCCAGTCAGCGGGATCAGGCAGCATTAGAGGTTTCAAAGCTGCTAGAAAAAAGAGCCATCCAGCCTGTCCCCATCGACCAGATCGGATCAGGAACTTACTCAAGATTATTTTTGGTACCAAAAAAGACAGGGGACTTCAGGCCCATTTTGGACCTCAATTCATTGAATCGTTTCGTAAAGAAGTCCAAATTCCGAATGGTCACTGTTCAATCTATTCTTCCTTTGCTGGAAAAAGATGCATGGATGTGCTCCATAGATCTCCAGGACGCTTACTATCACATTCCCATAGCTCAAGAGTCCAGGAGACATTTACGCTTCCGCCTCGGAGTCAGTCATTTCCAATTCCGAGCACTGCCCTTTGGTCTCACCACAGCCCCCAGGGTGTTCACCAAGTGTCTGGCAGTGGTAACTGCTCACCTGAGAAGTCTGGGATTCCAGGTGTTTCCTTATCTAGACGACTGGCTCCTTACTGCCACCTCCGAGCATCTTCTACTCCAAGCGCTCAGAGCCACGTTCACCTTGGGCCGTTTCTTGGGGATCACGTTCAATTTGCAAAAATCTGTACTAAAGCCATCTCAGCGTATTACTTTCATAGGCGCAGACTTAGACACAAAAAGAATGCGCGCCTTTTTACCGGCAGCAAGAATTCAGGTCTTACAAGATCATGTCAAATCCTGTCTTCCCCTACAAAGAGCCCCGGCCCATCAGATCCTACAACTGTTGGGCTCGATGGCGTCGACCATACTTTTAGTTCCCTTGGCCAGACTTCACATGCGAATTTTACAATGGCTACTGTCGGTTCAATGGTCTTATCAGGAACTTCCTTTGAACCACTTAATCATAATTACGGAAAGTTGCCGTCGAGATCTGCATTGGTGGCTTCTCCAATCAAATCTCGACCAGGGGCGACCCTTTATACCTCAACGTCCCGTTGCCACTGTGACTACGGACGCCTCCCAGGCAGGGTGGGGGGGTCATTACCTGGACAGGTCGGTCCAAGGCACATGGCAGATCCAGGAAACGCATTTGCATATCAATGTCCTGGAGATGACAGCGGTACTATTGGTACTCCAAGCTCTCCATCACGCTCTCCCACAGGGCCCGATTACTATCCTATCCGACAACATGTCGGTGGTGTGGTACATAAACAAGCAAGGTGGAACCAGGTCTTACCCACTATGCAGAGAAGCCATGAGACTTTGGCACTGTGCGGTAGCTACCAACCGCTTTCTAATGGCAACGCACATACCGGGGAAGTCCAATGTGATTGCGGACAGATTAAGCAGGACCATTCTTTTACCCCACGAGTGGTCCCTCAACCAGGGTATAGCTGCGAAAATCTTCGACAGATGGGGTCTTCCTTGCTGCGACCTGTTTGCCAGCCCTCACAATGCGAAATGCAGAGAGTTCTTCACACTGTTCCCTTCTCAGGGACAGATTCCCAGGGACGCTCTGACTCACATTTGGCCCCCCGGTCTTCTCTACGCCTTCCCTCCATTCCCCCTCCTACCGAGGGTGATACAGAAGGCCATTTACATGGAGAGCGAGATGATTTTGATTGCCCTGCACTGGCCTCGTCAAGTTTGGTTTCCTTTCCTACAGAGGCATGCGATAGAAGGTCCATGGTTTCTGGATCCGGTGCCAGACCTGTTGACTCATCAGTCAGGATGGCTTCATCCGTCTCTCAGGTCCCTGAAGTTGGCAGCATGGTTACTCCACTTCCATCCTTAGTCCGAGACAATGCTCTTTCGCCGGACGTGGTCCACATACTGTCTTCTTCTCATAAACCTTCCACCATCAAACTTTATTCCAGTAAATGGAAAAGGTTTGCCTTCTGGGCTCAAGAACGGGGTATAGATCCTCTCACTGCACCAGTATCGGAGGTTCTGAATTCTCTGGCCTCCCTTTTTCAGTCGGGCTCTTCAGTTTCTACCATTAAGGTTCAGTTAGCGGCGATCTCTAATTTTCATGCTTCATTTGAACCTTCATTGATGTCTCACAAACTTTGTAAGGCTTTCCTTAAAGGGGCTTGGCTCCTTAGGCCTCCTTTATCTCATCCTGTCCCCCCTTGGGATTTGAATACGGTTCTTGCTGCCCTAACTGCCCGTCCTTTCGAACCTGCTGCTACTTGTGATTTAAAATTTCTGTCTTGGAAAACGGCCTTTTTAGTAGCCATAACATCTGCTAGGCGAGTTTCAGAACTTCAAGCCCTTTGTTCTGATCCTCCCTATTTGATTTTTCACAAGCATAGAGTTTCATTGAAATTAAACCCTGCATTTATACCAAAAGTGGCCTCCTCTTTCTGTATTCAACAAACTATAGAACTCCCTGTCTTTTTCCCAGAATTCTCTAATAACGCAGAATATACTTTGCATCAATTGGACGTACATTGACAACTGAGTTTTTATTTGAATAGAACCGCTCAAACGCGGAAATCAAATCAATTGTTTGTTTCCTTTGCAGTGAACAAATTGGGTCAACCAGTAACAAAAACCTCCATATCTAAATGGATTAAAGATTGTATCATTTTTATTTATTCACAGGCTAACAAAGACCTTCCCTTTCCAGTCAAGGCTCATTCTACCAGGGCAATGGCTACTTCCGTAGCTTTTCACTCCAAGTTATCAATAGATGATATTTGTGCTGCGGCAACCTGGACTTCTCCGCACACTTTCATTTCTCATTACAAATTGGATGTGGTTTCTCGAGGCAGAGCTTCCTTTGGTTCCACAGTTCTCAGGAGTGTGTTCCAATGAGCCAGCCGGGATGTAGGTGCTAGGGACGCTGTCCCATCTGTTGTGAATGTAGGCGAGATAGGATCCCATTACATCTTTTAGTTATGTACTTACCATAACTTCGGATGTATGGGATCCATCTCGCCTACATTCATAAGTACCCACCCTCCTTCCCCCTTCCATTCGGATTTAGAGGAGCTGTAGTCTCTTTTTTTCTTGGCGATCTTTCTTGAAGAACTTTAGTTGGTTATAGTGACTACTAGTTTTTCTGTGTTTGCATGGATGTATGAAAGTGAACAAACAAGATCTGGGACAGCAGGTGTAGTGCATCCTGGGATAGGGAGTAGCCCAGCCAATGAGAGACTTCGTGCTAGTGTATTAGTTGCCGAGTCGGAGCCGATGGATCGGCTCCGAACCCATCTGTTGTGAATGTAGGCGAGATGGATCCCATACATCCGAAGTTATGGTAAGTACATAACTAAAAGTTTTCCAGCTTGTACCAACTCAGCACAGATCCTCGTGGTGGCCTGCAGAGTGATCCAAGCAGCAGAGAGCTAAAAGAGTGACTTTCTACCAGATATAAGTATTTTTTGTGGCTTTCCCACAGTTATTAAGCTAGCGACTGCATTTCGCCTGTTTTACTGCTACTTTAAGTGATTTCTGCAATTTACACTGTTTATTGCACTTTAAGTTACTAATTGTTGCAAATTGTTTCTGTAGGCTACACACTAAAGTGCGCTAGCCGATTTACAGCATTTATAGCATTTACTGTCTGTTTTTTTCCTTGTCTCTGTAATAAAACAAAAAATCTCTTGTTTTCCTGCCTTACTGAACTAGAGTAGTCCAGTTTCAGAGTTGCTGATCCCTGGGCTTTGTTTTTAGTTCCTGTTACTGATCCATTGCCTTATTAGGAAGGAGGGAAGTTTCTTTGCTTACCAGTGGGAGTGGGAAGCACTGAGCGGCCTTTTTGTCCGATTTGGTGAAGTTTCAGCCAGAAACTAGTAGTCCATTGGTCGTTTTGGGCCAATTCCTATCTCCTTTCAGCCCCCTGCTATAAAACATGCTAAACACACGTTTTCCAGCTTGTACCAACTCAGCACAGATCCTCGTGGTGGCCTGCAGAGTGATCCAAGCAGCAGAGAGCTAAAAGAGTGACTTTCTACCAGATATAAGTATTTTTTGTGGCTTTCCCACAGTTATTAAGCTAGCGACTGCATTTCACCTGCTTTACTGCTACTTTAAGTGATTTCTGCATTTTACACTGTTTATTGCACTTTAAGTTACTAATTGTTGCAAATTGTTTCTGTAGGCTACACACTAAAGTGCGCTAGCCGATTTACAGCATTTATAGCATTTACTGTCTGTTTTTTTCCTTGTCTCTGTAATAAAACAAAAAAATCTCTTGTTTTCCCGCCTTACTGAACTAGAGTAGTCCAGTTTCAGAGTTGCTGATCCCTGGGCTTTGTTTTTAGTTCCTGTTACTGATCCATTGCCTTATTAGGAAGGAGGGAAGTTTCTTTGCTTACCAGTGGGAGTGGGAAGCACTGAGTGGCCTTTTTCTCCGATTTGGTGAAGTTTCAGCCAGAAACTAGTAGTCCATTGGTCGTTTTGGGCCAATTCCTAGCTCCTTTCAGCCCCCTGCTATAAAACACGCTAAACACGCGTTTTCCAGCTTGTACCAACTTAGCACAGATCCTCGTGGTGGCCTGCAGAGTGATCCAAGCAGCAGAGAGCTAAAAGAGTGACTTTCTACCAGATATAAGTATTTTTTGTGGCTTTCCCACAGTTATTAAGCTAGCGACTGCATTTCGCCTGTTTTACTGCTACTTTAAGTGATTTCTGCATTTTACACTGTTTATTGCACTTTAAGTTACTAATTGTTGCAAATTGTTTCTGTAGGCTACACACTAAAGTGCGCTAGCCGATTTACAGCATTTATAGCATTTACTGTCTGTTTTTTTCCTTGTCTCTGTAATAAAACAAAAAATCTCTTGTTTTCCTGCCTTACTGAACTAGAGTAGTCCAGTTTCAGAGTTGCTGATCCCTGGGCTTTGTTTTAGTTCCTGATACTGATCCATTGCCTTATTAGGAAGGAGGAAGTTTCTTTGCTTACCAGTGGGAGTGGGAAGCACTGAGCGGCCTTTTGTCCGATTTGGTGAAGTTTCAGCCAGAAACTAGTAGTCCATTGGTCATTTTGGGCCAATTCCTAGCTCCTTTCAGCCCCTGCTATAAAACACGCTAAACGCTGCTGATTTAGCTGGAGTTACCACTGTTGCACACAAGAGCAGCGGTTAAACAAGGTTAAACTATTTGGGCCATCTAAATTCCACTCTTCCAATTTTCCCTTAGAACTACCTTCCTCGAGCTGTACTGCTGATCTAACCAGCATATCCTATAACTGAAAAGTTCATCTCTACTTGATTCCCAAGTAGACTATTCTCTATCTGTAAAGCCTAGCACTTACTCCTACAGTACTTGCACCTTGATAAAGCACTCTTATTATAGATAGTACCCCACCAGCCTAAAACCCACTTCCCGAGTCCTTTGAAAGTCTCTTTATGTACTACTTCTAGTATGTCGAGGATCAGTTGCTAGTGTCCTCTCCAGCTCAACTGGTGAACTGGGAATATTGAGGCAATGTTACAATTGCCTCATGTACACAGACAATCCTCTCCTTCTCCCACAAAACACAAATACATGCAGAGATGCAACTATACGGCCAAACTGGAGGCTGAGCTCTCTCAACATAGGACTGGCAAGACCAGACAGGAGGAGAAGGTAACCACACACAGTACATACCCAGTCACACATGGTACCATCACAACTTCAAATCATACACATACTCACACAAAGACATACTGAGGCTCTGATCAAAAATTTACCAAAACAGCAGAGGCCACCAAAGCAGACACCCAAACAACTACCACCTCATGACCCAACACATGCAACACATAGACCACACAGTCAGAGTGTCAAACAGTCACAGCCCTTAAAGCCAAACAAAATGCCAGACACACTTGTCATTGGTGATTCCATAGTCAGACACACTGACGTCCCGCTCACCAGACTGAGTAAAGAGAAGGTCACAGTAAGCTGCCTGTCGGGTGCTAGAATCCGCCACATAACGCAAGCACTCAGGTCTCTCAACAGCAGGTACAAGTACGACTCAGACGTACCTCCTTGGACTACATGAAAAGGGACATCGAGGAGCTCTCTGATTATGTAGCCCAGGCAGGTATGACCCTGACCTTGAGCAGTATCCTACCTTCTCCTAGAATGATGCCACAATACAGTGATAAGATGATCAGCTTTAATAATTGGCTTAAATTCTGGTGTCATTCAAAGGGGATCCAATGTCTGTCTGCCTGGGATGACATGCTGGACAAGCCACGCTGCTTCGCAAGGGACGGCTTGCACCTGTCACCCTGGGCTTCCAGATATTGGCAAAGACTCTTGCCACCTCCATAGTGCCTTTTTAGGCAAGGCTCAAATTCTAAACCTACCACCCTAGAACACCAAAAGGAAAAAACTAAGGGTAATGCTGCTCAATGCCAGAAGTCTCAATCTCAAGATGCACGACTCGAGGCCCTTCTCAATATGGAGAACATCGATGTCTGTGCTGTGACAGAAACCTGGTTCAAGGCTCCTGAGAGCACCCCAGCACTAACAGGTTTCACCTCATATCATGCCCGCCCCAAAATCCGGACAATACCAAGAAAGGAGGGGGTGTCCATATTCATAAAGGACGCCCACACCTCAAGGTTGGTGGCAACGCACGATGCATCGGAGACCATCCAGGTGCAATTAACCATAGGCAAGACTGCTCTGCAATTTGTAGCATGTTATAGGCCACCCTCTCAAACTCAGGAACCTCACATGGCCTTCCTGAAAACATTGGAGGGGATAAATGTATCTCCAAACACCATCATACTAGGTGACTTCAACTACCCTAATATAGACTGGGAACACTACTCAAGCCCAAACACTCTAACCCAAAGATTCCTGGAGTTCATAAACTCAAATGCCATGGAACAACTAGTTCTCCTCCACAAGAGGAGAAAACATACTTGATCTCATCATCACGAACATGGGATCAAAATGTTCAACACCGGAAGTATACCCCTCACTGGTGAGATCAGACCATAAACTAATCTCGCTGGAGGTCCTCATCCCGCCCCCACCTGAAACAAAAAAGACCACAGTGAAAAACTTCTGAAAAGCCGATTTCACACTTCTAAAAACTAGTGTGGTCTCCTTTAAGGCCCCTGAGCCAGTGGTAAACATTACTCAAACCGCTGAATCACTTACAAATGCCTTCTACCAGCACCTACAGGACTGCATGGATCAGGCAATCCCAAACAAAACTAAGACTCTCTGTACCAAAGGCAAGCGTCCAGTCTGGTGGACCCCAGCCATAAACAAGCTCTACAACAAAAGGAGGAAGCTACTACAAGATAGAGCAAAATCCTTGAAAGGTAAGACACCTTTGATCATTATAAGTAAAAAACTAAGAGCTCTCATAAAATCATCCAAGGCAAATTTTGAGAGAAATTATATATATATATATATATATACACTAACACATACACATACATACACATGGGTCTATCCCAGAAGACCTGCAAACCAAAAGACTGAAATTCAAAAGACCAAACACATTTTAATGCAGGGACAAGCACCACCCCATGTGGGGCACTGTACCTACACAGACCCTGCTAACTATATATACCAATTCCATGATCACATAATAGTGGAGAAAAGGCAAATTCTATAATTCAGCATTTTGAACTGTCAGTCCCCTGTTTCCTCTGTCCTCCAAACCAGACACACACACACACACATACACACACACATATATATATATATATATATGTATATATATATATATATATATATATATATATGTATATATATATATATATATATGTATATATATATATATATATATATATATATATATATATATATATATATATATATATATATATATATATATATATATATATATATATATATATATATATATATATATACACATGCATACAGACAGCTAGATATAGCTATAGATGTATTTTTCCACCATACCTCAACAATAATCAGTCAGTTTCCATATATGTGTTCTGGATGTAGCAAACTATTTACTAAACACTGCAAGCAGCTCTAAGGTTCTTAGAAAACCTTATGATGTACATAAGATTTATGATCTATAGTTTCAGTGATTCCACAGAAAGGCTGAATGATCTCTTTTGTTTTGGCCTTGTCATTGATCCTTTCAAATTATTTAGAGTGGTGTTTTTATCCTTGTATTCTTTAGCAAAAGTCAGCATGAACAGTCTCACAAATAAGGCCACAGGTTTTCAGCTTCTAAATTAAATTTCTTCGTTTTAGCTACTGTTTAATACTAGTGCTTTATAGGTGTGTTCCAATCAAAACTTGATAAAGGACATTATCTAGGAGTTTTGACTAAGGCGAGGTAAGTTTTCATTTCATTCTCTGCTAAAGGATGTGGAAAACTTCAGTAAATTAAAATCCCTTCCAAAACCTTATATTTTGGTCATGCAGTCACAGTAGTTAGATTATGATCCAAGTTGCAAAAAATCACAGTTGATCTCTTTGACACTGTTAATCTGTCTATAACCTGTTAGTTTATCATTCATTTATTCATTTATTAATTCATTTTTCAGCCCAGAAGAAACATGGTTTAGGAATGAGAGGGACATGAAATAATACTGTTTATTTAGCTACTGTTCCTTATTCGACTTCTTTATTTCAGTGCTTCAAGGGAACATATGCTGAGGACCATCCATCAAAACTGATTTATATCTCTTTGTCTTGCATCTAGCTTCTCCCTTTGGATCTTTTCCATAACTAAAGTTCAAAAAGTCACTTCTGATTTTGTTGAAAATGGAAGTAAACATGTGAACTATGCAAGTCAGAAAGATCCTGAGCATATAAAAATAGTCAAAAACCTGGAAACTAAGCTATGGAGCAATAAGGTGAGTGAAAATTTCTCTGACGCCTGCGAGTGATCTCGCGTATGTAACATCTTCACCTAGTAGCTGCTTGGGCATTGTTTTCTTCCTTTTTTTTTAAATTTGATGTGTACAGTGGAAAATAAAATGACTTGAATAATCCGGTCATCATCAGCACAACTCTGCCTTAACAGTAACTTTTAATTAATTACTACAAATCCCTACCAAGCAATAGCGTAAACTTTCGATGTTATGTAGTTCTGTCTCACCTACATTCTTACCCGTGGGTTCGGAGCCGAATATTGGCTCCAACTCGGCCTATTTTACTAGCTCAAAAGTCTCTGATTGGCTGGGCTAAGAGGGTATCCCATGGTACACTGCTTCGTATCCCCAGATCTTGTTAGCCACTTGTAGAGCTCGGATGTGGTCTCACTTGGCTGTGGCTAAGTACCTCTTTTTGACTTATTTCTCTTGAGAAATTGGTTGCTTTATACTCAAAAGCTATTTTAATAGCTATATCTTGCTGTTGTTGCTGTGATTGTGTGTTTCTTGGTGTTTTTGTGGTATCCCTAACTGTTGCCATGGGCTAGGCCCATTTTAGTTAGAGGACCTAGTCCTCCCTTAGTTGAGTTGTTTGTGTGTTTGTTCTCTGTATTGTCTTAAGAACCGTTTTAGTTAGAGGTTCTTTCAGTGGTGTCTTTTTGTTGCTAATTGTTTGTTTAGATCTTCGCTCAGTCTATGTAGTACTGTTTGCTAGTGAACGTTGTGGGCTTTCCCGCCCGTTTTGGAAGTTTGTTAACTGTAGTGAATGCTGTGAGCTTTCCCACCCATTTTGGAAGTTTGTTAACTGTTCTCCAGAGTAGCAGATAATGTCTAAGGATCAGAAAGAACATAAGCCTTCTGGTTTTAAAAAATGTTCAAAATGCGGATATAAAATGTCCATCACAGATGGACACTCTGTATGTGTCTACTGCCTTGGAGCCATCCATTTACAGGAGTCGTGTAGCTTTTGCCACACCACCAGTCCTAGAGTGCTCCAAGAGAGGAAAAACAAATTGATTTTAAAGGGACTGCTTAACCCATCTTTTGAGGAAGCTATAGATTCGGCTTCCAGCTCTTAGTCGAAATCTAAAGCCTCCAAGTCCAAGAAAAGGTCTCCGGCTCCATCTGCATCTTCGGAGCCTCCGGAGAAGATTACTATATTGGACTCTGCTTCCTTGGCTCCACTGTCCTTGGTGCCACAGGAGGTATCTGTGTTAAGTGAATCGGCATCCGCTCCGATCATTCTCGAACCCATTCGGAGCCGGTCGCCTAGTGTGAGGCATGGTTCACCAGATAAGAGATCCCAGTCTCCATCCATCTCTTCCAAATCCCCCAGGCTTTCTGATTTGGATGTGGATAGGGTAGTGCAGAGGCTCCTGCAGTCGCCAGTGTTGGCTAAAATGTTTTCGGCTCCGACCCAGTCGGCTCCGGATACAGTTCCTATGGCTGTTTCGATGATTCCTCTTCCAAGCACATCTTTGTTGTCGAAGCTGGTATGTTACGCTCTGAGTGATGTTCTTGCGCCGGCTCCAATACCTCCCTTGGATTTATCAGTGCTGACCTCGGCTCCGACCATGTCGGTCCCGTCCACAGGGTTCGAGACTCGGGTCTCCTCGGTCGGGCCTGAAGGGGATACTTCGGGACATCTTTCGGTTCTGAGCCTCTCACTCTGTGCATCGGCTCGGGGGACCCCAGTCCCAGTCATGGCCTTGGAGGTCGGTCAGTCCTTGGACATGGGGGGACCTGCATTCAAGGCCATGCGGATTGTGCTGGCCAGATCGTCAGCTACATCACTCGGGTCGGTCATTCCATCCCCTACCACTCCAGCGAGAGCTTCTGACACTCACCTATCCTTGGACAGTAGAGTGCCAGGCCCTAAGGACACCCCCACAAGCGGTCCCCCACTTTCTGAAGGTCTCTCAGAGCCAGTGCCTGAAGAACCTCCCAGAAAGAAATTGTGCAAGAGGAAGCACATAGACTTCCAGGATGAGTCTCTCACTTCTGATACTGACCTCGAGGAATCAGAAGGATCTCCCAAGTCTTCCTCTGATGATGTTTCCTTCTCTGATATCCTGGAGATACTGAAACAAAGAGGAGACTGTCCTTCCAAAACCCCTTCCGAGGAGGAGTCAGTATTCCTTAAGGCTTTTGGTGCTCAACCCTCTGCCTGCTGAGTGTCTCCACCCTTCGATGAACTTCTTGACCTTATTTGTCGAAGGGTGTGGAAAAACCCTGATTCTGTGGAGCCCGTACCCAGGCACCTCAACAAATTTCTCTCCGCCCCTCAGGGAAAAGAGTTTCTGTCAAAGGGAGTCCCTGTAGATGCCATGGTGGTGGCGGCAGCCACCCAGAAGGAAGTTGCAGAGTCTTCCTCGTCGGCCCATCCTCCTAACAAGGAGTCTAAGATTATGGACCGGTACGGGAAGCGTACCCTGTCTTCAGCCACCTTCACTTTATGGTCACTGAATTACTTGTCTCATTTCACTCGGCTCCAGAGAGATCTCCTTAAGGAACTGGGAGATACTCTTGCGGGTAACATACCTGAGGTGGTGGCTCAGACAGTTAACGCACAGGTTTCTACCCTCAACTCCATCACAAACTCGTCCATGCGACTCATTTCATATGTGGCCAAGGGAGCGAGTAGGGCGGCCAGCTCAGGGGTAGCCCTTAGAAGGCAAGCCTGGCTGTGCCTGTGTCACTTCTTGGAGGCCTTCAAGTCTTCCTTCACTGATGCCCCTTTTGATGGTTCCTCCTTGTTTGGGACCAAAGTGAAAGACACCCTCACCAGGTGCGAGCAAGAGGGAAAGACCCTGTCTGCCGTAGGGATCCATTTTTCCCTTCCGTCTAGGCCTTATCCCAAGGCCCAGTGGAGGTAGAAGATGTGGTTCAAGAAATCACAAAGTTTTTTCCTGCCGCACAAGGTGAACCCCCCCCTCCAGAGGCAGGGGAGTGGGGAGTTATTCAGGGAGACATCACCTCAGAGGCAGAGGGGGCCCCCACAATTCCGGAGACTGTGACTCCTTTTGTGGCTCCCCATACTCTCATTCCTGAGGGTGTGCCTGACTGTGCTTATCCGCAGCCAGTCAGGGGTCGAATTTCCTTGTATCCAGAAGCCTGGAAAAACATCACCCAGGACCGATGGGTATTAAGGATAACTTCCTGAGGTTACCTCATTCCATTCTCTTCAGTACCCCCTCCAACAAGATAAATCCCAGACATTCCACCCAGTCAAAGGGAACAAGCCTCAGAGATATCTCAGCTGCTAGAAAAAGGAGCCATCCAACCAGTCCTCTCAGACCAAATCGGATTAGGGACTTACTCAAGATTCTTTTTGGTGCCAAAAAGAACAGGGGACCTGAGACTCATACTAGATCTCAGTCAACTCAACAATTACGTACACAAGTCCAAATTCCATATGGTCACTCTACAATCGATTCTCCCATTGTTGGGAGTGGAAGTATGGATGTGCTCGATCGACCTCAAGGATGCTTACTACCATGTCAAAATGGACAAAACATCCAGGTGTCACCTACACTTCCAGCTGGGACCCAGTCACTTCCAGTTTTGAGCCCTGCCCTTTGGTCTCACCACAGCCCCCAGGGTGTTCACCAAGTGTATGGCAGTGGTGATGGCTCACTTGAGACATCAAGGATTCCAGGTGTTTCCATACCTGGGCGACTGGCTCCTCACCACCCCCACCAGGCATCAACTAATTCAGACCAGGGATGCTGCTATCAGTCTATGTCACTGATTAGGCATCACAATAAACTGGAAAAAATCTGCCTTATTGCCCTTACAGTGTGTCATCTTTATAGGAGCAGAGTTGGACATCATTCAAATGCGAGCATCCTTACCACAGGAAAGGATCACAGGGTTGCAACAACAAATTCTCACGCTGATGCCCCTGAGACATGTGAAGGCAAGACTGATTCTACAACTCCTAGGTACCATGGCGGCGACTATCATGTTGGTTCCTCTAGCGAGATTACACATGAGACTTCCTCAATGGCTCCTCTTTGTCCAGTGGTCTCTCCAAAGACTTCCGCTATCCCATCCAATCTTAATGACAGACAGATGCAAGCAGGACCTCCGTTGGTGGCTGTGCACCAACAACTTGAACGGGGGAAAGCCCTTCGTTCCACCCGTCCCTGTTGCCACGGTGACCACAGATGCCTCCCAGATGGGGGGGGGCATTATCTCAGCAGGACGGTCCAAGGCACGTGGCAGGAGCACAAGATACATTTGCGCATAAATGTCCTGGAGATGAGAGCAGTGCTTCTTGCGTTGCAGGCACTTCAAGAAGTTCTTCCTCTAGGGACTATTGCGATACCCTCAGACAACATGTCAGTAGTGTGGTATCTCAACAAGCAAGGGGGAACCCCATCTTACCCACTATGCAAAGTGGCCACGCGCATGTGGCATTGGGCAATAGCTTCCCAATGGTTTCTGGTGGCAACGCACATTCTGGGAAAGACCAATGTAATAGTGGACAAGCTAAGCAGGGTGATTCTTATGCCCTACGATTGGTCCCTGAATTCCTGGTTGCAGAGCGAATCTTCAGCAGATGGGGTCAACCTTGCTGTGACCTTTTTGCCAGCCCTCTCAATGCAAAATGCAGCAACTACTTCTTGCTGATCCCCCCACCGGGGGAATCACCCGGGAAACACTTTGGCTTGCAATTGGCCCTCCGGTCTGCTTTATGCTTTCCCTCCATTTCCCCTTCTCTCAAGGGTGATTCAGAAAGCACAATCTTTGGGAAGCAGAATGATTCTGATTGCCCCACACTGGCCTCATCAGGTATGGCTCCCCTTCCTTCAACCTTACATTGTGGATACCCCTTGGATTCTGGAACCCCTTCCAGATTTACTGAAGTACATGTCGGGACAGTTCCACCCCTCTCTGAGGACACTCCGGTTGACAGCCTGGCTACTCCACTTCCATCTTTAGTCAGATGTCACAATTTTTCACCGGAAGTAGTCCATATATTATCGTCCTCTCATAAACCATCCACTAGAAAAATCTACTCTAGCAAATAGAAAAGGTTCTCTATCTGGGCTCATTCTAGAGGCATTGATCCCTACATGGCTCCAATTGATTTGATTCTGGAATTTTTGTCTATGCTGTTCTATCAAGGGTCCGCATCAGCCACCATCAAAGTTCAGCTGGTGGCTATATCAAACTTCCATGTGGCCAATGAGCCTAGCCTTATGGCACACAGACTATGTAAAGCATTCCTTAAAGGTACTCTATTACTTCATCCCCCAGTATCCCAACCTGTCATGCCCTGGGACCTCAATTTTGTTCTTCAAGCCCCCACTCTTCCACCATTCAAGCCTGCAGCTACCTGCGAGTTAAAATTTTTAACATGGAAAACAGCATTTTTAACAGCAGTCACTTCAGTGAGGCAGGTTTCTGAAATTCAAGCCCTCTCTATCAAACCCCCATATTTGATCTTCCATAAAGATAGAGTCTCTCTTAGACCAAACCCATCATTCCTTCCCAAAGTGGCTTCTGTGTCTAATATAAATCAGTCAATTGAGCTGCCAGTTTTCTTCCCCAATTTTTCTAACAAGGCAGAATTCAGATTTCACCAATTGGATGTACATAGACAGTTACACTTCTATCTACACCAGATGAAAGATATCCGGAGATCTGACCAACTCTTTGTCTCCTTTTCGGAAAACCAGTCTGGTTCTCCGGTATCCAAGGTCACGCTCTCCAGATGGATAGCCAGCTATATTTCCTTCATCTATCAGACAGCAGGTAAACATTTGCCTTTTACAGCTAAAGCCCACTCTACAAGAGTGGTCTCCACATCCACAGCCTATCAAGCTAGATTGTCAATGGATGATATATGTGCTGCGGCCACTTGGGCTTCTCCTCACACCTTTGTTTCTCATTACAAATTGGACGTGGTTTCCAGGGGCAGATCTTCATTTGGCTCCACAGTTCTCAGGAGTATTTTCCTATGAGCCACCCAGGATGTAGGTGCTAGGGACACTGTCCCACAGGTAAGAATGTAGGTGAGATAGGACTACATAACATCAAGAAGTTATGTACTCACCATAACGTTCGATGTATGTAGTCCATCTCGTCTCACATTCTTACTTACCCTCCCGCCTTCCCCCTGCCTGGAGGATTTGGAAGTTAGATTGTATCCTGCAGAGTCCCTTCGAATAATTTTTGTTTGTATGGATACGTGGTATGTGTGCAGTAACTATGTTGTTAGCAGCAAACTAGATCTGGGGATACGAAGCAGTGTACCATGGGATACCCTCTTAGCCCAGCCAATCAGAGACTTTTGAGCTAGTAAAATAGGCCAAGTAGGCTCCAAACCCACGGGTAAGAAAGTGAGGTGAGATGGACTACATACATTGAACGTTATGGTGAGTACATAACTTCTTGTTATTCTACAGTGCATTTTTTTTTATATGTATACATTACTTCCTGACACTCCAAACTCAATAAAAGAGGCTTTCTTGAAACATTCGCATGTCCCACAAGAAACTCACCCTACCAAACATCACTTCCAAATATGCCCAGACCAAAACGCTCACCATCAGCCCAATCAGATTATTAGTCTCACTGATAACTCTTAAAGTTTACAATCAAGGGAGAGGAAAAAGCGAGAAAAAAAAGGAAACAGAAGGGATTTTGAAGCATGGTGTCTCCTATATAATTCTACTGTTTGTTCTAAAAATATAACATACTCCCATATAATTCTAGTGCTTATTCTATAAACTAAAAGCTTCATGAATAATTAATAAATAGTTTATATGTAAAGAGAGAGAAAAATAATAAATGAGCAACAATGAAATATACATACATTTTTATGTTAAATGACATGTGAATTATATTTTAGTAGATGCTTTGATAGGTTTAGTGGATACTATAGTTTGAATTTCTGTCTTTTGTTTCTTCTTTTTCACATCTGTTCAGGAGCTGTTTTCCGATGATCCCTTTAGAGAGGTTGATGACGAAACCATTTCTTCTAGAATTATTATGTTATTATTTTTAATAAAAGTAAATGCTTCTTCTATATTGTTAAATGTCCTCATTTCATTTGAATAGAAGATTTTAATTTTTGCAGGGTAAACACATTGTGCTTTAACACTATTTTGTTTCAGTAACTTCACAAGTGGCCAGGATTTTTTCCGCAAGTCCAGAACTCTGGTAGAAAAGTCATTGTCAAATCTGATTTGATTTTGTTTGAATTTTCAAAGACTTTTTCTCCATGCTGTTTTGTGAACAAGCTCTTTGTCTAGATAAGATAAACATTTTATTACAATTGATCTTGGTGGAGCAGTAAATGAAGTAGAGATGGTCTTCCCTATGGCTCTATGTGCTCTTTTTATTCCATAGGAGAGACCTTCTTTTAGATCTAGAAATTTAGGTAACCACATATTTAAAAACTGAATAATGTCCTCACCTTCAGTCCTTTAAGGTAGTCCAAAGATTCTTATGTTAGTTCTTCTTTCTCTGTTTTCCAGATCATCTATTTTGTTGGTCATCAAAGTGTTCTGTTGTAAAAGAAATTCATTTTGATTTTCTTCTTCTCTGAGTGTCCCTTCTACATCATTCAACGGAGTTTCAATGTCTGCTATTTTAGTCTGATGTTGTTGTAGAAGTTCTTTGAAGATATCTGTTTGTTTTTGATTATTTTCTTTAAGATTTTCTAGATTTTGTTTGAACCCATCTATTTTCAAGAATAGTCCTTGTAGTGTAGTAGATATTAACTGTATTTCTTTCTTCAAGGCAGTATCAAAGTTTGAGTTCTTGAATTACTCATTTCCGCAAAGAAGAATAATCTCCAAATTAATTTGACAGGAAAATCTTGATGAAATGCCACCAAAGTTGTTAAAGAAGTAGTTCAAGACTTCATCTATAATATTTAATTATTTTTGTTTGGAAAAATTAAAAATGTTCCTGTTTTTTAAGATAATTTTGTGAAGCTCTAAAAAAGTGCTGCCTTCAATTGGCCATCTAAGGCTCAGCCCCTACTAATGTTTTATTCATTGTTAACATTCAGATATGCAGAAATGGGTTTATATTTAAACTTGTCAATCATGTGGTAATATATATATTCTGGGTTGTGGAAGTGATGAGGTTAGATGGTATATAGGTCAGACCAAAAGAAAAGTTAAGATTAGAATTTTGGAACATTTGGGAAACATTAGAAAGGGTAATATAGGCTTCAGTCCAGTGGCAGAACATTTTATTGAAGCCCATTTGGGAAATTTTGATTCACTGTTCTTTAGTTTATTAGCCCAACCACCTGGCAACTGTGGTAGTGGTACTGTATTTGCTAATAAGTTAAATCAGCTGGAGACTACTTTCATTTTTAATTTTGGAACCTTGGTCCCACATGGATTAAATCAGGAGGTGTTGTTAAATTTTTGAAGAAATTTCACTGATAATATGTCCATAAATGTGTGTGTGTGTGTGTGTGTGTGTGTGTGTGTGTGTGTGTGTGTGTGTGTGTGTGTGTGTGTGTGTGTGTGTGTGTGTGTTTATATCAGTACATACACATATTATGAGTGGGTGGTGTTGTATTTTTTATGTAAATTTGTTTGAATTTTTTTGATGATGTTATTGCTATAGAATTAATGACAATTTTGTTGTTGTAATTTTGCTGCTGCTGAAATTCTATGGGAAATGTAGTTTTCCATCACTAAGGGATGTGTTTATGTATAATGTGGACTGGTCACTTTAAAAGTGGGATGTATAGACAAATTTTGAAAAACAATTGTTTAATTGTTTAGTATATTTAAGCTTTAGAATTTTATATGTTGATATCCCTTGAAGGCAAAATGCCAAGATACCAGGATTAAAGGTGTTTGATACTCCAAATCTATGTATGCTTTTTGGATTTATGGGTTTATTTTAACCATCACTGATGTGCAGTATAATAATCTACAGTTGTCATGCTGTGGGATCAGGGATGTCCATGTTGTTCTGACAAAACAGATGCCACTCTGTCTCAAGCTAAGTTTGGAGCTAGCTTATCTGTGCTTAACAACTCCTTGTTTTTGGAGCTTGCCTGAATGCATCAGAAATGGTTTAATGCCATGATCAGTCCTTACACACATAAAGGCCTTACCCATTACTCGTATGTTTACTCTAAATTACAACAATACCTTTTCAAGAACCACAGTGTAATTGCTTCTCAACTAGAGGGATCACCTATCCTAACAAACCACGCTAATTCACCCACACCTACAACTTACTACACATTTCTATTACTTACTACACAATTCTACAACTTCCTACACATATCTATTATTTACTACACATTTCTACAATGTCCTACACATTTCTATTACTTACTACACATTATTACAACTTACTATACATTTCTATTACTTACTACATATTATTACTTATTACTACACATTTCTATGACTTGCTACACATTTCTAAATTATCTCTCGGTGTACTACGTCTTACTCTTCACCTGTTTCATCCTCTTACCCTCTTCCCATACCTACTCCCATCTCTGCACTCCTGTTAAATCCTCCTGTCCCTCTCCACTCCCTCTTCTCAACCTCTTATGATATGTACATTGTAAATAACAGTAATATGCTAAGCTTGTTTCCTCTGTGGACAATCCATAGTGAAGACATGTGGTAAATATGATAAATTCTGTATGCACTACAACTTGACATAATTTTAATTCACCATTTACAAGAAGGAACAATAAGAAATTAAGTTTTTTATTTTATTTGTGCTTAGCCTTCCTTCCTTTTCAGGACCGAGGCAGTTCTTGTTTTTATTCACTTTGGGTGGTCTCCCCATCTTTGTAAAATGAGGGGAAGATATTATTTTCACAGTATTTGTTTCCTGGTGGTTTCATAATTACAGACTGATCCAATAGCCAATCACAGCAGTCTCTCTGCAATTTAAAGAATGTCCATCTCAAGTGGATGTGAGATGAGTACCCAATCAGAGCAATCTCTCTGCAATTAAAAGGATGCCCATCCTGAGTGGATGTGAGATGAGCAGCCAATCGCAGTAGTCTCTCTGCAATTTAAAGGATGTCCATCTCAAGTGGATGAAAGATGAGTGGGCTTCATCTTCTCTCAACTTAGAATTTTGTCATTGTGGAGTGTTGTAAAACTTATTGAATATTAACTTGGGAAATAATTTTTAACATCTAAAGTAAAATTTGTATCACTTTTGAATTTATTATAAGTGCTATATGGTGTATTGGGTCTATGACATGGCATCGGAAAGGCTTTCCTCGAATGGCCTAATAATCAGAAAGTGTGTTAATAGAAGTAAAAAAAAATGAAGGAATTCTAATATCAGTAACACTCACCCAGTTACTGTAACCTCTGTCTTGTGTAAGTGTTTTCAAAGATATCTGTTAGTACTAATAAACAGTGATATAATACACAAAAATCATATGGCATTAATCAACATGGGTTTTCAAAGGGGAAGATTTAAATTGACTAATTTGTGGAATGTCATGAACAGGTTAGTTCTGTGATGGATATTAGAATGACTTTGTTTTATTTTTAGATTTAACCAAGGTTTTTGATATTTAACCATATAAAACAAGTTATGATGTTTTGGTTACATATAATTTTAACTCTTATATATTTAACTGGATTACTGCCTGACTTTCTGATAAGAAACAATATGGTACTGTCATGGGTGAGAATTCTACATTGTTGAATGTAATTGTGTGTGTTCCTCATGGATCTGTGTTGGAACAGTTACTATTTAATATTGTGT
Organism: Protopterus annectens; assembly: GCF_019279795.1. NCBI lineage: Eukaryota > Metazoa > Chordata > Ceratodontiformes > Protopteridae > Protopterus > Protopterus annectens. The sequence goes on along the minus strand of NC_056737.1, from coordinate 1,172,727,749 downwards.
TCTCAACTATTCCTGTTAAAAGCAGATGTTGAATGAATAAATATGCTGACAACTGCAAACTTTGTTTTATTGTATATTGTGACGGATTATATTGAAATCTATAATTGTCTATAATATCCAATTAGGCTAAATAATTTGGTCCTATATTATGTACCAGTGAAAGCAATATCCTATATTTTGATTGAAATACTATAACTCATCCAATTTTATTACAAAATGATGCATTAAGTATTGTTAAGGAATATAAAAACCTGGGAGTGTTGGTGTTTTCAAATTGGTCCTTTTTGCTATTGCAGCTAAGAGGGAGTTAGGTTTATTGTTGAAAAATGACTTTATTTGTAATGATAAGTATTTGGTAAAATTATATAAAATTGATATTAAACCCCTACGGGAGTATAACAATGCTTTCCTGAATGAGTTCAAAGGAAATTCAGTAAGTTATTTCCTTCAGAGACTATGACAACTGTGAAAGGTGTAGAAGGCTTCATTTCTTCTCAATTCACTTCTGGTATTTTAGAATAAAACTAATTTTGGAGTATACATTGTAAGATTATGCTCAACAATATACTAAGGTTGAAAGTAACTTTGCTACAAATATAAAACATAAATAAGGAATAAGATAAAGCTTGCTTAAATGCAGAAACAGAGTTTAGTAATATGTGATTAGCATCCATACTAAATGACTGTGGCTTAAAAAAATAAGGAACTTGCTTATGAGTCTATTACACACACATCAAGAAAGCTGACTTCCTACAGACTTGGCAAGAATGTAAAAAAAAAAACAGGACTTGTGTTTATCCACAAGGCGTTTCCTTAAAAATATGCTTTTCTCCACTTATCAGCATTTGCACAAGAACAGATGTGTCAGCATTTGCGTCATCAAGGCAGTATCTTTCAAAAAACCAAGAGGGAGTGCTTAACTAAAAATATATATAAAGTCTGTATTAAATCCAGTTATGTTAGGGATATTGGTAGGGACATATTTTTCCTGAGGTAAATGTTACATATCCTGTACTATATGAGAAGTAAAGTAGAACAATAACTAAAAGCTGTAACAGAAGTACATGTGGTTTATTATAAAAGTTATTGGTTACTGCTCTTAAAGACAGGTGCTGCAAAGTATACTCTCTCATCAGTGTAAATTCTGCAAGTTTCTGTATGCAATAGACTGTGAATACAACTATAACCAGACTTTGATTTCAGCAGAATCCAGCCAGCAAGACTGAGTGTCTTAAGAAGACTTCAAATCCATCACAGTAAGCAGCATCAAAGCAACAGCACAGTGCTTTAGCACCTTAAAATTAATTTTGCAATGGCGAGCCAGCCAGTACTCTTTCAGGGGGGAAGGAAAAACAGGTATTAGTGCATTAAAAATATTGGTAAACAGATTAAACCTGACAGGATAAGATATTTTACAAGTTGTTAATAGCTTTCATTCTAGTTATTATTGTATTGTTTAGTATTAAATTGTATTTACAACCTGTTAAACTGTAAAGGTATACAAGAGATGGCTTAAAATTGCTTTATTAAAGCTACACAAGAGAGAATAAAGATATGTAAAAATTGAGCAAGAATGGTCACTATTTTTAATATGTTTTTGACAAGACAATGTTGGTATGCAAAAAGCATAAATGTTTCTAATTTCTGGGTATATAGTTGCCTCTGGTGGCAATTGCACTAGATACTTCAAAAGAGACATAAAAATTTTCCAAGATTTTGCTTGATGTTAATGTTACAAAATTTGTAGATTGGACTATGTACAAATTCAGTACAAATGAAATTAATGACTAGTAGTAATTTGTCCAAGTTGTAATATTATCATTGGTTTTAAGTTGGAGTCCTATTACTGGTTTTTGGACCATCATTTTATCTGTACTAGTATTGGTTACTCCAGTTAAAGGAAAATTAAATATTGTATTCATACAGCTAATAGACTAATATGTACATAACATTCTTTAGTATATACATCATGTTTTTTTAATCCTCAAGTATTAAATATACTGAAATAATTGCATTCAAATATTTATTATCTAAGTCCAGTTCAGTACTTTACCAAGATGTTAATGGGCAGTTCAGAGACATGAGCACAATGTTATGGTTAAAATGACATTGAAACTGTATATTTTCAGCAGTGTATAAATGCTTGGAGCAGCACATAGTTTTTGCCTCTTACAGATATTAGTCCATCTCTAATATTTTGATATAAAATAATAAAATAAAGAGTTAATTCAGCAGTTGCCAAGAGTTAATGAAAGAGTTCTAAGTCATAAATGAAATTCTGTGACTGTAAAAAATAAAACTAAAGCAGACACAGCCCATAACTGATGAAATATTTTCACAAAATGGTTTGCAAAAGAAAAAGTTGTTAAATATATTCAGTTTTAGTAGTAATACTTGATATCATTTTAGGGAGTGCTTAACTAAAATATATATATATATAAAGTCTGTATTAAATCCAGTTATGTTAGGGTATTGGTTGGGACACATTTGTCCTGAGGTAAATGTTATATCTCTCACATCATCTGTACTATATGAGAAGTAAAGTAGAACAATAACTAAAAGCTGTAACAGAAGTACGTGTGGTTTATTATAAAAGTTATTGGTTACTGCTCTTAAAGACGGGTGCTGCAAAGTATATTCTCTCATCAGTGTATATTCTGCAAGTTTCTGTATGCAACAGACTGTGAATGCAACTATAACCAGACTTTGATTTCAGCAGAATCCAGCCAGCAAGACTGAGTGTCTTAAGAAGACTTCAAATCCATCACAGTAAGCAGCATCAAAGCAACAGCACAGTGCTTTAGCACCTTAAAATTAATTTTTCATAGATCATTTATGGATGATGTTTTTCAGGTGATGTTAAATTAGAAATTAATAATCATAATAATATAAAAACTCAAACATAATAATTACATTTTGTGATGAAGGTTTACAAAACTACAACTAGAGGTTTATATATTACAAAGAAAATTCCTTTGTTATGGAATAGGTTACCTTTTTTAAAAAAAGTTTTTGATTTTGCTTATTCCAACAATAATTCAACAATTTGAAAAAATAAAACAAAGCTATACACAAAAGTCCATAACAAGAATTATATACACAAAACCACTAGCACTTTTCTAATAGATCATTACATTTCTGCCAGGCTATGTATTGATGAGTTAAATTTCCAGTTCTCATTTTTATTGTCAATGATTCATTTTTACAAACAGATTTGGCTAGGCAGATAAATTCACTAGTAAAAGTGAGAGTACTTTTCCATTTCCAGTTTTTAGTTATAACTTTCCTATCAAATGCTAGGACAGACCAAAGAAGAGATACTTGTGATGCTGAAATAATGTTTGGGATTGGGGCATTGAACAAAATCAAGGAATCTGTAAAAGTACAATTATCTTACCACAATGCTTGGCAAAAGTTTCTAAAATCAGTCCAGAAAGATGACACTATGTTGCTTTCTATGATCATATGAAACCAGTCTGCATCAAGAGCTTCATTGCATCTTCATCATTTTATTTATTATTTTTTTTTATTTATTTACATATAACAGCAGTTTTCTGGGGTGTTAGGAAAAAATTGTGTAAAAATGTCCATGTATAAATCTTCCAGTATAGAGAAGACATTGGTCTTCCTTCAAATTTTAAGGATAGTTTCTTAGTTTTCTCAGAAAATTCTCCTGTATATATTTTTGTCGAGTAATTCCAGTATGACAATTCAGAGGGAATGAATTCAAGTCTAATAATCTTATATATGATTGGCAAGCATGACTTACCTTTTGATGGATTATTATTTGTATTAAAAAGAAGTCTAAGATTTTTGTTATAGTTTTAGTTTGTATGTATAATGCTTTTTTTAATAGTGCCTTGAATAAATTCTTTACTTCTGTATATCTAACCAGCTACTAATTTTCAGACTTTATCTATCAATCAGATAATCAGCTGAGTTTATTTTATTCCCATTCAGAAATTGATGGCAATAAATTAAATTACTATTCTTTAAGTCAAACATTTTCCTTGTATTAAAAGCCATTAAGCATCTATTTGTGAAAGCTATAGGAAATAATATTATTAGTAGATCTTTGAATTCAGAAATTTCTTGAACATTAATAGAAATTGATTTATTGGTTGAGAGTAAACTTATGTTTTTCATTTAATATGTAGTCTTTTAAAACTCCCAAAAGGTATTGCTGTCAAAATTTCTATAAGTTTCTATTATAGATTTGTTATTATCTATTAGTATATTTCCATGTACCTATTTCAAACAGGAAGCATAAGAGGAGTCAAGCCATTGAAGTATTACTTTAATAATTACAGAGTTAGAATACAAGTCAATATTGGGGAAACCAATGACTCTCTCCTCACAACTTTTGATGTGTCAGTCTAAGGAGATTCTTGCTTTTTGGGAATACCATATGAACTTTTGTAAAATAGAGTTTTTTTTTACTTTTTTTAGAAGGGGAAGAATTAATGACTGACTAAAGAAAAAGATTTTTGGTAGGATTATCATTTTGATCAACATAAGTCTATCCTCAAAAGTGAAAAATAATTTATTGCAATTGTCTGTTAATTTGGATATTGTATCAATTAGGTTTTGGTAGTTAACTAAAACTGATTTTTTTTATTATTATTAGTCTCAAAAGTAATTCCTAAGTGTTTTAACTGTAAATTGTCCCAGACAAATTTTTGTAAGAGTTTAACTTAATGGTTATCCCTTTGTTTATAAGCAAGGTTTTTGTTTTATTGTGATGATATTTCAGACCTGAAATCTTTTTAAAAAGGTCCATAGAGCTAACTGAGCTAACTATATGATCCAGCAAGAGTTCAATATTACTACAAGTGAGCAGAATGTCATCAGCAAAAAGTCGAATTTTAGAAGAAAAAAAATAATTTATTTTAAAACCTTTAATGTTTATGTTAGATCTTATATAGTTAGCAAATGGCTCTACAATAAGTGCAAATAGCAAAGGGGTAAAGAGCATCGCTGTTTGGTACACTTTAAGATATCAAAGGGGCTAGACATAAAGGAGCCTGTTTTGACAAAAGAAATTGAGTTATCATAAAGCTTTTTAATAAACTTTATGAAGTCAGTGGAGAAGTCATATTAATTTAGTATTCTGAAAATGTATGACCAATTCAGAATCAAATGCTTTATCCATATACAAGCTTATTATGGATAACTATTTTTCATTTTTGTTTGCCACATCAATCAAAGAAAATATTCTTATTATATTACCTAGAACTTTCCTATTGACTATAAACCCAGTCTGATCTTAATTTAGTAAACCAATTAGCATTTGATTTAATCTTTTTGCTAATATAGACATGACAATCTTGTGGTCTACATTTTAAAGTGATATAGGTTGATAAAAAGAACAAAGAGCAGGGTCCTTATCTGATTTTAAAATGGGTGTAATAACAGAATATCTCCATGATGGCAGAATAGTCAATGTGCTCTTAACTTCTTCAAAAGCATTTAATACAATTTTTAAAATATTATCAAGTAAAAGTTTATATAACTCAGGAACTATCTCACCCATATCTGGTGCTTTAGTAGTTTTAAGATTTTTAATTTAGTCTTTTAATTCCTTAAAGGAAAAAGACTTATCAGTGTTACTTTCTATTATTTTGATAGTTTATTATGTATGTTTTCATACATCAGTGTGACATCAGTGACCATGCCATTAATAAATAAATAAATAAAATAAATAAATGTTTTCTTAAAAATATATATCCAGTATGTTGCTGTTACTCAGCTTTGACTTTGTTTTGTTAATTTCTTCATAACATTTGCTAAAACATTTTAATATATTTTTCTGAGCCTTAGCTTTAATGGTCTTTTTCCCTACATTATAAACAATCTCCTTGATATGGATTATTTTATTAGTGTTTTATTAGAACATTTAACCCTATCCCAATCCTTTCTTTTACAAATATACCAGTTCTTTACCACATAAGGAAGCTTTTAACATGTCCCATAGTATGACATCAGTGACCATGCCATTAATAAATAAATAAATAAAATAAATAAATGTTTTCTTAAAAATATAAATCCAGTATGTTGCTGTTACTCAGCTTTGACTTTGTTTTGTTAATTTCTTCATAACATTTGCTAAAACATTTTAATATATTTTTCTGAGCCTTAGCTTTAATGGTCTTTTTCCCTACATTATAAACAATCTCCTTGATATGGATTATTTTATTAGTGTTTTTCAATCTAGTAGCAATTCTATGAAGGCTCTTGGGGTTTATTGAATATGGCTGTAATTTAATTTTGTCTAAATTAATGGAAATCTTATGATGTAAGAGTTCTAGGTATTTCTGATTTAGATTTTTCAACTGTGTGCCTGCAGCTTTATCAATGAGTTTAAGGTTTAGTTTTAATTTATCAGTTTCAGCTCTGAGAGCATTTAACGCTACCCCAAGCCTTTCTTTTACAAATATACCAGTTCTTTACCACATAAGGAAGCTTTTAACATGTCCCATAGTATGACATCAGTGACCATGCCATTATTGTTAAATTACATAAATTGGTTTATTTCTTTTAATAACAATTCATTAAAGCCTTTTATTTTAATTATATATGCTGGGGTCTTTGGCAAGAAATTAAATTGGACTTAACGTTAATTTAAATATAATACCATTGTGGTCAGATTTGGGACATGAAACTATTAGTACCTCCTCTATTTTAGAGTATAATGGACCGGATACCAATACTTTATCAGTATTGGTTTGAGTCCCAAATCTAAAAGAATAGTGAGTATATTTTAAAGAACCATCTAGTTTTAAATCTGATATATTTATCATATACATTATATTAATATAATGATTTAAATGTTTTGTTACTGAAGATAGTCTATGTCTGATAGGATGCAGTTAAAATCACCAGCTATCAACATTTCTCCTTTAGAGTACAGTGCTATACTATCTAAGTATTTCTTAACTGTTTTAGAACTAATCCAGGGAACCAATAGGTATTTATAAGGGTATAGCATTTTTATCAAGTTCTGTTACTACCATTCCCAGCATACTATTCTTATCAGAATAGAAATCCACAATTCTAGGTAGACCTGACATTTTTTCAGAGAATAAAAACACCTCTTTTTTTTAACCAAACTGAGAGCCAATTAAAACTGAATAATCTTTTAACAATCTATTTAAATCTTTAGGCAATAAATGAGTTTCCTGTAGAAAAACAATGTCTGCTTTATGTAGAGTTAAATACTGATTTAGACAATCCCCTCTTTAAAGGGTTATTTAACCCATTTATATTTAATGAAAGACATCTATATGCTGACATCTATTGGAACAATAGGTATTGAAACTACTATGAAATGATTTAGTGCACTAAGCATTACACTAACAAAATAATAACTTGTTATGGGCAAACACAGTAAGGATGACATGAAAAATTCAGAATTAAAAACATTTTTAACCTCCACCATGGAATAAAATATTCCAGACGTGATGACAAATTCATACAAGCTGCTTACTAACAACACCATAACACAACCAAGCACATTGTTGCTACTACTTCTATGTACATAAACTGAAATTTTCTAAATAAATATTTTACACTTTTTAAGAAGATGTTAAATTACTAGAAAACAAACCAAAAAACTAAACAAGGTTAATATATAATAAGACCATTCAAATAGAAGAACTTTAAATAACTATTAATGCATAATAATTAGCATAGTTAAACATAATGTTTATTTATATATTAACTATTATACTGAAGATATGCTCAGACCATTCTTAATACTTTTTTTTTTTATTTGTTAACCTGGAAAGTCCGACTTGGAACAAAGCCAATTTTCAGCGGAAGCCCAGGGAGAAAGGCTCCAGAAGTAGTTATATAAGTTAAGAAACTCTGTATTATGAATAAATGTCTTTTTAACGTACAGGTGCCTGTAATTTAACCAGAATAACACTCATGTCCTATAGGTATAACACTGTATAACTAACAAATTACCTGTACTTATTACAGTTTGTAAAAAAGGTTATGAACCAGTACCTATATTAACATTTTCCCAATGTAAATTACTTACATTTCCACTACATTCACTACAAACACCTAATAAATGATTCTCATTAATCTCTCACACAGACTAGAAGCTTGTGGAAACAGCCTGCATAGATTTTGGCTATTTACATTCATATTCCTTATCTAACAAGGCTGAATTATAAAGCAGACTGCTAATGTCTGTATTTTATGCAGAAGTATGTTATCTTAATGAAATTGTATGTGTTTTTCAAATTATGTTATTTTACTATTCCTGTACAAAGCACATATCTGAGTTTTCTGACAAATAAAGTGGTGCTACAGCGTTATCTAGTATGAAGAAGGTCTTCAACTAGGAATAATTCTCATTAAAAACTTCAGAATTACATTTTTAAAAAATCAGTGTACCAGCTAAGGAGGAATAGGACACTCAGTAGTAATGCTGAAAACATTTAAGACAAAGTTCCACTCAGCTATTAAATGTACATTTGTTTATTGTGTTTGAGGTTTAATGAGAACACCTCTGTGTGTCCACATCAAGTGTGTACCCTTTCTGCATCATTTCACTTTTTCCTTCAATAATTAAATAGATGTTTCAGATTTATACAGCTAAAATAAGCCATTCAGAAGTCTAATGAATTACTGCTATATTAAATTGCACTACTTACAGTTTGTCTTTAACACTGGAAAATATCATTTTAAAAGCTAGAACATTTAAATGTCCATTTTAGCAATCCTTTTCTGTATTCTGTAAACTTCCTGCTTCTGAGGGGTTAAAGGTCACATTGCACTTCCTTTCTGACTCAGGGACTGTTTGGGAAGGATTCAGAGTGAAGCAGAGACACACAGAAGCTTGAGGCAAGTTGAAAACATTCTCTAAGTTATTCTGAAATAATTTGTTGGGAAAATAGACAGAAAAAAGTCTTTAAATACAAAAGGTTCGTGGACACAATCTGCAAGCCACATTTTAACTGAAAAGGTTTTTTTTAACATCAAATAAGCAGGGGAAAGTTATACAACCTTAATAACATCCCTATAAAGAAAAGGGGATTAAAAACATATCAGTGCACACACTTTAACTATATCTCCCACCAATAGTAACATCAATTAAAAACATATCAGTGCACACACTTTAACTATATCCCCCACCATCAGTAACATCAATTAAAAACATATCAGTGCACACATTTTAACTATATCACCCACTGTCAGTAACATCATATGTAAATACGGGTCTACTTCAAAAAATTGAATTACTATAACATTGAACCACAAAATATCGAGACCATAATGTTGAAAACACATTACACTGAAAACTTAGAACAATGAAACCACATAACACTGCAAATTTAAATCATTGCATCCCATGACATTGACTGTTACAATCCACACATTAGTAATTCCCACATTAGTAATATCCCCTCTATCTCAAACATAACTAAACTGACAAACACACTTGTTTCAACATTTCTGCAGGGGGGCAAGCCACCCTGCACCCTCTGCAAATTAAATATACCAACTCCAAGATTACACTACAGTGAAGACAAGGTAAATTTTCCATTACCCACTATATTGCAATCTGTATGCAGAATATAAAAAAATAATATCTCAAACGTGTACCTCTATTTTCCTGACAACACATACATACTGCCAAAATAAAACTTACTTCCCTACTGATAAACATTTACTATACAACCTGACAATTTCTCTTAAACCGCAAAATGTACCCTCTGCCATGTTTTTTTTACTACATACTACAACTTCTTAAAGTGATACCACAAAATTAACACTTTATACTATGACCAAGTAACACATTCAATGATATAAAACTCAATGATTTACAATTTCATTGTTATGTAATTTCGATGTTCTAACTTTTCACTGTTCTGAACTTTTGATGTTATGGTCTCAGTGTTTTGTGGTTCAACGTTATACTAATTCAGTGTTTTGAAGCAGACCCATAAACATTGTGTTAAATATTAAAAATTAAAACAATAAATAGTTTTAACAATGCTTTCTAAATACATACATTTCTCAAGAGTCAGTAAGTCCCCAAATCAGACTCATTCTAAGTTACTCAGTTACTAAATTATTATTGAAAAGGAAAGAGTGAGAGGACAGAAAACAAAGGGAAAGGAATAAAAAAATAAATCTGTTTGAGTACGGTATTACCCTTTTAATTAATAATAGTTTAGTTAAAATAAGCTTATTACTAGGGTCTATATTAAATCAGCAAATGCTGAAAAAAGCGAATGCTGATTTACTGACCACATGTAAGCCAAAGCTTACAATCCTGAACACTTAGAACAGTGATTTTTTTCCCCAGGGAAAAAATCGCTGTTCCATAAAAGAAAAAAAAACTTTAAAACATTACATAAAGTGGGAGGCTTTGCCCCCACACTCCCAACATGGGGGGCTGTGCCCCCACCCCCCTACTTACATATACCAACTCCGAGATCGCACTACAGTAATGAAAATGGCAAAATAACAAAGGTGGACAAGCAATTTCTTTCCCAGAGAAAGAATTCACTTATATGCCGTTTTGGTATTTTGCCGTTTCGTGCTTTCAAGTTCAATAAAGATGCATTCGAAAGAATGCATCTTCGATCATATAACAGGGAATCTATAACTACATACTTTACTCCCTCTAGTGGAAAAACTGTAATATTACAGTAACAGGGAGACTAATATTTGTAAACTGAAATCAATGTAATGAAACTAGAAAAGTATTACCCTTAGGTGATTTCATTTAAAAGAAGTTTCAGAAATAGCCTATTTTAAGACAAATAAAATATAAATAACTAAATGGTAGTTTCTTTGTCTCTGAGCTGTTTTTGTTCTCTTTAACTGACCAATCATTCCTTGTAGCCTGTCTTTTTAAAGTCAGACTCAGGTCCACATCATGAGTAGAATTAAATTAATTATTTTTCCAGATGAAGGAAACTGCATCTTCTAAGGAATCAAATATTTTTTTCCACTCTGGCAAGCATAATCTTAGTTTTGTAGGGTAGATTAGGTGAGTTTTTAGTCTGGCTTTCTTCAGTCATTTTAACAGAGGAATACAAGCGTTTCCTTTCAAAACCATCAGAGAGGAATAGACATTGTCAAAGGAATCATCAAGTTTTATGGGTGAAGCAGACCAGGCCCTTTTCAAAACTAGATCCTTGTCTTGACTAGAAATAGATTTGACTGTTCTAGATGTTGGATTTCAAAGTTTTTTGCTTGGTGTCACTACAGGCAAAGATCTATGAGCCCTCTCTATCCCAAATGACAGGGCATCAAGAAGGTTTAATGTTTTAGGGATTGTGATGCCCCTGCACTGGCCTAGTAATCAAGGAGCCTCAATCCTCACCACTAGCACCAGTGAGGGACATCCACATTGGGAAGATGACAAGTGCACACACACAGTAAAATACAATTTCCCTTAAGAGCACACAGAGATCACAGTCAATCTGGGGCTGGTTTCTCCCTCTTTCTCCAGATCCCAATAAGACTCCCCACTGGCACAGCTATAGGGTTAAAATCTCAGCTGAGCACTCAAGCCAAAACCTCCAGCACCCTCTCTGTCCAACCAGTGCTTCATGTCCCTGCCCAAGTAGCTGACACACACACTTTGAGATTTGATTTATATACAGACACATGCACACATCTGGGAATAGCTGGCACAAGTTTACTAGCTATGCCCCTTCTGTCCAGAATAAAAGGTAGTCATCACTGCCACAACCAGCTCTTTATCATCTACTATAAGGCCCTTACAAAGGGTGACCAATTCTACTGTATAATGTTACTATTATCCAAATGGTAAGTGTGAGCAAGACCTTCAAGGCTATTAGAGTGGCATGTACAGTGTCACCAAATATATATGCAAGTACACTAAGAGCTTAAATATCTCTAAATAAACCAGTCACAAATAAAAGTTTTAAATATATTTAATAATAAATAATAAAAGAACAAGACAATATTCAATAACTCAGCACAGTGACTACAGAGTTAGGAATCACAGGAAATATTTTAAAACAACATTACAGAACAGTCTCAAATAAATACAGAAACATCTAAACTAATGTTTATTATATTCCTATCAGAGAAATCACTTTTCCCTAACTTGTACTTAAAGACAACATGCAGGCAAAAGTGCTAGGATGTTTCTAGGTCCAAAACAAGATACAAAATGCACAGACATACTCTCTGAAATAGCTTTTAAATTAATAATACACATTACTGCTGAGTTAGCTGGGATGACATCAATGTGTATTATTAATGTAAAAACTATTCAGAGAGTGAGTCTGCGCATTTTGTATCCTGTTTTGGACCTAGAAACATCCACTCAAAGGCACTTCTGCCTACGTGTTGTCTGTAAGTACATTTGAAACCTAGTAATTGTTTCTGTTTCAAGACAATACGAAAACCACCAACTCTTGACATTGTGTCTGCTCTGAGCTGAAACAGAGATAACAGAATCATAGAACAATTTACTTTTCAACTTATTTTCTTGAGGGTTTGCAAGTTAACTGTGTAGTTCCAGCTTATACCATGGAAAACACACATTTGCACAGACACATACTCGATATACTCTTCTGTTCTTTTCCAGCAGGGTACACTGTGGTTACATTCTTGAAGCTCAGTACATAACATACAGCTCAACACACACTTCTGCACCAGTAGTTTAATATAAACATAACATATAGTTCTCTTACATTTATAAGACGAGCCTATGGATCATATTAATATTCACAAATGACATTTGATTATTTACAAAATTCCAGATAGCTGGATTGGCAGCCTCACAGGGATCCAGGTGGATAAGAAGTTTGCCATGTTATCTCCTTCTAATTGCTCAGGGACTCTATAAATCTGTATGTTGGTCCTCCTCACCTTATTCTCCAGGTGTTCACTTTTTTTCCAAGAACTTGTTTTGCTGAAGAATAAAATCAATGTTATGTTCTCCTTCTGTAAGTGTGCTGTCTACATCAGTGACAGAATCCTCCATAGCAGATATCTGGAATTTCTGTTGTTTCACTATTTCCTTGAATAATTCAATCCACTTTGTACAATTTTCTTTTATTTTGTTGAGTTTGGAGTCCAGATTATCTAGTTTTAAGGACAGGTCTTGTATACATAGGTTCATAGGTAGGTACTAGACTATCGGCCCTGGGGCCTATACAAGTCCAGCCAAAAAGGTACCCTGGCTTTTGCCACCCAAAAAAATTATTTTCCTGTGCCACTGTTGAGCAGAGACACAGAGGTGATCCCTGGGGTGAATTTCCTATTTCTCATCCAATCAAGATTTTTCTTGAAGAGTGCTAATGAGGAGCTTTGTTTGATATAGGTAGGTAACTTATTCCAGAGTATGGGAAGTCTCTGGGACAGGAATCTATCCCTCCGGCATGTTCTGTTTATTCTGGTGACAAGGATTAGGTCCCTAGAGTGTGTAGCTTGGAGGGATTGGGATTTCTTTAAGGAGAGCATGTCCAACAGCTCTGGGTTTGACATAGCTTTGTATGTTAGACAGAGATCACCTCTGAGTAAGTGATATGCGATAGAGTAAAGCTGGAGTTTTTTGAGGCGGTCTGCGTAGGGCATCTGTTTGAGGCCGGTAATCCTCTTTGTGAGGTATTTCTGTGGCCTTTCCAGTTGTTGTAGATGTCTTGTGAGGTACATACCAAAAGGGGCGTTGTACTCTATAATGGGTCTAATGAGTGATGAGTAGAGAGAAACAATGACCTCTTTTTTTCTGGATGAGAAACCTTTTTTGATGAGGTGTGCCACGTAGAAGAATTTCCTGACTACTGTGGCAATGTGACTATCAAAGGGGAGACTACTGTCCACCTGTGTCCCAAGGTCTTTTATCACACTTTCAGTGTTAAGTATACTATCGCCTATGTTGTAGTTCATGGGTACAGAGTTTTTACCAAAGGGGATGACAATGCACTTTTTGGCATTGAGCTTGAGGCCCTGGCTTTGACACCAGGCATCTGTCTCATTGAGGCCTTTTTGTAGGTTGTCCACATCGTTAGGAGTTTAGATTATGGCTCCTAGTTTGCAGTCATCTGCGAACTTCATTAGCCAAGACCTTCTGTGTTAGCCTGTACTTCAGAGAAGTAGATATCAAACAGGAGAAGTCCCAGGACTGAACCCTGTGGTACTCCACTTGTCACTGGTCTGAAGTTGAATTTGGAGTCTGCTACTTTCACAGTGTGGGTTCTGTCAGTGAGCCAGTTGGCAACCCATGTTGTGACACAGGGATTTATACCTAGTTTAGTGAGTTTATCTATAATTCCAGAGTGGGGGGTGGTGTCAAACACCTTCACAAGATCTAGATAGGCTGTGTGAACCACCTTACTCTTGTCTACGGCTTTGGTGACTGCTTCAAAAAAGTCCATCAGTTTTAGGAGACATGATCTGCCTTTTACAAACCCAAACTGGGTGGGATCCAGAGTTTGGAGATTACCAATGTCTTTGTTTATAAGTTCCATGATGATATGTTCCATGGCCTTGCAGATCAGGTTCGTCAGGCTAATGGGATGGTAGTTCCCAGGGTCCATGGTGGCTCTCCCTTGTGGAGTGGGATAACTGTTGCTGTGCGCCATTCAGCAGGCACAAAGCCTGAGGTGAGGCTATGATTGAACATGGTACTTAGGTGGGGTGCCAGTTCATTCTGTAGTCCATGTAGAACGCAGCCTGGGATGTTGTCTGGTCCCATGAATGCTGTGTTCTTGGCTTTGGAGAGTGTGGCTTTTACTTGTGCAGCCGTGATTATAGGAACTTTGCATTATTCCGGTATAGAGATGGGCTCTTTAGGGGGTGAGAGGCGGGTAAAGTTAGCACTGAACCTATCTTCCAGGATGTTGGCAATATCAGTTGGGTCTGTATATTTAGTACCATTGTGCTGTAACGCAGAGCATATCTGAGTGTTGCCATTGAGATTCTTGACATAGCTATAGAATGCTTTGTGGTTATCTTTAGAATCAGTGGTGATTTTGTTTTCGTAACTAGCTTTGGAGGATTTTATCAGGGATCACAGCTTCTTACTGAGGCTGACTAGGGAGCTCCTCCACTCGTGGTATTTTACTCTCTTTTGCAAAAGTTTCTTCCTTCTGTTGTACAGTTTGTTTATGACAGAGAACCACCAGATAGGCTTCCTTTTTTGGAGGATAGCATCTTGGTTCTGTTTGGGATAGCACGATCCATGCACTCATGTAAGTGCTTATAAAGTGCAATTGTGTAGGATTCAATAGTCGTAACTGTATTATCCATCTGCATGGATGTCATGAAGTTCACCACTTCTGTCTTAAGAAGCATGAAGTTGGCTTTGGAGTAATTTTTTACCATGGTTTCCTTAATGGGGGGTAGAGGCAGGATGTGGATATCTAGGGTAATTAGCTTATGGTCAGATCGGACCAATGATGCGTTGACTTCAGGTGTGGAGCACCGGTCACTCATATTGGTAATGACTAGATCTAGCATATTGTTTCCCCTGGTAGGGGTGTGGATAAGTTGATCCAGGGCATTGGAGTTTATGAATTCCAGAAAGCGTTGAGCGAAGGAGTTGGTACATGAGTAGTTTTCCCAGTTAATGGTGGGATAGTTGAAATCGCCCATTATTAGGGGGTTTGGTTGAACCCTAATATTTTCCAGTACATCAAGAAAAGAGGAGTGGGAATCCTGGGGCATGGTGGGTGATCTGTAGCAAGCTACAATTTGTAATGCAGTTTTGCCCAGAGTTAGTTGCACTTGGATAACCTCGGCTGCATTATGCTGAGAAACTCGCCTGGAGGTGTAGATATCCTTAATGAATATGGACACACCTCCGCCTTTGGTGTTCCGGTCCAGGTTACATGGCCGAAAAGTGTGGTATGAGTTATAGCCTGGTAGTGCAAGGGTGATCTCTGGAGCCTTGAACAAGGTCTCAGTCACTGCACAGATATCGATGTTCTCCATTTTAAGGAGTGCCTCGAGTGAGTGCATTTTGAGATTTAGACTTCTAGCATTGAGTAGCCTCACCCTCAGCTTTTGCTTGCCTGTTCCTGTTATGGTGGTGAATTTGTCATTTGAACCTTCCCTAAAAAAGGCACTATAGGGGCGGCAAGAACCTTAGCCAGTATCTGGAATCCCAGAGGTGACAGGTGCAGGCCATCTCTGGCAAAACATCATGGTCTGTCGACCATGTTATCCCAGGCAGACAGATACTGGACCCCTTTAGAATGGCACCAGAAGCTTAGTCAATTGTTGAAGTCAATCATTTTGTCCTTGTACTGTGGCATCATTCTTGGTGATGGCAGAATGCTACTCAGGGCTAGGGTCATACCTGCCTGGGCTACAAGATCAGAGAGCTCTTCCATGTCTCTTTTCATGTAGTCCAGGGAGGTACATCTCAGGTCGTTCACACCAACATGGACAATGACAGAGTCATATTTGTACTTGTTGTGGAGTGACCTGAGTGTGTGGGTTATGTGGCGGATCCTGGCACCCAACAGGCAGCTGACAGTAACCTTCTCCTTGTTTAGCCTGGTAAGTGGGACATCAGTGTGCCTGAATATAGAGTCGCCTATAACTAGTGTGTTGGGTACATTGTTTTGCCTTATTGGCTGTGGTTGAGTGGCACACTGAGTCTGCGGGCTATGTGTCATTTGAGTTGTGTTGGGGGGTGGAGGTTGCTTGCATTTCTGCTTTGGAGGTCTCTGTTGCTTGAGCAGATTATTACTGAGAGCCTCCGCAAATGTTTTTATGTTTCTATGTGTGGATTTTGGTGGTGTAGATTTAGTGAGACTATGTGATGAGTGTGGTGTGGTGCAAGTGTTTACCTTCTCCTCTTGACTGTCAAGTTCAGTCTTGATTGGAGAGAGCTTTACCTCCAGTTTGGCTAGATAAGTGCATCTCTCACAGGTTGTAGAGTTGGGTGGTAGGAGGAGAGGGTTGTCTGTGTACATGAGGCAATTTCTACATTGCCCAAGATGCCCAGATTCATCAGATCGACAGGAGAGAATACTGGGAGCTGACCCTTGGACATGCCTGAATAAAAAAGAAACTATTTTCCTCTAGATAAGTGAGAAAAGTGAGTACAAGAACTGTTTTTCTCTAAACAAGTGAGGAAAGTAAGTACCAACACTGTTTTCTGCTAGGTTATGAGGAAGGTTGAATGCTGTAGTGATTAGTAGGTCATTTAGTGCTTACAAGTTCTGAACAAGTGCTGATCACGAATAAGCAAATTTAAGTGCTAAAAGAAAGAATCTGTATCTGGACTAAACTAGTTACAGGAAAGGGGGAAACAAGTGCAAATGTGGGATTTTAAATCAGAAAGTTGAGAGAGATGGAAAAACTGCCCAAACGGCCAATAACTACAATTTCTGGGCCAGAACCACTCCTTATGTGGCAGATAGGTTACCTAGTGCTAGAAGGCTTCCCTCCAACACAGAAAGCTTGGGGGGGGGGCTCAGAAACTTACATACGGTCCTGGATACAGCAAATCTGAATGATGGGACTGGGGGGAGTGTCCCAGATCAAATCTACAGTGGGGGCGGGCAACTGCAAAAACCTCCAAATTTAAACAACAACACAGGAATAGGAAGGGTGGGTATGGGAAACCCACCACCTTCAGCAGAAATCTGAAAAACTATACAGTGAAGCAAAAATAACTGCACAACTCTGAAGTCAGCCAGCAATGATATAAAATGAGTCAAACAACAATTACCAGTACACAACTCTGAAGTGCCAGAAAAAAATTCTCAGCTCTGTATATCTCCAGATAGTTTGAAGAGCGCTCTGTCAGGACACAGGAAGGCTCCAGCAATGATACTACAAACAGTATACTGCAACTCTTTCTTCACTGAATTTTCCTGTGAAACTACTTTATAGTGTGATTCATCTTCTGTTGGTAAATCTTTATCTTGATGTTTTTGACAGGAAAATATTTGAAATGTAAATTATTTGTCCACCAAAATGTCCCAAGAAGTTTCCAACATGATATTCCAGCTTATTTGAATGATTTTTGATAAAAATGAAAAGCCCATCAAAAATGTACAGGAGAAGCAGAGTAACATTGCTGTGCTGCTAACTGCTTGTCATGTTGGCCACACCCCAGAATTGGTTACTGTTGATAAGGAAGTCTGAATCTTTAAATTATTTTAAGCATAGGTTGGATGAGTGCGTGAGGAACTTGGTATTTCACCCTAGTTTTAAGGACTCAGAATTCCTTGATGGCCTTCAGGCCTGAATGCTGTTATCTGAAGAACTTATGAACTTATTAACATAGCTAACATCCTTTCTGTATAAATAGAACAGTACACATATTAAAATACTATAATCATTTTTTTGTAAATATACTCTTTGGAAATAATGCTTTAACTTCTCTTCGCATTACCATCCGTCACACAAGCCAGAACCTTAAAATGGTCCAGAGTGATCAGTGTTCTACTCTGGTAAACAACAAGCTAACTAATTAAATTAATTAGTGCATCTCCCCTGTCTTGGAGGCCATTTTAAGGTTGTTAGGTGATCAAAGTTGTGACCATCTCTAAAGTAGTAAAGGTAGATTTTATTTTTCATTTGAAATAAATCAGTTTATTTATTCATTGAAATTTGTTTACCGGGAAAGTCCATTTGTACTATGTCCTTTTTTAGAGGAGGCTTGGAGAAAAAAAGCTCCTCTTTTAGAAATATTTACATCATTTAAAAATAGAAATCACGCAGTTTACTGATAACTGACAGTTACACGAGTTGCATGCAAATCACATAGCATGCAGTTGTGTGTCAGTTATAGTTGGAAAACATAGTTTAGCGACTTTAGACAAGAGCAAATAAATAAGAGCAAAATAAAAAATAAAATGCGGGCACAACAGAAGAAGAACTACAGTACAGATTGACATGAGATTATACCTTATGACAGGGGTTCCCAAAGTGTGCGCCACGGCACCTGGGGAGCCGCAGCTTCCTCACAGGGGTGCGTGAACTAATAAGCTTAGCTGCAAAATAAACCACAAACAGTTTGCAGTTTATTTTGCAGCTAAGCTTATTAGTTCACAGCGAGTGTGAGTGAATGCAGGAATGAATGAAGAAGTGGCTGTGTGTGTGTGTGTGTGTGTGTGTGTGTGTGTGTGTGTGTGTGTGTGTGTGTGTGTGTGTGTGTGTGTGTGTGTGTGTGTGTGTGTGTGTGTGTGTGTGTGTGTGTATGTGAATGAATGCAGGTATGAATGAGGAAGTGACTGTGTGTGTGTGCATGGCCAGCCTTAGGCATAGGCGAACTAGGCAACTGCCTATATGCAGTAGGGTCCTAATAGTTTTGTGTACTTTCATGTATAAACATGTAGCGATTCTGCATGTTGGCTCCACCCCCTCTGTACTAATTCCCAGCTATCGTGGACGTAAGAGTTATGTCTCTTACCCTCTGCAGTAGTTTCAAGATGGTTGCTATCGTCTGTTCAGTTTGGTTGGATATAGGGAGGTCTTCTTTGAAACTTTATGTCACTGGATTGTGAAAAGTAATTACATTTACATCATTATAGGAATCAAAAATTAGTTTCAGAGTCCATAAAGGATGAAAGTTTTGAATGAAGGCAAGTTAAAGACCAATAAATGTTTTGCTTAGTAGGGCCGCTTTACTACTAACAGCTGACGTTTTCACTGCTGATGCTGCTTTGTGAAGATCTTAATTGATGTTTAATGTTTTGTGTTCATTTATTTATTTATTTTAATTCATTTACTTTTCTTATTATGTGAACACATAAGTAAAGTAAATTAATTTAAATGAATAAATAAAACATAGGGTGCCAGAAGCATAGGGCAAGGGGGAGGGGTGAGTGCCCTCCCACTTTTATACTTGCAGGGTGGCCAGGAGGCTTCAACAACTACCAAAAAAAATCTTCACTCCCTTTAAGGAGACATATACATGTGTCATACACATGTACGCCAACATTTATGTAAAGACTTTCTACTGTTGTGCGAGGAAATTAAACTAGCACTTCAGCAGTTGAAGTGGAAGATCTAGTGAATGGATACAAGCAAACAGCTATCTCTAAAGATTAAAATGGACCGCACTAACTTGGACCCTGCAAGTCAAGGTAACCAGCCCAGAAAGGTGTGTTTTTACTTGGGTGCTATCAGAACTCTTCTTGTCAGAATGGTCGCTAATTTAGCTTTTCTTAAACATAGCTGTTTGGTGGGCATCATTCCATTGTTAAGAGGTAATGGTGCAGTGTTTAAGGTTCAGTCCAAATTTCTTGTCACTGCCAGTGTGAATTTACATATTCTCCTTTTGTCTATGTGGGTTTTTGCTACTCCCTCAAAAATGTATTTACTGATGTTTTTATGGTAACAGTAAATGCATTTCGGGAATGTGTGTGTGAACTTAAAGTGTGTGTTAGTGATGCTAACTGGTTCATTCTGATATCCATAGGTTCATAGGTTCATAGGTTCATACTAGGCTATCTGCCCTGGGGCAATTATAAGCCTAGCCCGATTCTGTATGGCTTACGCCACCCCTTGATTTGAGTATACTGTGTCCTTTTTAAGGTTTAATTTACTGTGCCTCTGTCTAATAGTGACACGGGAGTAATCCCTGGGACAAACCTACAATCCCCCATCCACCTATCGAGATTCTTCTTGAAGAGATTCAGTGAGGTGCTCTGTCCTCACATGAACTGGAATTCTATTCCAGAGCGAAGGGAGCCTCTAGGTTATGAACCTGTCCCTCCAGCAAGTTCTATTTATTTCTGTGCTGAGGTTCAAGTCCCTCGAGCGTGTGGCTCTAAGGGATTTAGATTTACTGAGGTGGAGCATGTCCATTAATTCTGGATTTGACATAGCTTTGTATGTCAGGCATAGATCGCCTCGAAGTAGGCGGTATGCAACTGAGTAGAGCTGGAGTTTTTTTAACCGAGCAGCATATGGCACTGTTTGAGACCCTTGATCCTCTTGGTGAGATACTTTTGGGGTCTTTCTAATTGCTGCAGGTGTCGGGTAAGGTACATCCCAAAAGGGGCATTGTATTCTATGATGGGCCTGATGAGGGATGAATAAAGGGGCACAATCACCTCTCTTGATCTAGATGTGAAACCCTTCGTGATGAGGTGGGCTATGTAGAAGGTCTTTCTAACCACTTTGGCAATGTGGTTTTCAAAGGAGAGATTGCTATTAACTTGGGTCCCCAGGTCCCTAATAACTTTCTCTGTACTTAATGGGTTTCCGCCTATGTGGTAATTTGTGGGCACATTGTTTTTGCCAAAGGGTATGACTATACATTTTTTGGCATTTAGCTTTAAACCATGGCGCTGGCACCAGTTATCTGTCTCTGTGAGACCTTTTTGAAGGATGTTTGTGTCAGCTGGAGAGTCGATTATGGCGCCCAGTTTGCAGTCGTCTGCGAACTTGGTGAGCCATAGTCCTCCCACGTTTGCCTGTACCTCGGAAAAGTATATACCGAACAAGAGTGGTCCCAGGACAGAACCCTGTGGGACGCCACTTGTGACCAGTTTCTAGTCTGACATGGCTCCAGCAACTCTCACTCTGTGGGTTCTGTCTTTGAGCCAGTTTGCGACCCATCTTGTGACATAGGGGTTTATATTTAAGCTGGATAGCTTACCTATGATGCCCGAGTGGGGTATTGTGTAAAATGCCTTTACAAGGTCCAGATAGGCTGTGTGGACTACCTTCCCTTCATCTATGGCTTTGGTGACTATTTCAAAGAAGTCAACCAGGTTCAAAAGGCAGGATCTGCCCTTGACAAAGCCAAACTGGGTGGGATCTAGTGTCTGCAGGTCCCCGATGTCTTTGTTTATGAGCTCCATGATGATCCTCTCCATAGCCTTGCAGACTAAGCTAGTCAGGCTTATGGGGCGATAGTTTCCAGGGTCCGTAAAGGCTCCACCTTTGTGGAGTGGGACCACTGTTGCTGTACGCCATTCTGTGGGCACATATCCTGTAGTGAGGCTGAGATTGTATAGCTGTTTTATTTGAGGGATTAGTTCCTCTTGGAGTTCATGTAGGACGCAACCTGGGACGCCATCTGGTCCCATGGAAGCAGTGTTTTTTGCTTTGGAGAGGGCAGCCTTCACCTGAGCATCAGAGATGTTTGGGAGGCAGCCCTCTGCCGGGATAGATACTTGCTCTTTTGGGGGGGGGGTGGAGAAGTTTGCACTGAACCTGTCTGCCAGGATATTGGCGATGTCTGTGGGTTCAGTGTATTTTTTGTCGCTTAGAATCAACTCAGAACAAGTCTGGGAGTTGCATCCCAGGTTCCTAACATAACTGAAAAAAGCCTTATGATTGTCTTTGGTGTCCTGTGCAATTTTTCTCTTGAAGCTGGCCTTGGAGGATTTTATGAGGGATCGTAATTTTTTGCTAGTACTGATCAGAGATGCCTTCCCTATTAGGGATTTTGCTCTATCATGTAGTAGCTTCCTCCTTCTGTTGTATAGTTTATTTATGGCAGGGGTCCACCAGACTGGACGCCTGCCTTTGGATGATTGGGTCTTGGTTTTGTTTGGGATAGCATGATCCATGCTTTCCTGGAGATGTCCGTAAAATGCATTTATATAGGATTCTGCAGTTTGGGCCATAGTTTCCACTGGCCCTGGGGCCTTGAAGGATTCCACTTCAGTTTTGAGAAGTGAGAAGTTTGCTTTTGAGAAGTTTTTCACTGTGGTTTTCTGAGCTGGGGGTGGGGTCGGGATGTGGACATCCAGTGAAATTAATTTATGGTCTGATCTTAGCAATGAGGGATATACTTCTGGTGTGGAGCATAGAGTCCCCATGTTGGTAATGATCAGGTCTAGTATGTTGTCCCCTCTTGTGGGAGTGGTGACTAGTTGTTCCATAGCATTTGAGTTTATAATTTCCAGGAACCTTTGGGCTAAGGTGCTGGGGCTTGAGTAGTGCTCCCAGTCAATGTTTGGGTAGTTGAAGTCGCCCAATATAATGGTGTTCGGAGAGATCTTCATGTTCTCCATTGTTTTCAGGAAAGCCGAGTGGGATTCCAGTCTTGTATTTTACAATATGTAGCAAAATGCAATGAGAGGTTTATTGTTGTGTATGGCAGCTGGAACTTGATTTGAACCAATGTCTTCACTACAACTTCAGTGATGAACATGGTCTACAGCTGGAACTTGATTTGAACCAATGTCTTCACTACAACTTCAGTGATGAACATGGTCTACAGCTGGAACTTGATTTGAACCAATGTCTTCACTATAACTTCAGTGATGAACATGGTCTACAGCTGGAACTTGATTTGAACCAATGTCTTCACTATAACTTCAGTGATGAACATGGTCTACAGCTGGAACTTGATTTGAACCCATGTCTTCACTACAACTTCAGTGATGAACATGGTCTACAGCTGGAACTTGATTTGAACCAATGTCTTCACTACAACTTCAGTGATGAACATGGTCTACTGAGCTCTTCTTTTCCCACCACTGTCATACCCAGACAGTTATTATTACCTGCATTCTTTTCAAGAATTTTGGATGTGCAAGCAGTATTTTGTTTTGTGTGTTTATTGTAAATTCATCAGTTTGCTTTTTTGTTTTCTGTATAATATTGCTATTTGGGGATCCCCTCCCCATGTTTTGTTTGTATAAAATTACTTTTGGTCAGTGGAATTACCTGCTTGGCAATGCTGAACTAAATGTTGAGAATGTGGAGGGAGTTGATTTGTAGGGCATGTATCCGAAAAAGTCTTTTCTTCCATTTTGACCCATGCAAGAGTAGCTTTGGATTTTTGAGGAGGAATTGCACTAGACATCTTTTTATATATGTCAGTGGAGCAGCAGGTAGCAGGCTCATCATTGGTGCAAGAACACACGGCACCTATTGAAGATAATAAGGGAAGTTATGCTCTGCCAAATTTACACTAGTAGTAATGCCACTTCTGTTGTCCCCTGAAAAAAGAGGCCACTAGCCTAGTAGGACTAAAGGCAAACAATAAACATGTTTACATGTGGTCTTTGTACTTTATGTCAATGAAACTGTAACCTTTTCACTATGCATGGCTTTAATATTTGTGTTTGGTGGATGATTAGAATTATTTTTTATAAAGAATCTTTTTTTTCCCCATTAGAGGTACATAGTTCAACTGTACTGGCATACAGCTTTGCACGTGTTGAAGGCGTGGCTTTAATGTAGTAGGTATGTCACTAGTAGGTGTGGAGTATCATTAATTACCAATGAGAGCTCTGGTGTGTTTAACATTCTTCTGGAATAATGTAGACTTTTTTTAATCCACTTTTGCATTTACTTCTGATTATTTTATTATTGTGCAGAATTGTGTGTGTTTTGTCTGTCTCACTGTTATAGTTTTGTATTACTTTCATTCCCCTTCAAGTTATTGTATATTAGACTTTGGTTCTCACTGTAGTAATATAACATCATGGCATGGTTGTTAAGGTTTCTGCTACACATCTCCAAGGTCTGTGATTAGTTTCTGATCTCTGTTCCCTTCTCTGTGCAGATTTCCATGTAGATAGAGAAGAATTTTGGACTGTCTTCAGCTTTATCTAAGGGAGGGTTGTGTGTGTGTGTGTGTGTGTGTGTGTGTGTGTGTGTGTGTGTGTGTGTGTGTGTGTGTGTGTGTGTGTGTGTGTGTGTGTGTGTGTGTGTGTGTGTGTGTGTGTGTGTGTGTGTGTGTGTGTGTGTGTGTGTGTGTGTGTGTGTGTGTGTGTGTGTAGTAATATTGGTGGATTGTAATGACAAAAGTCTTGAGTGGCCTTTTATTGTTGACGTTTTTTGAAATGGGTAGTTATTGGTTCATACATTTTGTTTCATTGCTTATTAAACGAATGTTTAAAACTACAAATTTAAAACATATTCTAACAAGTGGTGCTGTATTATACAAGGAATATAATTCAATACAATTAGGAAAGTGAATCAAAGAATAAATACGTGTATGCATGGCCCTAAAAATGTGTGCAAGGCGTCTGTTTTGAAAACAGCCCAAAGGTAAACTGAATTCTCCACTGGCCAGATGCATTTCTATGAATGTGGGTTTTCATGCCATTTCAATGAATGTGAGTTTTGCCGTTTCAATGAATGTGAGTTTCAAGGGCAGAGAAGTTTATTGCTCATGCTAAGTCTGTTTTCATTGTAAGACTGTATTGTTTATTTAGCAAATGGCTATCTGTGTTTGTGCTATTTTATTTCAATATCTGTAATCACTGTAGAAGTAAATAAGAGAACAGTATGCATGGTAATGGTCATAAATAACCAAATAATGGAACATTGGTGTGGGTGAGGAGGATGGTCATAAATAACCAAATAATGGAACATTGGAGTGGCTAAGGAGGGGCTGCTGGAGGGGCTGCTCTGGGGTGGCAAGATATCTTTTTTTCCCTATGAAATATGCACTTTATGCGCACCGTGGGGGGGGGTGCTTTGGGAAAACCTGGATTCATCAAGGGAGCCAAGAATCGAAAATGTTTGGGAACCACTGCCTTATGAGATAAGCAAATTTGGGGAAATCAGAAACAAAACAGTTATGAAATCCTTCTCCTCCATAGAAGCTTGGCTCATCAACTCATAACTCCTTCTGAATTAAAAAAAAACTAAACTACTATTGTTAACCCCTAACTCTTTCTCTCTCCTTCCAAATAAAAAAACATACCTTTAGTATACTGTCATCCAAGACCAATATAGTACCCCCAAGGAGTGTTCCTCCTATGGAATAGGCTTCCCATCAATGTAAAGCTGAGTTAATCTATTACCCAGTTTAAGTGAAACCTAGACCAGTAGATGGGGAACAGGAACTTTACACCAGGCTTGGCACCCATGTTCCTTATGGAGAGATGTATGTAGCTTATAAATGCCTGTCTCTCAACACCCTATTCTTTTGGGAAAACTTGGCTAGGCTTTGAAAGGCCCCTCATTAGCCTAGTAACAATCTATGAATCTATGAATCATGAATTAGTATCCCACACCAAACTACTAGGAATGATTATAGATAACCACCTGAAAACTGATATCCACCTTCAGCAAGTCATACAGAAGGCACACCAAAAGCTAGACTGCCTCTATAGGTAAAGCACTATCTTTCTGACTGTGCAAGAAAAACATAGCTGCTTCAACTCTACTCTCCACCCTCGTATATGCCTCTCCTATCTTAACCAATCTCAACTTCTTTTTACCAGCCAAACTAGGGCAATAAAATAGCCAAATTTGCAACCAGCCAATTATATACATCACATCACTGCCTCTATGACAAGGAAATTGGCTCAAACTAAATAACTCTGTATTGTACTCACAATTAATTACAACCTTCACACAAGTGCACAACCCTAAAAAATTCCCATGACTTCACTCCATCATTCATCATTACACTACTTAGACACCTCACAGATAAATCGTTCCTCACCATAATTAAACCTAACAACAATGCAGGATACCCCCTATATTCACACTGCATTGCTAAAAGCTGGAATACCATCCCATCCACTTAAGAACAGTCTGTATCCTGAAAGACCTTAAATTCCAACTGACCTGATAGATAAATATCTCTGCACCTGCACCATCACTGGTTAAACTTGTTAACAATATAGTTATATGTATTTGTGCTAGAACTCTCTGCTGCATAAAAGTTAATGTAGCATTATCAGAACTATCCTCTATCATCTCATCCCCATCGTCTTCCTCATGACTCCTCCCTTCCTTCCTTTCTTTGGGCTGCTCTAACTCTTTATTGTGTCTTCCTCTGTCCTAGATTTTGAATATGTCTTTATAGTAACAAATATTTTTATGTAAAACTTGACAATCTCTGCCTAGTGATCACATTGCACTACACATACCTCCTTGTATTTAAAAAATGTATTCATATACAACCCATGTAACTGTTAATGTTTAATCAAAACTGTTTGAAAATGATGTGACTGATGTCAAGGATGACTGGATAATGGAAGTGACGCTCTTGAACAAAACTGTAAATAATGAAACAATGCAAATGTCACCCATGATGTCTGCATAATGGAGCTTTTCTCCCTTTCTCCCTGGTCATCTTTTGAAAAAGGGCATTGTTCAGATGGACTTTCCCAGTAAACAAGTACAAATAAATAAACAAACAGATAATTATGACTCACATATGCAGATAATCTTATAGTCTAGAACAAAAGTAGGTGAAGAGGGTGAACATGAGAAACTTAAAGGACACAGTGATACAAGGCAAGACAACAGTGGAAGATGAAAGCAGAGTGAGAACAGAGAAAATGTAAAAGTGTAAAATGGCAGCTTTCTACACCTTCTTGCACAATATTATTCTATTTTTAATTATACTGTTAAGTGCCCTGTGCTGCTTTTTATTGCACTGATAAAGTCTGCTTCTAAACAAGGAAGTTTAAAACGCCATCTTCACAGGATGGCACAGCTTATAAATACGTTTTTTTCTATCATTCTTTGCTAATGGGTTATGTAACCCTCTGATAAAAAAGTGCTAGGAGCCTAACTAAAACAGACAACCCTATTGTGACATGTTTCCAGGCATACCTGTCTTTGGATGAGCACATAAAATAGACCAGATGGTAGGTGTGGAGCTGCATTTAATCCTTACATCTGTCATTCGAGAAAACTTGATACTAGTAATAATATGTAAATATGTACTTTGATTCCTTCTAAAATGATGGGCTCAGATGAAGCTAAACAAGGAAGAGTCAGCTAATAAGATTTTCTTTGCATACAAGTACTAGTTTTTTGTGTGACTCCAGAAGCAAATGAAACCAGGATTATACTGTTACAACTGAACCAGCAAGCAAAATATGCATTCAAATTGGGGACAGACTGCAACTTTGCCTGTAGTACCCAAGATCTTCTGTGATCCCAGCTGTTGGGGAAGTTGTTCCTGATTGCAAGAATAGCCAGAACGTTAAGAATTCTGGGTGGGCTAACCCAGCACACACAGGGTTTGCCGCATTTGACTTTGTTATTCTAATATGCACCAGTCAGGCTTCCAGACTGATTGTTTTACATTTTTATGAGGCTGTATCTAGGATCATAGGATCTTAGGAAGTTACTAGGTTATTGGCCTTGAGGCCCTTATAAGCCTAGCCAAGAGTTTAGCGAATGTTTAGACAAATCAGCACCTGATCCCCCTGTCCAGCAGGGACATGGGTGGGATCCCAGGGATGTATTTTCTGTTTCTCATCCAGTTATCTAGGTTGTGCTTAAATAGGGGTAAAGAGGTACTTTACTAGATGTGGAGAGGGAGTCTATTCCATAGATGGGGGAGTCTCTGGGTCACAAATCTGTCCCGCCAACAAGTCTTGTAGATGTCAAAGACCAGGCTGATGCTGCGCGTGTGGGTTACTCGTGTGAAGCTTGACTTGCAGATATGCAGCAGTCCCATCAAAGCGGGGTCAGAGATCACCTTGTATGCCAGACAGAGATCACCTCTGAGGAGTCTGCATGAAACTGATTGGAGGTATAGGGCTTTTAGCCTATCTGTGTATGGTAGATTTTTGAGGCCCTGGATCCTCCTGGTGAGGAACCTCTGTGGTCTCTCCAGCTGTGCTTTATGAGGTACATGATGAAAGGGGCGTTGTACTCAATAATGGTCCTTATAAGGGAAGAATACAGGGATGTTATGACCTTCTTGTCCCTGGATGAGATACCCTTACTTATGAGGTGGGCCATATAGAAAGCTTTCCATACAATGGAAGCAACATGGTGGTCAAAAGTCAGGTTGCTATTAATCTGGGTGCCCAAATCCCTCATGACTGATTGTGTGGTTAAGACATTGTTATTAATGTGATAATATGTGGGGATGTCACTCTTCCCAAAGGGGATGATGATGCATTTTTTTGTATTCAGCTTGAGGCTATGTTTCTGGCACCAGTCATTCTTTTGGGTGAGACCCTCTTGATGGATGTCCACTTCACTAGGGAAATTGATGACAGAGCCCAGCTTCCAGTCATCTGCAAACTCGGTCAGCCATAGCCCACTTGTTTTGGCCTGCACCTCAGAAAATATATCCCAAATAACAGAGGTCCCAAGACTGAACCCTGGGGTACGCTGCTCGATATGTGTCTTCTGCTTGAGGTGGCTTCCCCTATTTTGACTAGGTAGGTTCTATCAGTGATCCAGTTAGCTACCCATCTGGTAACATATGGATTGATGCCTAGCTAAGAGAGTTTATCTATTATGCCTGAGTAGGGGATAGTGTTGAAGGCTTTGGCCAGGTCAAGGTAGGTGGTGTGCACCATCTTCCCCTTGTCCATGGCTTTGGTGACTGTCTCAAAAAATTTGTGGACTGCAAAGTACAGTCAGTCCATGCATTGCATCATGTCCCAACACTGAACAAGTTCTAGGTCCCTCACATTGTTAATATAAAAAAAAAACAGTGGTTTGGAGAGTGAGACAAGGATAGGTTAAATGAGATAAGGGAAATGCTGGGGTTCAGCAGTATTTCCCTCTTTACTAGGAAACTCTCATGGCTGCTTTGGGACCTCATTTGAAAAGCTTGATGACCAATGACAAGGTACATCTGAAAAGCTCAGATGGATGTCCAGCTCACAATGACATGTTGCTTGTTATCAAACAATCTTCTTATGATTCAGAAGTTATTAAATGAGAAAGTCAAATGGAGATTACAGGAGGTGAGCCATGAGGGAGGTATTAAAGCAATCATGAGGTAGGTGACTGAACTCTGAAAACATGCTTTGCATTTTGTATCTCATCTAACACTCTCCCCCTCTATTGTCAAACTTGTCTTTAGGAGGCTTTTAAGGATTATTATAAGAAGCTGTTGCTAAGGGTAAGGTAATGGGAAACATTGTTCTTAGCTAGGTTTAAATTACTTTACTTGACCCATAGGTTCATAGGTAAGTACCAGACTAGCAGCACTTTTGGGCCATTTTAAGCCCATCCAGTTTCCCTTTTAGTCCTTGAATTAACCTATCCCATTTGGTGTTAGATTGGCTTTATCCATTCCATGGTTCATAATTATATATTAACCCCAGTGAGAATAACTGGGATCATATCATAGATGATTTGGGGGAACTCATACATGGGATGAAGTATTTAGGTGCTTCCTCTGTCAATTAGTAGTACAGGGGGTAGTGCTAAGATGGACTTGGAATATGGACAGGGATGAGCTTTGTTTTACTTGGATGGGGAGTCTGTTCCAGAGCAGTGGTATTCTCTGTAAGCTAGACAGTACCTATCCCTCCAAACCATTCTTTTGACATTCCAGAAGAAACCTGGCCAAGGCATTTGACACAATACCCCACTTGGGCATTGCTGACAAACTCAAGAGGTTAGGTACAAACCCATATGTCACCCAGTGGATAGCCAACTGGCTCACAGACAGGGCCCAGGAAGTTAGAATTGGGGTGTCCACCTCTACACAGAGGCCAGTCACGAGTGGAGTCCCTCAGGGATCAGTCCTTGGACTGCTCCTTTTTGGCATTTACTTCTCAGAAGTCAAGGCCAATATCAGTGGTCTCTGGCTGACTAAATTTGCAGATGATTGCAAATTAGGAGCTGTAATTGAATCTCACACGGACACAAATGTTCTCCAGGAGGGGCTGACACAGACAAATAACTGGCTGCAGAGCCTTGGACTAAACATAAATGCTAAGAAATGCATAATAGCATCCTTTGGGAAGTCATCCATTCACGATAACTACCATATTGACAACACACCCATTAGAGTTGATCCAGTAGTCAGGGACTTAGGGGCACACATAAATAGTAATCTAGCCTTTGATCATCACTTGTCCACAACAGTGAGGAAATCATTCTATGTTGCACAACGTATAAACAAAGGTATGGCATATAAGTCCAAGAAAGCCATTGTTCCACTATACTCGGCATTCATCAGACCTATCATTGAGTACAATGCACCCTTTGGAATGTACCTAACCAGGCATATCCAACAACTGGAACATCCACAGAGGTTCCTTACTAAATGAATACAGGGCATAAGTAATATGTCCTATGCAGACTGCCTCAAGGCCCTATCCCTATATTCTGTCTCCTACAGGCTTTTGAGGGGAGATCTATGCCTGGCATACAGGGAATTGTCAGACCCCACTCTGGTGGACCTCCTGCATATCCACAAAACAAGCAGTACCAGAATTACCCATTCTGAAGACTTAAACCTTGCCTGTGTTATAAAAAGGACCTGCTGGAGAGATAGTTCTGTATCCCAGAGACTATCCCATCTATGGAACAGGCTCCCCATCCATGTGAAGCAGAGTTCCTCCCTGACCCAATTCAAGTGCAACTTGGACAACTGGATATGAAACAAGAAATTCATCCCTGGTTTGCCACCTATGTCTCTAATGCAAACAGGTAGCCTGTAAATGCTTCATCTCCCAGCCCCCTGCTTATACTTATCCAGGGTATCAGAACTTGTCAGAGATTTGGGATGCATGACTAGGCTTAAAAAGGCCCATGTGGTCATTAGCCTAGTAAACACCTATGAACCTATGACCCTAGATCCTGTATTTCTGATACCATTTGACTTCCTAAATCCATCAGTAATGGGTCAGACAATGCCTTGTATGCCACATAATAGGTCACCTCTTAGCAGGATGTAGGAAACCAAGCATTTTGACAGGACTTTGAGGTGGTGCATGTAGGAGATATTGTTTTAGGCCTTGTATCCTTTTAGTAAGGTATCTCTGTGGGCATTCTGTTTGTTGCATGTATCTGGACAGATACATACCAAAGGGGGGGCATTCTATTCAATGACTGGCTAAATGAGTAGTGAGCAAAGGGGGACAATAACATCTCTAGGTCTAGACACAATCCCTTTGTTTATAAACTGAGCTGTGTAGAAGGACTATCTCATGACAAGGGGCATATGTTGCTCAAAAGTTAGATCACTATCCACATAAAGTACAGCAGTTGTGTACACTTACCATAAATGTAGATGTTTGAGTGTATTCACTGTTGCAGTCATCACACTTGGGTTATCTGCCTGCAGGTAGCCCTCAGTTGGCCTGAATACCGGAGTCTTGAGATTTCTGCGTCGGATGCTGTCACCTCTTCCATGACGTTAGGTTGTCAGGGGTATAAACCATGCAGCTGACACCATTACATCAGTTTTTCTTGCATTAGATGTCAGGAGCTCCCAAAATAGGAAGCTATTACATGGTGTGGAACACCTCGAGTAAAAAGTAAATACCCCTGCAATAAAAGATGGCCATAAAGAGGATAGGTAAAAAGGATAGAGAAAACCAGGGGGGCTGAAGAGAGGGAAACCAGGACTGCAACAGTGAATACACTCGAACATCTATATTTATGGTAAGTGTACACAACTGTACTATGTTATTCGTATTTCACTGTTGCAGTCATCATACTTGGGTTGATTCCCAAAGCTGAGGAAGGGTGGAGGCAGTCAAGAAGTGTTGGGGCTGGCTAGCAGGCCTTGTAAGACTGCTGTAGCAAATCCAGCTCTGGATTTAGATAAAAGTAGCCAAGTGGTAATGCTTGGTGAAGGTGTGTACAGAACTCCAGGTTGCAGCTTCCAGGATGTCCCTGGTGGTGACCCCCCCTGAGAAATGCTGTAGAGGTTGAAGTAGCTCTAGTGGAATGAGTTCTGATCCCCCGAGGGGTAGGTTTTCATGGTGCTTGTAGCAGAAATGGATGCAGTGTGCTATCCATTTGGAAATGGTTTGCTTTGAAATGGCCTTGCCCTCTGCCCCTGCAGCAAAGCTGACTAGTAGCTGATCAGATTTTCTGAAAGGCTTTGTTCTGTCAAGGTAAAACCTGAGCTGTCTGTGCACATCCAAGGAGTGCAGGATCCTTTCCCCTCTATTCTGAGGATTAGGGAAAAAGGTTGGCAAATGTGTGGATTGGTTTAAAGCCACACTGGATACCACCTTGGGCATAAAGGAAGGGTTAGTCCTGAGGGAAACCCTGTCAGCATGGAAAATAATGAAGGGCTCCACCACCATTAGTGCCTGTAACTCAGACACTCTTCTTGCTGAAGTAATAGCTAGAAGTAAGGCTGTTTTCTAAGAGAGGAATTTTATCTCTGCTAAAGCAGCAGGTTCAAAAGGAGGAAGTGCGAGCTTTTCCAGTACAAAGTTAAGGTCCTAGACTGGGGTGGGAGCTCTCCTAGGGGGCCTTAAATTGTTAACTCCTCTCAGAAACTGCTTGATGAGAGGGTGAGAAAAGAGAGGAGGCTCAGTATTATAATGAGCTGAGATGGCAGAGGCATGAATCTTAATGGATGAGAAGGATAGGCCTCTGTGGAGCAGCTCTGCTAGGTAATGAAGGATTTGAGGTAAGTTGGACACAGCTGTGTCCTTTCCTTGAGACTGACTCCAAGAACAATATCTTTTCCACTTTTCAGCATAGAATTTCCTAGTACTAGGCCTTCTGGCCTCAAGGATGATGTCCAGCACCTGTTTGCTGAGGGATGCTGCTGGTGTATTCATGGGATAAGACAGGCTGCAAGGTTTAGGGTTTGCAGCTGTGGATGCAAAATCTGTCCCTCCTGCTGAGACAGCAGGGAAGGGGTCTGATGTAGGTGCCAGGGTGGCACTCCTGTCAGGCTATGTAGGAGTGGGTACCAGTGCTGGTGGGGTTAGTCTGGGGCAATAAGGCTTGCCCTTGGCCTGTCCTGCTTAATCTTGAGTAGTACTTTTGAGAGGAGGGGCAGAGGAGAAAAGGCATACTTTGAGAGGTTTTCTCATGTAATGGATAGGGCTTCCACCTTCCAGGCTCTGCTGTGAGGGGTCCTGGTGCAAAATTTGTTCAGTTGGTGGTTTTGGGGGAGGCAAAAAGGTCCACCTCCAGAGTTCCCCACCTCTGGGTTAAAAGTTTGAATGAGTTGGGTTCCAGTTTCCACTCATGAGGGTCCAGTAGATTTCTGCTTAAGTCGCCTGCCAGTGAATTTTGCTTGCCTGGCAGGAATTGAGCTTGTAGGTGCACTTGTATGCTCAAGGCTGTGTTCCACAGAGCCATGGCTAACCTGCAGAGTGGGTAAGAATGAGTCCCACCCTGCTTGTTTATGTACCACATAACTGTGGTGTTGTCTGTCTTTATCAGGAGCTGTCCTGTAAGAATAAGGTATTTGAAGACTGTCAGAGCATTCTGTACAGCTACCATCTCTTTTTGATTGATATGCAGGGGAATTTGTTCTGGGCTCCATTTGTCTTGAATGCATTTGCCTGCCATGTGAGCCCCCCCATGCATAGTTTGATGCATCTGTTGTCAGGGTTTGGGCAGCGAGGGGTTGAGTGAATGGAAGTCCCTTGTTGTGGTTGCATGCTTCTGCCCACCAAAGGAACTCTACCCTGAGACAAGGTATGATAGGAATCACTGTTTCCAGGTCTGCCATGAACCATAGGGCTTGCAGTATTTGCCTTGCAGATAGCTGGGTTTTGTTGGCCATTAGTTTGAAATAGTTTGTCAAATGAACCTGCTTTTCTGGAGTGAGGAATACCATCTGGGATGTTGTATTCAAGCTTGCTCACAGGAATACAATTTGTTGGCTGGGTACCAGTTGTAATTTCTTTTCATTGATGGTGTATCCCAGTGAAGTTAGAAGTCTTTTTACAAATGCCAGGTGCTGAAGTAGCAATTCCTGACTGTCCACCGGAATCAGGCAACAGTCCAAGTATGGGTAGATTTGAATATTTCTCTGCCTGCAGTATGCAATGGCTGGAGCCAGGCATTTTGTGAATACTCTGGGCACAGTAGATAAGCCAAAGGGAAGTGCATAGAGCCTGCCCTGAAATGGAGATATTTCCTGCAAGACTCCCTTATGGGGATGTGCAGATAAGCTTCTTTTAAGTCTATAGTGTCTAACCAGGCATCCTTGGCTTGCATAGGTGAAGCTGTTGCAGTGTAAGCATTTTGACTATTGGGACCACCAGAAAGGTGTTGAGGATTGAAAGATCCAGGATCAGGCACCAAGAGCTCTCTTTTCTGGGCACCAGGAAAGTACAGTTGTATACACTTACCATAAATGTCGATGTTTGAGTGTATTCACTTTTGCAGTCATCACATTTGGGTTAGCTGCTTGCAGTAGCCCTCAGTCAGCCTGATTAACAAAGTCTTGGGTCCTACATCAGTTGCTGTCTCTTCTTCCATGACGTCAGGTCGTCAGGGGTATAAAACATGCAGCCGATGTCATTACACCAGTTTTTCTTGCCCCAGATATCAGGTGGCACCCTAATGGGAAACAATTAAATCTATAAATATACAAGGTTATACCTCTAACAAAAAAGCAAATACACCAAAAAGCTTTTAAGCATTGAAAAGGAGAGAAGAGGTATTGCCAAAAGAAGTCAGGTGGCTGGAGAGAGGGTAACCAGGACTGCAACAGTGAATAACCTCGAACATCTACATTTATGGTAAGTGTACACAACTGTACTATGTTCTTCATGTTTCACTGTTGCAGTCATCACATTTGGGTAGATTCCCAAAGCTAAGGATGGGAGGAGGAATTTAGATAGCATTAGGACCAGTATAAGGCCCTGAAAAACTACAGTGGCAAAGTCAGCTCTGGATTTAGAGAAAATTGGCAAATGGTAATGCTTGGTGAAAGTATGTACAGAACTCCAGGTAGCAGCTTCTAGGATGTCCCTGATAGGGACGCCTCTGAGAAAAGTTGTAGAGGTAGATGCAGCCCTGGTTGAGTGGGGTCTGAGCTCCTGTGGGATAGGTTTTCCATGGTGCTTATAGCAGAAATGAATGCAATGGCCTATCCATTTGGAGGTGGTTTGCTTTGAAATAGCCTTCCCCTCTGTCCCTGCAGCAAATGCCACCAGCAGTTGTTCAGATTTCCTTTGAGGTTTAGTCCTGTCCAAGTGGAATCTAAGTTGTCTGTGCACATCTAAGGAGTGCAGTATCCGTTCCCCTTTGTTCTGTGGATTAGGAAAGAAGGTTGGCAGATGAATGGACTGATTAAGGGCCACACTGGATACCACCTTGGGCATGAAAGAGTGATTGGTCCTGAGGGACATCCTGTCGGCATGGAAGATGATGAAAGGCTCCACTGCCATAAGGGCCTGTAATTCAGATACCCTTCTTGCTGAAGTGATGGCTAAAAGTAAAGCTGTTTTCCAAGAAAGGAATTTTAAATCTGCAGTAGCAGCTGGCTCGAAAGGAGGAAGGGTGAGTTTCTCCAATACAAAGTTAAGGTCCCAGGCTGGAGCTGGAGCTGTCCTGGGTGGCCTTAAATTTTTGGCCCCTCTGAGGAACTGCTTGAGTAGTGGATAAGAGAAGAGGGGAGGTTCTGTGTTATAATGAGCTGAAATGGCTGAGGCATGAATTTTTATTGAGGAAAAAGACAGGCCCTTGTGAAGCATCTTAGTTAAGTATTGTAAAATCTGAGGTAAATTGGGCACTGCTGTGCTTAACCATTGAGACTGGTTCCAGGCACACAATCTTTTCCATTTTTCAACATAAGATTTTCTAGTACTAGGCCTCCTTGCCTCTAAAATGACATCCATCACTGGTTTACTGAGGGATGGTAAAGGAGAGCTTAGGTTATTAGCCAGGCTGCTAGGTTCAGTATTTGAAGCTGAGGGTTAAGAATCTGGTTTTCCTGCTGAGACAGCAGGGTAGGAATCTGAGGCAGGTGCCATGGGGCCAACAGTGACACACTGTGCAGGAGGGGGTACCAGTGTTGGTGTGGCCAGTTTGGTGCAATCAAAATTATCCTTTGTTTGTCTTGTTTGATCTTTAGTAGTACTTTGGAGAGCAGAGACAGAGGAGGAAAGGCATAAACTGATAAGAGAAGAGGGGAGGTTCTGTGTTATAATGAGCTGAAATGGCTGAGGCATGAATTTTGATGGAGGAAAAAGACAGGCCCTTGTGAAGTATCTCAGTTAAGTACTGTAAAATTTGAGGTAAATTGGGCACTGCTGTGCTCATCCCTTGAGACTTGTTCCAGGCACGGAATCTTTTCCATTTTTCAGCATAAGATTTTCTAGTACTAGGCCTCCTTGCCTCTAAAATAATATCCATCACTGGTTTACTGAGGGATGGTAAAGGAGAGATTAGGTAATTAGCCAGGCTGCTATGTTCAGTGTTTGAAGCTGAGGGTGCAGAATCTGGTTCTCCTGCTGAGACAACAGGGAAGGAGTCTGAGGCAGGTGCCATGGGGCCAACAGTGACACACTGCGCAAGAGGGGGTACCAGTGTTTGCATGGCCAGTCTGGTGCAATAAAAATCGTCCTTGATTTGTCCTGTCTGATCTTTAGTAGTACTTTGGAGAGCAGAGGCAGAGGAAGAAAGGCATAAACTGATAGGTTTTTCCAGCTGAAGGACAGAGCATCCACTTTCCAAGCTTGTCTGTGGGGAGTCCTTGTGCAACATTTTTCCAATTGATAGTTCTGGGGGGAGGCAAGCAGATCTATATCTGGGTTCCCCCATTTGCTTGTCAACATGTTGAAAATCTTTGGTTCCAGTTTCCACTCGTGTGGGTCCATGAGGTTTCTGCTTAGTCCATCTGCCAGTGTATTTATTAGTTTTCCTGGCAGGAATTGAGCTTGTAGATGCACTTGGTAGTGCAAGGCTGTGTTCCACAATGCCATGGCTAGTCTGCAGAAGGGGTAAGAATGTGTACCCCCCTGCTTGCTTATGTACCACATAACAGTGGTGTTGTCCGTCTTTACCATTAATTGTCCTGGAAGAATGTGGTCCTTGAAGGCTGTCAGAGCATTCTGTACAGCTAACATTTTTTTATGACTGATGTGAAGGTGCATTTGAATTGGCTTCCATTTGCTCTGAATGCACTTCCCTGCCAGGTGCGCCCCCATGCATAGTCTGATGCATCTTTTGTTAGGGTTTGGGTGACAGAGGGTAGTGTAAATGGTATTCCGTTGTTTTGGTGGCAGGCCTCTGCCCACCAAAAGAACTCTAGGCATAGACAAGGAATGATAGGAATCATTGCTTCTACAGCCTGAGAATGTTGACACCATAGGCTTTTTAGATACCATTGTAGTTTCCTCATATGCAGTCTTGCATATGGAATTAGAAGAATGCAGGAGGCCATGAATCCCAAGGCTTGTAGTATTTGCCTTGCAGATAGCAGGGCTTTTGTGGCCACTTGTTTGAATTAGGTTGTCAAGTGAATTTGTTTCTCTGGCATGAGGAAAGCCATCTGGGAAGTTGTATTCAAGCTTGTTCCCAGGAATATAATTTGTTGACAGGGTACCAGGTGTGATTTCTTTTCATTTATGGTGCACCCCAGACAAGTTAGCACCCTTTGTACAAAAGCCAGATGATTCAAAAGTATGTCCTGGTTTTCTGCCTGAATTAGACAATTGTCCAGGTATGGGTAAATTTGAATATTTCTTTGCCTGCATAATGCAATGACTGGAGCTAGGCACTTTGTGAATACCCTGGGTGAGGTAGATAAGCCAAAGGGCAGTGCAGAGAACTGATAGTGCGTATAGCCTTGCTTGAAGCGTAGGTATCTTCTGCAAGATTCCCTAATTGGGATGTGCAGGTATGCTTCCTTTAAATCTAGTGTTGCCAACCAGGCATCTTTGCTTAGCATAGGAAGCAACTGGTGAAGAGTCAGCATCTTGAACTTTTGAATAAAAAAAAAAGTGTTTAGAATAGACAGGTCAAGGATAGGATGCCATGAATTGCCATTTCTGGGCACCAGGAAAAATCTCGAGTAGAAACCTTGTCCCTTTTCCTCTTCTGGTACCAATTGAATAGCCCCTATACTTAAGAGAGAGAGTACTTGCTTTTGGGCCTCTGCCCACTGATTTGGAGGAAGATCCAGCCAACCGCTTGGAGTTGGTAATGTGTGGAAGTGAAATCTGTATCCTTGGGACACTATATTTAAAACCCATTTGTCCTGGGTAATGAGTCCCCAGTTCTTTGCATGAAGTGCAACCCCCCCCCACCCAAAGAGGCAGTCAGTTGAGAAGTGCTTGGAAGTTTTAAAAAGAAGTCATTGAGACAGTTTACCATGGGGGGGGGTTATTACTCCCAGATTTGGATGTGGAGGCCCCCCACTGCTTAGTCCTGTGCGTCTCCTGGGACCGAAGCCTGGGTGCTCTGCTGGATCTGGGTTTGGACTGAGAAGGTCTGGAAGAGGCAGGAAAGGACCAGTTCTTAGAAGGCCAATGCCTACTAAATCTTGGAGGTTGTACTTGTAAAAAATATTTAACGGTTTGCATAGATTTAGAATTTTCCTCCATCTTTTTAACAGCTTTTTCTGTCTTGTTGCCAAACCGGCTGTCGTGATTTAAGGGAGCATCCAGTAATTTCACTTTAACATGATCTGGCAAGGATTGCTCCTTAAGCCAAGCATGCCTTCTAAGTACAGACCCAGTTACAGCAGCCCTGCAAGATGTCTCTAGTGAATCAAAACCACATTGCAATGTATGTTTACCAACTTGTTCAGCAGAATGCATTAAATCCTGTAAATCCTTATTTTCAGCACAATAAGGAATCAACATAATTTTCTATTTAAGCAAACCAATAGTATGCTGCTGATACTTTAACATATGAAACTGCCAGTTTAAGGCCGTAATGGCCAAGGTTGCAGAAGTGTATACCTTCTTACCTCATCTATCTAGCACCCTGGAGTCTCTATCAGAGGGGGTAGGATTTTTGCAGTAATAACTTTAATGCCCTTGGGTCCTTGTGAAATGGTTTCAGGATCCACAGTAGGATTTTTGAAAAGGAACTTGTGAGAGTCAGGAACCCTGTAATATCTATCAGGTTTTCTGGAAACAGGAGGTAAAGAGTCAGGGGCCATGCTAGATTCCTAAAAGGCATCATCAACAATGCCCAGTACAGGCGGTATAGCTAAAGGCCTGTGCTGGGGCAGGAGTAAGAAATCCCTAAGCCTCTTTTTAGAATCAGAGAAATCCTGACTTTCCCAATGAAAATGCTCCCTGAGAGTATGCAAGGTTTCACCAAAAGAGAAATCCTCTGGGGGGGAAGCAGAGAGATTAGACTCCTCGGCATCAGAATCTTCATAGGTAGATAAGGGTAAAACACGGTCATCAGAGGAAACAGCAATTTCAGAATCCTGATCAGAAGTATCATAAGCAAACTCAGTCCTAGGTCTCTTAGAGGGGAAAGGTTGGCTTCCCCTGAATAAAGTAATAAGGTCTTCAGCCATTCTTATCATTTGTTTTTTAGGCATAGAGGCCTGACCATGCAGTCTGGCCATCAGTTTTCTAGGCATGGTTCGAGTTTTAGGCCTTGAAGAAGAAGATGGAGTCAGTTTAATATGCAAGTCAGTAGGCCTGAATACACCCTCAGAAGCCAGTGCCTGCACAGCAGCTCTGGACCCATCCAAAGTAGAGACATCTGCGGGTTCCACAGTTGAAG
Organism: Protopterus annectens; assembly: GCF_019279795.1. Lineage (NCBI taxonomy): Eukaryota > Metazoa > Chordata > Ceratodontiformes > Protopteridae > Protopterus > Protopterus annectens. The sequence goes on along the minus strand of NC_056737.1, from coordinate 1,172,687,513 downwards.
CATCTCGCAGCATACCGGACTCCAAATGGGTCTCCATAGAGGCCTGCAAATCTGAAGTAGCGGGTATCAGGGGCTGCAAAAGCACCTCACTGAGTACCAGTGAACTGTGCGGCCTGTCTCTATCTTTATCTTTTTTCAGAATGTCGGTAGTTGGATAGCTTACTGAAGACATATCAGGATAATTGAACCGAGCACCAAAATATTTAGAAGCGCAAATATACTGATGACGGATAGTTCATGGCTTAAATAAGGCACAAAACTGACAGCGAGGTACGTCGTGGTCAGGGCATAGGCAAGGAATACAGTACGATTTAAAATCTTTATGAGGTATTTGCTTTCCACAAGAAATGCAATTATTTACTTTTACTGACATCGGATTAGGGCACAAAAAAGTTTCCCCATTGGGGTACTTAGCTTTTAGTTGAAGACTTCAGTTCTGAAATGAAAATTTCAGGATTCGGCCGAACAGCACTTGCGAACTGCTTCTGCTTCGGGCACTGCACAGCAAGAAAGACTGATGTTATGATGCCGGCTGCATGTTTTATACCCCTGACAACCTGACGTCATGGAAGAAGAGACAACAACCGATGTTGGACCCAAGAGTTTGTTAATCGGGCCGACTGAGGGCTACTGCAAGCAGATAACCCAAATGTGATGACTGCAACAGTGAAACACGAACAACATCAGGCTGGAGTAGAAACCCTGTCCCCTTTGTTCTACTAGAACAGGTTGAATAGCCCTGATATGGAGAAGGGAAAGTACTTGCTTTTGAGCCTCTGCCCACTGTTTGGAGGAAGATCTGGCAACCCGCTTGGTGTTGGCAGTGAGTGGAAGTATAATCTGTATCCCTGGGATACAATTTTTAGAACCCATTGGTCCTAAGTAATGGACAGCCAGCTTTTTGCATGAAGGCCTAGTTTTCCTCCTAGGGGTGCAAGTACTTGGGCATGGCTGGGAAGGATAATTGGAAGGTCATTGTGGACTTTTTCCGTAAGGGGGTGGCTTACCATTCCCTGGTTTTTCGGTGGAAACACTCCATTGTTTAGATCTCTGCATACCCTGAGACTGTAGTCTTGGTGGTCTGTTTCCCCTGGGTTTGGACTGAGAAGGCCTGAGAGGGACTGGAAAGGACCAGGTTTTTGAAGGTCAATGCCTACTGAATCTAGGTGGCTGCACCTGTAAGAAATATTTGACTGTTTGCATGGATTTAGCTTTTTCTTCCATCTTTTCAAGAATTTCTTCTGCTTTTGTGCCAAACAAACGCTCCTGATTTAATGGAGCATCTAGTACTTTTGCTGTGACATGATCAGGCAAGACTTGCTTTTTAGCCAAGCATGCCTTCTCAGTACAGACCCAGTGACAGCAGCCTTGCAAGATGCTTCTAAGGCATCAAACCCACATTGCAAAGTAAGTTTACTAACTTGGTTTGCAGAATGCATTAACTCTTGTAAATCTTTAGTTTCTGCACAATCTGGAAGTAACACCATTTTTTTGTTTAATTAGTTCCATAATATGTTGCTGATACTTCAACATGTGAAACTGACAATTCAAAGCCCTGATGGCAAGAGTTGCAGAGGTATATACCTTCTTACCACATCTGTCTAAAGCTCTGGAATCCCTGTCTGAAGGGGTAGGGTTTTTGGTTGTAGTAGTCTTAATCCCTTTAGGTCCCTGGGAAATGGTCTCTGGAGCCACAGTAGGTATCTTAAAGAGAAATTTGTGAGAATCAGGTACTCCGTAGTACCTGTCAGGTTTTCTAGGAGCTGGTGGTAAGGTGTCAGGAGTAAGACTGGACTCCAAGAAGACATCGTCTACAATATCCAGGACAGGGGGTATAGCTAGAGGCCTGTGCTGAGGCAAATCTAAAAATTCCCTGAGTCTCTTTTTGGACTGAGGATAGTCCTGGCATTCCCAGCAGAAATGCTCTCTTAAGGTATGCAAGGTTTCACCAAAAGAGAAATCCTCTGGAGGGGAGGCAGAGGGAATGGATTCCTCTGCATCTGAATTCTCATAGGTAGATAAGGGTATGTCCTGGTAATCAGAAGGGTCAGAGTCATCAGACTTCTGGTCTGTAGAATCAGAAGGAAATTCAGTTCTTTGTCTTTTGGCAGGAGAAGGCTGGCTTCCCCTAATTAGAGTAATAAGGTCTTCAGCCATTCTAAGCATTTGTTTTTGTGGCATGGGATGATAAGCATGCACTTTGGACGTCAGTTTTCCAGGCATAGTGCGAACTCTGGGCATGAGAAACTCGGTAGTTTTAGTAAGAAATTAAGTTCTTGGTTTAATATGAATATTGGTAGGTCATAATACACCCTCAGAAACCAGTGGCTGCACAGCAGCTCCGGACCCATCCAAGGCAGAGACATCCACATGTTCCATAGTCGAAGAAACATCTCGCGGCATACTGGACTCCAAATGTGTCTCAGTAGAGGCCTGCGAATCTGTAGAAGCGGGCATCAGGGGCTGCAAAGGCACCTCACTGAGTACCGGTGGACTGGCGACAAGCTTAACGGAAGCATCGTTGGCAGTTTTTGACCTATACGGTCTGTCTCTTGTCTTTGCGCTTTTTCGGAAGATCAGTAGTCGGATGGCTTATCGAAGCCATTTCAGAATATGGAGAATGAGAGCAAAAGAATTTAGCTACAAAAATAGCCTGATGATGAATGGTTTGGGTGTTAAACAAGGCACAAAACCGACAGCAAGGGACATCGTGGTCTGGGCCTAAACAGGTGACGCAGTAAGAATAAAAATCTCTGTGAAGTATTTGCTTTACACAGGCAAGACAATTGTTAATTTTTTTCTGACATCGGTTAGAGCAAGAAAAAAGAATCCCCAATGGGGTACTTAGCTTTAGAAGACTTCAGGTCTAAAACTCGAAGAAACAAAAATTTCAGGTAGCGGCCGACTGGCACTTGCAAACTGCTTCTGCTTCCGGCTCCTTCTCAGCAAAAAAGACTGATGTAATGGCATCGGCTGCATGTTTTATACCCCTGATGACCTGACGTCATGGAAAAGGTGACAGCATCCGACGCTGAAATCCCAAGACTCTGGTATTCGGGCTGACTGAGGGCTACCTGCAGCCAGATAACCCAAATGTGATGACTGCAACAGTGAAACACGAAGAACATCTTCCTGAATCCCAAACAACTGCGTCAACTCTTAGGGGCATATTGTCAACATGGTAGTTCCCGGTGATGAATGATTTCCCAGTGTATACAATAATGCACTTTCTGCCATTTAGTATCAGTCCATGATTTTGGTACCAGCTATTTGTTTGAGACAAAACTTCCTGCAGTACTGCTAAATAATTTGGGGATTCAATAACTGCTCCTTGTTTCGAGTCTACTGAAAACGCAGTCAGTCAGAACCCTTTGGTATTTTTTTTTTTTACTTCAGAGAATTGGATGCCAAACAGGAAAGGCCCCAGTACCTAACCCTGGGGTACTCCATTGGTGACTGGTCTTTTTGTGGAGGTAGCTTCCACTGTTTTGATCTCCTGCATCCTATCTGTGAGCTAGTTGGTAATCCTGTGGGTGACATATGTGTTTATTCACAGTTTATTTAGTTTTTCTGCAATACTCAAGTAAGGGATTGTATCAAAATCCTTGACTAGGTCAAGATATTCTCTTTTACCATTTTATCTTCATCCATTGTTTTGGTGACCTTTTTGAAAGAATGCCACCTCGTTGAGTAAGCATGAACTGCTCTTGATGAATCCAAACTGAAATGGGTCTAATATTTAGAAGTTCCACATGTCATTATAGATTAGTTCCATTAAAAGTCTTTCCTTGGCTTTGCACATGAGGCTGGTCAGACTTATTTGTCTGTAACTGCCTGGGTCTGTGGAAGGTCCTCCCTTATGCAGGGGAATGACTGCCTCTGTTCTCCATTCTCTTGGTTCAAAGCCTGCATAGATGCTGAGGTTTAACAGTGTTATTAGAGGTGTTGCTAAATCATGCTTCATGCTATTTAAAATGCAGCCTGGGATATTGTCAGGACCCGTTGATGCAGTATTTTTAGCTTTTGGTAGCGCTTTGATGACACAGTCTTGAGTGTTAACTGAAGGCAAGTCAGTTTCAGATCTATCTTTTGGGATAGATGGAGGAGAAAGGGGTAAAGTTTTAACTGAATTTATCAGACAATAGGTTAGCAATATTTTTAACCTCAGTATAGGTAATATCCGTCATAATCAGCTCAGTACATTTCTGGACTGTGCTTTTAAGATTATGAACATAACACAAAAAGGTTTTGTGAATGTCTTTGGCTTAGGTGGCTATTTTAGCCTCAAATTTAGCTTTGATGCATTTAACTAAGCTCCTGAGTTGTTTGTTCATTTCACTGATGAGGGCTCTATCATTCTGGGAATTGCTCTTCTTACTTTTGGTCAAAATGTTCTTTTTTTATTGTAAAGCTTGTTGATATTATGGTTCCACCAGGGGGATTTGTTTCTGGGGTTTGCCTTGCACTTGCTCCTTCAGGGTATAGCTGCATCTATGCATCTGTTTTCATGTTGCTATAGTGTGGTGGTGTAAGTTTCTGTGTATTTACTGGAGTTAACAGACTGATTGGGATTTGAAGCTTGCCAATGTATCACTTAGGAGTAAGTAGTTTGTTTCTGATATATTTCTGAAGATACCATGGGTGGAAGTAGTCTTTGGTTTCAATTTTATTTTGAAAGAGATGACTTTATGGATAGACCAAAGAAGTGACAAAGATACGTGAGCGATGGTGCAAGATGCCGCCATACTAGTAAGGACAAGATCAAGATGTGGTTCCCCCTAGAGGTTACTTTGAGTAATTTCCCCAGGGCATTTGTAGTGACAGCGTCCAGAAATCTCTATGCTTGTGCACTAGTGCTGGTACAGGTTTCCCATCTAGCCTTTGATCATCATGTGTCTACAGTGGTGAGGAAATCATTCTGTGTTGTGCAACTTATAAACAAAGGTAAGGCATCTAAGTCCAAAGAAGTCATTATTCCACTGTATCCGGCATTCATCGGACCTATAATTGAGTACAATGCCCCTTTGGTATGCACCTAACAACTGGAACATCCACAGAGGTTCCTCACTAAAAGAATACAGGGCGTAAGTAATATGTCCTATGCAGACTGCCTCAAGGCCCTATCCCTGTATTCTGTCTCCTACAGGCTTTTGAGGGGAGATCTACGCCTGGCTTACAGGACATTGTCAGACCCCACTATGTTGGACCTCCTGCATATCCACAAAGCAAACAGTACAATAATTACCAATTCTAAAGACTGAAACTTTGCCTGTAATATAAATAGGACCTGCTGGAGAGAAAGGTATATATATCCCAGAGACTATCCCATCTATGGAACAGGCTCCCCAGCCATGTGAGGCAGAGTTCTTCCCTAACCAGTTCAAGTGTAACTTGGACAATTGGATTGGAAACCAGAAATTCATCCCTGGATTAGCACCTATGTCTCTGATGCAAACAGGTAACCTGTAAATGGTTCATCTCCCAGGCACATACTTACACTTATTAAGGGTGTCAGAGATTTGGGATGCATGGTTTGGCTCAAAAAGGCCCTTGTGGTCATTAGCCTAGTAAACACCTATGAACCTATGGTTGGATAGTTTAGATCACCTATGAAAATGCTATGGAGTTTAATACTGAGCAATTATATAGACTCAGGACCCAGAATGCCTTAATAATTCTCTAATTACTTTATCTTAGGGTGTGAAATTTCTTACTAGGATGCTGTATGGAAATGTGGTAGGCCTAGATAGTCTGTCAAGTGATTTACAGAAAGGCAATCCATTAAAAAATTGTTAACCAGCTAAGCACACTAGCCATTTAGTCCCTTGTCAGCAATGTCATGTTAAGTGACTTTCTGAGAGTCACACAATATGCAGGTAGATGCTGTGGGATTAATATCCACAACTGCTGAAAGATCTAGTTCCAGCACCATAGCACCATGACTGCTTGATATCATAAAAACTGTCTGGGGGACTTCTTTGGATGGAAACCTGGAGGGTTACCAGACAGGAGTTACCTGCCATCTGTGCAAATATGGCAATATCAGTTATACCCACTGTAGATAAAGATCCCAATTGACTTTTTTTTTTTACCTAATAGCTATTTTTAATTTCAGTATATAAGTTGTTTGTGTCATTTCTCACTAGCAATTTGTATAGATTTCTGTATTTTCAAGTGAAGGAGGGCTGAATGTCAGTTTATCCAGTTTTATTGCCACACAAAAAGACTTTTATACGGATTGGAATAGACAAACTAGGCTTATGCCCTGTTTTTCAGGGAAGACTTGACGTGGCATTTATACAGACAGGGAAATTTGTCCATGACACCTGGGAAAAAATTCTCTGCACATTGGTGGAATGGAGTTATTTGGAATCTGAATTTCAGCATAATAACACTAGTGCTGGTATTCAAATGGAACATGGAAGGAAGGCTGACAAAACTTTGACTGTTACCGAATTTGGTGGAAAAAGGGTGCCTATAGGTGTTCTGCATAGTCTGTCTCAGCCAGAGTCCAGAAGCTACATCCTGGAGAGACATTGCTGAGAAGGCAACTGAGGAACTGGCTGAAGGCACAGAGAAGCAGCATTTACAGATAGTGACTGCAAGCAATTATTTTCCTAGTTAGCCAAATTAAATAGAATAAGGAAGGGCCAGGAGGTAGTCCCTCAAACAAACCAGAAGTGACATCACATCCACAACAATGGTCAGTAATGGAGGTTTTCATTTGATAGAAGTAATAAACTAATGTCATTATCAAAGAGAATCCTTTTTTCACTTTTACAGTAAATTAGGAAAGATCCCTTAGTGGGTTTATGTTTACCCCAATATACCAGAGGTACTAGTAATGGCTGCTTCACATTCTGAAAGCAATCATTCACATAAGCAAAGAAGATACATTTACGTTTTACCTGATGGTGTCCATAGGTTCACAGGTTCATAGTTAAGTAGTAGGCTAACTGCCCTTGCAGGCCTTTTTAAACCTAGCCACTTTTCCTCTTTGTGTTCTAAATAACCTATTCCATTTGGTTAGAGATTTGCCTTACCCATCTCATGGTTGATAATTATATATTACCTCTAATAAGAATAACTGGGATCATACCATAGATAATCTGAGGTGACCCATGCATTGGATAAACATTTAGGAACTGCATATGTCCATTAGTAGCAGTACAGGGGGCAGTCTTGAGGTAAAGTTTCTGTCTGCAATCTGTAGATCTAAGTTGTGCTTAAAAATAGACAGGGATGAACTTTATTTTATGTGGCTGGGGAGTCTGTTCAATAGCAGGGGATCCTCTGCAAGATATACCTGTTCTTCCACACTGTTCTGTTGATGTTGCAGAAGAGATTTAGATCCCTAGACCAAGTATTTCTGATGCCATTTGACTTGCTGATGTGCAGTAAATGCAACAGTGATGGGACAGAGGAGGCCTTGTATGCCAGATACAAGTTAACTTATCAGTCTGTAGGATACTGAATATAGTACCAGGGCTTTGAGTAGGTCCATGTAGGGCATGTTGTTTAGGCCTTGTATCCTTTTTAGTATAGTATCTCTGTGTGTATTCCAGTTGTTGCCTGTGTCTGGATAGACACATACAAAAGGGGGCATTATATTCAATGACTGACCTAATGAGGGCTGAGTAGAGTGGAACAATGACATCCCTAGATCTAGACACAATCCTTGTGTTTATAAATTATGCAATATTGAAGGACTTTTCTACAACAACAGACACATGTTGGTCAAAAAGTTAGGTCACTGTCCACATAAGTCCCCATATCCCAACAACTAGCCTTTCTAGCTTCCTCCCAGTTACAACTCCCTCCCCCTTAGTTTACCCATCATATATCACTCCCACATCACTATGCTAGCTAGCCACTAACTAGTACTCTCACTCTATACCTCCACTCTTACTACATACGTAGCTACTCCACTTTCTCATACCTAACCTGCTATCCACTCAACCTACCCTGCCTGTCCTGTTACTATACGCCCTACTTACCTACTTGTCCAACTTGTTCACTATTCTATTCTGCTCAATGTTCACCATTATGTAATGCCTAAAACTGAAAATTTGTGTCAGTCTATGTAACTATGTTAAACCTGTAGCTTCTATTGACCTGACACTGATCTGTGTTAAGTTTAGTACTACCTATGTTAACCTGAACTAAGCTTGAATAATATGTTACTTGTCAATGTTAAGTCTCCTAGTTTCCATGTAATTTGAAAGCTTCTGTGTACTTTATAATGTTGCTTGAATTTAACTGTGGAGCTTTCCTCCCCGGGCCTCCTCTGAAAATGGACATGCATCCAGTCAGATTTTCCCAGTCAATAAGTCTAAAATAAATGTAAAATAAAATAAATACATAAATTAGGTCAATTCTTAGGGGTGTACTGTCAATGTGGTAGTTCGCCAGGGTAGATAACTTCCCAAAGGATAGAATAAAGTCTTTTAAAGACTTTAGTTTCAGACCATGATTTTGACACCAGTTATTTATTGCGAGACAAACCTTCCTGCAGGGTGGTAAGTTATTTGGGGATTTAATGACAACTCCTAGCTTGCAATCATCTACAAATTTAGTCATCCAGAGCCCTTTGGTATTGGCTTTTACTGCTGGAAAAGTAGATGCCAAACAGGAGGTGTCCCAGGACAGAACCCTGGGATACTTCACTGGTGACAAATCTCTTTTTGGGCATCATTTCCCCAATTGTCATCATCTGCATCCTATGTCAGAGTTAGTTGGCAATCCAGTGGGTGACATTGGGATTTATTCCCAGTTTATTTAGCTTTTCTACAGTAACTGAGTATGGAATTGTGTCAAAACCTTTGATCAGGTTTTGGTATGTGGTGTGTTTTGTTTGGCATTTTCCTTTGCTTTGGTGACCTTTTCAAAAAAAAATTCACCAGGTTGAATAAGCATGACCTGCCCCTGATGAATACAAGCTGAGAGGGATCTAGTGTTTGGAAGTTCCCTATATCCTGATTGATTAACTCCATGATAAGTCTTTCCATGGTTTTGCATGTGAGGCTGGTCAGTCTTATAGGTCTGTCATTGCCTGGGTCTGTGCAAGGTCTTAAATGTATTTAGCAATATAACAAAAATAAATAAATAAAGTAACAAGTGCTGTGCTGGTTTCCTTGTACAAGATTTTGTAACTGCTAGAAGGCACAAGGTGTTTGTTCAATTGAGGACTGACGCCTTGCTCAAACAGGGACTTAAAAGAATATTACACTAAAGTAATACACATTAAAAATCATACTGACACTATGGATAGGTGGATGGTCAATACTCTGTAACTAAAAGTACACTGGAAGACAAGTTGAACAGTTACAAAATGTGACTTACACTATGCTACTTAACCAAAGTCATATTCATACTTTGGGGAATTCAGGCAATATTTAGCTGGCTATTCCAAATAAAGCTGTGTAGCTTGTGGAAAATTTAGACAAATAGATTCATAGATACACAGTTTGTTACCAGACCCTGGGGGCTTTTCTAAGCCTGGCCAAGTTTTCCAAGAAGAATAATAATGATACTGATGTCCTGTGTCCAAACAGAGCGTTGGCAGTCAGGCATTTATAAGCGACTTCTGTCTATAAGGGACATGGGTGTCAGGCCTGGAGTACATTTCCTAGTCCCACTTACTGGTCTAGGTTGTGCTTAAACTAGGTAATATATGAACTCCACTTCACATGGATGCTAAGCCTGTTCCATAGGAGGGGCAGTGTCTGGGGCACATATCTGTCTTTCTAGCATGTTCTGTTTAAGTCATAGACAAACTTCACATCCCTAGACCTTGTATTTCTGGTACTGCTTGATTTAAAAATATGCATTGTGGGGTTTGGGGATGCCTTGTAAGCCAGACATAGACCACCCCCCTTAGTAATCTACAGGAGACTGAGTAGAGAACAAGGGGCTTTACATTTCTCTGTAAGGCAGCTTTGTTATGCCTTGTTTTCTTTTTGTAAAGAACCTCTGAGGTCATTCTAGTTACCAAATATGCCTGGTTGGGTACATACCAAAGGTAGCATTGTACTCTATGATTGGTCTGATAAGGGCAGAGAACAGGAGCATAATGACCTCTTTGAACTTAGATGCTGTGCCCTTACTTATAAGTTGCACAACATTAAAGGATTTCCGCACCACTGTGGCCATGTGGTGGTTTAAGGTACTGCAACTGTCTACTTGTGTACCCAGATCCCTAACAAGTGGGATGACTCTTAGGGGCATATTATCAACACAAAAATTAGCTGGGACAGTTGACATCTCAAAGTGTACAATTATGCATTTCTTAGCATTGATTTAAGACCATGGCTTTGGCACCATTTGTTAGTCGAAATAAGCCATCTTTAAGAATGCTAGTGTCTGTAGGGGAGTCGCTGATAACCCCCAACCTGAAATCATCTGCAAATTTAGTCAGCCATAAACCTTCAGTGTTTGCTTCCACATCAGATAAACAGATTTCAAAGAAGAGTAAATGGGGGGCACGGCCAAGATGCAGGCTAGTTAAACAGATGTCAAAGAAGAGTAAACGGGGGGCACGGCCAAGATGCAGGCTAGATAAACAGATGTCAAAGAAGAGTAAACGGGGGGCACGGCCAAGATGCAGGCTAGATAAACAGATGTCAAAGAAGAGTAAACGGGGGGCATGGCCAAGATGCAGGCTAGATAAACAGATGTCAAAGAAGAGTAAACGGGGGGCACGGCCAAGATGCAGGCTAGATAAACAGATGTCAAAGAAGAGTAAACGGGGGGCACGGCCAAGATGCAGGCTAGATAAACAGATGTCAAAGAAGAGTAAACGGGGGGCACGGCCAAGATGCAGGCTAGATAAACAGATGTCAAAGAAGAGTAAACGGGGGCACGGCCAAGATGCAGGCTAGATAAACAGATGTCAAAGAAGAGTAAACGGGGGGCATGGCCAAGATGCAGGCTAGATAAACAGATGTCAAAGAAGAGTAAACGGGGGGCACGGCCAAGATGCAGGCTAGATAAACAGATGTCAAAGAAGAGTAAACGGGGCACGGCCAAGATGCAGGCTAGTTAAACAGATGTCAAAGAAGAGTAAACGGGGGCACGGCCAAGATGCAGGCTAGTTAAACAGATGTCAAAGAAGAGTAAACGGGGGGCACGGCCAAGATGCAGGCTAGATAAACAGATGTCAAAGAAGAGTAAACAGGGGGCACGGCCAAGATGCAGGCTAGATAAACAGATGTCAAAGAAGAGTAACCGGGGGGCACAGCCAAGATGCAGGCTAGATAAACAGATGTCAAAGAAGAGTAAACGGGGCACGCCAAGATGCAGGCTAGATAAACAGATGTCAAAGAAGAGTAAACGGGGCACAGCCAAGATGCAGGCTAGATAAACAGATGTCAAAGAAGAGTAAACGGGGGGCACGGCCAAGATGCAGGCTAGATAAACAGATGTCAAAGAAGAGTAAACGGGGGCATGGCCAAGATGCAGGCTAGATAAACAGATGTCAAAGAAGAGTAAACGGGGGGCACGGCCAAGATGCAGGCTAGATAAACAGATGTCAAAGAAGAGTAAACGGGGGGCACGGCCAAGATGCAGACTAGTTAAACAGATGTCAAAGAAGAGTAAACGGGGGGGCACGGCCAAGATGCAGGCTAGATAAACAGATGTCAAAGAAGAGTAAACGGGGGGCACTGCCAAGATGCAGGCTAGATAAACAGATGTCAAAGAAGAGTAAACGGGGGGCACGGCCAAGATGCAGGCTAGATAAACAGATGTCAAAGAAGAGTAAACGGGGGGCACGGCCAAGATGCAGGCTAGATAAACAGATGTCAAAGAAGAGTAAACGGGGGCACGGCCAAGATGCAGGCTAGATAAACAGATGTCAAAGAAGAGTAAACGGGGGGCACGGCCAAGATGCAGGCTAGATAAACAGATGTCAAAGAAGAGTAAACGGGGGACACGGCCAAGATGCAGGCTAGATAAACAGATGTCAAAGAAGAGTAAACGGGGGCACGGCCAAGATGCAGGCTAGATAAACAGATGTCAAAGAAGAGTAAACGGGGGGGCACGGCCAAGATGCAGGCTAGTTAAACAGATGTCAAAGAAGAGTAAACGGGGGGCACGGCCAAGATGCAGGCTAGATAAACAGATGTCAAAGAAGAGTAAGCGGGGCACGGCCAAGATGCAGGCTAGATAAACAGATGTCAAAGAAGAGTAAAGCGGGGCACGGCCAAGATGCAGGCTAGATAAACAGATGTCAAAGAAGAGTAAACGGGGGGCACGGCCAAGATGCAGGCTAGATAAACAGATGTCAAAGAAGAGTAAACGGGGGGCACGGCCAAGATGCAGGCTAGTTAAACAGATGTCAAAGAAGAGTAAACGGGGGGCACAGCCAAGATGCAGGCTAGATAAACAGATGTCAAAGAAGAGTAAACGGGGGGCACGGCCAAGATGCAGGCTAGTTAAACAGATGTCAAAGAAGAGTAAACGGGGGGCATGGCCAAGATGCAGGCTAGATAAACAGATGTCAAAGAAGAGTAAACGGGGCACGGCCAAGATGCAGGCTAGTTAAACAGATGTCAAAGAAGAGTAAACGGGGGGCACGGCCAAGATGCAGGCTAGATAAACAGATGTCAAAGAAGAGTAAACGGGGGCACGGCCAAGATGCAGGCTAGATAAACAGATGTCAAAGAAGAGTAAACGGGGGGCACGGCCAAGATGCAGGCTAGATAAACAGATGTCAAAGAAGAGTAAACGGGGGGCACGGCCAAGATGCAGGCTAGTTAAACAGATGTCAAAGAAGAGTAAATGGGGGGCACGGCCAAGATGCAGGCTAGATAAACAGATGTCAAAGAAGAGTAAACGGGGGGCACGGCCAAGATGCAGGCTAGATAAACAGATGTCAAAGAAGAGTAAACGGGGGGCACGGCCAAGATGCAGGCTAGTTAAACAGATGTCAAAGAAGAGTAAACGGGGGGCACGGCCAAGATGCAGGCTAGATAAACAGATGTCAAAGAAGAGTAAATGGGGGGCACGGCCAAGATGCAGGCTAGATAAACAGATGTCAAAGAAGAGTAAACGGGGGCACGGCCAAGATGCAGGCTAGTTAAACAGATGTCAAAGAAGAGTAAACGGGGGCACGGCCAACATGCAGGCTAGTTAAACAGATGTCAAAGAAGAGTAAACGGGGGGCACGGCCAAGATGCAGGCTAGATAAACAGATGTCAAAGAAGAGTAAACGGGGGGCACGGCCAAGATGCAGGCTAGATAAACAGATGTCAAAGAAGAGTAAACGGGGGGCACGGCCAAGATGCAGGCTAGATAAACAGATGTCAAAGAAGAGTAAACGGGGGCATGGCCAAGATGCAGGCTAGTTAGCAGCACTTTTCTTGAGCTCTGATAGTCTTTACATTTACTGACAGGAACATTTTAAAACCAGGACTGATTTCTTCACAAAAAAATTGCAGGATATAATATTTAAAGGTCACTGGTTTGTTTTATCGGAAAAATGCCAGTATTTAACAAAAGTGCTGTCAAAAACTTCAACAGAAAGGCTGCTGATACTGTCACAAGATGAGCAACTCAAAATACAACTTTCAAGACCAGCCTTCAAAGAAGGACTTGCAAACCTTATTAGCCATCATGCCTGAACTAACCAAAAAAATGTGATAAAATGGACAGTAAAAGTACAGTTTTGTACCTACCATAAATGTAGATGTTCGAGTGTATACACTGCTGCAGTCATTACACTTGGGTTATCCTGCCATCAGGTGGTTCGCCAGCTGGCCTGAGTTCCAAAGTCTTGGTCCGGCGTTGGTTGCTGATACTTCTTCCCTGATGTCAGTGCAACAGGGGTATATAAGATGCAGCCAACGCCATTTTCTTCAGTTTTTCTTGCCCCAGATGTCAGGTGCCCCCCAAAAGGTAGGCAATTCAAATTGCTAATAAAACATACATAAGAAAAGCAAACAACTTTCAGTTACCAGCAAATACTCCCCATAGGTAGTAAAGGGTAGAAGACATAGGTACGTACCAGCAAGTAAGAGGGGAAGGAGGGAGGGTAACCTGCACTGCAGCAGTGTTTACACTCGAACATCTACATAGGTTCATAGGTTCATAGGTTTATGCTAGGCTATCTGCCCTAAGGCATTTATAAGCCTAGCCCAAAGTTTTGTGGCTTACGCCACCCCTTATGTTAAAAAATACTGTGCCCATTGGTTTGTTGTGCCTCTGTCCAGCAGTGACACAGAGATGATTCCCGGGGTAAACCTACGATCTCCCATCCACCGGTCAAGATTTCTCTTGAACAGAGCCAGCGAGGTGCTCTGCCTCACATGGACTGGGATTTTATTCCACAGCATATAGGTTCATAGGTTTATGGTATACATTTATGGTAGGTACAAAACTGTACTATGTTCATTGTGTTACACTGCTGCAGTCATTACACTTGGGTAGAATCCCAAAGCTGAGGTAGGGTGACTGGTTCTATAAGGCATTAGGGGTGGCTATAAGGCCCTGCAGCACTGCAGTGGCAAAGCCAGCTATGGATTTAGAGTATAGAGGCAGATGGTAATGCTTGGTGAAGGTATGTACAGAACTCCAAGTTGCTGCTTCCAAAATGTCCTTGGTAGGTACTCCTCTGAGGTAGGCAGTTGGAAGTGGCTGTTGCCCTGGTGGAGTGAGATCTAATGCTGTTAGGTACAGGTTTCCCATGGTGTATATAGCAGAAACGTATACAGTGTCCTATCCATTTTGAAATAGTCTGTTTTGAAATGGCTTTTCCCTGTGCTCCTGCAGCATATGCTACCAATAATTGCTCAGTTTTTCTGAAAGCTTTGGTTTTGTCCAGGTAAAAGTGTAACTGCCTGTGTATGTCCAAAGAATGCAGTAGTTTCTCCCCTTTATTCTGTGGATTTGGATAAAAAGTTGGCAAGTGAATAGTTTGGTTTAGAGCCACACTTGATACCACTTTTGGCATAAAAGTAGGGTTAGTTCTTAAAGACACCCTGTCTTGGTGGAATATGATGAAAAGTTTCACTGCCATTAGTGCCTGTAATTCTGAAACTCTTCATGCTGATGTTATTGCCAGGAGCAGAGCAGTTTTCCAAGAAATATATTTTAAATCTGCTGTGTTAGCTGGCTCAAAAAGATGTAAAGTTAATTTTTCCAACACAAAGTTGAGGTCCCAAGTTGGAGTTGGTGCTCTACGGAGTGGTTTTATGTTTTTAGCCCCTCTGAGGTACTGTTTTAGCAAGGGATTAGAGAAAATTGCTGGATCCGTGTTGTAATGAGCAGAGATGGCAGAGGCGTGGATCTTGATGGATGAAAAGGACAGGCCTTTGTCCAGCATCTCAGTTAAATATTGCAGTATCTGAGGAATATTTGGGACAAGAGGGTCAGGGCTGTGAGCCTGATTCCAGGCACAGAATCTCTTCCATTTATCCGAATAGGCTTTCCTGGTACTACGCCTCCTGGCCTCCAGAATGACATCCATAACAGCTTTGGAGAGAGGCATTGCTTGCTTGACTAAGGAATCTTCCATGCAGCCAGGTTTAAAGTCTTTAGCTGGCGGTGAAGTATCTGATTGTTGTACTGAGTCAGAAGATGTGGGATTTAAGGCAAAATCCAGGGTGGTCCTTGTGCTAAGGTCTTTAAGATTGGGTACCAGTGCTGGCATGGCCAGTCTGGGGCAATGAGGATCATCTTTGGCTCTTCTTGCCTGGCTTTTATGAGTAGCTTTGGAAGGAGAGGTAGTGGTGGGAAAGCATATACTTGTAGGTTTTTCCAGCTGAATGAGAGGGCATCCACTTTCCATGCTTGTGGATGGTAAGTCCTTGTGCAGAATTTCTGTAGCTGGTGGTTCATTGGGGATGCAAACAGATCTATGTCCAGGCTCCACCATTTTTGTGTTATCATTCTGAATATTTGTGGATTCAATTCCCATTCGTGGGGATCCATGATGTTTCTGCTTAAGTCGTCTGCCAGTGTGTTTTTCTCTCCTGGCAGGAATTGTGCTTGCAGATGAACTTGATAGGTTAGAGCTGTGTTCCACAAGGTCATGGCTTGTCTGCAGAGGGGATAAGAGTGAGTGCCCCCTTGATTGTTTATGTACCACATAACTGTGGTGTTGTCTGTCTTTAGTAGTAGTTGTCCTGGATGCAGAAGGTCCTTGAAATCTCCTTGAAAGCTATAAGGGCATTTTGTACAGCTAGCATCTCTTTTTGATTGATGTGAGGATGCCTTTGTTCTGCAGGCCACTTGCCCTGAATACATTTTCCTGCCATTTGTGCTCCCCAGGCATAATCCGATGCATCTGTTGTCAGTGTTTGTCTGGCTGTGGGTAGAGTGAAAGGCTGTCCCTTGTTGAGGTGACAAGCTTGAGCCCACCATCAAAACTCCTGTTGAAGGCAAGGAATTAGTGGTATTACTGTTTCCAAACTTTGACAGTGTTGAGACCAGACACTCTTTAGGTACCATTGTAGTTTCCTCATATGCAGTCTGGCATATGGAATTAGTAGTATGCAAGATGCCATGTAACCCAAGGCCTACAGAATCTTTCTTGCAGGGAGTTGGGTTCTTGTTGCCATCAATTGAAAATATTGAGTCAGTTGTCCTTGCTTGTCTGGCGTGAGATAAGCCATCTGGGCCATTGTATTCAAGCTGACACCCAGGAATATTATCTTTCGTGAGGGCACTAATTTTGATTTCTTTTCATTTACTGTGTACCCTAGGCAACTTAACTTTTTTAAACACCAGATGCTTTAGAAGAATGTCCTTGCTCTCTGCTTGAATCAGGCAGTCGTCCAGGTATGGATAAATTTGAATTCCTTTCTGTCTGCAAAATGCAATTACTGGTGCCAGGCACTTTGTGAAGACCCTGGGCGCAGTAGATAAGCCAAAAGGGCAGTGCAGAGAATTGGTAGTGCATTGAACCAGCTATGAATCTGAGGTATTTTCTGCAGTTTTGTCTGATAGGGACATGCAGGTATGCCTCCTTGAGGTCCAAGGTTACGAGCCAAGATTTCTTGCCCAGCATGGGAAAAAGCTGCTGAAGTGTCAACATTTTGAATTTTGGAACATCCAGGTAAGTGTTTAGAGAAGAAAGATCCAGAATGGGCCTCCAGGCTTTGTCCTTTCTGGGAACCAGAAAGAGTCTTGAGTAAAATCCTTGTCCTTGCTCCTGTGGTGGTACCTTTTGAATAGCTCTCATGTCCATGAGTGCTGTAATTTGTTTTTGAGCCTCTGCCCATTGATTTGGTGGCAGATTTGGCATTCCTTTTAACCGTGGCAGAGTGTGAAAGTGGAACCTGTAACCTTGAGATACAATGGGTTACAATGTTGAGAACCCATTTGTCTCTGGGGATCATATGCCAATTGTGATAGAAAAGTGCCAGTTTTCCTCCCAAGGGGGCTGCCAAGAGAGAACTGTTTGGCAGCTGTAGTGGGAAGTCATTGGAGCTGTTTTTTATATAGTTGGGGCCTGTCTTCCCCTTCTTTCTGGGTTGATGCACCCCATTTTCGAGGCCTGTAAGGACCTTGTGGTTGACCTCTTCCTCTTGGACGTATGTATCTGCCCCTTTGAGGTCTGTCTGTAACTGGAAAGAACCAATTCTTTGTTGGCCAATTTCTGCTAAATCGAGGAGGCTGAATCTGTAAGAAATCCTTCACCGTTTGCGTAGATTTTGCCTTATCCTCCATTTTCTTTAAAACCTCCTCTGCCTTAACTCTAAATAACACATCCTGCTGCAAAGGTGCATCCAATAGTTTGCTTTAACATGATCTGGTAACGTATGTTCTTTTAACCAATCATGTCTTCTAATGACAGAACCTGTAACTGCTGCTCTACAGGAGGCCTCTAAAGAATCAAATCCACATTGCAAAGTATGCTTTCCCACTTGTTCAGTTGCATGCAATAAATCCTGCATTTCCTTAAAATTAGGAGGATCTGAGTCTGGAAGCATTTTTTGTTTCAACTGAGACATCAAATATTGCTGATATTTTAGCATGTGAAACTGGCAATTTAAGGCCCTCATTGCTAAAGTTGCAGATGTATATACTTTCTTCCCCCATCTGTCTAATGCTCTGGAATCTCTGTCAGAGGGGACTGGATTCTTTACTGATGAGGCCTTAACCCCTTTGGATCCATGTTGTAATGAGCAGAGATGGCAGAGGCGTAGATCTTGATGGATGAAAAGGAGAGGCCTTTGTCCAGCATCTCAGTTAAATATTGTAGTATCTGAGGAATATTTGGGAGAAGAAAGAGTTTCAGGGTCAGCAACAGGGCTTTTATAAAGAAATTTGTGAGAGTCAGGGACTCTGTAGTATCTGTCAGGCTTAACTGGGGCTGGAGGTAAAGAATCAGGATTTAAGCTGGATTCAGTATACACATCATCCACTATATCTAACACTGGTGGAATAGCAAGGGGTCTGTGTTGAGGTAATAAAAGGAAGTCTCTGAGCCTTTTCTTGGATTCTGAGTAATCCTGGCCCTCACAATGGAAATGCTCCCTCATGGTATGTAAGGTTTTCCCCCAAAGGAGTAGTCCTCAGGCGGAGAGGCTGATGGAATTGATTCCTCAGCATCAGAATCCTCATAAGGGGGTAAAAAGTATCCTAGGTCTGAGGATGAATCTGAAGAGATGGATACCTGGTCGGATGAGTCATAGTCTGCATCCTGTCTAGGCCTTTTATCAGGAGGGGTATGGGACCCCCTGATCAGAGTGATTAGGTCTTCGGCCATTTTGAGCATTTGTTTCTTAGGCATGGAGAGCTGTCCTGGAGAATGCTGTATTTGTTTCTTTGTTTTTATTAGACTTAGCAGAAGATTTAATGCATAACTGAGTAGGTCTGAAAACACCCTCTGAAGCTACGGGTTGTTCAGCTACTCCAGATCCCTCTGAAGGGTTAGTTTTGGTAGGCTGAAAATCTTGTGCGTCCGAAGGCCCAGCCATCTTCACATGGGAGTCAGAGATGGCCTGTGGTTCTAAAGAAGCGGTCGTCAGGGGCTGCGAAGGCGCCTCACTGAAAACCAGAGAACCAGTGACTGGCCTTGAAGAGGCTTCGTCGTCAGTTTTGGGCCTCGGATGCCTGTCCTTGTCTTTGCGCTTTTTATGTATTCTGGTCGTTGGAAGTTCCGACGGCATAGTGTAATTGAATTTTCTGTCAAAACAATGTCGGGCAAAATCAAACCGACGTTTAATAGTGTGCTTGTTAAACCTAGCACAAAACCGACAACCAGTGATGTTGTGGTCTGGGCCTAGGCATGGGATACAATAAGAATGGAAATCCTTATGAGGTATTTGCTTCCCACAAGAAATACAGTTATTAACTTTTACTGACGTCGGTCTGAGGCAAGAAAAAGTTTCCCCAATGGGGTACTTAGCTTTGTAGAAAACTTTGGTTCTGGATTCGGAATGAAAATCTTAGGAGTCGGCCGACTGGCACTTGCGAACTGCTTTTGCTTCGGGCACCGCGCGGCAAGAAAGACTGAAGAAAATGGCATCGGCTGCATCTTATATACCCCTGTCGCACTGATGTCAGGGAAGAAGCGACAGCAACCGACACCGGACCAAGACTTTGGAACTCAGGCCAGCTGGGGAACCGCCTGACGGCAGGATAACCCAAGTTTAATGACTGCAGCAGTGTAACACGATGAACATCTGGATTTGTATAAAGAAGAAACTTCCAGACAAAGAGATGTTTTAAAAGAAATGATGCAACAACAAAAGGTCCAAATAACCAGGATGGAAAACTCATTAAATGACCTGGATGGAAAACTCATTAAATGATCTGGATAAGAAACTCATTAAATGACCTGGATGGGAGATTAACAGAGCAAGAATTACAAGTGGAATTTCTTTTGAAGAAAAATGCATCTTTAATAAATAAAGAGGAAGATCTCAATAACAGATCCAGGGGGGGATAATCTTCAGATTTATGGTTTACCTGAAAATGTGGAGGCTCAAAACATGACCAGTTTTCTCACAACCTGGCTTCCCAAAGCTTTAAATCTGCAAGAAGCCTTTTCATATGGAATTAAGAGGGCACATCAGTCTTTGACTAAGTCAACCATGAACAACAAGGACAAAACCAAACCAAGATCTGTCATAGTTCGTTTTTTCTCTTCACAGCACAAAGAAAGTACAGTTGTGTACACTTACCATAAATGCAGATGTTTGAGTGTATTCACTGTTGCAGTATTCATAAAGTACAGTTGTGTACACTTACCATAAATGCAGATGTTTGAGTGTATTCACTGTTGCAGTATTCATAAAGTACAGTTGTGTACACTTACCATAAATGCAGATGTTTGAGTATATTCACTGTTGCAGTATTCATAAAGTACAGTTGTGTACACTTACCATAAATGCAGATGTTTGAGTGTATTCACTGTTGCAGTATTCATAAAGTACAGTTGTGTACACTTACCATAAATGCAGATGTTTGAGTGTATTCACTGTTGCAGTCATCACACTTGGGTTACCTGCCTGCAGGTAGCCCTCAGTCAGCCTGAATACCAGAGTCTTGTGATTTCCGCATCAGTTGCTGTCTCTTCCTTCATGACGTCAGGTCGTCAGGGGTATAAAACATGCAGCCAATGCCATTACATCAGTTTTTCTTGTCCCAGATGTCAGGTGCCCCCAAAATAGGAAGCAATTACATGGTATGGGACACGCCAGCAAAAAGCAAATACACATGATATAAGATATGCCAAACAACAAAGATAGGTAGAAGTAAAGAGAAGTCAGGGGGCTGGAGGGAGGGTAACCAGGACTGCAAAAGTGAATACAGTCCAACATCTAAATATATGGTAAGTGTACACGACTGTACTATGTTCTTTGTGTTTCACTGTTGCAGTCATCATATTTGGGTTTATTCCCAAAGCTAAGGAAGGGTGGAGGTAGTTAAGAAGCATTAGGGCTGGCAATCAGGCCCTGTAAGACTGCTGTGGCAAATCCAGCTCTGGATTTAGAAAAGATAGGTAAGTGGTAATGCTTGGTGAAGGTGTATACAGAGCTCCAGGTTGCAGCTTCCAGGATGTCCCTGGTAGGGACTGCCCTGAGAAATGCTGTAGAGGTTGATGTAGCCCTAGTGGAATGTGTTCTGATCCCCTGTGGGGTAGGTTTCCCATGGTGTTTGTAGCAGAAATGGATGCAGTGTGCTATCCATTTAGAAATGGTTTGCTTTGAAATAGCCTTGCCCTCTGCCCCTGCAGCAAAGCTGACTAGCAGCTGGTCAGATTTACTGAAAGGCTTAGTCCTGTCCAGATAGAACCTGAGCTGCCTGTGCACGTCCAGGGAGTGCAGGATCCTTTTCCCTTTATTCTGAGGATTAGGTAAAAAAGTTGGCAAATGAATGGATTGGTTTAAAGCAGCACTAGTTACCACCTTGGGCACAACTGAAGGGTTAGTTCTGAGGGAAACCCTGTCTGCATGGAAGATAATGAAGGGTTCCATGGTCATAAGGGCCTACAATTCAGACATTCTTCTTGCTGAAGTGATGGCTAGAAGTAAAGCTGCCTTCCATGAGAGTAATTTTAACTCTGTTGTGGCAGCAGGTTCGAAGGGCGGAAGTGTGAGCTTTTTCAATACAAAGTTAAGGTCCCAGGCAGGAGTGGGAGCTCTCCTGGGGAGGTCTTAAAATTTTGGCTCCTCTCAGGAATTGTTTAACCAGAGGATGAGAGAAAAGGGGTGGCTCAGTATTACAATGAGCTGAGACAGCAGAGGCATGGATCTTAATTGAAGAGAAGGATAGGCCTTTGTGGAGCATTTCTACTAAGTAATCTAGTATATGAGGTAAGTTGGGTACAGTTGTGTCCATTCCCTGAGACTGGCACCAGGAGCAGTATCTTTTCCACTTTCCCGAATAGGATTTTCTAGTACTAGGCCTCCTTGCCTCATGAATGACATCCAGTACCTGCTTACTGAGAGTTGTTGGTGAAGAATTCAGAAGATGAGCCAGGCTGCTAGGTTCAGGGTCTGTAGCTGAGGGTACAGAATCTGGCCTGCCTGCTGAGGCAGCAGGGAAGGAGTCTGTGGCAGGTGCCATGGTGGCAGCACTGTCAGGCTGTGCAAAAGAGGGTACCAGTGCTGGCCTGGCCAGTCTAGTGCAATCAGGATTACCCTTGGCTTGTCCTGTTTGATCTTTAATAGAACCTTCGAGAGGAGGGGCAGAGGGGGAAAGGCATAGGCTGAGAGGTTTTCCTGGGTGAAGGACAGGGCATCCACTTGGCAAGCTTGGCGGTGGGTAGTTCTGGTGTAATATTTGCTCAATCGATAGTTTTGAGGGGAAGCAAAAAGGTCCACCTCTGGTGCCCCCCACCTGTTCCTCAAAAGCTTGAATAGTTTGGGTTCCGGTTTCCACTCGTGTGGGTCCATGAGATTTCTGCTTAAGTCATCTGCCAGTGAATTTAGTTTGCCTGTCAGAAATTGAGCTTGCAGGTGCACTTGGCTTCTCAAGGCTGTGTTCCACAGAGCCATGGCTAATCTGCAGAGTGGGTAGGAATGGGTTCACCCCTGCTTGTTTATGTACCACATAACTGTGGTGTTGTCTGCCTTTACCAATAGCTGTCCTGGAAGAATAAGGTCTTTGAAGGCTGTAAGAGTATTCTGTACAGCTAACATTTCTTTTTATTGATATGCAGGTGCATTTGCTTTGGGTTCCATTTGCCCTGAATGCACTGCCCTGCCATGTGAGACCCCCAAGCATAGTCTGACGCATCTGTTATTAGGGTTAGGGTGGTAGGGGGTAGAGTGAAAGGGAGTCCCTTGTTGTGGTTGCAGGCCTCTGCCCACCAAAGGAACTCTGTCCTTATGCAAGGAATGATAGGAATCATTGTTTCCAGGTCCTGAGAATGTTGTCACCAGAGACTTTTTAGGTACCATTGAAGTTTCCTCATATGCAGTCTTGCATATGGAATTAATAGAATGCAAGAGGCCATGAACCCCAGAGCTTGTGGTATTTTTCTTGCAGATAGCCAGGTTTTGATGGCCAGTAGACTGAATTAGTTTGTCAAATAAATTTGTTTCTCTGGAGTAAGGAATGCCATCTGGGAAGTTTTGTTCACGCTTGCTCCCAGGAGTACAATCTGTTGGCTGGGTACCAGCTGTGATTTCTTTTCGTTGATGGTGTACCCCAGTGAAGCTAGAAGTCTCTCTACAAATGTCAGGTGCTGTAGTAGCAAGTCCTGACTGTCCGCCTGAATCAGGCAATCATCCAAGTATGGGTAAATTTGAATTCTTCTCTGCCTGCAATATGCAATGGCTGGAGCCAGGCACTTTGTGAATACCCTGCGTGCAGTAGATAAGCCAAAGGGAAGTGCAGAGAACTGATAGTGCATAGACCCTGCTCTGAAGTGTAGGTATTTCCTGCAAGATTTCCATATGGGGATGTGCAGATAAGCTTCTTTTAAGTCTAAGGTTGCTAAACAGGAGTCCTTGGCTAGCATAGGAAGCAGCTGTTGGAGAGTTAGCATTTTGAATTTTGGAACCACCAGAAAGGTGTTGAGAATAGACAGATCCAGGATAGGACGCCAAGAGTTTTCTTTTCTGGGAACCAGAAAAAGTCTGGAATAAAAGCCTTGCCTCTTTGTTCTGTTGGGACAGGTTGAATAGCCTTGATATTGAGAAGAGAAAGTACTTGCTTTTGGGCCTCTCCCCACTGGTTTGGGGGGAGGTCTGGCCATCTGCTTAGGGTTGGGAGTGAGTGGAAGTGGAATCTGTATCCCTGGGAAACAATGTTTAAGACCCATCTGTCTTGGGTAATGTATTCCCAGTTTTTGGCATGCAGGGCAAGATTCCCTCCTAAAGGTGCAAGCACTTGGGCAAGACTTGGAAGAGTTAAGGATAAGTTATTGTGCAATTTTACCATAGGATGTTGGCTTACTACTCCCTATTTTGGACGTGGGAGCATCCCATTGCTTAGATCTGTGCATAACCTGAGACTGAAGTCTTGGTGGTCTGCTGGCCCTGGGCTTGGACTGAGCAGGCCTGGAAGGGACTTGAAAACACCAGTTTTTTTGAAGGCCAATGCCTACTGAATCTAGGTGGCTGTACTTGTAAGAACTCTTTAACAGTTTGCAGATTTAGCTTTCTTCTCCATCCTTTTGAGGACTTCTTCTGCTTTATTACCAAATAGGCGCTATTGGTTTAATGGTGCATCTAGTCATTTTGCTTTGAGATGATCTGGAAAGTTTTGTTCCTTAAGCCAAGCATGCCTTCTAAGAACATACCTAGTGACAGCAGCCCTGCAAGATGCTTCTAAGGCATCAAACCCACATTGCAAAGTATGTTTACCAACTTGGTTAGCAGAATGCATTAACTCTTGTAAATCTTTGTGTTCTGCACAGTCAGGAATCAACATCATTTTCTGTTTAATTATCTCCATAATATGCTGCTGATACTTTAACATATGAAACTGGCAATTTAAAGCCCTAATGGCAAGACTAGCAGAGGTGTATACCTTTTTACCCCATCTGTCTAAAGCCTTAGAATCCCTGTCCGAAGGAGTAGGATTTTTGGCAGTTGTAGCCTTAATGCCTTTAGGTCCCTAGGAAATGACCTCTGGATCCACAGTAGGATTCTTAAAAAAGAATTTGTGGGAGTCAGGTACTCTATAGTCCTGTCAGGTTTCCTGAGAGCTGGAGGCAAAGTATCAGGGGTAAGGCTGGATTCCAAAAAGACATCACCTACAATTTCCAGAACAGGAGGGATAGCTAGAGGCCTGTGCTGAGGCAAGTTTAAAAATTCCCTGAGTCTCGTTTTGGACTGAGAATAGCCCTGACTCTCCCAGAGGTAATGCACTCTAAGGGTATGCAGGGTTTCACCAAAAGAAAAATCTTCTGGAGGGGAAGCAGAGGGAATGGAATCCTCTGCATCAGAATCCTCATAGGTAGATAAGGGTATTTCCTGGTAATCAGAAGGATCAGAGTTATCAGATTCCTGATGAGAAGAATCAGAAGGAAAATCAGTTCTTGGTGTCTTTGAGGGGGAAGGCTGACTCCCCCTAATTAAAGTAATGAGTCTTCAGCCATTCTAAGCATATGTTTTTGTGGCAAGTGGGCCTGAGAATGCACTTTGGTCATCGGTTTCCTAGGCATAGTGCGAACTTTAGGCCTGAGAAATTTGGTATTTTTGGTTTGAAACTAAGTCATAGGTTTAATATGGAAATTAGAAGGCCTGAATACACCCTCAGAAGCCGGTGCCTGCACAGCGGCTCCGGACCCATCCAAGGTAGAGACATCCACAGGTTCCATAGTCAAAGAAGCATCTTGCAGCATACTGGACTCCAAATGGGTCTCAGTAGAGGCCTGCAAATCTGTAGAAGCGGGTATCAGGGACTGCATAAGCACCTCACTGACAGACTGGTGACTAGCTTAACAGTAGCATAGTCAGCAGTTTTGGACCTATGCAGTCTGTCTCTCTCTTTATCCTTACATTTTTTCAGAAGATCAGTAGACGGATGGCTGATCAAAACCATTTTGGTGTATGGAGATTAAGAGCGAAAGAATTTAGCCTGATGACAAATAGTTTGGGCATTGAACAAGGCACAAAACCGACAGTGAGGGACGTTGTGGTCTGGGCCTAAACAGGTAATGCAGTAAGAATGAAAACCTCTGTGAGGTATTTGCTTTCCACAGGCAAGACAATTATTATTTTTTCTGACATCGGTTAGAGCAAGAAAAAAGTATCCCCGATGGGGTACTTATCTTTTAGAAGACTTCAGGTTTGAAACTCGAAAAATGAAAATTTCAGGAGGCAGCCGACCGGCAATTGTGAACTGCTTCTGCTTTGGGCAGCGCATGGCAAGAAAGACTGATGTAATGGTGTCGGCTGCATGTTTTATACCCCTGATGACCTGACGTCATGGAAGAAGCAACAGCATCCGACACAGAAATCCCAAGACTCTGGTATTCAGGCTGACTGAGGGCTACCTGCAGGCAGATAACCCAAATATGATGACTGCAACAGTGAAACATGATCTGAAGTCAGCATGGACCAATTCCCCAATTAAATATGACAACAACATTATTAGGTTTGATAATGACTACTTTTCTACAGTGGCAGCAAAAAGGAAGGAATGTTTACAACTAATTAAGAAACTTAAACAACAGCAATTAAAAATTCATCTTTTATTTCCAGCCAGACTTTGCATTTTTCCCAGAAGGCATCAGAACCTTTGAAACCCTAGATACTGCAGTTTCTTTTGTTTGGAACCTAGCCTAAAACATCAAGCTGAGAAGAATAACTGGCAGACGACAGGAAAGAAAAGCGAAATAATGAAGGGCAAATGACTTCCATTATTTACATGCTAAAATAAAATGTTTTTGCTTTATTAAGCACCCGCAGTGTATGGATAGGGAAACATAAATCTTCAGCACTCTACGCCATCAGGAAAAGTTAACTCATATTAACTTATCTTTACTACTTTGCATTTATGACCAACATTAATACTAACTAGACAATACAGTCATAAGTATAGGAAAGTACAGTTGTGTACACTTATCATAAATGTAGATGTTTGAGTGTACTCACTGTTGCAGTCATCACACTTGGGTTATGTGCCTGCAGGTAGCCCTCAGTTGGCCTGAATACCAGAGACTTAGTATTTCTGCGTCAGATCCTGTCACTCCATGACTGACGTCAGGTCATCAGGGGTATAAAAACAGGCAGCCGATGCCATTACATCAGTTTGTCTTGCCCCAAATGTCAGGAGCCCCCCAAATAGGGAGCTAGGTTATGGTGGGGAAAACACCACCAGTAAAAAGTAAATACCAATACCAACACCAATACCCCAAAAGGGGTTAGTAATAGCCATGGATAGGAGAGACAGAGAGACAGAGAGAGAGAGAGAAAACCAGGGGGCTGGAGGGAGAGAAACCAGGACTGCAACAGTGAATACACTCGAACATCTACATTTATGGTAAGTGTACACAACTGTACTATGTTCTTCATATTTCACTGTTGCAGTCATCACACTTGGGTGGATTCCCAAAGCTGAAGAAGGGTGGAGGCAGTCAAGAAGATTTAGGGCTGGCTAGTATGCCTTGCAGGACTGATGTAACAAATCCTGCCCTGGATTTGGAAAAGATAGTCAGGTGATAATGTTTGGTAGGGGTGTGTACAGAACTCTAGGTAGCAGCCTCCAGGATATCCCTGGTAGGGAATCCTCTGAGAAATGCTGCAGAGGTAGGTGTTGCCCTTGTGGAATGTGTTTTGACCCCCTGAGGGGTTGGTTTCTCATGGTGCTTGTAGCAGAAATGGATGCAGTGTGCTATCCATTTGGAAATGGTTTGTTTTGAAATGGCCTTGCCCTCTGCCCCTGTTGCAAAGCTGACTAGTAACTGGTCAGATTTTCTGAAGGGCTTAGTCCTACCAAGGTAGAATCGGAGCTGTCTGTGCACATCCAAGGAAAGCAGCATCCTTTCCCCTTTATTTTGAGGATTAGGGAAGAAGGCTGGCAAATGCATGGATTGATTGAGATCCACACTGGACACCACTTTGGACATAAAGGAAGGGTTAATCGTGAGGGAAACTCTGTCAGCATGGAAAATAATGAAGGGTTCCACAGCCATAAGTGCTTGTAGCAAAGACATTCTTCTAGCTGAAGTGATGGCTAGAAGCAAGACTGTTTTCCAAGAGAGGAATTTTAACTCTGCTAATGCAGCAGGTTCAAAGGGGGGATGCACGAGCTTTTCAAGTACAAAGTTAAGGTCCCAAGCAAGAGTGGGTGCTCACCTTGGTGGCCTTAAGTTGTTTGCCCCTCTCAGGAACTGTTTGATGAGAGGGTGAAAGAAGAAAGGAGGCTCAGTGTTGTAATGAGTAGAAATGGCTGAGGCATGTATCTTAATGTTAGAAAAATATGTATTTGAACATATATAAAGTGCTAGTTAAAAAGCAAATAGTATATAATGCATTTTATTCTATTAATAATATGGCAATAAGAATGATTTTACATGTAATTGCTTAAAGCTTTGGAACTGCAGTGTAATTGAACTCTGACCCTGGCAGTAGCCAGCTCAGCAAGCTTATGTTTTTCACTAATGATTATCTGCTGGGTCAGGAAATTAAATGTATAAAGCATTGAAAATCTTCTTCTCCTTCCTTTGGGACAATTGGCCTTGTAAATGTTATCGAGATAAGATGCAGCTGTTGGGAGAATGTTGCAAGAAGAACAAAGAGGTGTATTACAAGACTGAACCAGCTATTGTATTCAAGCAGGCCTGAAACCTTGAAGAAGTAACATTTACAGAAAGACATTATAACTGACCAGGTGCTTTGCAAGGCTATATTATTCCCAAGGGAAAACTTTTTAAAATATATAACATCAGCAATCTTTATGAATAGAATATTGTGAACCATAGTGATGTAGGTGCCCTGTGACTGACCACGTCAGAAAGGTGGGCACAAACTAGAAAATAGAAACTATAAGAATTGTGTACTTCCTGTATCATGTCAGACAAAATTCTGAACTTGTACGTTTTTTGCCTTCTGGTGTACACTAGTAAACTTTTGCATTTGAGCCTCCTGTATTGTAACTTTGTTTTTATTTAACAGTTTGGTCCTCCTTGAACCGGAAACCCTCGACAGCTACAGATGAGAGTGTACCGGTGGTCGAACACTGCGCAGGAGAAGCTACCAAAATGGTTCTTCTTGAAAGGTAAAAGACCTCCGACTGAATTGTCATTTTGAGAGGCTGGCCACTTTCTGATCTGCGGCCGAAGAGCGGTCTCGAACTGGTCGACCCAGGAGGCTCAGGTAGGAAGATATTTGCCTTTTTTCTGTTTTAGATCAGGGACTAGGTTACAGTAAATGTCATTGTCAGAGATTTGTTATACAGATCAGGGACCAAAGGAAATTACTGTATATTTTGTCAGAGATCAGGGAAACAGAATAAGGTAGGCAGTTATTCTAGATAAACTGTGTAAGGAACTGAAATACCACATGGTGAAAAGGGTTACGTAACATTTTCTTTAATATGGGAAATCAGTGCACTAAAGTATCGCAAGATCCGCCCCTAACTGAAGATGCAAAATATATGCAATTGCAACGGGCTGATAATGTTAGGTATTATACAAAATGGGTTAATAAATACGGATTCGATAATAAATTAGATAAAATTTCATTAGTTAAACTCTTAAAACAACTGAAATCTGACGCAGAAGGTCAGGCAAAAAAGCAACAGCGATTAGGCATTCCTCAGGCACACAGGTGGATTGAGGAAGTAAACCGAAGGGAACAGAAAACTAAAAATGCTAAGATGTTATTTTTAGACAAAGAGGATAATAACATAGTAATAGCGACGGCTCCTCCTCCCCCGCCCCCTCCGATGCCTTTTGCAGGATATGAAGTGGGTGGACAAGCTAGTCCACCTCCATGTTATCCTGACGTCACAATGACATTAAAACCATTTGTTAGAGATCCTATTGAAACTAGGTCCCGGACACGTAAAACACTTGGGGACACAGACTCGTATCAAATTAGAAAAAACACACTAGAGGAAAGTGAGGAAGAAATCTGTCCACTTATCGAGGTACCAAATCCTCAAGCAGGGCAGGAAGGGCAGGACCCAACTCTTCTAGTATATAGACCATGGACACCGGAAGATATCCGGAAAGCTACAGAGGGAATTCCCCATCCAAAAGTCAATTACACAAAGTTTTTACAAGATTTACAAGGTATGAGACTAAGTTACCACTTGAATGGGGAAGAACTAGAAAAGGTAGTTAGACAAATTGTAGGTCCAGACTGGCACATGATTTGTGGCACCTGGAATCCTCGTAATGCAGAGCTTAAGCCACTCCCACATAGTGACGCAGAACTAGACAACAGAGTAAAAGGTCTTACAGACCGAATCTCTGAAAAATGGAAACCTAGAGCAGATTGGACTTGTATTGATCAATGCATACAACAAGAGAATGAAACTGTAGATGGGTATTATGGTAGATTATTGGAATGTTTCAATAACCATAGTGGTATGGCTATTCCTGAAAATCAGACACTTGATACCCCATATGAACAGCAACTGAAAAATGTGTTTTTGAAAGGTTGCATTGCACCTATCAGTAGCTTCATTACGAAGCATATGATAGATCATCGAACAAGTAGGTTACAAGCCTTACTTGAATATGCTAGGCATGCCGAAAGACACTTCATTAGTAAAAAGAAAAAGAAGACACAGGTCTTCACTGCTGAAGACGGAGCTGAGGTCTTTGTAGTACAGTCAGGTAAAAAGGGTAAGAAAAATGCCCAGGGAAATAGACAATCTGACAAACGGTCAGAAGATTTTGAGGAAAGAAAAAAGAAAGGTGAGTGCTTTAAGTGCGGAAAGAAAGGACATTTAGCGAGGGATTGCAGGCAGAATAAAAAGGTAACCACAGAAAGCAAGGATGATGAAGACTGACTATATGATAGTGATGGAAGTCAGAGATCATCAGGAAAGGCTAACAAACAAAGAACAAATGTAAATGTAGTAGAAGGAACAGAGGAAGTGCAAGTAGATATGGAGGATGAAGAAAGTGAAATTCTAGATTTGGCATTACTGAGCTTGGAGCTCTATCTGGCAGACACGAAACTGGAAGTTACACTTCTGGTGGAGGGGAGGGAAGTAAAATTCCTGTGTGACTCAGGAGCGTCACGGACATTGATACACCCCTCCAAGTTACCAGAAGACTCCGAATCACCTGATTATATATTAGTAAAAGCGGCAAACGGACAGCTATACAGGGAGCCACTCTCCCATGATATAGCAATAACTGACCCTGTTTCAGGTATGACTCAGAAAAGTAAAATCGTAGTTTCTGCAAAATGTCCAGTAAACCTACTGGGAAGAGATCTTATGCAGATGTTTGGCATAGCGGTAGTTCCCACTATGCAGGGTATGGAGGCACAAAGGCAAATGGATACTTTCGTGGTGCGACCGGAGGGTGAAACTTTTTATTGGCACAGCCAGGACCTAGTTACGACTGGTCCAGGAGCAGTAACCGAGGAACTGATGAACATAGCCATCAGTAAGGCCCCCTCCCTTGATACTGACCGACAGCATTTGTTACACTGTACTCTATACTACTGTAGTATACCAGGACCCGATAAAGAATATGAGCAAGAGTTTTTCAAAAATCCTGCAAACAGATTAGTATTGCGAACCTTGTATTGGGATACTGAGGGAAACAGTGTAGTAAGCTGTTCATTACCTCAGGAATTCATAGCACTGTACAAATCTAATCGACTACCGCATGTCAGCTTAACAAAAAGCAAGAATGTGAAATGGGCAGATTTAGGAGAAAAAGTAACAAGGT
This sequence comes from Protopterus annectens, assembly GCF_019279795.1. NCBI lineage: Eukaryota > Metazoa > Chordata > Ceratodontiformes > Protopteridae > Protopterus > Protopterus annectens. The sequence continues at coordinate 1,172,656,246 of NC_056737.1, read as the reverse complement.
GGGAAAAACAAACTGATTCAGAATTGTCAGAGCAGGGAATACAAAAACAAAAACTGAATTGGCTAACGCAGGCACATCCAGCTGTACACTTACAATCTAGTGAGGACAGCTGATTAGCGTTCTTATTAGAAGAAGAAGAAAAAGCCTTGTGTGATATACCAAAGATTCTTTGGTCAGCAGGCAAATCAGATGTAGGACTTATTCGAACAGCAGGGCCAGTTAGTATCACACCAAAATCAGCATTTAGACAACAAAAAAGACAGTACCCCTTGAGGAAAGATGCAGAACAAGGAATCAAGCCTATAATAGCAGTATTACTCAAGGAAGGAGTACTGGTAGAATCTTTTGATTCACCATGTAATACCCCTCTATTTCCTGTTAAAAAAGCAAACGGGGAATGGCGGATGGTACAAGATTTACAAGCTGTAAACAATGCAATAATACCTAGAGCACCTACGGTGCCAGACCCACACACCTTGTTGAATGATTTGAAGCCGCAACAAAAATATTTCACTGTAGTGGATATAAGCAATGTTTTCTTTTCAATACCTATACATCCTGATAGCCAGTATTGGTTTGCATTTACATTTCAGGGTAAAAGGTATACCTATACTCGGCTACCGCAGGGATATTGTGAGAGTCCAACAATATTTGCACAAGAAATGGCTAGCAACCTGGCAGGGTTTACCCCACCAGGAGGTAGTCAAATTCTGCTTTATGTAGATGACATTTTGCTAGCAGCCCCTACCCAGCATCAATGCAGGGAGGATACTATTGCGTTATTGAAATTTTTAGCAGTACAAAGACATAAAGTAAACAAAAGTAAGTTACAACTTTGGAAAAAACAGGTTAGATACCTAGGATATGTAATATCCAATGAAGGTAGAATATTAGACGAAGACAGAAAAACAACAATTTTACAAGCACCCAAACCAGCAACCAAGAAGGAAATGATGTCCTTCTTGGGAACGACTAATTTTTGTCGAAGCTGGATACCAAACTATGCTCTAGAATCTGCTCCACTGGCTGATTTAATATATAAAACACCAATGGCAGCACAAGATTTGTTACAATGGACACCGAAAGCAGAAACAGCTTTCTGCAGACTAAAACAATTGATAGCTTCTTCATTAGTTTTAGGACTTCCGAATTACCATAAACGATTCTTTCAGACCGTAGATTGTAAACAGCGATATATGACGTCAGTTCTGACACAAGAGCATGGGGATAAGCAACGCCTCATAGCTTACTATTCATCACAGTTAGACCCAGTGGCATGATCGTTGCCTCACTGTGTGCAAGCAGTGGTCGCAACTGCAATGGCAGTACAGGCTTCAGCCTCAGTAGTGTTATTCCACCCTCTCACATTGAGAGTGCCTCAAGCAGTCGCGATAATTTTACTACAAGAAAAAATAGCATATCTTTCTCCTGCTAGACATCTTTCATGCATGACCATACTGCTGAGCCAGCCTCACATGGTAATTGAACGCTGTACAACATTAAACCCGTCAACGTTACTTCCAACCCCTGTGGATGGCACACCACACAGTTGCCTGCAGGAAATTGAGCAAATAACCTTGCCCAGACAAGATCTCACTGATATGCCCTTGGATAATGCCGAGATGACATTTTACGTGGATGGCTCGTGCAGAAGGGGTCCTACAGGAAAAAATCTAGTGGGGTATGCAGTAGTTACAGATACATAAATCTTAGAAGCCCAACCCTTACAGCATAACCTATCTGCTCAAGCAGCGCAATTGATAGCCTTAACACGGGCTTGCACTCTAACGAAAGATAAATGTGTGAACATATATACTGACAGTCAGTATGCTTTCTCTACAGTGCATGTTTTTGCGCAACAATGGAAAAATAGAGGAATTATAACATCCAATGGTAAACCGATTAATCATGTGCAACTTATTTTGAACCTATTAGATTCTATTCAGTTACCTTCTAAAGTAGCTATTTGTAAATGTTTAGCTCATACAAAACAACAGGATAGAATTTCAAAAGGGAATGCAAAAGCTGATGCAGCTGCAAAACAAGCAGCCTCAGACTCAGAAACTTTACTTTTAACCGAGGAATTACAGCCCTCTGAGATTTTAGATCTAGAAATGTTAAAAACAATGCAGACACTAACTACAAAAGCAGAGAAACAGAAATGGGAGAAAAGAGGTGCAATCCTCAAAAATGGACTGTATGTCTCCAAAGAGAAAAAAACAATATTGCCGTCTAATTTATTTAGATATGCAGCTTTGTTGAGCCATGGGCAGTGCCATGTCTCAACAGGGGGGATGGTACAGTTAGTAAATCGAATATTCCAAACATATGGATTCACAAATTATACACAAAAATTTTGTGCAGCATGTCATATCTGTAACAAACATCACGCACAAGGGGCATTCAAACCCAAGCAAGGAAGTTTTCCTACACCACCATATCCATTCCATACTATTTGTATGGATTTCATAGAATTGAATAAATGTGAAGGGAAAAAATACTGTTTAGTAATTATAGATATGTTTTCTAAATGGGTAGAAGCTTTTCCAACTAAAAATCCGGATGCAGCCACAGTGGTAAAAGCCCTAGTAAAAGAAATAATTCCTAGATTTGGCATACCGGAAAGAATCTATAGTGACAATGGGACACATTTTGTTAATCAGACGATCCATCAACTTGGGAGATTTTTTGGAATCTCCTTAAAGAATCATTGTGCTTACCACCCACAGTCTGCAGGACTGGTGGAAAGGTACAATGGAATTTTAAAAAGTAAATTGAGAAAGTTAGTAAGCGAGACACAGAAAAACTGGATTTGCTGTTTGCCTTTGGCACTGCTGAACATGAGAACAGTTCCAAATGTACAGGGTTTGACCCCCTTTGAAATTATATTTGGAAGGGCATATTATGTGCCACAGTGGAAAACTCTCATGCCTGCAGAACTAGAGGCTGACAGCTCATTAGCTAGCTACATGAGAAAACTGTTAACAAATAAAACTATTTTGCAGTTGAACTCTTTTTCAGATAAAAGACAGACCAGACCATTGGAAGCAGTGCTGACCCCTGGGTCCTGGGTTTGGCTGAAGGTTACGAAGAGGAAGAATTGGGCGAGTCCAAAGTGGGAAGGACTGTACCAGTTACTGTTGGCGACACCTACCGCAGTCAAGGTTGCTGAGAGGACGTCCTCGGTCCATCTGACGCACTGTAAACCGGTAAAGAATTTCCAACTTGATAAACATTTTGTGACTGATACACAACAAAGGCAGGATGGCCAAGAGCAAAACGAGTAAAAATACAGATCAACCCCAAAGATGTTGTTTAATCATCTTGTTGACTATGCATTTATTGACTATGATTGTGACAACCTTCCTTTTGTTGTGGTTTTTCCTACATGTAAATAATCACGATCCACCCAGAAAGACAGCAAAGGACTCCTGCAGCACAATTAAACCACTTTTAATGGCAAACACGAAAAAACACTCCACATTAACGCTATTAAAAAGTCATGCGTTTTCGTCCTCTCACTGGTGGAGAAGGTGGCAGTATTACATTGTGGGATGAACTTAAAAACAATTGGAATAGGTTATTATGGTTTTATTTATTTATGGTTTTATTTATTTATTAATTTATTTATTTATTCATAATATATACATATGTATTATTGACCTTTTAAGATGTGGAACAAATATGAACTGAATAAACTAAAGAATGTTCGTTTTTAACATCAACATTTATAGTTAAAATAACGTATTGTTCAGATTATGAACAAACAACTGTTTGTTTTGATTTGGTTTTAATATTCATGAGCCATAGCAGCCTGATTTGACAATTATAAAATGCATTGGTGAGGATAGGTCGATTTTGAATGTTTGATTCATATATAAAGTATTAATTAATGTACGCTAATTATTATCTGATGAAGTCCTATTTATTGAGAGGACGAAAACGCATGACTTTTTAACAGCGTTAATGTGGAGTGTTTTTTCGTGTTTGCCATTAAAAGTGGTTTAATTGTGCTGCAGGAGTCCTTTGCTGTCTTTCCGGGTGGATCGTGATTATTTCTAAGTAAATTTTGACTTTTGTTCGTAGTGGTGTAGTTCTCTTTTTTCCTACATGTAACCACACAAGTGAAAGTGGAGAGATGTGATGTACTGTCTATAGACTGGTATCCGAACTTTAACACATACCTAGCCATGAAGCGTGTATATGTAGAGACTATGAACATTTCAAATTGCTGGGTTTGTACTGCTATACCAACAGCATATGGAGGACTGTTAATGTCCGCTGTCCCCTTGGGGATAAATGAGACTTGGGAGAATTTACTTTTTGATACAGGATCTGTAAGATCACAAGACAAAATTGCATTGTATTTGCCTATTACACAGAAGGGGATTGTATGTTTTTACAAGAATGATACACTTCAAGTGGGTTGGAGTAACTGTAATATAACCATATCTTATAAATGTTACATTAAGGTTAAAGACAGAGGCACTGTTTGTAATACGAATTATGATTCTTATTTGAGTTTAATGAAAACAACATTAAGTGAAGTGCAGAGAAATCCTGTTCTACATAAGCAACTGTCTATCTTAGACAAGAAAATGTTTCATGCAGAACTAACCCGCATCAGTACTAAAGTAGAAAATTGTTATTTTGTTTGTGGGAAAAAAGCATACAAATGGCTACCTGAGAATTGGTCCAGCAGTTGTTTTTTGGGTTATCTGGTTCCGGCCATAAGACATACTACAGAATTACCTCTGGGTAAGATACGGAATGTGAGAGATGTAGCCCGGAAACCTGAAGGTCCAATCGGAAAACCTGTGAATCCAGTGGGAAAAATCAAAGCTGGTTGGAAAGACCATAATTCCGTAAAAGATAAAGAAAAATTGACTCATATGGACTTGAGTGACAGTGTTATATCCTGGGCTGGAATACTTCCAGCATATGGAGCAGTCAAATCGATCTGGGAGTTGAGAAAGCTGTCGAAACACCTCGAAGTAATGAGTAATGCAACTTTTTCTGCTCTCGAACTAGTGACTGATGAACTGAATGCAATGAGAACTGTTGTGCTACAAAATCGAATGGCTCTTGACTTCACCCTAGCAGCGAGAGGTGGTACGTGCGCGCTTATCAAAGAAGAATTATGTGCATTTATACCAGACAATCGACATTAAATTAATGACCACCTAGAGGTAATACAGCAGGCATCGGCCATGATTGAACCAGGCCCAAATCCACTGACGAACTTTTTCCAGAATCTGTTTGGTGGGTGGGGTTCCATCTTAATGAACATCCTGATTGCTATTTGTGTGGGTCTGCTCCTATTAGGAGCATGTGTCTGTTGTGGGATTCCCTGCATGAAAAGATTAATCAAAGATTTTATTGATATATCTGTAACTGAAACTTTGTACCAAGACATTGAGTTGGAGAAATTCATTTCAGACGAAAATCTTTCCGAAGTATAAACTAAATGGCTTACCTAGTTGAAAGTCCTTAAAGGAGAAGGCTAGGAGATGAAATGACATTGTTTATATTTCAGAATAGAATAAAAAGTATTAAAATGGAGGAAAATGTTAGAAAAATATGTATTTGAACATATATAAAGTGCTAGTTAAAAAGCAAATAGTATATAATGCATTTTATTCTATTAATAATATGGCAATAAGAATGATTTTACATGTAATTGCTTAAAGCTTTGGAACTGCAGTGTAATTGAACTCTGACCCTGGCAGTAACCAGCTCAGCAAGCTTATATTTTTCACTAATGATTATCTGCTGGGTCAGGAAATTAAATGTATAAAGCATTGAAAATCTTCTTCTCCTTCCTTTGGGACAATTGGCCTTGTAAATGTTATCGAGATAAGATGTAGCTGTTGGGAGAATGTTGCAAGAAGAACAAAGAGGTGTATTACAAGACTGAACCAGCTATTGTATTCAAGCAGGCCTGAAACCTTGAAGAAGTAACATTTACAGAAAGACATTATAACTGACCAGGTGCTTTGCAAGGCTGTATTATTCCCAAGGGAAAATGTTTTAAAATATATAACATCAGCAATCTTTATGAATAGAATATTGTGAACCATAGTGATGTAGGTGCCCTGTGACTGACCACGTCAGAAAGGTGGGCACAAACTAGAAAATAGAAACTATAAGAATTGTGTACTTCCTGTATCATGTCAGACAAAATTCTGTACTTGTACGTTTTTTGCCTCCTGGTGTACACTAGTAAACTTTTGCATCTGAGCCTCCTGTATTGTAACTTTGTTTTTATTTAACACTTAATGTAGGAGAAGGACAGGCCTTTATGGAGTAGATCTGCTAGGTATTTCAGGATATGAGGCAGAGAGGGCAGTGTTGTGTCCTCTCCTTTAGACTGAATCCAGGAGCAGAACCTTGTCCACTTATCAGCATAGGATTTTATTGTACTGGGTCTTCTGGCTTCAAGAATGACATCCAGCACCTGTTTGCTTAAGGTTGCTAGGAGAGAATTCAAGGACTGAGCCAGGCTGCAAGATTTAGGGTTTTCAGTTGTGGATGCAGAATCTGTCCCTCCTGCTGAGAAAGGAGGGTTGGCTTTTGGTGTAGGTGCCAGGGTGGCACCGATGTCAGGCTGCACAAGAGTGGGTACCAGTGCTGGTGTGGCCAGTCCAGGGCAATCAGAATTGTCTTTGGTCTGTCCTGCTTTATCTTGAGTAATACTCTTAAAAGGAGGGGTGGGAGGAAAGGCATAGATTGAGAGAATTACCCACTGAAAAGATAGGGCATCGACTTTCCAGTCCCTGCTGTGAGGATTCCTGGTGCAGAATTTGCTGAGCTGGTGGTTGAAGGGGGAGGCAAAGAGATCCACCTCTGGGGTCCTCCATTTCTGAATCAGAAGGTTGAAGGTGCTGTGCTCCAGTTGCCACTCATGTGGGTCTAGGAGATTTCTGCTTAAGTCATCTTCCAGTAAGTTTTGTTTGCCTGGCAGGAATTGAGCTTGCAGATTTTTTTTTTTTTATTTTACATTTGTTTACCGGGCTAGTCCAACTGGATATATGTCCATTTTCAGTGGAGGCCCGGGGAGAAAAGCTCCACTACATACTACTAAACAATGTCAATATATACATCAATATACAATAATAGGAAAACAAAAAACATATGCAATAAACCTTGAAACAGGTTGTATAAACTTTTGAGTAGAATCTAAATCTAGGATGGTAAAAAAAGAAAAGATGAAGAAAATTAAATACTCTGTTAGAGTATGTAGAAGAGAAGAAAGAGAAAGGTTGTTAAGGAATCAGATAAAGATGGAGGAAAAAAAAAGAGAGCTAACCAGGGTTATGACAAGAACAGAGCCAATGGTTATTTAGGAAGAATTTTAGTTTAGTTTGAAATAGGGAGAGTGAAGTCAGGGATGTAAGGTCTTGTGGTAACTTGTTCCATATTTTGCCAATTGAGTTGGAAAATGTGGAGTCACCTGCTGAATTTTTGGATCAGGATGTTTGGACCAGTATTTTGTTGGTGGAGCGTAGGTACCTCTGATTGTTATAGGGCGTTATGAGGGTGGAGAGTATTGGGGTGTTGTCAGGGTGATGTAGGGCATTATGGGCAATAGTGAGTTGATAGTATTGTATGAGGTGTGGTAGTTCCAGCCACCCAAGCTTCTTGAGATTTAAACAATGATGAGTTCTATATGGAGAGGCAGTTGCAAATCTGGCAATATTATTATATGATGTAGTAAGTTTATTAAGATTATGTTTAGAAAGATTTGTGTATATGGAGGAAGCATATAAAAGGGTTGAGATTAAGTGGGTTTTAGCTATTGTAGTTTTGGCTTCAGGAGTAAGAAAAGATTTGATTCTGTAGAGAGCCTAGTTTTCTGTTGGTAGATTTTATTGTAAGATTAATATGATTGTCAAATTTTAATTGATTGTCAATAGTAATACCCAAGAGTTTTGTTGTTTGGTCAGGAGAGATAATGGTCCCATTATCAGATATTAGCGTGAAATGGATAGAGGTAGACAAGTGGGTGGGTGAAAAGAGCAAGAGTTTGGTTTTCTTGGGGTTAAGGAGAAGACAATGATTAGAGAACCATTGTTCTATAGTTGAGAAGGTTTTTTGTGTGAGAGAGTGAAGTTCTGACTGCGTTGAGGCTGAGCAAATGATGGTAGTGTCATCTGCATATTGAATGCAAGTTGTTTGTGGAGTAGCTAGATGAAGTTCATTAATGAAAATGGAAAACAAAAGAGGACCTAAAATAGAGCCCTGAGGGACTCCTATAGTGGTGGGGAGAAGGATCAGAGAATTGGTTGTCCCATAGAACTGCTTGTTTGTGGTTGTCTAGGTAAGATGTGAACCAGCATAAGGCAGGGTTATCTAGAGAGAAAGATTTTAAATGATGGAGAAGAAGCTGGTGATTGACCATGTCAAAGGCTTTGGACAGGTCTACGAAGAATGCCGATGAAGGAGTATTATTGTTGCGGTTTTTGTTAATTGAGTCGTTGAAGGATAGTAAGGCTGTGCTAGTACTATGGTATGGTCGAAACCCATGTTGGCAATTAGCCAGGAGTTTATGGTCTAGTAGGTGATTTAGTAACTGTTTGTGGATACACTTCTCCATAATTTTTGCAAGTGGAGATAGTAATGCTATAGGGCAGTAGTTAGAATACTCAGTAGAGTCACCTCCTTTAAAAAGAGGGATAATATAAGAGATTTTCCAGACTGATGGAATTGTACTTTCTTTTATTGTCCTGTTAATAAGTATAGAGATGGGGTATGCTAAGGCTTTTGCACCTAGTTGGAGGTATTCTGCTGGTAATCGGTCAGCAGAGGGGGTTGTAGGTTTTAGTTTATGAAGTAAGGACAATATTTGAGAAGTGGGTATGAGTTTAAGGTGAAATGGGGGGGATAGAGCTAGGTGTAAATAGTTTGGAGGTATCTGGGTTTTGTTGATTAGCTAGGTTTAGTATGGCAGAAGTGAAGAAAGTGTTAAAGGCATTAGCTGTTTGTAAGGGGCAGTCGGAGTCAGAGCCAGATGGGTTTGTTGTGGCAACTTTACCAGGGGATAATAGTTTATTGATAGAGGACCAAAATTTATGTGGTTGGTGTGGTGAAGATTGCTGAAGCTGAGTATAGAAGTTCTTTTTATCTTGTATGATGGCTTTTTTGGTCATATTTCTCTGTTGTCTAAAAGTGACATTATCAGTTAGGCTTTTTGTGGTACGCCATTTAGCCCAGACTTTATTCCTACTTAAGATAAGTTTCTTAGTGTTATTTGAGAGCCATTGGGCTGTTTTAGATTTGACACATAGAACGATCGGGCATGATGTTCAAGGATAGTGAGAAAAGTATTATTAAAGTGACTAACTGCTTCATCTATTGGGAGAGATTTAAGAGGTGACCAGTTGACTAGCGTGAGTTCATTTTGATACTGGTTGAGGTCAAAATATTTCTTACTACGGAATGATCTGACTTGGATGGGGACAGTAGTACTGTTTTTTTGCCTAATAATATAAGTGAGGGAGTGATCACTGAGGTCATCTGGGAGAGTTCCTGTTGTATATTTTTGCTGAGGACTATTTGTTAATATCCAGTCAAGTATACTTTCTTTATTATTAAGTTTGTTTATTCTAGTTGGGGAGTTGATTATTTGAGAGAAGCCATGCAGGTTAATAAGGGTGGATGGATTAGTCTGTTTACATAAGTTCCAGTCAATGTTAAAATCCCCTAAGAGTATTGTTTCTTGAGGGTGATTTAGTGAGAGCCAGTTTAGTAGGTCTTCTAATATGGTTGGATTTTTTCCTGGGGGAAGATAGGTACAGATAATATTTAATGCTTTTTGAGGGTTGAGTTGCAGTTTTGTAATAATTATTTCAATACTAGCGTCAGATGAAAGGTTATGATTTGTTCTACTAATCTGCAGTCCTGTTCTATAGAGAATAGCAACCCCACCACCTTTTTTGTTTAAGCGGTCTTGTCTTAGGATGTTGTAGCCTGGGGGAATAATCTCATTGTCTTTTATTGTAGGTTTGAGCCATGTTTCTGTTAGACAGAGAATATCGAACTGTTGAACTTCTAGAAGGGCATGAATTTGTGCTATTTTATTACAAATGCTTCATATGTTTAGTTGAGCAATTGATAGCGATTTTGGGGGTTTAGTAGATAGTGTACCGTTTCTTATGAATGGGTGGTATTTAGTGGGAATTTGGGAGGGTTTTGGACCAGGGTTGGGGTGAATATCTCCATCTATTAATGAGCAAGATATTATAGGGTTAAAGAGTTGACGGGGGTTGCAGTAGTAGTTAGGAAGTTTTTTAAGGTTGTAGATAAAGTATTTTATGTGAGAAAGGCGGTGGTATTTAGGTTGAAGATAGGAGGTTTTGTGGATGGTATTGAGATAGTTTATAGATAAGGCTGGTGGAGATGTTTGGGTATGTCTGGTTGGGATTATAAGAGTAAAGGGTAGGGGTTGTTCATAGAAGGTTAAGAGATAGGTAGAGGTGAGAGTAGTTAGGAAAGTTAGTAAAAGGAAATGTTGAGTATAATTAGGCATGTTGAGAGGGCTTGTGCAGGGATGTTAGTAGTGTAGTTAGGGAGCGTGGGTCAGGGAGTGGGAGAGGGAAGGCTATATAGAAGGGGGTGTGGATGAAGTGTACGATATGATTGACTGTGATAAACGAGGGGTGTGTCTTTGAGGGAAATCAATTTGAAGATAGTAGAGGTGGGTTGGGTGGGTCTAGGATGTGATTGGTTGTGAAGTAAGAGGGGTGTGCCTTTGTGGGGGATAAATGTAGAGGTCCTAGGGGCGGGTGGAATTTGGGGGAAGGGAGGGGAGCGGAGTGAGCCTGAAGGGCGAACGGAGCGGGAAGACACAAATACTTTTGTGTGGTACAGAAAAAAAGAAACAATCAGTAAAGTGTGGAAACAGCAGGTAGGTTTGTACTAGGTCTATGTGTATATGTAGTGTAACCTAGTAAGAAGTAGCCTAAGTGTATGTGTAGTAAAGAATAATTAAATTAAAGCTATGGTAATGTACAGATTTGGGTTATAGGAGTTAAACATAGGGGTGATAGGCAGGTCCAGAAAGCAAGAGAAAGTACAGAGGGTAGATATAAAAGAAAAAGAACGATATGGGGGAGTTAGAAAAGAAGACAAAGGGGAGTAAACCAGATAGTAGAAAGGATGCCACCTAGTGGCCAAAGGGAGTTTTACCACATTTATTCAGGTGGGAAAGGGGTAATCGTGGTAGAAATACAGCAGAAAGATTACAGCTAAAAGAGATAGAAGTTACACAAAAGGTGAGAGGAGACTAATGGAAGAGGGTCTAGGTTAGAATAGTGATGGGGACTGGTGATATTGGCTGCTGGCAGTCCTGGGCAGGTAGCTGGAGTAGGGTACACTGGTTAAAGTTTGTATTTAAACACTTATCAAAGACATACTTCCACAGTTTGCTGGAAAGCTAAATGATGGACTTGAATGTCCAAAGCCGTGTTTCACAGGGCCATGGATAGCCTGCAGAGTGGGTAGGAATGGGTTCCCCCCTGCTTGTTGATGTACCACATAACTGTGGTGTTGTCTGTTTTTATTAGCAGTTGTTCTGGAAAGATTACAGATCTGAAAGCTGTCAGGGCATTCTGTACAGCTAGCATCTCTTTTTGGTTGATGTGCAGATGAATTTGACTTGGGCTCCAGTGGCCCTGAATACATTTTCCATCCATGTGTGCCCCCCAGGCATAGTCTGATGCATCTGTGGTTAGAGTCTGGGCGGCTTGGGGTTCAGTAAATGGTAGTCCATTTTGTGGTCGCATGCTTCTGCCCACCAGAGGAACTCTGTCCTTAGACATGGTATGACAGGAATTACTGTTTCCTGGTCCTGAGAATGTTGGCACCAAATACATTTTAAGTACCACTGGAGTTTCCTCATATGCAGTCTTGCATATGGAATCAGCAGTATACATGAGGCCATGAACCCTAGAGCTTGCAGTATTTTTCTTGCAGATAGCTGGGTTATGGTAGCCATTTGTTTGAAGTAGTCTGTCAGATAGACTTGTTTTTCTGAGATGAGTAATGCCATCTGTGAAGTTGTGTCCAAGCTTGCTCCCAGGAATACAATCTTTTGACTGGGTACCAGTTTTGATTTATTTTCATTGATGGTGTACCCCAAGGAGATGAGAAGGTTTTTCATGAATGTCAGGTGCTGCAGCAGCAATTCCCGACTGTCTACCTGAATCAGACAGTCGTCCATGTATGGGAAAATTTGGATATTTCTCTGCCTGCAATATGCAATGGCTGGAGCCAGTCATTTTGTGAATACTCTGGGCGCAGTAGATAAGCCAAAAGGAAGTGCAGAGAACTGATAATGCATAGACCTTGCCCTGAAATGTAGATACTTCCTGCATGATTCCCTTATGAGGATATGCAGATAGGCTTCCTTGAAGTCTAGGGTGACTAACCAGGCATCCTTGGCTAGCATAGGAAGAAGCTGTTGCAGGGTAAGCATTTTAAATTTTGGTACCACCAGAAAGGTGTTGAGAATGGAAAGATCCAGGATTGGGTGCCAAGAGCCCTCTTTCCTGGGTGCCAGGAAGAGTCTGGAGTAGAATCCTTGACCCCTATGTTCTACTGGAACCAGCTGAATAGCTCTGATATTGAGTAGGGAAAGTACTTGGTTTTGAGCCTCTGCCCACTGGTTTGGAGGAAGGTCTGGAAACCCCCTTGGGGTTGGCAATGAATGGAAGTAAAATTTGTACCCCTGTGATACAATGTTGAGGTCTTACCAGTCCTGAGTGATGGACATCCAGTTTTTTGCATGAAGGGCAAGCTTTCCTCCTAGGGACACAAGCAATTGGGCAGGGCTGGGGAGTGGAGTAAAATAGTAATTGTGACCTTTTTCCCTAAGGAGGTGGTTTACCACTCCTTGCTTTAAGAGTGGGGGCACTCCATTGCTTAGATCTCTGCATACCCTGAGACTGTAGTCTGGGTGGTCTTTTTCCCCTGGGTTTTGTTTGAGAAGGTCTGGAGGGGGCTGGAAAGGACCAGTGTTTTGAAGGGCAATGCCTACTGAATTTAGGGGGTTGCACTTGTAAGAATTCTTTAACAGTCTGCATAGAATTAGTTTTTCTTCCATCTTTTTAAGAACCTCTTCTGCTTTGGTGCCAAACAAACAGTCCTTATTCAAAGGAGTGTGTAGTAATTTTGATTTGACATGGTCTGGCAAGGTCTGCTCTTTCAGCCAAGCATGTCTTCTCAGTACAGAGCCAGTGACAGCTGCCCAGAAAGATGCTTCTAGGGTGTCAAAGCCACACTGCAAAGTATGCTTGCTGACTTGGCTTGCAGAGTGCATAAGCTCCTGCAATTCTTTATTTTCTGCACAGTCTGAAAATGTTGCCACTTTTTGTTTAATAAGTTCCATAATATGCTGCTGGTACTTCAGCATGTGAAACTGACAATTCAATGCCCTAATAGCAAGAGTTGCAGAGGTATATACTTTCTTACCCCATCTGTCCAAAGCTCTGGAATCCCTGTCCGAAGGAGTGGGATTCTTGGCTGTAGTAGCCTTGATACCTTTAGGCCCCTGTGACATGATCTCTGGGTCAGCAGTAAGATTCTTGAATAGAAATTTGTGAGTGTTAGGTACTCTGTAGTACCTGTCTGGTTTCCTAGGGGCAGGAGGTAAAGTGTCAGGAGTAAGACTGGATTCCATAAAAAAAATCATCCACAACATCCAGGACAGGGGGTATTGCTAAGGGCCTGTGTTGAGGCAACTCTAGAAATTCTCTGAGTCTCTTTTTGGACTGAGGATAGTCTTGACATTCCCAGTGGAAATGCTCTCATAAGGTATGCAAGGTTTCACCAAAAGAAAAATTCTCTGGAGGGGAGGCAGAGGGAATGGATTCCTCTTCATCTGAATTCTCATAAGCAGATAAGAGCATGTCTTCATAATCAGAAATTTCAGAGTCATCAGACTCCTGGTTTGCAGAAGCTGAAGGGGACTGGACTCTGTCTCTTAGCAGGGGGAAGGCTGACTTCCCCTAATCAGTGTAATAAGATCTTCAGCCATTCTAAGCATTTGTTTTTGTGGCATGGGAGCAGGTGCATGTGCTTTGGTCATCAGTCTTCTAGGCGTAGTGCTTACTCTGGGCCTAAGAAACTCTTTAGATTTGGTTAAAAAAGAAGTAATCGATTTTATTTGAACATCGGTTGAGCAAATAACTACCTCAGAAGCCGGTGCCTGCTCAGCGGCTCTGGACCCATCCAAGGTAGAGACATCTGCAGGTTCCATAGTCAAAGAAGAGTCTCACAGCATACCGGACTCCGAATGGGTCTCAGTAGATGCCTGCAAATCCATTGAAGTGGGCATCAGGGTCTGCGAAAGCACTTCACTGAGTACCAGCAGACTGGCGACTAGCTTAACGGAAGCATCATCGGCAGTTTTAGACCAATGTGATCTGTTTATTTCTTTATCTTTATGTTTTTTTGGAATATTGGTAGTCGGATGGCTTACTGAAGCCATTTCAGAATACGGAGATCGAGACCGAAAGAATTTAGTGAAAAAGAGAGCCCAACGACGAATGGTTCGGGTATTAAATAAGGCACAAAACCGACAGCAAGGGATGTCGTGGTCTGGGCCTAAACAGGTGACGCAGTAAGAATGAATATCTCTGTGAGGTATTTGCTTTCCACAGGCAAAACAATTGTTAACTTTTTCAGACATCGATTAGAGCAAGAAAAAAGGATCCCCAATGGGGTACTTAGAAGACTTGAGGATTATTAAATTTGTAAACGAAAATTCAGGTAATGGCCTACCGGCACTTGCGAACTGCTTCTGCCTCAGGCTCCTTGGCAAGAAAGACTGATGTAATGGTGTTGGCTGCCTGTATTTATACCCCTGATGACCTAACATCAATCCTGGAGTGACAGCATCCGACGCAGAAATACTAAGTCTCTGGTATTCAGGCCGACTGAGGGCTACCTGCAGGCACATAACCCAAGTGTGATAACTGTAACAGTGAAACATGAAGAACATCTGTTACTCCTGTTAACAATGCTTATGGGTTACCTAATGAACCTATGAACCTAATACACACTAAGAAATTGAATGACGACTGGGGATAGTTGTGTTTGGGCTGGGTTGGAGATTATACTTAATGTCATTTCAATGTTGGTTGCATCGACTCTTTACTTACATTTATAGTTGATAGCCTTGCTTTTCTTTTACCAAAGCTTTATTAATGTGTTTAATATACATAAAGGTACAAGCAGAAAAAAATCTGAGGGTAATGCTACTTAATGCTAGAAGTCTAAACCTCAAAATGCATTCACTCGAGGCACTCCTTAAAATGGAGAACATCGACATCTGTGCAGTGACAGAGACCTGGTTCAAGGCTCCAGAGAGCACTCCTGCATTACCACAATGAACAAAACATGCTGGAGGGATAGGTTCCTGACCCAGAGACAAACCATACTCTGGAATAGACTGCCCATACATGTCAAGCAGAGCGCCTCATTGGCCCTCTTCAAAAGGAACCTTGATGATGGGATGGGAGATAGGAAATTCACCCCGGGGATCATGTCATTCGCCCTGCTAGACAGGGGTCCAGAGAAGTAAATATTGTGGGAAGAAATATCCAGGGAATTGTTATGGCTAGGCTTGCATAGGCCCTAGGGCCGATAGCCTAGTACTAACCTATGAACCTATGAACCAGGCTATAATTCATACCACACCTTTCGGCCACCTAACCTGGACAAAAACACTAAAGGCGGAGGCGTGTCCATATTCATTAAGGATATCCACACCTCCAGCCTACTTGCTCAGCATAATGCATCCGAGATTATCCAAGTGCAACTAACGCTGGGCAAGACCACAATCCAAACTGTAGCTTGCTACAGATCCCCCACCATGCTCCAGGATTCCCACTCATCATTTCTTGATACACTGGAAAATATTAGGGTACAACCCAACACCCTCAAAATGGGTGATTTCAACTACCCCACTATTAACTGGGAAAACTACTCATGTGCCAACTCTTTTGCTCAACGTTTTCTGGACTTCATAAATTCCAGCGCCTTGGATCAACTTATCCACACCCCCACCAAGGGCAGCAATATCCTACACCTGGTCATTAACAACATGGGCGACCGGTGTACCACACCAGAGGTCAATTCCTCATTGGTCAGATCCGACCACAAGCTAATCACCCTAGACATCCACATCCCACCCCACCCCCCCCCATTAGTGAAACCACTGTAAAAATTTCCCCAAAGCCAACTTCACGCTTCTTAAGACAGAAGTGGCAAACTTCACGACACCCATGCAAACGGGTAATAGAGGTACAACTGCTGAATCCTACACAAATGCACTTTATAAGCACTTACACAAATGCAAGGATCATGCTATCCCTAACAGAACCAATATGCTATCCTCCAAAAAAAGGAAGCCAATCTGGTGGTCCCCTGCCATAAACAAACTCTACAACAGAAGAAAGAAACTGCTGCAAAAAAGAGTAAAATCCCATGATTGGAGGAACTCCCTGGTCAGCCTCAGTAAGAAGTTGAGATCCCTCATAAAATCCTCCAAAGCTAGTTACGAAAACAAAATCACCACTGATTCTAAAGACAAACACAAAGCATTCTATAGCTATGTCAAGAATCTCAAGGTAACACTCAGATCTGCTCTGAGCTACAGCACAATGGCACTAAATATACAGAACTAACTGATATTGCCAACATCCTGGCAGATAAGTTCAGTGCTAACTTTACCCCTCTCTCACCCCCTAAAGGGCCCATCTCTATACCGGAAGAATGCAAAGTTCCTGTAATCATGGCTGCACAGATAAAAAACACACTCTCCAAAGCCAAGAACATAGCATCCATGGGACCTGACAACATCCCAAGCTGAGTTCTACACGAACTGCAGAATGAACTGGCACCCCACCTAAGCACCATGTTCAGTCATAGCCTCACCTCAGGCTTTGTGCCCACTGAATGGCACAGCAATGAATACCCCACTCCACAAAGGGGGAGCCATCATGAACCCTTGGAACTGCCGCCCCATTAGCCTAATGAGTCTGGTCTGCAAGGCCATGGAATGTATCATCATGGAACTTATAAACAAACACATTGGTAATCTCCAAACTCTGGACCCCACCCAGTTCGGGTTTGTAAAAGGCAGATCATGTCTCCTAAACCTGATAGACTTCTTTGAAGCGGTCACCAAAGCCATAGATGAGGGTAAGGTGGTTCACACAGCCTATCTAGATCTCGCCAAGGCTTTTGACACCATCCCCCACTCTGGAATTATAGATAAACTCACTAAACTAGGTATAAATCCCTATGTCATAAGATGGGTTACCAACTGGCTCACTGACAGTACCCACACTGTGAAAGCAGCAGACTCCAAATTCAAATTCAGACCAGTGACAAGTGGAGTACCACACAGTTCAGTCCTGGGTCCTCTCCTGTTTGGTATCTACTTTTCTGAAGTACAGGCTAAAACAGAAGGTCTTTGGTTAATAAAGTTCGCAGATAACTGCAAACTAGGAACCATAATCAAAACTCCTAATGATGTGGACATCCTACAAAAGGGCCTCACTGAGACAGATGCCTGGTGTCAAAGCCATGGCCTCAAGCTCAATGCCAAAAAGTGCATTGTTATCCCCTTTGGCAAAAACTCTGTACCCATGAGCTACCACATAGGTGGTAGTTTACTTAACATCGAAAGTGTAATAAGAGACTTTGGGACACAGGTGGACTGTAATCAGGAAATCCTTCTACATGGTACACTTCATCAAAAAAGTTTCTCATACAGGAAAAAAGAAGTCATTGTTCCCCTCTACTCATCCCTCATTAGACCCATTATAGAGGGAAAGGCTGCAGAAATACCTCACAAGGCAATTTACCAGCCTCAAACAGATGCCCTACGCAGACCGTCTAAAAAAACTCCAGCTTTACTCCATCGCATATCGCCTACTCAGAGGCGATGTCTGCCTAACATACAAAGCTAGGTCAAACCCAGAGGTTTTGGACATGCTCCACTTAAGGAAATCCCAGTCCCTCCAAGCTACACGCTCTAGGGACCTAAACCTTGTCACCACAATAAACAGAACATGCCGGAGGGATAGATTCCTGTCTGAGACTTCCCATACTCTGGAATAAACTACCTATCTATATCACACAAAGCTCCTCATTAGCACTCTTCAAGAAAAATCTTGATGATTGGATGGGAAATCGGAAATTCACCCCCGGGATCACTTCTGTGGCTCTGCTCGACAGGAGCACAGGAAAATAATTTTCTTGGGTGGCGTAAGCCAGGGTACCTTTTTGGTTAGGCTAATATAGGCCCTAGGGCCAATAGCCTAGTACCTACCTATGAACTTATAAATAATTAGTTTTTAGAGTATATGATTTACACAGGAAATGCTTTAAGATATATAGTAACTCATTTACATAGTATTTATGATTGTTTTCTTAAAGAAAGTTTTTTTTTTAAATCTGTGGTAACGCATTTCATAAAAATGAACAGAGTAAGCCAGGAAGCCTGAGCTACACACAAAGAATCCAAAGCACCACACTTGCATTCTCTAGTTTCCCACTGGAGTCGTGTGCTGATTAGACTGTTTTTTTGTTTTAGAGCTCTTCACCTAACTTCATGAAGCAATTCTGAAGCCTGGGTTTTCCCACAGTCAAATAGAGGCACTCAAATGAAAGTAAAAGAATCATAGTGATGTGATGTCACTGCTTTACAGCACTCAGATATCCGTTTCACTATTCTAGGCTCTTAAAGTGACACTTGCACTATTTCACTCTAAGTGTATTAATAGTTTACCACAGATTATAATTTAATGATTTAGTAAAACATACAGTAAAAATAAAAAAAAAAACACTTTTGTTTTTCAAAATTCATGTTAAGTCTACACATTTACTGATTAAATATCTACTTTTTCATTACAAGCCATTAATTGAGTTGAAAGTTTTCTGTCACAAAAACAAAGTCCGATAAGAGGAGACAATTTCATTCTGTAGTCCACATATCTATTCCACACTGACATTTATCTACAAACCATAAGAACAGAGGTCATGTACAAGGAAAATATGCAGATTATAGTTTCTGTATTTGCTGATCTTTCTTGTTAGTCTGTGAAGGATGTAAGTTACAGAATTTTGTGGTCCTTTTACAATGGTAGAACAGTCATGGCATTAGTTAAAGGCGATACATCTAAGGCTGCAACTATCTGCAAAAGGGTAACTGAACATTAAAATAAGATCACATACAAGTGAAACTTTTAAAACCATTTTAGTGTAACACACACAGAGTTACTTAAATAAATGTTTCTCAGCCTAACTCAGAAAAGGAAATGTGCTCGGTACCTTACTCCTATTTATATCAGTTAAATTATGCTGACTGCATTGTCATCTGACTTTATAATTCAATGTGGATTGTTAGTGTATTAAATAATACTGTATGTAAAACAAATCTTTCTATTTATAGGATTGTTTTAAGCTTATATAAGTTACACTTCACCTTTTCAGGACTTTTAAAATGTTTATAATTACATGCATATGGCACTGCTACAAGTTTTATAATAACTTTTAAATAATCTACCCTAAGTAAACCAGAAAAACAATATCCAAACATAAATTATACAAGCTAACATATGGATTTTCATCTTGTTTTTGTGTTGCTTACATTTAAAAAAGAAAAAAAAGAGAAGATTTTAACATAAGAAGGAATGTTGAAAGATCTGCTTACAGTAAACATGCATTATAAAATACATAAGTACAGCAGTGTAGCCTATATTTAAGCATATGTGTAAGGCAATTTCTCTGGTTAAAGATAATTCATATCAACCTGTATGATTTCTTGATATGTTATTGGGATAGCTAATTGTTGTCAACCTTAGTAGACTGAATTTAGAATCCATCAGACTGGTTAATAACCATAAGTTTACTATTATAATTATCCTATACAATGAAAACATACTTTCTGACTAACAAGTGATGACTTGTCAGGCTCGAAGTATAGTTCCTGCAGCAGGGTAAGGGACACTTTGATGCCTTGTCATCTTAAGTGTAGGGGTTATAATAACCACATGGATAGAAAGGGGTTCATTTATTTATTTATTTATTTACATTTGTTGACCGGGAGTGTCCGACTGGACATAGGTCCATTTTTAGCAGAGGCCCGGGGAGAAAAGCTCCACAGTTAAAATAGACAGTAGTTACATTGGATTACATAGCGATTAACAATTTAACATAGCAGTTACTTACAACATATTTACAGATGAAGAACATAGTACATCAATAGACAACTAGAATCTTTATCTGTGAAGTAGACATTAACAAATGGTATAATAAGAAGTGGAAAAGGTGAAAGGGGTTCATGGTTCAGGTTTTAATGTTTCTTATGTTTTTTTTTTTTACTTTCCTAAGTATATTAGTCAAACCAAAGGGAAACTAAACTAGTTTTTTATTCACAGCTGTACACAAACAAGAACTTTTATACATTATTCTGCCTAATAGAAGACAAGTTCAATTAAATCAACATATAGCAGTATTTAAATATGAAGGTGATTTCAATTAATGTTAATGGGTTGAAGAATAAATGTAAGATACTAAGTTTATTTAAATATATTAAAACTATAAATCCACAACTGTTATTTCTGCAAGAGACACATTTATTAACTGAATACCTTAATCTACTCAGCTTCAATGGTTAAACAGTGATTTCATGGAAGGACTGTGGCTGACCAAGTTCACAGATGACTGCAAACTGGGCGCCATAATAGACTCTCCAGCCAACACAAGCATCCTATAAAAGGGCCTCATAGAAACAGACAACTGGTGCCAGAGCCATGGCCTCAAGCTAAACGCGAAGAAGTGTATAGTCATCCCCTTTGGCAAAAACAAAGTGCCCACAAATTACCACATAGGTGGTAATCCATTAAGTACGGAAGAAGTAATTAGGAACCTGGGTACCCAAGTTGATAGCAATCTCTCATTTAACAACCACGTGGCCAAAGTGGTTAGAAAAACATTTTATATAGCCCACCTAATCATGAAGGGATTCACATCTAGATCAGGGGAGGTCATCGTGCCTCTTTACTCATCCCTCATCAGGCCCATAATTGAGTACAATGCCCCTTTTGGGATGTACCTTACCAGACACCTGCAGCAACTGGAAAGACCCCAAAAGTACCTCACCAAGAGGATCAAAGGGCTCAAACAGATGCCATATGCTGCCCAGTTAAAGAAACTCCAGCTCTACTCAGTGGCATACCGCCTGCTCAGAGGTGATCTGTGCCTGACGTATAAAGCCATGATAAAACCCGTAATTAATGGACATGTTGCACCTCAGAAAATCCAAATCCCATCGAGCAACGTGCTCAAGAGACTTGAACCTCAGCACTGAAATAAATAAGACATGCTGGAGGGACAGATTCATAACCCAGAGGCTCCCTTCACTCTGGAATAAAATCCCAGTCCAGGTTAGGCAGAGTCCCTCATTGACTCTCTTCAAGAGGAATCTTGATGAGTGGATGGAAGATAGTAGGTTTACCCCAGGTATCACTTCTGTGTCACTGTTAGACAGAGGCACAGTATACTAACCTCGAAAAAGGGCATAGCAAAATTCATTTAAAATGGGTGGCGGAAGCCAAACACACTCTGGCTAGGCTTATAAATGCCCTAGGGCAGATAGCCTAGTATGAACCTATGAACCTACGAACCTAATCACATAAGAAAAATACAAGGGGGGGGGGGTAATGATTTTTTGGAAACATTCTGTCATTATGCCAAAAATAATAAGCTGATATCAAGACAAATCTGGGATACTTTGTATGTCAGCTATCTCAGTAAATGGTAAACTGTATACTTTTTATTAACATTTATTGGGATACCTGGGTTTAGTGCAAGTATAGTTAAACAACAGTTAGAAGAAGTAATTTAGCACTCCAAAGGGAACTTGATAATAGCTGGGGATTTCAATTGTATACTAGATGATAAAGACACTGACTATAAATACCAGAAGGAAAACTGCAACATCAAAAACACTAGCAGCATTTGTTGAGCTATATAATCTTAAAGATGTTAATGAATATGCAGACAAAGATACTCTGCATTATACTTTTTTTCACATAGGTATAACACACACTCAAGAATATATAGCGTATATACATCAAAGGAAATAACCACCTTTCTTAGCAATGTTAAAGTAATGAACAAGGCAACAAGTGAGTGCACAGACATGGCTACCTGGTGCAATAAAACAATTTATTTAAAAATAAGCACTTTCACATCTGTGTATGACACTTCATCAGATTTCTGTTACAATTCAGCATAACCACACTATGAAAAGGAGCAGTCATTTAGAAACTTCCAATTACAAAGCAAAATCAGTCAGTCAAGACACATTTAAAAACAAATACTATTCCACTGGCCAAAACAGCAAATATTATAATACAGAACAAACAAACATGTAAAATACTTATGAAATAATTCTAAAAACTAGTACACATAACACTAACATATGGTATAAAAATGCACATAAAAAATGCATAAAAATATTAAAAATCCTTACCTAAATTTTCACTTATTCAATGATCTGTCTAGTAAAAATGGCTTTAAAGAGACTATCATTTAACTCAAATTATTTATCTGACTGTAATCATATAATCCATTTTGCCTCTACTTTCGCTGTCATGTTTTTTTATATTCTCTAGGGCTTCTGTATACTAATTTTAAAACTATAAATCTGAACTTGCGTGATGTTCCCACATTTAACACGTGTCTGGCTATACTATATGCTTCATCTTCTTTATTGATTGCATATATGTGTTCTCTGATGTGTTCCCTCAGAGTTCTGTTAGTCTTTCAGACATAGAATACATGACAGCTGATACAATATGTCAGGTATACTAAATTTCTGCTACTACAATCAGCATAATGATGAAACACATATTCCCTTGCTGTGGTAGGATGGACAGAGCTCTTACTATCTCCTATATATGAACAAAAATTGCAGTTTCTGCAAGCAAAGGTGCCCTTCCTTTGATATCCTGAAATGCTTTTACTATTGCCCTCGTAACACAGTAACCTCTTTAAAGTTGTTGTTTTTATAGGCAAAGCAAGGCACTTCTCCTACAATCCTTTTAAGTTTCTCATCAGCTAATAAAATGTTCCAGTTTTTGGATATTATATCTTTCACTTTGTTATTATTCCTAGTGAAGGGATGACCATTCTACATTTTTTGTCAGATCTATCATGAACAGTTCTTTTGGGAGGAATAGTATATAATCTTTTATCCCTAAAAAAGGGCTGCCCTTTTCCTTCTCAGTCAATCTTTTCCTTCAGATGCGTTGTCATGCACTCATTGGATCTGTAACCTATCTGTAAAAAGTTGTATTCTAACCACCCAAGAGCCACTTCACATTCATGGTTCATACTGGTTAGGTGAGATGTCCGTAGGCTTTGTCCCTTAACTATATTTTTATAAATGTGGGGGGAGGTTGCATACTATCCCTATATAGGAGACTATTCTTTTTACACTCTTGCCTAAAAATACTTGTGGAGATACCATTGATATACCTAGAAATTGTAACATCCAAAAACTCAATGCTTTCAGTGGACCAAGTACCTGTGAACTTTAAAAAATCTGTGGTGTTATTTAAATATGAAATGAAATCATTAAGGCCATCCACTGTGCCTCCCCACAACAACAATATATCATCAACAAACCTTCTATAAAACAATACTAAACTTGCATATCTCTCATTCTTTAATATATATGTGGTCTCCCAGAATGCCATGACTAAGTTTGCATATGAATTTGCACATTGTGTGCCCATTGCCACACATTTTTTTTTCTGAAGGAAATGATCTCCATCATAAATGAATACATTGCTCATTAAAATCATATCAGGTAACATGCAATATAAAGTAACTTTATCACAAGTCATATTTCTTTCTTTAGATATGAACCGTCTAAAATAGTCAATCCCTTCCTCAGTGAGTATTGACATAACAGAGATGTCACATCCAATATAACAAACAAACATTCTGCATTATACCTGTCGGAGAAAACAAAATCTGATAATGAGGACAAAAAGTGTTCAGTGTCCTTCAAAATAATTTCTCCTCTATCAACAATTGGTCTCAACATCTTCTCAACAAAAACAGAAATAGGCTCTGTGAGCCAGCCTCTACTTGCTACTATGGGTCTCAGTGGGGGGTGTAAATATTTTCATGGACCTTCAGTAAACTAATAACAGGAACTAGAGGACAGTCAACTAAAAAATATTTATATAAATGACAACGAAAGTAGAGACAAAATGGATTATATGATTACAGGCATATAAATACTTTGGATTAAGTGATAGAGTCTCTATAAAGCCATTTTTACCATACAAAGCACTGAATAAGTAAAAATTTAGTTAAGGATTTTTTAATATTTTATGCATTTTTATGTGTATTTTATAGTATGTTTTAGTGTTATGTGTACTAGTTCTTAGAATTATTTCATAAGTATTTTACATGTTTGTTCTTTATTATAATAGTTGCTGTTTTGGCCAATTAAATATTATTTGTTTTTAAATGTGTCTTGATTGAATAATTGATTTTGCTTTGTAATTGGACGTTTATAAATGACTGCTCCTTTTTATAGTGTGGTTATGCTGAATTGTAACAGAAATCTGATGAAGCGTCATACACAGACGTGGAAGCGCTTATTTTCAAATAAATTGTTTTATTGCACCAGGTAGCTGTGTCTGTGCACTCACTTCTTGTTTTGTTCATTTGACTTTTCTTCTTCTTGTGAGGCACTTAATTCTTGTGACTTTTGTTTGCTGTATTTACTTGTATCATTTTATCCTGGTCCCTTGGAGCATGGCTGAAGGTGTGGAAATAGAATTGGATTTCAACCCAAAGAATACTGCTCTGAACAATAAGGCTTAGTCTTTTAAGAGACTGTTATTAGCAGAGGGAAACCCACTTTTAATGGTTGATACTAATGCCACTTTGAACAGCACAACTAATACAGTTGAAGATGATAGGCTGGTGAGGGCTACAAGAGAAATTAGTAACAAACTATTAAATCTGAAACATACTCGGGGGCAATGCAAATATCTTGAATTGTGTCTGTGTTTTAAAGTTATCCCTAGTGGTTGTTGAAGGGTACTCAAAATGCCCACATATGGCTCACTGCTTCCTGACCTATTAACTAAATGGCAGAGACTGAATATAGAAACTAGCTATGGCTACATGAGACTTTTGGTTGACCATCATATGAAAACTGAGAATAATATCGAGGGAGATAGCTGAACTGCAAAATGAGATTATCTCACTTTTGGCTCCTGATAGATGTGCTCTACTTTTTGAAGATTTAACTAATAATATAGTGGCATCAGAACATAGGATTCATCGGGGCGTGGCCAAGGATGAACACAGGATAGCAGCAGATTTCTTCAGCTCCACCAATTTCACAGCACTGACAGGAAATAATTACTTTAAAAATTAATTTACGAAGTAATTTTCTTTCTAAATACGTTTGGAATATATATTTCTTGAATAATATCTAAAAAAGAAAGAACATTTTAATAATATTTCTGTCAGAAAACACCTTGGAAATTTTTCTGTCAGCTCCTCTGTTTGAAATGAGTTCCAGTAAGACAAATTCTCAAGATTCCAGCATCAAGAAAGAACTTTAGTCTCTGATATCTACAATCCAGCAACTTACTGCCAAAATGGATAAACTGGATACTAAAATTGATACCTTCATAGAAAAAACTACAAAACAAATAGATTTGTTACATATAGACTTACAACAATAGAAGACTCAGATTACAGGCATAGAAGAGACTGTAAATGACATGGAGAATAGAATCCAAGAAGAAGAAATCAACATTGAGTTTTTGCTGAAACAGAACACACATCTACAAACTAAACTTGATGACCTGGAAAATAGATCTAGGCGCAATAACATTAGGATTTTTGGACTGCCAGAAAATATAGATGGTAACAATATTACTTCTTTTTTAAATACATTGCTCCCTAAAACTTTAGACTTGCCAGAAGCATTTTCTTTTGGTATCGAAAGAGCCCATAGATCCATATCTAATTCTAACTCTAACAAAAGTATCCTAGATCAGTTATAGTTAGATTTCTATCATCTTTTGATAAAGAGATGGTACTTAAATCTGCTTGGGCTAAAGCACCTGTTAAAATTAATGAGGCAACTGTGCGTTTTGACAATGACTATTCTTCCTTGGTAATAACTAAAAGAAAAGTTTTTCTGCCATTAATAAGAGAGCTTAAGAAAGCACAGTTTAAAACCTACCTTCTGTTTCCTGCCAAACTAAAATCTTTCTTCCTGATGGCCCTAGAATTTTTGAAGACTTAGACTCTGCATTGCTGTTTATCAAAAAAATAAGATTTTGGATAAAATAGAGGAAATGGAATGGGCTAGTCCTTCATTAAAGAGGTTGGCAACAGAAGCTTCATGGAAGACTTCAGTGAAGAAAAAGACTAAAAACAAATGACTTGTTCTATGTTTTTTTTTTTTTTCTCTCTCTCTTTTTTCTTCACTATTAATCTTTTTAAATACAGTTACTGCATTTTCAGAAAGCCACAAATATTCTGAAAAAGATTTAATCAAAGTTATTTTCTGTGTACAAAGAACTGTTTTTGTTTCATAAATAGTCAAAATATCTGAGGAACTAATAACAAGCTATCAATCAACCTGTTTCTCTTTGTGACAAAGAGACCCAAGGTTAGTAATTTGATACATTTTTTTTTCTCTTTTGTTTTAAATAATGACATTCTTTTTAGATTATGCATTCAGTAAGGGGTGGGGGAAGGCAGGGAGAGAAGTGTAATGAAAATATGATAAGTGGAATAATAACTTATTAATTCCTTTTAAAAAAAGTATATATGCTGTTTAAATACTGTTGCTAATTATTTTGCCATGATTCTATTGCTTATACTTGTTTACAAATAATCTGTCATGCTTTAATTACTAATAATTAGAACTAAATAGTAGTAAATAATATGTTTCATATCTATCTTTATTAATATAAACAGCAAGTAATATTCCACTGTAGATACTTTTTATAGCTTCTTTTTTTATTTTCTATTTCTTCTCTTACTCTCTTTTTATTTTCTACTCTCTTTTTTTCTTTTCTCTCTTTTTTTCTTTCATATAAGTACATTTACATGCTTTTGATAATACTGATGCAGGTATATAATAAGATTTGTATAAAAAATTGAATAGGGGCATAAAAAATTAGTTGTATTATATATTAATAACTGTGGGCTTAGTTTCACTGTCATATAGACTGTAATAACTTGTAAAATATTTCGCGAAGATTTTGCTCTGTTTAGTTTCATTTATATTGCTAAATGAATGTCAGTCACTTGCATTTATCAAAATTCCCACCAGAATGTTAAGGGAGACAATTTGGGATGTGGGTTACCTCGTGGATAGTGTCCTCGAGTTGTTTTAAAAGCTTCAACACTCAGAATTCACGCAGAGAAGCTGAATGCAGTCAATTTGAACTTTGACCTCTGAATTCACACTGACACATCGCAGATTCAAGAAGAACACTCTACCAGGAAGTAGAACTGCTACAAATGCGACTCTGTGATGGAAAATGAACTCTATAACATTTAAATGTGAGTTATTTTTTATAATTACTTACTTATTCATGTTATAATTTATAAACTATGAAAGTTATAATGATTTTAAATGATTCAGTATCCCACAGTAAGCAAATGTGATATTTTAGAAGGCATAGAAAGTAAAACATGTATATATATGTTTTTGAAAGTTTACTTGACTGCAACATATTAATGTATGTAAATACTTATGATTTGAACATATACAATGCTACAATTCATTTGACTTATCTAACTGACAAGCATAAATATCATTATGATTTTATTTTAGAAGAAGTTGTCATGTGACATATTTTAAAGCAGCAGTTCAGATATATAAAATACAGATGGCTTTCTTCACAACAATGCAAGTATATCTGGGAATTTACATAGCTATGCAGTATGATTTGTAACAATTTTTATGAACATAAATATTTTATTTTACTGGCAATAATAAGTATGAGAAAAAAAAAGCTTTGATGCAAGTAATTTAAAGTCTTTTAGAAGCTGTTAACTGCATTTCTTTGACAGAAAATAGGTATATCATAATATATGTAATGTCTGAACCATAATAGCCTAAGTTATTGACTTTAGATGAACATCAGAACTTATTTTTACAAACTTTGAATAAATTAATATGTAGATATGCCCTCTTTTTTTTTCTCTCTCTCTCTCTCTTTCTCCCTCTCACTTCTTTTATTTCTCTCTCTCTTCTTGGTTCCTAATATCAAGTTTATTTGAATGCTATTTGATTATAAATGTATTATATTAAAAAGATGCACATAGCAGTATGAATTGTTTTTAAAAGTTTCTATTTGTTTATATGATGCTGATTTATCAAATGTTTAGCTTTGTCTTACTAGATAATATAATTGAAAGATGTTAACTTTAGTTAATAATAATTAGTATTAAATTGACAAGGTGGCAGCTGAGGTACTGCTGCTTAGGGTAGGGGGTTAACTTGAGTGGTATGTGCTACTCAAAGTTGGAGTTTTTAACTCCAGGCTGGGTGCAAGGTTTAATCCTTATATTATTTTCTTCTGTGTACTGTTGTTTGTATATAGTTCTGACATCCACAATACATTTTGTAAGCTTATTGTCACTACAAACAAAAATTGAAGCTTATACAAAATCCCATAAGAGTTTCAATAAATACAGCTATACTTAAAGGTGCACCTAAAGGAGGAGGTATAACATTACTTATTTTGTTAATTGTTATTCTGATTATAAGTTTTATATGTTTTAAAAATGCCAAATGACTTCTCTAAAAGGAATTTCTTTAAACATTAATGGACTGAATAATCCATGTAAAAGGGCAAGCTTAATGAGATACATTAATTTACATAAGGCCAACTTAGTATTCCTTCAAGAAACACATCTCCTGAAAAAAGATATTGATAAATTAGCCACAAATAAATATACAGTATTAGTTAGTTCAGAGCACACTCAGAAAAAAAGAGGAGTGGCTATTTTATGGAATAAAAGTATGCCCATTCCTAAAACTATTAAGTCTTATGAAGATGATAAAGGAATGTTTTGTATGGTTACAATACAAATTAATGGAAAGACATATACATTAATCAATGTATATTGGATACCAGGAATTGGTATTAATACAGTGAAATACCATCTTAATAAGATCATATCATTCTCTATAGGAGATATTATTTTAGCAGGTGACTTTAATTGTATCCTACATGAAAAGATACTACTACTATAGGAAAAGGAAAATTACATCTAATGCAAAACATTTAAAGGATTTTGTTAATTCTTATCATTTAAATGATATTAATAATCAGATAGACTCAAAATCATTACCATACACCTTTTTTTCTAACAGATATAAAACTTATTCAAAAATAGATAGAGTCTTTATTTCTAACCAGATAGTAACAGAATTAATTAACTCTAAAATCATTTCGTGTCCTATATCAGATCATAATTCAATTGTCTTTGAGTTCATGATAAAAAGTACTTACAATGTTCAGATCAAAAGGATACCAGCATACTTAACTCAACTAAAAGACTATAAAGATTATATACTTTCAGAAGTGCAACATTTTTTAGAAATAAATAATACTCCTGAAGTCTCCATTGTTTATGTTTGGGATGCTTTAAAATCATATCTATATGGACAAAGTATCAGATGGTATAATAATAAAAGGAAATCTTGGGATAAGGAATTATTAGATATTCAAAGTAAACTAGACTCTTATAAGCATAATAATAAAGAAAATATTATGGACAAAAAAGTCATTGAAGAAATAAACAAACTAAATGAGAAATACAAAGAAATTTTAACTCATAAAGTTAAAATAACTTTAGAGAAATACAAGTTTTTGTCTTACTCAATAAGTCCCAAATACTTACATAGACTTAAAAATAAAACAAAAAGGTTGAATAAGCAAAATCATATCAAAGAAATTTTCTCTCTAAGGAAAAAGAAGAATGTTTCTAGTCTACCAGAAATTTTAGATGAATTTAGAAATCACTTTCACAAAATTAATCATAATAACATTAACATAGAACCTAAAGATAAAATAAAGGAATTTATAACTACAAACATGAATAAAAAACTTAATAAACAACAGACTAAACTATTGGATAAAAGTATTTCATATACAGAGGTTGTTACACAAATAAACAAGCTTAAATCAAACAAAGCACCAGGTAATGATGGTATTATACCAGAGATATATAAAATTCTTTCTAAAAGTACATACTCATTAATACATAAGGTTTTATTTTGGCCCAAAATGAGCTAATAACTCCCCCATCTTGGCAATACACATTTATTTCGCCAATTTTAAAACCCAATAAAGATCCAACTAGATGCACTTCATATCGACCCATTTCATTACTTAATGTTGATTATAAAATGTTTATGAGTATTTTTGCTGATAGATTGAAGACAATCATCCCAGGCATTATAGATATAGATCAGACAGGCTTCATTGTAAATAGAAACACTTTTGATAATATAAGGAGAACTCTAACATTAATTGATTTTGCAAATAGGAGAAAGAAAGATTTAACACTTATTAGTCTCGACATAAGTTCAGCATTTGATTCAGTAAGTTGGGACTACTTGTTTATCTTACTGAAGTGCACAAACTTTTCAGATGCATTTGTAAATCTGATTGAACATTTATATAAAGGAGCATTGGCTTACATTAAGATAGGAACATATGTCTCACAAAAAATACCCATTTTAAAAGGTACAAAACAAGGGTGTCCACTCTCCATTATTATTTACTTTAATAATGGAGCCTTGGGCTAATCTGATCAGAAACAGTAGTGATATAGAGGGATTTGAAATAGATGAAAATACAACATCTAAAATTCAACTTTTTGCAGATGATGTTTTAATTACATCAGCAGGATCTAATTCTTCTATGCAGTCCCTATTTGATAAAATGATGAATTTTAAAAATATTTCTGGTTTAATATTCAATGAAGAAAAAACTAAAATACTACCTATATATACACGAAAAAATGTTCTCATTAGTTATTTTAGTAAATATATTCCCAATTCAGGTCAGATAACTTATCTAGGTATAATATTAACTAAAGATATCAAATCTATTATACATAATAATTATAATACCTGTCTTCTTAATATACAAAATCTTTTCAATACCTGGAATAATATGTTTTTTACTATGGAAGAGAGACTTACAATTATTAAAATGATAATATTTCCCAAGATATTATACTTAATATAATCAATAATACTCCCACCTACAAAAATAATTATCAAGAAATTGAATACACTAATGTTAAATTTCCTGTGGGCACCTAATAGACCAAGGATTGCATTAAAGAAACATACTAATAGCTGGTCTCAGGGGGGCATTTCTTTTCCAGACTTTAACTTAAATACTATCTCTTCTATTATAAAAGTTATTACTTTGTTAATAGATCAGTCATATGTTGCAAAATGGAAAGATTACTGGGAACTAATTAGTATTCACTTCATGAAAATCTCTTTAACACATAAAAATATGATTGTAAATAACTCCATGCTATGGTTACTAAAAGAATTTTGTACATCACCTATTACACCAAAATATATAGTTAGTTATCCATTAAACATTATTATCAGTTATCGTAATTTTATATTCATGCATCCTAAGTATAAGGAATGGAATTTTATTATATTTCCTATAATGTATACAGGGTATGCTTTTGTCATCCACTTCTGAAAGAACTCATTTAGTCACAGAAAATGATCTAAATTACTGGTATCAGTTGCTATCTGATAATAAAGTTAAAAATTTAGACTTCTTAAAACAAGAATTTGATCTGAGAGAAACTTGTTGGTTAGAAGTTCAGACCTTTAGACAACATCTCATTGATAAAATTGATTTAATGTCTATAACAGTTAAAGAATCTATTCCAACACTGATTGATTACTTGATATTAAATTTACAACATAAAGTTTCTGATAAAGGTAAGCTTTCATACATACATAAAATTATTAGAGAAGAAACTTATTACAATGTAGATACCTATTGGAACTATTTCACTTCAATTAATGGTGAATTACCAAATCAACAAGATAAACAATATATATTGGAATCTGCCTATAAAACTACGTCTTCCATTATCTGGAGACTTTTTACTTGGAAATTTTTACATAGATCCTTTTATACACCTTTGATGATGAATAAAATAAATAATAAAGACAATCTATGTAAAAGATGTAATGTAGAAATTAATGCTGATTGGGCACATATGTTTTATGACTGTATAAAATTGAAAGAATATTGGAAGTCAATCAATGATTTTTGCAGGCTCTTTTACAGATAATTTCATTATTCCTAAATCTCTTATATTATTCAACACTCCTGTACCTCAAAGTGTTAAAAGGTTAAGCTTCCCTTGTTATGGTCTATTCTAGCAGTGGCTAGAGAAATAATAACCAGAAATTGGATTTCAGATACACCTCCTTCATTTAATGAATTTAAAAATGTTATGACTGTAGTGTGCCATATGGAATTGATGACAATAAAATCAAGAACTACTAGAAAAACATCTTACTATATTATATGGGATACTTTACAAAATTTGTTAAAAAAAATCTTAACTTCAATAGCATGGTATTTTAGTTTAATTAATTGATTTGATTGTAGTGGATGTCTTTGTAAATACTTTGGTTATTTTATTGAATGTTATAACCATTTCCATTTTAATTACTTGTATAAAATTGTTATGATATTTATTTTGTATGTTAAAAACAATAAACTTGTTTTAAAAAAAAAGAACATAGGATTCATCAACAAAAGAAAAAGAAACTTGAAAGAGATTTGGGCAATTTCTCTAAAGGGAATGTTTTTTCGTGGTCCAAGGAACGAATAAGGTTTGAGAGATGATCTGATCTGACTTATCAAGGCTCTGATTCAACATGCCAATCAACCCCTGCATCTCAAACTGCCAACCAATCATGATCTTCTCTAGCAGCTGCTAGTTCCAATAAGGGACATTCCAGTAATATTCAATCAACGATGGATTTCCTGAGCTTGAACCAATCAGTATCCACTAAGTAAGTAACACACCATGTGACCAAAGTGATGAATGATAAGCCAGTCTCACTTCCTGGAATGACTTTGTAATTTGGAAGGCCATGCTGTTGTATATGTAATGTTCATCTCATTTCCAATTTAACTGACGTTTGGAAAAAAGTACAGGAAGCTGATGTGTTTAACGCCAACAGAAGTATGTAAAAACACACGTGGTCCAAACAATGGCAGGTATTTACAGTGAAAAAGTTCTTTATTCAACAATAGATGTATAAGCTCTTTCACAGATAACTTCTGCTTCTTCAGATACAAATGCAAACTGTCTCTTGTGTGTCTTTTATATTCTAAGTGAGTCAATTAAGCCTTGTTCATCTTAAAGAAACATCCTACATTCAGTAGAAGCTTCTTGTAGAATTATGTCGCATTTAAACTAGTCAGCTTCACCTGTTATTTTAAAAGTACAATTCATAGAAGTACTGATACATAAAAATAGGTATAAAAAGCATATTATAAAAAATACATAAAAATATGCTAAAATTTCAATCCATATTAATAAAAATTCTTTAATATTTACAATAGGACACATCTACAACTAAACAACTAAAACATTTCATTTATTCAGTGGTCTCAGTTGATATAATGTGCTTTACAGTGGTCTCAGTTTAAGTTTAGGTCTTATTGGTACCCTGTCATTTAATCCATGCCCAGAATTTGCTTTGTCTTATGATCCATGTTGCCTCAAGTTGTTCTGTCTTATTCCTAATGTCTCCCATCCTAATACTATCATATATTTTAAATAAATGAAATGAGGTAGCTCTAGTAGAATGGGCCCTAATGCCCTGAGGAGGAACCTTGCCATGCTGTAAGTAACAACAGTGAATATAATGAGCAATCCACTAAGAAACAGTTTATTTAGAAATAGCTTTGCCCTGGGCTCCAGGAGCAAAACTGACCAACAACTGGTCTGACTTACGAAAAGACATAGTCCTATCCAGGTAAAATCTAAGTTGTCTATGCACATCCAGAGAATGTAGCAACTTTTCTTCTCTATTGTGAGGGTTAGGAAAGAAGGCAGGCAGGTGGATAGACTGGTTAAGAGGCAGGCTAGAAACCACCTTAGGCATAAAAGAAGGATTAGTCTGAAGAAAAACCTGATCCACATGAAAAGTGATAAAAGGCTCTACTGCCATTAAGGCTTGCAGCTCAGACACTCTTCTAGCTGAAGTAATGGCCAAAAGAAATGCAGTTTTCCAGGAGAGAAACTTCAAATCTGCTGAGACAGCAGGCTGAAAAGGAGGCAGAGTAAGTTTCTCAAGCACAAAATTAAGATCCCAAGCTGGAGTAGGTGTCCTTCTGGGAGGCTTTAAATTGCTAACTCCCCTGAGGAACTGTTTCATCAGGGTATGAGATAAAATGGGCTGTTCAAAGGAACAGTGAGCAGAAATAGCTGAAGCATGAATCTTGATAGAAGAGAAGGAAAGTCTGCCATTAAGTAAACCTGCCAGGTAATCAAGAATTAGAGAAAGAGTAGATCGAGATGGGTCTTCTCCACTAGTCTGCATCCAAATGGAGAATCTTTTCCACTTATCTACATAAGATTTCCTAGTACTAGGCCTCCTGGCCTCACGAAGGACCTCAACTACCTGTTGAGAAAGGTCTAAATTATGAGCTAGGCAATCAAATGCAGAGTCTGAAAGTGAGGATGCAGAATCTTTCCTCTGTCCTGAGCCAAGAGATTTGGTATTAGGGGAAGATGCGAAGCCCGAGACTGGGAGAGACTGTGAAGAAGTGGATACCAATGCTGCCTGGGCCAGTCTGGAGCTATGATGACAGCTCTTGGTTTTTCGTCCCTTATCTTTAACAGCACTCTGGGAAGAAGAGGCAGTCGAGGGAATGCATAGATCGATAGCTGTGTCCAGGGGAAGGACAGAGCATCCACTCTCCAAGCTTTGCTGTGATGATCCCTGGTGCAAAAGGTTGGAAGAAGGTTGTTGGCTGTTGAAGCAAAGAGATCTACCTGAGCAGTGCCCCAATGCTGAATGATGCAATGGAAGATGGTCTTGTTTAGTTGCTACTTGTAAGGATCCAGGACCTGCCTGCGCAATTGGTCTGCCAATGTGTTGAGCCTTCCTGGAATAAACTGGGCTATCAGATGAATGCCCAAAGAAGCTGCCATGGACCATAGTCTCATGCTTTGTCTGCACAGGGGGTAAGAGTGAGTCCCTCCCTGCCTGTTGATGTACCACATGATTGTGCTGTTGTCTGTCCTGACTAGAAGATTACCAGGAGACAGAAGATGCATGAAAGCCATCAAGGCCTGCTGGACTGCCATCATTTCCTTCAGATTTATGTGCAGTTGAGCTTGTTGATAGGTCCAAGTTCGCTGAATGCATGTGGCCTCTAGATGTGCTCCCCAAGCATAGTCCAAGGCATCCATGATGAGAGTCTGGCTGGCAGGAGGTGGACAGAAAGGTAGGCCTTTGTTCTGTGGACAGGCCATTGCCCACCAAAGGAACTCTGTTTGCAGGCAGGGAACCAGAGGTAGAATCAAGTCTAAATCCTGAGTGTGTTGACACCAAAGGTTTTTGAGGTACCATTGTATTTTCCTCATATGCATCTTGCATATGGAATCATCAGAATACATGAAGCCATGGACCCCAGAGCTTGCAGGAATTGCCTTGCAGAGAACTGGATCATGCTTGCCAAGTCCTTGAAGTAATTTGAAAGATACATCTGTTTCTCTTGAGGGAGGAATACCATCTGGGAAGCTGTGTTCAGACTCGCTCCCAGGAATTCAATCTCCCTGGTGGGTACCAGTTTTGATTTTTTTCATTGATTGTGTAGCTCAAAGAGGTGAGAAGGTTCTTTACAAAGTCTAAATCCTTTAGAAGTTGCTCTGAAGAGTTTGCTTGAATAAGTCAGTCATCCAAGTAAGGGTAAATGTGAATGTTCCTTTGCCTGCAAAAGGCAATGACTGGAGCTAGACATTTTGTAAAAACTCTGGGAGCAGTAGATAAGCCAAAGGGCAGTGCAGAGAATTGGAAGTGCCTGTTCTCCACTCTGAAATGAAAAAACTGCCTGCAGCTTTCTGTTATAGGGATGTGCAAGTAAGCTTCTTTTAGGTCCAATGTCACCAGCCAGGAATCCTTGGCCAGCATTGGCAGAAACTGCTGAAGAGTGAGCATCTTGAATTTGGGAATCACCAGAAAAGTGTTTAGAATGGACAAATCCAGAATAGGGCACAAGGTGCCCCCTTGTTTGGGAACCCAGGAAAATCTTGAGTAACCCTGGCCTAACAGTAGTGCAGGAACTGGCTCTATTGCTCCCAGGTTTAGCAAAGAAGGAACTTGTTTTTCTGCTTCTGCCCTTTGAAGTGGGGAAATATCTGGGTATCCTTGGAGGACGGGGAAGGTGTGAAAGGAGAATTTGTAGCCTTGGGATACTATTTTTAGCACCCATTTGTCATCCGTGATAGTGTGCCAGACATCTGCAAAAATGGCTAACCTTCCCCCAAAAGAAACCCTGGGCCCACAAAGGCAAGCAGGGGAAAGCCGGAGTCATTCAGAATGTTTGCTTTGGGAAGTCTGCTTAGAACTCCCAGGTTTAGAAGATGCAGCCTTCCAGTGTTTAGCCTTGTGAGGGGTGGAAGTCTGTCCTCTGGAATACCTGTAGCCCCTGGATCTAGTATGACCCTGTTTACTAAGTTCAGGAAAAGTCCAACTTTTAGAAGGGTAATGCCTGCTAAAACGAGGAGGCTGAACTTGCAGAAAGTCCTTAACAGTTTACATAGATTTAGCCTTATCCTCCAGTTTCTTCAACACCTCTTCTGCTTTGCTTCTAAAAAGATTGTGCTTATGCAAAGGCATGTCCAGTAATTTAGACTTTACAGGTTCAGAAAGGGGCTGTTCCTCGAGCCAAGCATGTCTTCTAATAACAGAACCAGTGGCCGCTGCTCTGCAAGAAGCCTCCAAAGTGTCAAAATCACAATGTAGAGAATGTTTAGTAACCAAAGTGGCAGAATTCAATAAGTCTTGCATGTCCTTATTCTCCATCAGGGAAGGAACACCAGCAATTTTAGCCTTGATAGCCTCCAAAGTATGCTGCTGATACTTAACCATATGAAAGAGACAATTAACAAACCTAATAGCCAGGGTGGAAGAAGTATAAACCTTTTTACCCCACCTATCTAAGGCCCTAGATTCCCTGCCAGAAGGAACAGGATTTTTGGCAACCATGGCTTTAACACCTTTAGGGCCCTGAGCAATAATCTCTGGAACAGCAGTAGGATTCTTGAAAAGGAACTGATGAGAAGCAGGAACTTTAAAATACCTGTCAGGCTTTCTGGGAGCAAGGGGAACAGAATTAGGTGTCAAAGAATTCTCCATGAACACATCATCAACAACTTCCAAAACTGGAGGAATAGCCAAAGGCTTATGCTGAGGCAAATCCAAGAACTCCCTACTCCGCTTCTTAGACCGAGGGAAATCCTGACTTTCTCATCTAAAATGCTCCCTGAGGGTATTCAGAGTATCCCCAAAAGAGAAATATTCTGGGGGGGGGTGAGGCAGAAAGGATGGAGTCTTCAGCATCAGAGTCCTCAAAACCAGAAAAAAGCTGAGAATGTCCTTCTTCATCAGCAGAGTTGCTAGAAACTTTTGAGTCTGAGGCAGACAAAACATCTGGGGATGATTCCCTAACCCTCTTAGAAGGAGGAGATTGAAAGCCCTTGCTAAGAGATAAGAGGTCACTAGCCATCTTAACCATCTGAGCCTGAGGTAACTGAGGGGAGGCCAATGTGTCTTTAGTAGTAGACTTTCTGCAGAGAAGCTTACTAGAAAGCCGGAGGGACTCAGGAGGCCTAGCCACCGCAGAAATGTGGGCCGAGGTTGTCGGCCTGAATCTGGTCTCCGGGTGGAGAAAAGAGGCCTTAGAAGCTGGCGCCTGCATAGCGGCTCTGGATCCATCAGAGGCGATGACTGACAGAGGGTCTGAAGGCAATGTAGAAGCCTGAGAAATGGAGGACTCAGGAAAGGCCTCCAAAGACGCCTGCTGCTGAACTTCTGCAGACTGCAGGGGCAAGGAAAGTGCCTCACTGGCTGCTGCTGGACCGACAACCAACTTAACAGGGATGTCGTCAGTTAATTTAACTCTAGGCCTGTCGCGGTCCTTATCTTTGTGCTTCTTAGGCACATCTGAAGTTGGGAGACCAGAAGACAACATACCAACAAACTCAAGCCAAACTCCAAAGTGCTTATACAAAATCCTAGCTCTATGGCGTATGGTACGCGGGATGAAAGAAGCACAGAGATCACAATTTGGGACGTCATGCTCAAGGCCCAAACAAGTAATACGGTAAGAATGAAAATCACGATGCGGAATCTGTTTTCCATGGGCAAGACAGTTATTCATTTTCTCTGACATTCGTGAAAAAAAAGGGTCACCAATGGGGTGCTTATCTGAGGATGTCTTCAACATTAGAAGTCGGAATACAAAAAAAAGGTAATCAGCCGACCAGCACTCATGCGACTTGCTTCTGCTTCGGGCTCCATGACAAGAAAGACTGGGGAAATTACCTTGGCTGCCTGCCTTTATACCTGACATCCTGGCGTCAGGCTTATTCCGGAGGCAGTCAACATCATATACCAAGGACTTTGGTATTCTGGCCAACTGTGGGCTGTCATGTTGAATGAGGGAACATCACACAAGTTCAGATTTATAGTTTTACAATTAGTATACAGAAGCCCTAGGGAATATAAAAAACATGACAGAGAAAGTAGAAACGAAATGGACTATACAATTTCAGCCAGATAAATGCTTTGGGTTAAATGATAGAGTCTCTATAAAGCCATTTTTACTAGACAGAGCACTGAATAAGTGAAATTTTAGCTAAGGATTTTTAATATTTTTATGCATTTTTTTATGTGCATTTTTATAGTATGTTTTAGTGTTATGTGTACTAGTTTTTAGAATTATTTCATAAGTATTTTACATGTTTGTTTGTTCTTTATTATAATAGTTGCTGTTTTGGCCAGTGAAATAGTATTTGTTTTTAAATGTGTCTTGATTGACTAATTGATTTTGCTTTGTAATTGGACGTTTCTAAATGACTGCTCCTTTTTATAGTGTGGTTATGCTGAATTGTAAAAGAAATCTGATGAAGCTTCATACACAGATGTGAAAGCACTTATGTTTAAATTGTTTTATTACATAAGGTACTTGTGTCTGTGCACTCACTTGTTGCCTTGTTCATTTGACTTTTCTTCTTCTTGTGAGGACTTCATTCTTGGGACTTTTGTTTGCTGTATTTAATGTTAAAGTGATCTCTTGTCCATTAACAGACAACAATGCAGTTACTTTTGATGTAGAAGTTCATAACAAATAAAAGGTGACAATCACTAGAATATCATCCTATATAATGAATCCAAAAGAGTTTAAAGAATTTTATATAAAAGAATTACAACAATTTCTTGAATAAATCAGAATGAAGACACTTTGGAAATCTGTGTATGGGATGCATTAAAAGCATGCATACATGGAAGAACATTAACTTGGTACAAACGTGAAAGGAAGCAATGGGACAAGCAATTAAATGAACTTCAAAAGGATATTATTAAACTTAAAATACAAAAAGAATATAGACATTTAATTAATGATTTAGCAATGAAAAATAAAGAATATACTGAAATATTACATTATAAAATAATGACAGAATTAGAAAAAATATCAAACTCATTCCTTATTCAGTTAATCTGAAGAATCAGAGGAAAATAGCAAATAGAACTAAGAAAGTTATTAAAATGAATCAAATAAAAGAAATACATAATTCCAACATTAACTAGAAAGTTTCAGACTTAAACAGCATACTAGAAACATTTCATTTGCACTATCAAAAAGTAATACTAGCAACATAGAGATGAAATTGAAAGAAACAATTAGAAACTTCCTTCAGACTAATATAAAACCTCAAGATACAGAAACAACCGAGTAGACAAATTGACATGCAAATAACAATGTCTGAATTGCAGAATCAAATTAAAAAACTGAAACCAAATTAAGCACCAGGAAATAACAACATAACACCAGAAATGTATAAGTTATTGCCCAAAGAAGCTAAACAGCTAATGACAACGTAACACCTGAAATGTATAACTTATTGCCCAAAGAAGCTAAACAGCTATTGTGGAAGGTTTTTAACCAGGTTAAACAAGGACTATTAGTTCCACCTTCTTGGAAATACAGTTTATTTTTATTTTTTTATTTATTTTATTTCAGTTTGATGACCGGGATGGTCCACTGGGCTCGGGAGCCTGTTTTCAGTGGAGGCCCAGGGAGAAAAGCTCCACATACAAAGGCAAGAGACAGTAAAGAGTCTATTTTGAGTTAAAATCATAAAGCAACTATTACAGTAAAACATAACAGATATAAATTAATAATTAAGGATACAAATTTGAGGATACAATTACAATGAGATAATTCCAATCTATTGAATCAAAGGTACTATTGATGTCTAGACTCAGGTTTAATCTTACCTATTCTGATATCTAAAAAAAATGCCTCATAATGTTCTTCCTATAGGCTCATTTCATTGTTAAATGTAGATTACAAAATGTTTCTGGCAATACATACAGAGAGAATAAAACATATATTAGATCATTAATTGATCAAGATCAGACAGGTTTCATAAAGGATAGAAACACCTACAATAATATTTAAATAATTCTTGCCTTGATAGATTATGTTGATTTAAGTAAGAGAGACATGACTGGCGAGTCTAGACATCAATAGCACCTTTGATTCAATAGATTGGAATTGTTTACTGATGTTACTAGAAGACTATGTTTCTTCACAACACTTCACATTCTTAATTAAAACACTATATGAATATTCTCTGGCCTTTGTTAAAATTGGGGCATGTCTCTCTACTTCTATAACTATTAGAAAAGGAAGTAAGCAAGGATGCCCACTTTCACCTTTACTGTTTGCATTAGCAATTTAGCCTTTTGATAACTGTTAGAGTGTATTTAACAGTGAATAAAAGGTTGAAAGTAATTCTGTTACAAATATGCAAAATAAATAAGGAATAAAATAAAGCTTGCTTAAATGCAGAAATGGAGTAAAGCAAATAAACAGTACTGCAATACTACAAGGGGAGGGGTACTTTCTCAGTTTTACACTGACTATGTGAGCAGTATTGCAAAAAGGTCTAAAATAAAGCTACAGAAAGACATAATATATCATTCCTTCTTGACAATACTATTTCAGGGGGGAGGGGAAAACAGGTATTAGTGCATTAGAAATACTGGTAAACAGATTAAACCTGACAGGATAAGATATTTTACAAGTTGCTAATACCTATTATGCTAGTTATTATTGTATTGCTTAGTAGTAAATTGTATTTACAACCTGTTAAACTGTAAAGCTATATAAGAGATGACTTAAAATTGTTTTATTAAAGCTATACAAGATATGTAAAAATTGAGCAAGAATAGTCACCATTTTTTTAATATGTTTTTGGCAAGACAATGTTGGTATGCAAAAAGCATGAATGTTTCTAATTGCTGGGTATGTACTTGCCTCTGGTGACACTTCCACTAGATACTTCTAAAGCGACATAAGAATTTTCCAAGAGTTTGCTTGATGTTAATGTTACTAAATTTGTTAAATTAGACTAAATGTAATTTATAGTCTTTGTATGTACAATACAGAATAATTCAGTACAAATGAAATTTAAAAAAAATGTCCAGGGTAGCAAACAGTCTATGTAGATACATACTGTATAGGATACATTACAAAGTAACAAGTTCAAAAGTAATTTGACAAATTGTAATTTTATCACTAATTGTAATTTTATCACTGGTTTTAGGACCATCTGTACTAGTATTGGTTACCCCAGTTAGAGGAAACTTATACTAAAATATTGTACTCATTCAACTAATAGAAATATAGTAAAATAATTACATTAAAATATTTATTATCTAAGCCCAGTTCAGTACTTTACCAAGGTGTTTAATATGTTCACTTCACTGTAAACCAATGTGTTAATGGGCAGTTCAGAGATATGACCACAGTGTTATGGCTAAAATGACATTTGCAGTAGGACGTAGTTCTTATCACTTACAGATATTAGTCTATTTCTAATATTTTGGTATAAAATGATTAATATACGTAAATAGTTAATTCAACAGTTGCAATGAATTAATAAAGCAGTTCTAAGTCATAAATTAAATTTTGTGATTGCAAAAGAATAAATGAATCAAGTTAAAAATTAAAACTAAAGCAGACACAACTCATAACTGATAAAATATGTTCACAGAATGGTCTGCAAAAGAAAAAGTTGTTAGATGCATTCAGTTTTGGTAGTAATACTTGATATCATTGTATTAGCTGTGTAAAATTGCATTTTGACTTGTATCAAAAAAAGACTAAAGGTTTTGTTTCTTAATGTGTTTTCTGTAAAAAATAGAAAGATGGAATTGTAAGAGTATATTTAACAGTGAATAAAAGGTTGAAAGTAATTCTGTTACAAATATGCAAAATAAATAAGGAATAAAATAAAAGTTTGCTTAAATGTAGAAATGGAGTTTAGTAATATATGATTAGCAGCCATACTAAAATTACTGTGGCTTGCAAAATAAGGAATTTGCTTAATGGACATGTTTTCCTACAGAATCAGCATGCATTTCACACTGTCAGTAAGAAAGGTGACCTCTTACAGACGTAGCAAAAATGTAAAAAACAGGATGTGAAGAATGGACAACAGGAAAACAATCTGTACATGTTTCTATCATATGGCATTGTTAAGCAAGGAAGTTTGAATGGATAAAGACAATACCCGCATTATTTCTCTACAGGATGAAAACATATTTTTTGCAAACACCAGCAAACATATGTTTTCATACAAAAAACAAAATAGAATACCAAGGAGAAAAACAGGATGCAAAACCACTATAAAGATACTATAGCAAATGAAATTGTTAGGAGAGGTATTTTGTACAGGAAAGTTATCATTTCTGCTGAACGAGAAGTAAAAAGTAGTACAGTGTAACTAAAGCTGAACCAGTAGTATGTGGCACAGTGTAACTAATGCTACTAAAGCTACAACAGTAGTACGTGGCACAGTGTAACTAAAGCTGCAACAGTAGTACATGGTACAGTGTAACTAAAGCTGCATCAGTAGTATGTGGTACAGTGTAACTAAAGCTGCAACAGTAGTACGTGGCACAGTGTAACTAAAGCTGCAACAGTAGTATGTGGTACAGTGTAACTAAAGCTGCATCAGTAGTATGTGGTACAGTGTAACTAAAGCTGCAACAGTAGTATGTGGCACAGTGTAACTAAAGCTGCAACAGTAGTACATGGCACAGTGTAACTAAAGCTGCAACAGTAGTGTGGTACAGTGTAACTAAAGCTGCATCAGTAGTATGTGGTACAGTGTAACTAAAGCTCAAACAGTAGTACGTGGCACACTGTAACTAAAGCTGCAACAGTAATAAGTGGCACAGTGTAACTAAAGCTGCAACAGTAGTGTGGTACAGTGTAACTAAAGCTGCAACAGTAGTACGTGGTACAGTGTAACTAAAGCTGCAACAGTAACAAGTGGCACAGTGTAACTAAAGCTGCAACAGTAGTACGTGTGGTTTGTTATAAACAGTTATTTATTAATTACTGCTTTTAAAATGACAGAGTTTGGTGCTGCATCAGTGTACATTCTGCAAGTTTCTATGGGCAAAAGACTGAATGTAATGATAACTAGACTTTTATTTCAGCAGAATCCAGCCAGCAAGACCTTAGTGACCTAAGAAGACTTTGGATCCATCACAGTAAACAGCACCTTGATAGTTAATTTTTCACTAACTATGTTAGAATGAACACAAATATTAAAGGCATAATAACTGGGAATAAGTTTGAAATGAAAATACAATTATTTGCTGATAGCATCCTGTTGACAATATCTGATAAAGATAAATCATTTACTTGAATTAT
Source organism: Protopterus annectens (assembly GCF_019279795.1). Taxonomy (NCBI): domain Eukaryota; kingdom Metazoa; phylum Chordata; order Ceratodontiformes; family Protopteridae; genus Protopterus; species Protopterus annectens. The sequence continues at coordinate 1,172,612,123 of NC_056737.1, read as the reverse complement.
TCCAAACAATGAATTTCTTTCAAACTATTTCTGGTCTTGTATTTAATGAAATTAAAACTAAAATTTTATTAATTAACTCAAATAAAAGAGAATTAAATAATGACTTTGTTAAGTACCTAGTGCCTGATAAAATTAAATACCTAGGACTATTACTAACTAGCAACACCCGAGAAACAATAAATATTAACTATATTCATAAACTAAGTCAAATAAAATCATTAATGCAGAAATGGAATAAGATGTTTTATACAATGGAAGATAGGTTGTATATTATTAAATCAATCTTTTTTCCAAAATTGTTATATTATATACAATCCTTTTCCATCCCTCTTACTAAGAAAAATATACAGCAATACAATAAAATGCTGCTGAATTTTCTTTGTTTTAACAATAAGCCTAGAATCATGCTTAACAACTATTCAAAAGATTGGGAGAAGGGTGGAATTAATCTACCAGATATAGAGATTTAGGGTTTATATCATATATTCGAAATTCCAAAATATCAAACACCATAAGTTCAAACTTGGAATTTCGAATACTGATAACACTGAATGCTCAGAATAGCAATTTTTTTCCCAGAGAAAAATCCACTGTTCCGAGAAACATACACACAACACAAGCACACCAAAATAAATAAACCACACAAATACAGTTAAGAAAACCCAACCCTACACTAAACCATACATACATTACTAACTATCCACTTACCTTAACCCGCACCCTAACTCTAAAGTCCGTAACTATCTCACACATACCCTACAAAACTATGCACAAACAAACTAATTAATACACACACATAAAGTTAACAAAACCCAACCCTACACTACACCATACATACATTACTAACTATACACTTAACTGCTTCTGCTTCAGGCTCCTGCTCACAAGAAAAGCTGATGTAATGGTGTCGGCTGCATGTTTTATACCCTGGATGACCTGATATCATGGAAGAGGTGACAGCATCTGATGCAGAAATCCCAAGACTCTGGTATTCTGGCTGACTGAGGGCTACTTGCAGGCAGATAACCCAAGTGTGATGACTGCAACAGTGAAACATGAAGAACATCCATAGATCTTGTGGAATGTGCTCTTGGTGGTTTGTGTAAGGATATGACCCAATTTATTATAAACAAAGGTAATACAATCAGACAACCATTTAGCTAATGTTACTTTACAGACTGAATTACCCAATTTTGAATATGAAAAATATACAAACAGTTGTTCTGTTTTTCTAAAATCTTTCATTCTATGTTGGTAAAAACGTAATTTTCTGTGAACGTTCAATAGGTATAATTTGTTTGGTCCTTTACTGGAGACATTTGGAAAGAAGACTGGTAAGTTGATAGTTTGGTTCATATTAGATCCTGACACCACATTAGAAAGAAAGGAAAGGTTTGTTCTTAAGGATACTCTGTCTTTATTGAAAAACAAATAAGGAGGCTTAGAAGACAAAGCTTGCAATTCAGAAACCCTTCTGGCAGAGGTAATTGGTAGTAAAAATGTAGTTTTCCAGGTTAAATATTTTAGTTCTGTCTTAGCTGAAGGTTTATATGGAGACTGGGTTGGAGCCTGCAATACTACATTTAAACCCTAAGGTGGAGTATGATTTCTAGTAGGTGGCCTTAACAGAAGTGTTCCTCTTAGAAGGATCGACAATGTTTGGATAATGCTAGAGATTAATTATCTATTCCATTAGGAAAGCTGAATTTGGCAGCTAATTGCACTTTTAACAGTTTAAGAGTTATAGCTCATTGAAGATTGAGGCTAGAAATTCAAGAACTTTAGAGACAGAAGCAGAAAGAGGGATCTAATCAATTCTGTTGTGCCCAAAAAGCAAATCTTTTCCATTTACTTTTGTAAAGTTTCCTGGTGGAGGCTTTGTGGGATGATAAAAAGAATATAATGGACTGGGGAGGAGAGCCTGGGCTGTCTAGCAATCAACAGAAGTGTAGAAACCATGCTATAAGTTTTAGACCCGGAAGCTGGATGAGTTAAGACTGTTGGTTAAGAAAGAAGGTATGGAGTTGGATCCAAGATCCAAGGGAGTTGAAGAAGATGAGGCCAAAAAAAGGAAAACCAAATCTGATTAGGCCAATAAGAGGCAATGAGGATTACTGTACTCTTCAGTCATATCTTCAATTGAGATGCTTTTTGAAGAAATGTGGGTATGAGGGGTATAGTGGATAGGCGTAAAGGGGACTGGTGGGCCAATTGTGAAGTACAGCATCTCTCTGTGGCTCCCCCTCTGGGGGGATGAGGGTAAAAAACCTGCTGCACTTGTTGTTGAGAGGGGAAGTGAAAAGGTTGCAGTTCAGTTGACCCCATCGATGGAAAATACTCTCCACCACTTTCGTACTGAGAGGCCACCCATGAGGCATTAGAATAGACTTGCTTAACTTGTCTGCAACCACATTGGACGTCCCCAGAATGTGCATTGCTATCAGAAATTGATTGGATGAGATCGCCCATTACCACACTCTTAGAGATTTTTGACACAGGAGTAAGATTTGGTCACCCCTTGTTTGTTGATATACCTGACCCCTCACATGTTGTCCATCTGAATTGCAATAGTCCCAGTAGGGAGAGTGTCTTGGAAGGCCTGGAATGCTAGGAAGACAGCTCTCATTTCCATAACATTGGTATGCATGTTGGCTTCTTCAGTCAGCCATGTGCCTTGGACTGTCCTGTCCAGAAAGTTCCCCCCACCCGATCTAGTAGGCGTCTGTTGGTCACTATGGCCGTGGGTTGGGGAAGAACAAAGGGATGACTTTCTTGTATTTGAGGTGATTGTATCCACCATAGGAGGCATTTTTTGCAAGCTTGAGATATCTTTATCTAACTTGACAGAGGGTGGTAAAGAATGGACCACTGAGTAGCTAAGGTCCATTGTGGTATTCTCATATGGTACTTTGATAACAGTACTAGGATGACTGCCAGTGACATGGACCCTAAAGCTTGAAGGATTAAATGAGCTGAGAGAGAAGAGGTTTAAATAATCTCCCTGACCTAGAACTGAATAGTCTGAACTCTTTGAAAGGGAAGAGATGCTGTTTGTGTGACCATGTTGAAAGAAGCACCAATGAATTCTAACATCTGAGTTGGTTCCAGATGAGATTTGTTGTAACTGATTGAAAGACACAGATGGGAGAAAATTTGGAGTACATAATCTCTGGCATGTATCAGTTGATATCTGGTTGGAGTGGTGATGAGCCAGTCTCCCAGATACAGAAACACTTGGAATCCTTGCAGCCTCATGTGAGCTGTCACTACTGCCGTACACTTGGTAAACACTCTGGGGGCTGTGGTGAGACCAAAGGACAGAGGTATGAATTGGTAATGACTGGCATCCAGCTGGAAGTGCAGACATCTCCTGGAGCAACTGTTCATTTTGAAATGATAGTATGCATCCTGAAGATCCAATCATCCTTGCACAGAAAAGGCAGAATGAACTGAACCATGGCCATCCAGAACTTTGTGTACTGAACCAACTGATTCAGATTGCTGAGATCCAAACTTGGTCTTCCAGTCCCCTGTTTCTTTGGCACTGAAAATAATCTTGAGTAAGTTGTGGACTCTCTCTGGTCTGGGGGGGACCTCCTGGAGGATTCCTTTTTTAGCAGGTTGTTTATTACTAGTTCTGCTGCTTCTAATTCCACTGTTCATTTGAGAAGCATGTTTAAGCTTCATTGACGTTTGCCCTACAAAGATACATCTCTGCATTTGGCACATTGTGGATTTTATTTGTTATTATTTATTTATTTATTGGCATTTGTTTACCGGGAAAGTCCAGTGGGACAGAAGAGCCCATTTTCAGTGGAGGCCCATGGAGAAAAGCTCCACAAATCAGTTAGTATAAAAGTACATAAAGTTCAAATTCAAAACCATTAGTAGATCATAAAAAAGTATTATACAGCACACAGCAATATTATACAAAGAACAGAATAAGAAGCATACAAAACGTACAATATGTACAGAATAATGCAGTTTGAATATGCAAACTAAGTAATTGTACTGTTGTATGTTAAGATATAATACAGTGATAAAGCAGTCATATCAAAATATTTACAAGGTATAGAAAGTGTGTCAGGCAGCATAGTATTGTACCACAACATGTAATTGACATATTAGCTGGTAGCAAGGATTAGCAAGACGGTGGGGCACAGGTAGATATTAAGGTATAGACAGACAGCTGTATGTATTTGAGTTGCTGAGGAGGATGATTTGAATGGGTGAGGATGTCAGTTAAGGGGAATCAGATTATGATGGATGAGAACTGAGACCTCTACACTGCCAATGGGTGTTGAGGCATTTTCTTTGAAACCAGAGGAGGTGGATGGGAAAAGGGTATGATATAACCTCTGGATATTATCCTCTGCACCCATGAATGTTTTGTAATTTTTAACCAAGCTGTCTGGTGCAGGGATAAACGGCCCTGACCATCTCCAGAAAAGGACAGTCAGGTGTCCTTTCAGGAGTGCTGGTAGGATCTGTCAGAGAATGAATCTCTCAGTCCTTGGTTTTGCAGACTCTGCAAGGGCACCATTTTCCATTAGAGTCCCCCCTATGCCTCTGAGGTAACTATCTCCACATGGATCTTGAAAGGGACCCTGGGAGTTCCTGAAGCACAACTTTTGATCTCCTCACTGATTCCTAGAAAAAGTTCATTGAGGGGTCAAAAAATGTACACCCACAGCAGACAGGGTTTTTCCTTCCTGCTCAAACCTGGAGCATGTCTTTCACTTTAGAGCCAAATAGGGAACTTATTTCAAAGGGAGCATTGACAATGGCAGCTCTGAAAGGTTGTAAAAACTCATACAAGCACATCCAGATGTGCCTTCTGATGGAAATACCTAAATCTGCCACACATGAGGTACCTTCTGCTGCATGAGAGATAAGCCTTGTGGACGAATTGGAAATGGACTGAAGGGTAGCCAGTTGTAAGGGAACAATGCACTCAGCCTCACAGGTTATGGCACCAGAGAGGGATTTGGTAAGTTCTTTAATCAAATCCCTCCTGTGAAATGTGTCAGGTAGTTCAGCGTTCAAAGGACAAAAGTCACTGAAGCTTAAACATGCTTCTCAAATCTGTCCAGTGTTCTAGACTCCCTGTTAAATGGGTAGACAGAGAACTCAGTTCTGCAAGTTTCTTCTTTGTGTCTGCCGTTATGAACATGGTATCAAATGGTACTCCTTTGCTCCAATGCATTCTGTCCTTAAGTGGTGCTAGGATCTTGTCTGGTCTCTTGGGTATTGGTTCAACAGTAAGAGGCTCCTTCCACACTTGTTGACAGACCAAATCAATCAGATCATCAGTGGGTGGAGTCACCAAGGAGGGGCCAGCATCAAAAGCTTCAGGAATACTGACACCTCTTGGGAAGGGTTGATGGAAGACCAACCACTCCTTTGCTTTAGGAGAACCAGAACTTTTCCAAATGAGATGTTCATAGGTAGGCAGGCTATCTTCCCAAAGGCATTTATAAGCCTAGCCAGAATTGTGTTGGCTTTCGACACTCCCTTAGATTAGTTCCCTGTGCCTCTGTCCAGCAGAGCTATTGAAGTGATTCCAGGGTAAACTTTCTATTTCCCATCCACTCGTCAAGGTTTCTCTTGAAGAGTGTTAGCGAGGAGCTCTGCCTAATGTAGATTGGAAGCTTGTTCCAGAGCATGAGACGTCTCTGGGACGTGAATCTATCCCTCCAGCATGTCCTGTTTTTTGTTGTGGTGAGGTTTAGATCCCTAGAGCATGTGGCTCGAGGGGATATAGTTTTCTTTAGGTGGAGCATGTCCATCAATTCTGGGTTGGACATGGCCTTGTATGTCAGGCATAGATCACCTCTGAGTAGGTGGTATGCAACTGAGTACAGCTGGAGTTTCTTCAGTCGAGCTGCATAGGGCATCTGTTTGAGGCCAGTGATCCTCTTGGTGAGGTACTTCTGTGGTCTTTCCAGCTGTTGCAGGTGTCTTGTAAGGTACATCCCAAATGGGGTGTTGTACTCTATGATGGGTCTGATGAGTGATGAGTAGAGGGGCACAATGACCTCTTTTGATCTGGATGCAAACCCTTTTGTGATTAGATGGGCCACACAGAAGGATTTTCTAACCACTTTGGCAATGTGATTATCAAAGGAGAGATTGCTATCTACTTGGGTCCCCAGATCCTTTATTACATCTTCAGTATTTAGGGGGCTACCACCTATGTGGTAGTTTGTGGAAACTTTGTTTTTTCCAAAGGGGAATACTATGCACTTCTTGGTATTTAGCTTGAGGCCATGGTTTTGACACCAGGTATCTGTCTCAGTGAGACCCTTTTGGAGGATGTCTGTGTCAGCCGGAGAGTCAATTATAGCCCCTAGTTTGCAGTTGTCTGCGAACTTGGTCAGTCATAGACCTCCTGTGTTTGCCTACACGTCTGAGAAGTATAGGCCAAATAGGAGGGTTCCTAGGACTGGGCCCTGGGGAATGCCACTTGTAACCGGTTTAGAGTCAGACCTAGCTCCCGCAGCTCTTACCATGTGGGTTCTGTCTGTAAGCCAGTTGGCAACCCATCTCGTGATGTAGGGGTTTATGTTCAGGCTGGTGAGCTTGTCTATAATACCAGAATGGGGAATGGTGTCGAAGGCCTTTGTGAGGTCTAGGTAAGCTGTGTGGACCACCTTTCCCTCATCTATAGCCTTGGTAACTGTCTCAAAGAAGTCCACCAGGTTTAGGAGGCATGATCTTCCCTTAACAAAGCCGAACTGGGTAGGGTCCAGTATTTGGAGGTTCCCAATGTCTCTGTTAATGAGATCCATGATGATGCACTCCATAGCTTTGCAGACCAAGCTAGTCAGGCTTATAGGGTGATAATTCCCATTGTCTGTTGTGGCTCCACCTTTGTGGAGCGGAATAATCATTGCTGTGTGCCACACTATGGGCACATAGCCTGTGGAGAGGCTGAGTTTGAACAGTGTGCTTAGGTGAGGGGTTAGTTCATCTTTGAACTCATATAGGATGCAGCCTGGGACACTGTCCAGTCCCATTGATGCTGTGTTTTGGCTTTGGAGAGGACTGTTTTAACCTGAGTGTCTGTGATTTCAGGGCCACTACATTCTTCTGGCATGGTTATGGGCCCTTTTGGTGGTGAGGGGGGAGTGAAGTTTGCACTGAACCTGTCTGCCAGGATGTTGGCGATATTGATCGGTTCAGTGTATTTTGTGCCATTCTGCACTAACTCCAAACAGATCTGAGAATTGCCACTTGGATTCTTGACATAGCTAAAGAGTGCCTTGTAGTTATCTTTGGAGTCCTTGGCAATTTTTCTTTCTAAACTAGCCTTGGATGATTTTATGAGGGATCGCAGTTTCTTGCTGATACTGATCAGGGATGTCTTAGTTTCTTGGGATTTTACTCTTTTCTGTACTAGTTTCCTCATTCTATTGTATAGCTTGTTTATGGCAGGGGACAACCAGACTGGTTTCTTTTTCTTGGAGGAGTAAGTCTTGGTTTTGCTTAGGATAGCACAATCCATGCATTCTTGTAGGTGCCTGTAGAGTGCATTAGTAATGGATTTTGCAGCTTGGGCAGCGTTATCCTTTAGCATGGGGGCTTTGAAACTTTCCACCTCAGTCTTAAGTAACGTGAAGTTTGCTTTTGGAAAGTTTTTCACAGTGGTTTCTTTGACCGGGGGTGTGGGCGGAATGTGAATATCCAGAGTGATTAGTTTATGGTCAGATCTAACCAGAGAGGGGTTGACCTCTGGTGTGGAACACTGGTCGCCCATGTTGGTGATGACCAGGTCCAATATGTTGTCACCTCTGGTGGGGGTGTTGACCAGTTGATCCAGGGCGTTTGAGTTTATATATTCTAGGAAATGTTGGGCAAGGGAGTTAGTACTTGAGTAGTTCTCCTAGTTAATGTTCGGGTAATTGAAATCACCCAATATCAGGGTGTTTGGTAGGACCTTTATGTTTACCAGTGTTTCCAGAAATGGGGGTCCTGGGACATGGTGGGTGATCTGTCATTGGGTGGTGATCTTGGGGACCCTTCCCTTTCATCAAAGTTGGCATCTTCAGTGAGTGACTCTTGAGGAGAGTCTAAGTGCCTCCTTTTGCACTTTCTCTTCCTAGGGACTTCTTCAGTGGGATGTTCTGAAGAAGTCTCAGAAGAAATCAGTATACCCTGATGGGTACTCTGGTGACTAGCTAGGGCCGGCTGTGCCCTGTGGTAAGGATGAATGAGGCTCAAGATGTAGAGATGAATGGGCTAGGGTGGTTGCACTGGTCAGAGACAAAGAAGGTGGATAAGTTTGAGCTCTAGGGATAGAGAAAGTTCTCTCCATTACTTCAAATGCCAGATTTCCTGGAGAGAAGGGAATTGATGGCTCTATAAGAACATGCTTACAGGCCATAAGCTCCTTCCTCCCAGAAGGCAGAGTACTCAAAGAGGGGATCAGAGCTGAGCTGTCTAATACCAAGGCTCTGAGGGGAAGAGATGACTCAGGCAACTTCGAAGTCGACTCCAACACCTTGGATCCTGTGCCGATACAGCTTTGGCAATTATCCAGCTCCAAGGCACTCAGAGATACCACCAGATTGGAAGATACCTATATCTTTGGATCTGATGTGAACAACTCTGGAACCTTCGTATCTGACAACACCAAAACCATAGGTTTGGTTGTTGAAAGAGCTAGCAAGGGGGGATTGTGCTTATCAGGGCCACTGAACTCGATGGGGTCAAAAATGGGAAAACCCCCATTTGTATCTGCATCAAGAGGAACTTCTTCATCATCCTGACCACATTGGCTTCAGACAAACTTTTCGAAGAATGAGTCAAAGATGGTGTGGCTGAGAAAGTACAGTTGTGTACAATTACCATAAATGTAGATGTTCAAGTGTATTCACTGCTGCAATCATCACATTTGGGTTATCCCTGCCAGGGTAGCCCTCGGCCAGCCCTAATACCAGAGACTTAGTAATTCTGTGTCGGTTGCTGTCACTTGAGGACTGACATCAGGTCGTCAGTAGTATAAAGTAAGGCAGCTGATGCCATTACATCAGTTTTTCTTGCCTTAACCTGTCAGGAGCCCCCAAGAAGGAGGCCACGCACCAGTGGAAAATAAATACCAATATGTCCCTTGTAAGGAAAGGAGAACAACAAGGAAGAACGGTAATAAAAGGAGAAAGAGAAGAAAGGGGGATGGTGGGAGAGAAACCAGGACTGCAACAGTGAAGACACTCAAACATCTATATTTATGGTAAGTGTACACAACTGTACTATGTTCTTTGTGTTTCACTGTTGCAGTCATCACATTTAGGTTGATTCCCAAAGCTGAGGAAAAGGGTGGAGTCAGTCAATGAAACTAGTGGCTGGCTAGGATGCCCTGCAAGGCTGCAGAGGCAAACCCTGTCCTGGATTTGGAAAAGTGAGGCAGGTGGTAATGCTTGGTAAAAGTGTGAACAGATGTCCAGGTGGCAGCCTCCAGGATGTCCCTGGTGGGGACTCCTCTGAGGAAAGCCACAGAGGTCAAGGCTGCTCTGGTGGAGTTTGTCCTGACCCCCTTGGAGGGATGGCTTTCCATGCTGTTTGCAGCAGAAATGGATGCAGTGTGCTATCCATTTATAAATGGTTTGTTTGGAAATGGCTTTGCCTTCTGCCCCTGTAGCAAAGCTAACTAGCAATTGATCAGACTTTCTGAAGGATTTAGTCCTGTCTAGATAGAATCTGAGCTGTCTCTGCACATCTAGGGAGTGCAGGATACTTTCCCCCTTGTTCTGGGGATTAGGAAAAAAGGTGGGCAAATGAATGGATTGATTGAGAGCCACACTGGACACCACCTTGGGCATGAAGAATGGGTTAGTTCTGAGGGATACCCTGTCAGCATGGAAGATGATAAAGGGTTCCACAGCCATGAGTGCTTGCAGCTCGGTGACTCTTCTGGCTGAAGTGATGGCCAGAAGGAATGCTGTCTTCCAGGAGAGAAATTTTAGCTCTGCAGAAGAAGCTGGTTCAAAAGGGGGCAGGGTGAGATTTACCAATACAAAGTTACGGTCCCAAGCTGGTGTTGGTGCCCTTCTTGGTGGCCTCAGGTTGCTAGCCCTTCAGAGGAACTGTTTGATCAATGGGTGTGAGAAAAAGGGGCTGCTCAGTGGGAAAATGAGCAGAAATAGCAGAGGCATGAATTTTTATAGAGAAAAAAAGATGCCACTGTGTAGTAGGTCAGCTAAGTAATCTAGGATGAGATGGAGGGAGGGCTGCGCCATATTGGCTCCCTTAGCCTGGATCCAGGTTCAGAACCTTTTCCATTTATCAGCATAAGACTTTCTGGTGCTAGGATGTCTGGCCTCACAAATAACATCCAGAACCTGTTTACTGAGGTTGGCAGATTGGTTCGGGGTTAGGGAATAAGCCAAGCTGCCAAATTGAGTGTCTGCAATTGGGGATGCAAGAACTCCCCTTCCTTCTGGGTCAGGAAGTTTGGAATCTGAGGAAGATGCCATGGGGTTAGTAAGGACACGCTGCGCAGCAAAGGATACCAGTCCTGCCAGGTCCATTCTGGAGCTATAAGAATGGTCATTGGTTTTTCCTCCCTTATTTTGAGCAGTACTCTGGGGATGAGAGGCAGGGGAGGAAAAGCATAGAATGATAGAATGACTCAGGGGAAGGACAGGGCATCCACTTTCTAAGCCATGCAGTCATGCTCCCTGGTGCAGAATTTGCTGAGCTGATGGTTGGTGTGGGAGCCAAAGAGGTTGACCTTCAGGGTTCCCCATTTCTGAGTTATTAGGGTGAAGGTACTTCTGTTGAGTTGCCACTCATGTGGGTCCAGAAGATTTCTGCTTAATTGGTCTGCCAGAGAGTTGAGAGAGCCTGGTAGGAATTGTGCTAAAAGGTGTAGTTGCATGGCAGAGGCTGTGTGCCAAAAGCTCATGGCCAGCTTGCATAGAGGGTAGGGGTGAGGCTCTCCCTGCTTGTTGATGTATCACATCACAGTGGTTTTGTCTGTTTTGATCAGGAGAGCCCCTGGAGAGAGAAGGGTCTTGAAAGCTAGCAAGGCATGCTGCACAGCCATCATCTCTTTTTGACTGATGTGCAGAGGGATTTGCTGTGGGTTCCATTGGCCTTGTATGCACCTGCCATCCAGGTGTGCACCCTAAGCATAGTCTGATGAACCTGTGGTGAGGATCTTTGTGGCAGGGGGTGGGGAGAAAGGCATTCCCTTATTGTGGGAGCATGCTGTTGCCCACCAAAGAAAATCTTTTCTGAGGCAAGGAATTATAGGTATAAGAGTCTCCAGGTCTTGAGAGTGTTGACACCAAAGGCTCTTTAGGTACCACTGATGTTTCCTCACATGCAGCCTGACATATGGAATGTGTAGTATGCAAGATGCCACGAACCCCAGAGGTTGCAGGATCTTCCTTGCAGTTAGCCGGAGCCTGGGGGCTAGTTGAGAGAAGTAGGCTGTCAGGAAAATTTGTTTCTCTGGTGTAAGGTATGCCATCTGGGAATCTGTGTCCAGACTTGCTCCCAGAATGATTATCCTTTGGGTGGGCACCTGTTTGGATTTCTTTTCGTTGATTGTGTACTCTAGGGAGGTTAGTAGGGTCTTTACAAAAGCCAGGTGCTTGAGCAGCTTTTCCTGGCTGTCTGCCTGAATCAGGCAGTCATCTATGTATGGGTAAATCTGAATATTTCTTTGTCTGCAAAAGGCAATGACCAGAGCCAGACATGTTGTGAAAACTCTGGGAGCAGTAAATAAGACAAAGGGGAGTGCAGAGAACTGAAAGTGTTGAGATCCTGCCCTGAAGCTGAGATATTTTCTGCATGATTCCCTGATAGGAATGTGGATGTAGGCCTTTTAGATCTAGGGCGGCTAACCAAGCATCCTTGGAGAGCATGGGTAGCAGCTGTTGGAAGGTGAGTATTTTGAATTTTGCGATCACCAGGAAGGTGTTTAGAATGGATAGATTGAGGATGGAGCACCAGGAGCCCACTTTTCTGGGCACCAGAAAAAGTCTGGAGTAGAAACCTTGGCCTCTCTGTTCTGCAGGAACGTTCTCCATTACCCTCATAGAGAGCAGGGAAAGGGTTTGCTTTTGAGCCTCTGCCCACTGATGTGGTGGTAGATCTGGGAACCCTTTTGGGTTTGGAAGGGTCTGGAAGGAAAATTTGTATCCCTGAGACACAATGTTCAGAAGCCAGTGGTCCTTGGTAATGGTGGCCCAGGTGCTTGAGTGAAAGGAGAGTTTTCCTCCTAGGGGAAAGTGAAGGTGGGCAGAGGTAGGGGGTGGAGGAGATGAGTCATTGTGAGTTTTTACCATAAGGGGGTGGCTTAGAACTCCCTGGTTTTGAAGTGGAGGTAGTCCACTGCTTAGATCTTTGCATTCCCTGGGGCTGCTGTCTGGGGGGTCTGCCACAAGGCCTAGGCTGGGCCAGTCTACTGGGAGCAGGAAAGGACCAGTGATTGGTGGGATAATGCCTGCTGAACCTGGGGGGCTGGACCTGCAAGAAATCCTTAACTGTTTGCACAGATTTTGCTTTTTCTTCCATCTTTTTTAAGACCTCTTTTGCCTTAGTGCCAAATAAGTTATCTTTGTGCAAGGAGGCATCCAACAATTTAGATTTGACATGATCTGGCAGGGACTGTTCCTTCAGCCATGCATGCCTTCTAATGACAGATCCAGTGACTGCTGCCCTGCAAGAAGCTTCTAGGGCATCAAAACCACAGTGCAAGGTGTTTAGTTACTTGACTTGCAGACTTAACTCTTGTAAATCTTTAGATTCTGCCCAAGCAGGAAGGGAAGACATTTTTTGTTTAAAGAGTTCCAAGGTATCTTGCTGAAATTTCAGCATATGTAACTAACAATTTAGTGCCCTAACAGCAAGAGTAGCTGAGGTGTATACTTTCTTACCCCATCTGTCCAAAGCGAGGGAATCCTTGTCTGAGGGGGCTGGGATTCTTAGTAGAGGTTGCTTTAATTCCTTTTGGCCTTTGAGAAATGACCTCAGGGTCAGCTGTAGGATTTTTAAAAAGATATTTGTGGGAGTCAGAGACTCTATCCTGTCTCATTTTCTGGGAGCAAGAGGAAGGCTGTCAGGAGTCAAGCTGGATTTGAGGAAAACATCCCCCACAACATCCAGGACTGGGGGGATGGCCAAAGATCTGTATTGTGGAAGATCTAGGAATTCCCTGAATCTCTTTTTAGACTGAGGGTAGTCCTGACTCTCCCACTGGAAATGCTCCCTTAAGGTATACAGGGTTTCCCCAAAGGAAAAATACTTTGGGGGAGATGCTGATGGAATGGAATCCTCTGCATCAGAATTCTCATAAGTGGAGACGGGTTGCATGTCTTCATATTCAGATGCATCAGATTCATCTGACTCTTGCTCAGACAAAACTACAGGGGACAGATCTCTTTTCCTTTTGGAGGGGGTAGCTTGGGTTTCCATAATCAGCATGATAAGGTCTTCCACCATTTTAAACATTTGAGACTGTGGCAAGGTAGCAGGCGCCTGAGAGTGGGTCGTCTGTTTCTTGGGTGTGGTTCATACCCTGAGCCTAAGAAACTCAGTAGTTTTAGAAAGAATGGTAGTCACGAAAGAAGATGTTGGTTTGTGTCGAGATTCGGTAGTGTGAAGGACTTCCTCGGAAGCCAGTGCCTGCTCAGCAGCTCCAGATACATCCAAGTTTGAGATGACTGCAGGATCCTTAATTGAAGAAGAGTTTTGTGGCATACCGGACTCCAAAAGGGTCTCGGTAGTGGCCTGCGAATCAAGAGAAGAGGGCATCAGGGGCTGCGAAAGCACCTCACTGAGGACCGGAGAACTGACGACTTGTTTAGCAGAAGTGTCATCAGTAGGTTTGGACCTGTGTGGTCTGTTTCTGTCTTTATCTTTATGTTTTTTCAGAAGATCTGCTGTCAGATGGCTTACCAAAGCCATATCAGAATTTGAGGACTGTAAGTGAAAATATCTGGCTACTCTAAGGGCCCGACAACGGATAATTCTGGCATTGAACAAAGCACAGAAGTGACAACAAGGGATGTCGTGGTCTGGGCCTAAAGAAGTGACGCAGTAAGAGTGGAAATCTTGGTATGGTATTTGCTTTTCACAGGCGAGACAATTATTAAACTTTTTCTGACATCGGTTTGTGCAAGAAAAAAAGGATCCCCAGTGGGGTACTTAGTTTTAGAAGACTTCAACTTCAATTCGGTAGATGAAACTCAGGTAGAGGCCAACTAGCACTCGTATGAACTGCTTCTGCTTCGAGCTCTATGGCAAGAAAGACTGATGTAATGGCATCAGCTGCCTTACTTTATAATACTGACGACCTGACATCAGTCCTCAAGCAGCAGCAACAGACGCAGAACTACTAAGTCTCTGGTATTCGGGCTGGTTGAGGGCTACCCTGGCAGGGATAACCCAAATGTGATGACTGCAACAGTAAAACATGAAGAGCATCCTTGAATGGTGGTGTCTTGGAGAATGCTCCAAGAAGGGGATGGCAGCCTTCAGGTGATCAGATCCAGACCCAGCAGTAGTGATCGGATCCAAGGTGACTTTTCTTTCTGAATCTTCAGATCCAAAGATTTAGTCATTTTTGCTGGTGGTTCCAAACTCGGACCCGATGAGGCAGTAGGCTCCAGAGAGCATTTTCTGGAATCTTAGGCTCCAACTTCTTATGGGGATGAGCCCCAGAAGATGCTGGTGAATCAGAAGATTTACAGGTCAGCAACCCCTGAGTATTAATTTGTTTTTATAGTCTATGATGGCCCTAGCGTTAAACCATAACAAGTTTGGATTTAAATATGACAGTCCTAAACAATATATGCATTCTGAATGCATGTCTGACAGTGGAACTTTGTGGCCACAGACTGTGCATTTTTTGAAACCTGCTGGTTTCTCTGACATTATAACTTAATGAAAAGAAATGGAAACTACACTAGAGGTATAGCAAAGGCCAAGAAGGGAAAAGGGAAAAGATAGGGATAAAGATAAAGTTTTCTTTTTAATTAAATAATTAAAAGTATACAAATTATGGTAAGAAATGAAAGTACCCAAAGGTACTAAAAAAACTACCAGCAATAGTAGATCAAATAGAAGCACAAAAGTGCTTGAAAGGGAAAAGGGAGGAAATGCTATTAGAATTAGGAAGATATAAGAAGAAAAATTATAAGAGATCAAGTATAAAATATGAAGTTATTAACTCACTGAAACCCAAGAAATTAAAGGACTCGAGAGCTACAACAGCTACCACGTCTGATCTCTAAGGTGACAAACAAGATCTGAGGTATGTTAGAGACTAGGGCGTTATGGAATAGGAAAGAGCTTGAGAGCTTTCAGTGATTCACGAGCTAGTGGAAAAGTTCAAGTCAGATCCAAGGATCAGATCCGGAGCATATCTCTTAACCTCTTAGAGAAAGAAATCTCGGCAAAGCCATAAATGAAAGTGGGACACATGTCCAATTATAGTGGCAATTTTTTAAATTCTGCTCTTATAAACTTAGAAAGTTGATAGAATAACAAGTTTTACATTAGTGTGAATTTTCTGAATGGTATAAAGTCTGAAACTCAAATATGTGTAATTATTTTTTAACTTCAATTTGCTACTAATTTGCCAGAAAACC
Organism: Protopterus annectens; assembly: GCF_019279795.1. NCBI lineage: Eukaryota > Metazoa > Chordata > Ceratodontiformes > Protopteridae > Protopterus > Protopterus annectens. Next base: position 1,172,596,521 of record NC_056737.1, on the reverse strand, counting down.
ACAATGTTTTGAAAAATGGACTAAAAATATGAGGCAAAAATCTGGACATTCTGCAAAAATCTGTACAGTTGAGAGGTATGATCTGAACCAAAAAGTTGAGGAGCGAATGAAAATTGACATCAAATTCTATATTTCTTTATTCTTTTTGTTAAATTCCTGTTTCACTCCTTCAAGTTTTTACAATTGCCTTCAAGTACAAATACAAAAAGTGTTATTGTACTCCAGTAATGGCCTTATATAAGTTTTAAATATGAAAGTCAATACCTGCTCATCCCCAGTAGATAATCTGCTTAACAGGTACCCCATATACTTAGGTGCGTTTACAGGTACCCCATATACTTAGGTGCTTTTATAGAAATTTGATCTGCATATGCTTTAAAGGACAACTTAGATGTAATAAGTAAACACAAATCTTTATATTCCCGTACCTCATTTAATGGTCGACACACCAAATATACAGGAAGACTTGGGCACCTATTTGAAAAATACATTTTCTGACACTTGTTTAGACTAAATGTTAAAACCTGATTCCAGTGCCCAACAACTTAGAGACTGTAAATAATTATTTAACTGATTAACATCAAAGGGATTTTGAAATGAGAAATCAGTCTTGCAATCACCAGCATACTTATAAAACCAGAATTTTTATTCTTTAGTAATGTAACAAGACTGGTCCCAAGACACAACCCTGAGGTACTCCAGCTTTAACCTGTAAATAATCCGAAAGGTGATACCAAACAAAGGAGGTATGTGTTTGCAGGCTACTGCAAAATATCTTGTTCAATCAATGAACATTCTGGTGAGTGATGGCAATGTGGATGCTGCAGTTTACCATCCTATTGTTGAATCTGCCGTTAATAGTTCTGATAACTTTATGGTGACTCCAGCAGTGTTAAAAGAGTCACAGATAAAAGAGCCTGTTGTAAGAAGGAAGGAGTTGATATCAACTACTGCACAACATTCAACTAATTCGTTGTCCCCCCCTTTACCCATTCGCCAGTTGGACTGGCCCAGGAGAGGCCGATCAGTGAGTCGAGGAAGGAAGCGAAGGCTGCCCTCGCAGGAAAGAGCTCCAATTCAGACAATAAAGCGGATGTGGGAGCAGAAACAAATTTAAATATGTTAGTATTTAATTTATCTAAACGTTCACTAACACAATGTGAAGAAACTTTACTCCAACGTGGACTAACTTTTATACCAGCCACTAATACGCAGTATGTAGACACTATTTTGGATATAAAGAGCTTTGCTCGCAATGTGATGTTAAACACCATGTATACGTCTGAGGGTCCTGTAGACTTTTTTAAAAAACCTAGTACATTTGTACCAGAGTTGAATGCAACTTAAGAAATGTTTTGCAATGTTTGTGAAAATTATATAACATCTATTTTTATGAAGGGTAAAAAAAGTATGAAAGGTAAATTTCACAATTTGACAGTGAATGAATATAAGGCTTTACATGCACTGCAGGAAGATGATTCTATATGTATTCGGCCAGCTGACAAGGGAGGGGGGATTGTGATATTACATGTGACATACTATGTGAAATAAATGATTAAAATGCTGAATGATGTACAGGTATGTAGGAAACTAACATTGCTAGACATTGATTTGATATGCAGTCATGTTTTCAGTATGTTAAATGATTGTTTTATGAGTCGTATTATACCTAAATCGTTGGATTATTTTTTAGTGCTCCCCCCAGTCATACCTTTGATCCAAGGCCAACCGAAGTTACACAAAGATTTGAGTAACCCACCACTCAGACCAATTGTATCTGGTCGAGGATGGGTCACTCATCCATTGTCAGTTTATGTTGAGAAATTTCTCAGACCTGTTGTGGATAAATCTAAACATGTATTGAGAGACAGGAAACAGTTATTATGTGATTTGTCTTCCATCATTTTGGGCAATCAGCATATATTGAAGGAAAGTTGGTTAGTGACTCTAGACATAAGCTCTGTATTTACAGTTATACCTCATGCCTATGGCATAGAGGTAGTAAAATTATATCTAAGAAATAATAGTACCTATGATGCAGTACAAATAGATTTATTATTCATGTTGCTTGAAATCATTTTGGAAAATAACGTAATGTTATTTAATGGAGAATACTATTTGTAACAAGTGGGTGTTGCAATGGGCACACCCTGTGCAAATAGTTTTGCGAATATAGTGCTAGCACGATGGGAAGAAAGTGTAGTCTTAATGAATAATACTTACAATGCAAGTATTTGTTTGTATAAACGTTTTGTAGATGATCTTTTTCTAATTTGGACTAGGTCTTATGAACATTTGATGAAGTTCATTGGTTATTTGAATGACAGCACTAACTTTTTAAAATTCTCATTTAAAGCCTCTAAAGTAATCATAGATTTTCTTGATGTTGTTGTTATGAAAGACCAAGATGTTTTTTCTCTACTACTATGCACAGGAAATCTTGTCATAGGAACAACATTCTATCTCGAGATAGTATGCATCCATCTTATGTTTATAAAAATATAATTAAGGGGCAAGGAATGCACATATCTAGATTAAACACCAATGATGCAACATTTCATATGAATTTAGATGCTTTTAGAGATGAATTGGTTGAGCGTAAGTATACACTGAAAGGAATTGATTTAAATCTTAAACATGTTGAAAATTTAAGAAATACAGTAGCTAAACCATATATGGAGAATACTGTGTCAGATATTAGAGTTTTACGAAATAGTAAAAAATGTAATTATAATGTAAATAGAACTTCATTGAGTCTACAATATTCTAGTAACATTGATATTGGAGACATTGTGAAACGGAATTGGTTTATTTTAGAATCTGATGTACAAATTAAAGAGATAGTGGGTGATAAACCTCATTTTAGGTATAAGAATAAAAAGAACTTAAAGAGATTATTGTGCAACTCAAATAAACAGTCCTCTGTAGGGAAGGGAATATCAAAACCTTACCTAAGACCATGCGGTAAGTGTAATATATGTAAGGTATTAAGTTTAGATAATGTTTTTATACATCCTATAACTAATGTTAGATATGGATTTAGAGTAAATGCTACATGTGTTACTAATGATTTGATATATTTGGCAGTGTGCAATGACTGTCATTTGTACTATGTAGGTATGACAAATAGATCCCTTCGTGATAGTGTTAGAGAACATCTTTCAGCTATTCGCAATGGAGATATTGAAAGAAGTGCATTAGCCAAGCATATAATGCTAAATAAAACACATACATTTCAATGTATGGTTATATGCTGTATAGATTATAGTTTAAGGTTGGGGGACAAGAAAAATGTTACTGAACAGAATGAATTATATTAGATAGTTAAGTTGCAAGCCGATAAATTACCTGAACTCAATGAAAGGGCTTCGATAAAACCATTGCTGACTGCCAAGAGATTTAAGTAATTTTATCTTAATATTGTATATTTTTAACAAAGTGTTTGTTTTTAAGAAATTGTAATTGATTAATTATTCACCTACTTCACTAATATGTTAATTAGAGAATGTATTTAAACAGGAAATGATATGTAATGTGAATGAAGTCTGATGAAGCATCTGTTTGATGTGAAAGCGCTTACTTGTGTTGTCTGCTCGATTTGAAATTGGTTCTACAATAAATCATTGGATTTTATGCTGTGGTCTTCTCATCTCCATTTTTGATATAGAATATCTTGTTTGCCAAATTTCTCTTGTCTGTTATTTTGGAAGGTCTCGATAAACATGATAATATTTACAGATATTCATGGTTAGTAATATTGTACAAAATAATTAACTGAATCAGAGTAATCACACTGATAATTTGAATGAGTACAGACATTAATACAAATAATTGTTTGCATGTAGTGGGTATAAATGTAGTAATGCTACATGCACATATACCACCAGAGTACAGGAGTACATACGTATGCTACATGAACATATACTACCAGAGCACAGGATTATATACATATGCTACATGCACATATACTACCAGAGTACAGGAGTACATACGTATGCTACATGCACATATACTACCAGAGTACAGGAGCACATACGTATGCTACATGCACATATACTACCAGAGTACAGGAGTGCATGCGTATGCTGCATGCACATCTACTACAAGAGTACAGGAGTACATACGTATGCTACATGCACATATACTACCAGAGTACAGGAGTACATACGTATACTACATGCACATATACTACCAGAGTACAGGAGTACATACGTATGCTACATGCACATATACTACCAGAGTACAGGAGTATATACATATGCTACATGCACATATACTACCAGAATACAGGAGTATATACGTATACTACATGCACATATACTGCCAGAGTACAGGAGTACATATGTATGCTACATGCACATATACTACCAGAGTACAGGAGTGCATACATATGCTACATGCACATCTACTACAAGAGTACAGGAGTACATACGTATGCTACATGCACATATACTACCAGAGTACAGGAGTACATACGTATGCTACATGCACATATACTACCAGAGTACAGGAGTACATACGTATGCTACATACACATATACTACCAGAGTACAGGATTATATATATATGCTACATACACATATACTACCAGAGTACAGGAGTATATAAGTATGCTACATGCACATATACTACCAGAGTACAGGAGTACATATGTATGCTACATGCACATATACTACCAGAGTACAGGAGTACATATGTATGCTACATACACATATACTACCAGAGTACAGGAGTATATACATATGCTACATGCACATATACTACCAGAGTACAGGAGTAGATACGTATGCTACATACACATATACTACCAGAGTACAGGAGTATATACGTATGCTACATGCACATATACTACCAGAGTACAGGAGTACATATGTATGCTACATGCGCAAATACTACCAGAGTACAAGAGTATATACGTATGCTACATACACATATAATGCCAGAGTATAGGAGTATATATGTATGCTACATACACGTATAATGCCAGAGTACAGGAGTATATACGTTCATAGGTTCATAGGTTCATAGGTTTATACTAGGCTATCTGCCCTAAGGCATTTATAAGCCTAGCCCAAATTTTTGTGGCTTACGCCACCCCTTACATGAAAAAATACTGTGCCCATTAGTTTGTTGTGCCTCTGTCCAGCAGTGACACAGAGATGATTACCGGGGTAAACCTACGATCTCCCATCCCCAGGTCAAGATTTCTCTTGAACAGAGCCAGCGAGGTGCTTTGCCTCACATGGACCGGGATTTTATTCCACAGCATAGGGAGTCTCTGAGTGCTAAATCTATCCCTGCAGCACATCCTATTTATATCCGTGCTAAGGTTTAAGTCGCTTGCTCTAGTGGTTTTGGTGGATTTGGATTTTTTGAGGTGGAGTATGTCCATTAATTCTGGGTTGGACATGGCCTTGTATGTCAGGCACATGTCACCTCTGAGCATGTGTTAAAGGAAAAAACTTCAAAGACCAATGCACGTAAGGTTCAGTTAAGGCACATTTAATAACTTGCTGCAAGGAGACAAAAACATGCAAATACAGGATTTTGCCTAACTACTAACAGGAAGTATGCTATTCTTATACTATTTTACAAGACATGGCTTTCTATGGCTGACGTTCTACAGCAGATGTTACTCAGATTTTCTGCTGACATGACTAGATTTGTGAGAAACTTTTTGAGAAAAACAACCTGGCCTTGGTGGGCACTAACCCGTTACAAGCTTCTATTGTATAGTTCTAATGCATGTGTTACATTTCAAGGTACATTTCTAGCTCAGACACAAGCAAATGCTGATTGCAGTTCATAATTTCAAGCAGTCTTTGTTCTAATTATCTATAGCTTCTGCAGCTGTGTATTTTCTCACAGCACAAGCGGAACTCCTTGTCTAAGTTTCATACAAGAGATACATCTATTCATTATTTTCCTAACACAAGCAGAAATTATCCGTTTCTCAGTAAATTTCCAAGGCATAAGCAAAGATTTTAGCTGCGCATATTTCATGACAATACAAGGTCAGAAAGCATCTGCAATTTGATGCAGTATGAAATAGAATAAATGTGTTAACCCTTTTCAAGCTCTAAATGTACTAAGCATATTACTAATACATACATTTAATACATATTTTTCTGACATTTCCCCCCTATTAATACTTTTATTTTACTTTCAAAATAAGCATAAACAGTTTGTTTTCTTCTCCTAACCTCTTTCACTTAGGATTTGCAGTTAAGAGAGTCATTCAGTTTAAACTTATGAAAGCATTTTCAATCTTTTAGCAGTTCTTCAAACTCAGTACTTTGATATAAGATTTCAGAAACTGACATGTCTATAAAGTCTTTAATCAGTCTTTTCATGCAGGGGATGCCACAGCAAACACATACTCCTAGTAGGAGCATTCCCACACAAATGGCAATCAGGATGTTCATTAGGATGGTACCCCACCCCCCAAACCATTTCTGGAAAAAGTCCATCAGTGGGTTTTGGCCTGGTTTGGTCATGGCAGACACTTGCTGAATTACCTCAAGATGATTGTCTATCTCATGTTTATGGTCAGGAATATATGAACAGCACTCTTCCTGGATTAAAGCGCAAGTACCACCTCTCACCGCTAGGGTGAAGTCGAGAGCCATGCAGTTTTGAAGCACTACAGTTCTCATGGCATTCAGTTCATCAGTCACCAATTCGAGAGCGGAAAAAGTTGCGTTGCTCATTACTTCAAGAAGTTTAGACAGTTTTCTCAGCTCCCAGATCGATTTCACTGCTCCATATGCTGGTAATATGCCTGCCAACGATATAACACTATCACTCAAGTCCATATGTGTCAGTCCATTGCCTATAGAATGATGGTTTTTCCAACGTGCATCGATTTGTCCCACTGGATTTACAGGTTTCTTGACGACCTCTTGGACATTTCAAATTTTTCCTCGAGGCAAAACTGCAGTGTGTCGTATGGCCGGAACTGGGTAGCCCAAAAAACAACTGCCAGACCAATTCTCAGGTAACCATTTGTATGCCTTTCTGCCACAGACAAAATAACAGTCCTCTACTTTAGTAGTAACTTTGCTATGAATATACACTTGCCCTGCATGAAACATTTTTCTATCAATTATAGACAGTTGTTTATAAAGAACAGAATTATGTTTCACTTCATTGATTGTTTTGTGCATCAATTCAAAAAATGAATCATAGTTTGTATTACAATAAGAACCTGCATTGTTAGCTTTAGTGTAACATTTATAAGGAACAGTCACATTGCAATTGCTCCAACCCACCTGAACAGTATCATTTTTATAAAAACACACAGTTCCCTTTTGTGGAACAGACAAGTGCAATGCTATTTTATCTTGTGATGTAATAGTTGAGGTATCATGAATCAAGTTTTCCCAGGTCTCATTGACCCCTAGGGGGACCGTAGTCATTAATAACCCCACGTATGCTGTCGGCAAAGCTGTGCAAATCCAGCAATTCGAAACATTGAAAGTCTCAGCATACACATATTTAATTGCCTGATAAGTGTTGAAGTTTGGATGCCAGTCTATGAGTAATGCTTCACGTTTATTCAGTTCAGTTTGTGTGGCCGGGAAAAGGAAAGGCCACAGCAAAAAGATTATTGTCACTAGTACAGTTAACAGGATGATTATGCAATACTTCTGAGGAAAGGGTTGTTCTGCATTCCTGTTTCTTCTGGACTCTATCATTTTTACTCTTGGCATGTGACAAGATTTTTGTCCAGTTCAAAGTTCTTAACTAGTTTGCAGTATGTCAGGTTGATCCAAGAGGCGTGCTCTGCTATCCTGCAGTGGGTGTCGACAGAAGCACTTGATATGGACCTCCACACTTTGGTGATGCCCAATTCTTCTTCTTTATTGTCTTCACCCAGATCCAGGTACCTGGGATCACTGCCACTTCTGACGGTCTGGTTTGTTCTTTATCTGAAACAGAATTTTACTGCAACAGATGTTTAGAATTTAACAAGTTTCTTATGTACTCAGCTAGTGTACAGTTGGCTTCCTGGTCTGTGGGCACGAGAGGTTTCCACTGAGGTATATAATAAGCCCTTCCAAATAGTTTTTCAAAAGGAGTCAATCCTTTTGCATTCGGAACAGTTCTCATGCTCAACAGTGCCAGGAGCAGACAGTACACCTAATTCCTCTGTGTTTCTACTATTAACTTCCTTAGCTTACTCTTTAAAATCCCATTATGCCTCTCTACTAACCCTGCAGACTGTGGGTGATGCACACAATGATTTTTTAAAGAAATACAAAAATGTTTACTTAACTGTTGTATGGTCTGGTTTACGAAGTGTGTGCTGTTTTCACTGTAGATCCTTTCCAGAATGCCGAATCTAGGGATGATTTCTTTAACGAGAATTTTTGCCACAGTTGCCGCATCCGGATTTTTAGTCAGAAAGGCTTCCACCCATCTGGAAAACATATCTACAATGACAAGACAATACTTCTTACTTTCACATTTATTCAACTCTATCAAATCCATACAGATAGTATGAAATGGATATGGTGGTGTAGGGAAACTCCCTTGCTTGGGCTTTAACGCCCCTTGTGCATGATGTTTATTACAAACGTGGCACATCGAACAAAATTTTTTAGAGTAGTTTAAGAATTCATATGTCGTAAACACTTGGTTCACCAGCTGTACCATCCCCCCTGTTGAGACATGGCACTGCCCATGACTCAACAAAGCTGCATATCTAAACAAATTAGATGATAATATCGGTTTCCCTTCTTTAGAGATGTACAGCCCCTTTTCGATAATTGCTCCCCGTTTTACCCATCTTTGTTTTTCAGCTTGCATAGTAAATGTCTGCATTGTCTTTAACATTTCTAAGCCTAAAATCTCAGAGGGTTGTAATTCCTCATTCAAAAGAAATACTTCTGAAGCTGCCTGTTTTGCAGCTGTATGAGCTCTCGCATTACCTTTTGAAATCCTATCCTGTTGCTTGGTATGAGCTGTGCATTTACGAATAGCTACTTTCTGAGGTAACTGAATAGATTCTAAAAGATCTAAAATAAACTGTGCATGATTGATTGGTTTGCCAGTAGATGTTATCATTCCTCGATTTTTCCACTATTGTGCAAAAACATGTACAGTAGAAAAAGCGTACTGGCTGTCAGTAAAAATGTTCACACATTTACCCTCTGCTAAGGTACATGCCCGTGTCAAGGCAATCAATTCTACTGCCTGTGCAGATAAATTGTGTGGAAAAGATTTCGCTTCTATAATGTCTGTGTCAGAAACTACTGCATATCCTACTAGGTTCTGTCCTGCAGGACCCCTTTTGCACGAGCCATCCATGTAGTATGTCACCTCAGCATCATCCAAGGGGACATCCATGAGATCTTTTCTAGGCAGTGTCTTTTGCTCAATCACCTGCAGGCAGCTGTGTGGTTTGCCATCTGCAGGGGTTGGGAGCAAGGTAGAAGGGTTCAAAGTCATGCATCGTTCAATTGTCATATGAGGTTGGCTCAACAATATAGTCATACAGGAAAGATGCCTAGCAGGGGAAAGATATGCTACCTTCTCTTGCAGTAAAATAATCGCGACTGCATGAGGCACTCTCAATGTGAGAGGGTGGAACAAAACTACTGAGGCCGAAGCCTGTACTGCCATTGCAGCCGCAACTACTGCTTGTACACAGTGAGGTAAGGACCATGCCACTGGGTTCAGTTGTGATGAATAATAAGCAATAGGGCATTGCTTGTCCCCATGCTGCTGTGTTAACACTGATGTCATATAACCTTGCTTACAATCTACAGTTTGAAAAAAACGTTTATGATAATTTGGTAATCCCAAAACTAATGAGGATGCTATTAACTGTTTCAGTTTGCAGAAAGCAGATTCTGCTTCTGGTGTCCATTGTAACAAATCCTGTGCTGCCATAGTCTTTTTATAAATCAAGTTAGTCAGCGGTGTAGATTCCAAGACATAGTTTGGAATCCAGCTCTGACAAAAATTAGTCGTACCCAGGAAAGACATCATTTCTTTATTGGTACTGGGTTTTGGTGCTTGTAAAATCGCTATTTTTCTGTCCTCATCTAATGTCCTACCCTCTTTGGATATTACATATCCTAGGTATTTAACTTGTTTTCTCCAAAGCTGCAGTTTATTTTTGTTTACTTTATGTCCTTCAGTGGCTAAAAATTGTAATAGTGCTATGGTATCTTCTTTACAATCTTGCTGGGTGGGAGCCGCCAGCAGGATATCATCAACATAAAGTAAAATCTGACTACCTCTTGGTGGGGTAAATCCCGCCAAGTTGCTTGCCATTTCTTGTGAGAATATTGTCGGACTTTCACAATATCCCTGTGGTAGTCGCGTATATGTATACCTTTCCCCTGAAATGTGAATGCAAACCAATATTGTCTGTCAGGGTGTATCGGTATCGAAAAGAACGCATTGCTGATATCTACCACAGAAAAATATTTCTGTTGAGGTTTTAAATCATTCATCAGGGTGTGTGGGTCTGGCACCGTGGGTGCCCTTGGTATCACTGCATCATTTACAGCTTGTAAATCTTGGACCATACGCCACTCTCTATTCGCTTTCTTAACAGGAAATAAGGGTGTGTTACATGGTGAATCGGGAGATTCCACCAGTACCCCTTCCTTAAGTAAAGCTGCTATAATAGGTTTGATTCCTACCTCTGCATCTTTTCTTAAGGGATACTGTCTTTTTTGTGGTCTAAATGCTGACTTTGGCGTAATAGTAACTGGTCCTGCTGTACAAATAAGTCCTACATCTGATTTTCCTGTTGACCAGAGAGTTTCTGGTATATTCTGTAAGGCATTCTCTTCCTCTTTTAATAGGAGTGCTAATCAGCTGTCCTTGCTAGACTGCAAGTGTACAGCTGGGTGGGTCTGAGTTATCCAATTCAACTTCCGCCTTTGTATTCCTTGTTCTGACAGTTCTAACTCTGTCTGCTTCTCCCATCTCGTGACTTTTTCTCCTAAGTCTACCCATTTTACATTCTTGTCCTTAGTTAAGCTAACATGTGGTAATCAATTAGATCTATAAAGTGCAAAGAACTCCTGGGGCAATGAACAGCTGGCTACACTGTTCCCTTCTGTGTCCCAGTACAGATTACATAATATCAATCTGTTTGCACGATTTCTAAACAATTCTTGCTCATATTCCTTATCAGGTCCTAGTGTGTTACAATAATACAGAGTACAGTGCAACAAATGTTGTTTATCAATATCAAGGGAGGGGAACTTACTGATGGCTACGTTCATCAACTCTTCGGTTACTGCCCCTGGACCAGTCGTAACCAAGTCCTGGCTGTACCAATAAAACATTTCACCCTCCGATTGCACTGCAAAGGTATCAATTTGTCGCTGTGCTTCCATATCCTGCATAGTCAGAACGACTGCTATACCAAATAGCTGCATAAGGTCTGTGCCCAAGAGGTTTACTGGGCATTTTGCAGAAACAACAATTTTGTTTTTCTGGGTCAATCCTGAAACAGGATCAGTTATCACAATATTATGGGACAGGGGCTCCCAATACAGCTGTCCATTAGCTGCTTTCACTAATATGTAATCAGGTGACTCTGAATTCTCTGGCAGTTTGGAGGGATGTATCAGGGTCCGTGATGCCCCTGAGTCACACAAGAATTTGACTTCTCTCCCTTCTACCAGGAGTGTAACTTCTGGTTTCGTGTCTGCTAAATAGAACTCTAAGCTCAATAAAGCTAAATCTAATATTTCATTTTCCTCACTATCCGTAACTTCCTGCACTTCCTCTATTTCTTCTGTCACATCCTCTGTTCCCTCTATCACATTCTCATTTGTCCTTTCTCTGCTATCCCCTTCTAGTGATTCCTGACTATCATATAGTCAGTCCTCACCCTCCTTGTCTTCCGTGGTTGCCTTCTTGTTTTTCTTGCAATCCCTTGCTAAGTGTCCCTTTTTACTGCATTTGAAACATTCACCCCTTTTCTTTTGCCCTTCAAAGTCCTCTGATCGTTGATCAGATTGTTTGTTTCCCTGGGCATTTCTCTTGCCCTTTTTCCCAGACTGTACTACATAAACTTCTGCTCCATCTTCTACGGAAAATACTTGGGCTTTCTTTTTCTTTTTGCTATTAAAATGCCTTTTGGCATGCCTAGCATATTCAAGTAATGACTGTAACCTGCTTGTACAATGATCTACCATGTGCTTTGTAATAAAACTGCTTATGGGTGCAATGCTGCCTTTCAAAAATGCATTCTTTAACTGCTGCTCATATGGGGAATCTTGTGTCTGATCTTCAGGAACCTGCATTCCACAATGGTTATTAAAACATTCTAACAGTCTGGCATAATATCTGTCAACAGTTTCGCCTTCTTGTTGGATGCATTGATTAATGCAAGTCCAGTCTGCCCTAGGCTTCCATTTCTCAGAGATACGATCTGTAAGACCTTTTACTCTGTTGTCTAGCTCTGCACTGCTATGTGGGAGGGGCCTGTGTGCAGCGTCACGGGGATTCCAGTCGCCACTAATCATGTGCCAATCTGGTCCCACAATTTGTCTGACTACTTTTTCTACCTCCTCTCCATTTAAATTATAACTTAACCTCATTCCTTGCGAATCTTCTAAGAACTTTCTAAAATTAACTTTTGGATGGGGAATTCCCTCAGTGGCTTTCCAGATGTCTTCCAGAGTCCAGGGTCTATACACTAGCATAGTTGGGTCCTGACCTTCTTGCCCTGCCTGAGGATTAGGCACTTCTATAAGTGGGCATATTTCTTCTTCACTCATGAATTCCTACCCATTTGATATAACTCAATGTCCCCTTTTGAGTTACCTGCCCTTGTTCGAGACCTGGTCTCGATGGGATCTCTTCGCTTTTGTAGTGTCTCTATTTACAGTGACAGCAGGATATCACGGGGGTGGACTAACTTGTTCACTTGCTTCATATTCTGGTAAGGGAGGCGGAGGGGCCGATGCTATTATTAAGTTATTGTCCTTCTTATCTAAAAACATTGCTTTTGAATTATTGCTTTATTGTTCCCTACGGTTTACATCCTCAATCCACCTGTGTGCCTGAGGAATTACTAATTGACGTTGCTTTTTTACCCGACCTTTGGAATCAGTTTTAAGCTGTTTGACAAGCTTGATAAGTGAAGATTTTTCTAATTTGCCGTCAAATTCATACTTATTAACCCATTTTGAGTAGTATTTAATATTATCAGCACGCTGTGACTGCATGTATTTCACGTATTCGGTTAACGGAGGATTTTGGGACCTTTTTGTGCAATTACTACCCATTTTGTTCTAACCTTTTAATCGTTACATAACTCCTTATTTTTAATGTGGTACCACGGATTTTGTTATAGTCTCTTCAGAATGACTGCCTACCTGCTCTGTTTCCCTGATCTATGACAAGACAGTAATCTTTTTGACCTGTAAAAACAAAGTCTCAACAAAACAATACAAATCTAGTCCCTGATTTAACACAGAAAAAAAAGGTAGAGTCACCTTACCTGAGCCTTCATGATTGATCACCTGGTTCGTGTAAACCCGTCCTTCAGTCGCAGATCAGAAAGTGACTGGCCTCTTTTGTACGACAATTCAGTCGGAGGGCTTTTCAAATAAGAAGAACTGATGTGGTTTCTTCCCCGTACGGTTTGAAGCCACCTCGCCTGTCTGATCTGAGGCGAAGTGAGGTTTTCAGGTCCGTAGGACCAATCTGTCAAAGGAAAGAACTTCAAAGACCAATACACGTAAGGTTCAGTTAAGGCACATTTAATAACTTGCTGCAAGGAGACAAAAACATGCAAATACAGGATTTTGCCTAACTACTAACAGGAAGTATGCTATTCTTATACTATTTTACAAGACATGGCCTTGTATGGCTGACGTAATCAAACACAACTTTCAGTATTGTTCTACAGCAGATGTTACTCAGATTTTCTGCTGACATGACTAGATTTGTGAGAAACTTTTTGAGAAAAACAACCTGGCCTTGGTGGGCTCTAGCCCATTACAAGCTTCTATTGTATAGTTCTAATGCATGTGTTACATTTCAAGGTACTTTTCTAGCTCAGACACAAGCAAATGCTGATTGCAGTTCATATTTTCAGGCAGTCTTTGTTCTAATTATCTATAGCTTCTGCAGCTGTGTATTTTCTCACAGCACAAGCGGAACTCCTTGTCTAAGTTTCATACAAGAGATACATCTATTCATTATTTTCCTAACACAAGCAGAAATTATCTGCTTCTCAGTAAATTTCCAAGGCATAAGCCAAGATTTTAGCTGCGCATATTTCATGACAATACAAGGTCAGAAAGCATCTGCAATTTGTACAGATTTATGCAGTATGAAATAGTATAAATGTGTTAACCCTTTTTAAGCTCTAAATGCACTAAGCATATTACTAATACATTCATTTAATACATATTTTTCTGACAGTATGCTACATACACATATACTACCAGAGTACAGGAGTACATACGTATGCTACATGCACATATACTACCAGAGTACAGTAGTATATGTGTATGCTACATACACATATACTACCAGAATAAAGGAGTACATATGTATGCTACATACACATATACTACCAGAGTACAGGAGTATATATGTATGCTACATACACGTATAATGCCAGAGTACAAGAGTTTATACGAATGCTACATAGATGTATACTGCCAGAGTAAAGGATACATATGCTACATACATGTATACTGCCAGAGTAAGGGTTCATAGGCTCATAGGTGTGTACTAGGCCAACAGCCCTGGAGACTTTACAAGCCTAGTTCATAGAAATGCCCTGGCATCATGCCACTGTTAGTTCCTGGTGCATCTATTAAGTAGAGCCACTGGAGTTATCCCCGGGGTGAACATTCTATTTCCCATCCACTCATCAAGATTTATCTTGAAAAGGGCCAGTGAGGTGCTCTGCTTGACAGTAGTAGATACATATGCTACATACATGTATACTACCAGAATAGAGGAGTATATACGTATGCTACATACACATATACTGCTGGAGTATAGTAGTATATATGTATGCTACATACATGTATACTGCAGGAGTATATACCTACTGGCATATACTACATTACATCACACATCACAGTTAGTCATAACAGCACACAACCACATTTTTGAGAGACACTCTACTATCACTTCTATTGTACACAGGTGTGCTTGGCCCATCCTCTAAGTACACATCAGCAATAAACAACCACACAGTTCTTGCAGGAAAGTACAGTTGCATACACTTACCATAAATGTAGATGTTCAAGTGTATTCACTGTTGCAGTCATCACACTTGGGTTATCTGCCTACAGGTAGCCCTCAGTTGGCCTGAATACCAGAGTCTTGGGATTTCAGTGTCGCATGCTGTCACCTCTTCCATGACATCAGGTCATCGGGGGTATAAAACATGCAGCCGATGCCATTGCATCAATTTTTCTTGCACCAGATATCAGGATCCCCCAAAATAGGAAGCAATTACATGGTGTGGAACACCTCCAGTAGAAAGTAAATACCATTGCTATAAGATATGGGCAAAAGAGAGGATAGGTAGAAAGTATAGACAAGTCAGGGGGCTGGAGGGAGGGTAACTAGGACTGCAACAGTGAATACACTCGAACATCTACATTTACGGTAAGTGTACACAACTGTATTATGTTCTTCGTGTTTCACTGTTGCAGTCATCACACTTGGGTTGATTCCCAAAGCTGAGGAAGGGTGGAACAGTCAAGAAGAATTAGGGCTGGCTAGCAGGCCTTTCAAGACTGCTGTAGCAAATCCAGCTCTGGATTTAGAAAAGATAGGCAAGTGGTAATGCTTGGTGAAGGTGTGTACAGAACTCCAGGTTGCAGCTTCCAGGATGTCCCTGGTAGGGACTCCCCTGAGAAATGCTGTAGAGGTTGAGGTAGCCCTAGTGGAATGGGTTCTGATTCCCTGTGGGGTAGGTTTTCCATGGTGCAGTGTGCTATCCATTTAGAGATGGTTTGCTTTGAAATGGCCTTGCCCTCTGCCCCTGCAGCAAAGCTGACTAGCAGCTGGTCAGATTTTCTGAAAGGTTTAGTCCTGTCAAGGTAGAACCTAAGCTGCCTGTGCACATCCAAGGAGTGCAGGACCCTTTCCCCTTTATTCTGAGGACTAGGGAAAAAGTTTGGTAAATGGATGGATTGGTTTAAAGCCACACTGGATACCACCTCGGGCATAAATGATGGGTTAGTCCTGAGGTAAACTCTGTCCGCATGGAAGATAATGACAGGTTCCACAGCCATAAGGGCCTGCAACTCAGACACTCTTCTTGCTGAAGTGATGGCTAGAAGTAAGGCTGTTTTCCAAGAGAGGAATTTTAACTCTGCTGTAGCAGCAGGCTCAAAGGGGGGAAGCGTGAGCTTCTCTAGTACAAAGTTAAGGTCCCAGGCTGGAGTGGGAGCTCTCCTCGGGGGTCTTAAGATTGTTAGCTCCTCTCAGGAACTATTTGACCAGAGGGTAAGAGAAGAGGGGTGGCTCCGTATTTTAATGAGCTGAGATGGCAGAAGCATGAATCTTAATTGAAGAGAAGGCTAGGCCTTTGTGGAGTAGTTCTGCTACATAATCTAGGATTTGAGGTAAGGTGGTTGTGCCCTTTCCCTGAGACTGGCTCCAAGAACAGTATCTTTTCCACTTTTCTGAATAGGATTTCCTAGTACTAGGCCTCCTGGCACCAGCAACTGTTTGATGAGGGTTGCTGGTTATGTATTCATGGAATAAGCCAGGCTTCTAGGTTCAGGGTTTGCAGCTAAGGGTGCAAAATCTGTCCCTCCTGCTGGGACAGCAGGGAAGGGGTCTGATGTAGGTGCCAGGGTGGCACTGCTGTCAGACTGCGTAAAATTGGGTACCAGTGCTACCGTGGCCAGTCTGCTGCAATCAGAATTGTCCTTGGCCTGTCCTGTTTGATCTTGAGTAGTACTTTCGAGAGGAGGGGAAGAGGGGAAAGGCATAGATTGAGAGGTTTTCCCATGTAAAGGATAGGCCATCCACTTTCCATACTTGGCTGTGGGGAGTTCTGGTGCAACGTTTGCTCAATTGATGGTTCTGGGGTTAAGCAAAGAGGTCCACCTCTGGTGTCCCCCACATGTGGATTAGAAGCTTGAATGAGTTGGGTTCCAGTTTCCACTTGTGTTGGTCCATTAGATTTTTGCTTAAGTCATCTGTCAGTGAATTTTGTTTGCTTGGCAGGAATTGAGCTTGCAGATGCACTTGTTTGCTCAAGGCTATGTTCCACAGAGCCATGGCTAACCTGCAGAGTGGGTAGGAATGAGTTCCCCCCTGCTTGTTTATGTACCACATAACTGTGGTGTTGTCTGTCTTTATCAAGAGTTGCCATTGAAGAATAAGGTATTTGAAGGCTGTCAGTGCATTCTGTACAGCTAAAATTTCTTTTTGATTGATATGCAGGTGCATTTGTTTTAGGCTCCATTTGCCTTGAATGCATTTTCCTGCCATGTGAGCCCCCCATGCATAGCCTGATGCATCTGTTGTTAGGGTTTGTGCCGCTGGGGGTTGAGTGAAAGGGAGTCCCTTGTTGTGGTAGCAGGCCTCTGCCCACCAAAGGAACTCTGTCCTTAGGCAAGGAATGATAGGAATCATTGTTTCCAGGTCCTGAGAATGTTGACACCAGAGACTTTTTAAGTACCACTGAGGTTTCCTCATATGCAGTCTTGCATATAGAATTAATAGAATGCAAGAGGCCATGAACCCTAGGGCTTGCAGAATTTTTCTTGCAGATAGCTGGGTTTGGGTGGCCAGTAGATTGAAGTAGTTTGTCAAACAAATCTGTTTGTCTGGAGTGAGGAATGCCATCTGGGATGTTGTGTTCAAGCTTTCTCTCAGGAATACAGTCTTTTGGCTGGGTACCAGATGTGATTTCTTTTGGTTGATGGTAAACCCCAGTGAAGTTAGAAGTCTCTTTACAAATGTCAGGTGCTTGAAGTAGCAATTCCTGACTAATCGCCTGAATCAGGCAATCGTCCAAGTATGGGTAAATTTGAATTTTTCTATGCCTGCAATATGCAATGGCTGGAGCTAGTCAGTTTGTGAATACCCTGGGTGCAGTAGATAAGCCAAAGGGAAGTGCAGAGAACTGATAGTGCATGGAGCCTGCTCTGAAATGTAGATATTTCCTGCAAGATTCTCTTATGGGGATGTGCAGATAAGCTTATTTTAAGTCTAGGGTGGCTACCCAGGAGTCCTTGGCTAGCATAGGAAGCAGATGTTGGAGAGTAAGCATTTTGAATCTTGGAACCACCAAGAAGGTGTTGAGAATAGACAGATCCAGGATAGGGCACTGAGAGTTTTCTTTTCTGGGTACCAGAAACATTCTGGAGTAAAAACCTTGTCCCCTTTGCTCTGCTGGGACAGGTTGAATAGCCTTGATACTGAGAAGATAAAGTACTTGCTTTTGGGCTTCTGCCCACTGGTTTGGTGGGTGGTCTGGCCATCCACTTGGGGTTGGCAGTGAGTGGAAGTAGAATCTGTATCCTTGGGATACAATGTTCAAGACTCATCTGTCCGGGGTAATGTACTCCTAGTTTTTTGCGTGCAGGGCTAGTTTTCCTCCTTGGGCAAGGCTTGGAAGGATGAAGGACAAGTCATTGTGAACTTTTTCCATAGAATGGTGGCTTACTACTCCTTGTTTTTGAGGTGGGAGCACTCTATTGTTTAGATCTGTGCATACCCTGACACTGTAGTCTTGGTGGTCTGCTGCCCCTTGATTTGGACCGAGAAGGTCTGGGAGGGACTAGAAAAGACCAGTTTTTAGAAGGCCAATGCCTACTGAATCTAGGTGGCTTTAACTGTAGGAAATCTAACAATTTGCATAGATTTAGCTTTTTCCTCCAACCTTTTGAGGACTTCCTCTGCTTTAGTGCCAAACAGACATTCATGGTTTAATGGAGCATCTAGTAATTTTGCTTTGAAATGGTCTGGCAAGATTTGTTCCTTAAGCCAAGCATGCCTTCTAAGAACAGACCCAGTGACAGCACCCTGCAAGATGCTTCTAAGGCATCAAAACCACATTGCAAATTATGTTTTCCAACTTGGTTAGCAGAATGCATTAACTCTTGTAAATCTTTATGTTCTGCGCAATCAGGAATCAACATCATTTTCGGTTTAGTAGTTCCATGATATGTTGCTGATACTTTAACATGTGAAACTGTCAATTTAAAGCCCTGATGCAAGAGTAGCAGAGATATAAACTGTCTTACCCCATCTGTCTAAAGCCCTAGAATCCCTGTCTGAAGGGGTAGGGTTTTTGGCTGTAGTAGCCTTAATGCTTTTAGTTCCCTGGGAAATGGTCTCTGGATCCACAGTAGGATTCTTAAATAGGAATTTGTAAGAGTCAGGTACTCTGTAGTACATGTCAGGTTTCCTGGGAGCTGGTAGCAGAGTATCAGGGGTAAGACTGGATTCCATGAAGACATCATCTACAATTTCCAAAAAAGGAGGGATAGCTAGAGGCCTGTGCTGAGGCAAGTTTAAAAATTCCATGAGTCTCTTTTTGGACTGTGGGGTAGTCCTGGCACTCCCAGCGGAAATGATCTCTGAGAGTATGCAGGGTTTCACCAAAAGAAAAATCCTCTGGTGGGGAAGCAGAGGGAATGGAATCCTCTGCATCAGAATCCTTATAGGTAGATAAAGGTATGTCCTGGTAATCAGAAGGATCAGAGTCATTGGACTCATGATCTGAAGAATCAGAAGGAAAATCAGTTCTTGGCCTTTTGGAGGGGAAGGCTGGCTTCCCCTAATTAAAGTAATCAGGTCTTCAGCCATTCTAAGCATTTGTTTCTGTGGCATGGGGGCCTGAGAATGCGCTTTGGTCATCGGTTTACTAGGTATAGTGCGACCTCTGGGCCTGAGAAATTCGGTATTTTTGGTTTGAAACAAAGTAGTCGGTTTAATATGAACACCGGAAGGCCTGAATACACCATCAGAAGCCAGTGCCTGCACACTGCTTCAGACCCATCCAAGGTAGAGACATCCGCAGGTTCCATAGTCAAAGAAGCAGCTCGCGGCACACCAGACTCCGAATGGGTCTCAGTAGAGGGCTGCGAATCTGTAGAAGAGAGTATCAGGGGATGCAAAAGCACTTCACTGAGTACCAGTGAACTGGCGACTAGCTTAGCAGAAGCATCGTCGGCAGTTTTGGACCTATGGGGTCTGTCTCTGTCTTTATCCTTACGCTTTTTCAGGAGATCAGTAGTCGGATGGCTTATTGAAGCCATTTCAGAATACGGAGAATGAGAGCGAAAGAATTTAGCGACAAAAATAGCCCGATGATGAATAGTTTGGGTGTTGAACAGGGCACAAAACTGACATCAAGGAACGTCGTGGTCTGGGCCTAAACGGGTGACGCAGTAAGAATGAAAATCTCTGTGAGGTATTTGCTTTCCACAGGTAAGGCAATTATTAATTATTTCTGACATCGTTAGAGCAAGAAAAAAGGATCCCTAATGGGGTACTTTTCTTTTAGAAGACTTCAGGTCTGAAACTCGAAAAATAAAAATTTCAGGAGGCGGCCGACTGGCACATGCAAACTGCTTCTGCTTTGGGCTCCACTCAGCAAGAAAAGTTGATGTAATGGCATTGGCTGCATGCTTTATACTCCTGATGACTTGTCGTCATGGAAGAGGTGACAGCATCCAACACAGAAATCCCAAGACCCTGGTATTTGTGCCAACTAAGGGATACCTGCAGGCAGATAACCATAGTGTGATGACTGCAACAGTGAAACACGAAGAACATCTGAGCAGTAGAAATAGAGATCGGATTCTGAGTAGTTACTGCTGTGTAACGCTGATGCTGCTAGCACCTTAACAACAGAATCTTTGATGCACAATAGTGTGACACAAGTCATCACATGGTTGTGCACACTGAAAGGAGCATAGACTGTGCTGTGATGCACAACAATATGACACAAGTCATCATATGGCTGTGCTCAGTGAACATAACATAGACTATGCTGTGGTGCACAATAGTGTGACACAATTCCTCACATGGCTGTGCACACTGAAAGGAGCATAGACTATGCTGTGGTGCACAATAGTGTGACACAAGTCATCATATGGCTGTGCACACTGAACAGAACATAGACTATGCTGCGGTGCACAATAGTGTGACACAAGTCATCACATGGCTCTGCACACTGAATGGAGCATACACTATGCTGTATTTAGATATTAAAATAGAAGAAACAAAGCAGTGTTCAGCAAAATAAAGAGTCAGACTATCATCAGTGACAGCTTTTAATAATGCACATTATTTTTATTTATTGCTTTTATTTGTAATTTGTTACCCATATGGACTGATTTCATAGGTTCATAGGTTCATAGGTAGGCACTAGGCTATTGGCCCTAGGGCCTATATAAGCCTAGCCAAAGGTACCCTGGCTTTCGCCACCCAAGAAAATTATTTTCTTGTGCCACTGTCGAGCAGAGCCACAGAAGTGATCCCCGGGGTGAATTTCCTATCTCCCATCCAATCATAAAGATTTTTCTTGAACAGTGCTAATGAGGAGCTTTGTTTGATATAGATAGGTAGTTTGTTCCAGAGTATGGGAAGTCTCTGGGACAGGAATCTATCCCTCCAGCATGTTCTGTTTATTGTGGTGATGAGGTTTAGGTCCCTAGAGCATGTAGCTCATAGGGATTGGGATTTCTTTAAGTGGAGCAGGTCTAAAAGCTCTAGGTTTGACATAGCTTTGTGTGTTAGGCAGAGATCGCCTCTGAGTAGGCGATATGCAATGGAGTAAAGCTGCAGTTTTTTGAGATGGTCTGCATAGGGCATCTCTTTGAGGCCGGTAATCCTCTTTGTGACTAAGCACAGGCAAATACATCAACTATAAACAGTGAAATGAGGTAGACAAATGTATAGAGAGGTT
Organism: Protopterus annectens; assembly: GCF_019279795.1. Lineage (NCBI taxonomy): Eukaryota > Metazoa > Chordata > Ceratodontiformes > Protopteridae > Protopterus > Protopterus annectens. The sequence continues at coordinate 1,172,574,632 of NC_056737.1, read as the reverse complement.
GCAATTATATAAAATGCAACAGTTAAGAACAATTGCAGAAAAGGGGAAAATGCAAATGTACAAACAAAATATAATGCACTAGTACAGTATAAATCCAGCAGTGTAAAATAATTCTGGAAAAGGCAAAGACAGGTAAGTATGTAGAAATGACAATGCACTTTGCATAAGGCTGAATGAAAAGTAACTGTCAGCTGTGTACAAATTGAAGGGTATAATAAAGAAAAAGGGTAGGATTGGGGAACGCAGGAAATGGTTAAGAAAGGGTATGGTGAGGTGGCTGGAAGATAGGTGAACACAGCTGAGTTCAGATTTAAGGCATAAAAGTATAAAAGGGGAAGAAGTGATACGAGTTAAGTGGAGATGATGTAATGACTATTAAGGAGCTATGACTATTTATTTATTTTTATGATGGCATCTTATCTTGAGTCACTGATGGGACATTCCTGAGTTGGGGCATGCAGATGCAGAACTCAAACAAGTGGAAATATAAAATATAATGTGTGTGTGTATATATATATATATATATATATATATATATATATATATATGTGTGTGTGTGTGTGTGTGTGTGTGTGTGTGTGTGTTCTTGGAGGAAAAAAGGCACTGATCAAATGATGGAAGAAACAGTCAGGCTAACCACCCCTTTGTAAATTGTACTGCTTGCCTACAGAGGAGGGGTTGGCTGACATCCCTTCTTTATTGTACTGTACAGTGAGAAATGGAGCTCTTTGTTTGACTTCCAAACTGTTGTATAGCTACCTTTTTTTTCCTCTGTCCTGCTTTGGTGTTATTGGGCATGTGTGAGGAAGAAGGTGGCAGGCAAGTTACAACAGCTGTAGTGTATGCTGCTGACTGTGAAAGGGGATGGAAATGGTGGTAATGTCTTATGTCCCAGAGGACAAGAATTCTGTGAGAGCTGAGGAGATGAACCACAAATTGAACCTCACCATCACACTTCAAAACACCACATACATCATTCTTATTGTGGGGTGTCTGCTTGTTCCTGCATGTGTAATTAGTATTGGTCTCAGTATGTAGGTAGTACAGGGTCATGAAACAATGATGGGTCACCCATTTATTACTGCTGGGTTGAGTTTTGCTGCCTAAAATTCAGATTAATATCTAGTTTGCTAACTACAGTTTCACTTTATTACATCCACAGTTTATGTGAATAGTTATGGCAATTGTAACTGTCAATGTCTGTCTCCAAGATGCTCTGAAAAATGAATACTTCATGCTTCTGTTAAAGTCCTGGTCTCAAAGGACATAAAAAGTTATTTTTCTGGACACTTCTTGCAAGCCTTAAAATCTTGACAATAATGTGCCACTGGCAAAACTATATCCAACCATAAACACTTATAATGTCTTGGAAGCTGTGTTTTACTCTGGATCCAAGTGTAAAACAAAGAGAATACACACCATCCATGTGCAACATCTGTGACAAGCAGATATGAGATATCACTTATCAGACATTGATAAGGAGGGTAACATAGTTGCTATGAATAAATCACTTTGAGGTATGAATTGTGAAACATTATTCAGTTGATAGATAACAGTTAAAGCTAGAAGCTGGAGTGAGGCATTGGACAGCGGTTTAAGTCCAGTTTTTTTATCATGTAAATTAGTTTTTCTGCATGCTGCATTTATTATGCAGGTGTGTTTTTGCCATTGGGATCTTTGTCACTCTGCTAATTGCAACTGATTTTGAGTCGGACTTCCTTATACAAATTCAGAACAGACAAGATCGACTTTTCTTCATTGTTATTAATCAGTAGTCAGAGTTGGCCATTGTGTTGTTTTCAGATAAGGAAAGGTAGTAACAGCTCTGAGACTGAGTATAGCATTAAGAAGTTTTAATAAGGGGGATAACTATTCCAATTAGTTACTGTATTATTAATAAATCTTCTGGTCTGATGAAAGCCAAATATTATCAGTTGTTGAGTGATCCTAAAAGCACATTTAGGCGCATTCGATTTTAACAAGGGATAGCTTGCTGAGAAACTCTTAGTTTTTTTGTGTCTTTCACTTTTCCTGGTTAGGGGTCGCCACAGCGGAACTCCGGTCCACTAATGATTGGTAGTGGATTTTTACGTACCAGGTTACCAGCCCTGACACACAACCTTCAACAAAGGTACGCCCATTCACGCATGTCTCCACACAGAAGACGCTCTAGCTGAGAATCGAATGGCACAACATCTTGCTGTGAGGCGACAACGCTACCATTACAGTTGTCTTTATAAACCGGACCTATCTCCCTTCACCATCACTACGGTTTCAGAGTTAATGTACGTAAGTGTCAGGGAGTACTGGAGATGTCATGCCAGGGAGTACTGGAGATGTCATGCCAGGGAGTACTGGAGATGTCATGCCAGGGAGTACTGGAGATGTCATGCCCGACATGAGGACATGCTCAGGGTCTTGTTCCCTGTGAAAATGATTGCTGTCATCATTTCTTAACCTGTCAGTGTTAACAAGTCACAATATGCATAACCTGAATTATTGCATTGCTGATGGGTTGGTTCTTTTGATGAGTTCATAACAATGTGCTTATTCCTGATGAGATGACTATTGAAATAATGGACCAGATTTTAATATTTTATTTTTGGTACTTGTCATGAAAGGAGATACTGCCCGCCCAGCTATCTGGAATTTTGTAAATAATTATGTGTAATTTCTGAATATCAGCATTATACATATAAGATACTTGTGTTACAAATGTATTAGAAATGTATGACAGGTGTATATCAAACTGCTGGTACAGAAGTGTGTCTTGAAAAGGTTTTTGCAAAGTGCTTAAAATGCAACCATAGCATGTCTTACTGGAATAGAACAGAAATCTACCTGCACTATTGTAACTGTTTAGATGTATACATTTTAACAGTGGAAATTGGAATACAGAAGGTTAACTTCAGAAAAATAGTTGAAATTAAATTACTTTATGGCCAGGCCAAAAAAAATGGTATCTTTCAGTTTCAGTGCAGCAACAGACACAATGTCTAAGACTAGGGAGCCTTCTGTATCATCTTGGAAGTGTTTTATTGCTTTATAACTTCCACTATTTGCCAAAGATCTGAGGTCTATGTATATTCACTGATAGATGCTAAATACTGCCAGGTTCCAGCACTGGGGGGTTTCACCTGGGATAGAGTCAGATGACAGGAACTTGTGTCATTTTCCAAGCTATCTCAGCAGTAATATTTGAGATATTAATTTGGGAAGTCTTCTAGTGAGAGACTACATTCTATATTCTGTCTTGGACCTGACAAGAACCACCACACATCTCACTTGCTCTTAAGTAAGTTAACTAGGTCATAGTAATTCTCTCAGATACAGTCAGGAATATAGCAAAACTTAATTTAGATGTTTATCTTTATTTATTTGAGACTGCCATGCAATGTTGTTTTAAATATTTCCTGTGGTTTAGAACTTTGATGTCACTGTAAATACATACTGAATATTTTCTTGTTCTTTTATTATTTATTATTACGTATTTTTAAACCTATCATTGTGACTGATCTGTTTAGAGATATATAAGTTCTGAGAGTACATTTACTTGGTGACACTGTGGGCCACTCTTAATAGCCTTGGTCTTGGTCATACTCCCATTTGTATTAAAAGTAACATTACACAGTAAGTTTGGAGACCCTTTCTTTAGGGCCTTAAAGTAGCTGATAAAGAGGTGGGTAGTGACAGTGATAACTCCCTTAGAGTCTGGGCAAAAGGAGGCATAGCTAGTAAACCTGTGCCAGCCTTTCCCAGGTGTGTGTGTGTGTGTGTGTGTGTGTGTGTGTGTGTGTGTGTGTGTGTGTGTGTGTGTGTGTATGTGTGTGTGTGTGTGTGTGGTGTCAGCTACTTGGGCAGGTACATGAAGCATTGGTTTGACAGAGAGAGTGTTGGAGGACTTGGCTTGGAACCTTGGGTAAGGACTCAACTTTATAGCTGTGCCAGTGAGGAGTCTTAACAAGGATCTGGGGAAAGAGCGAGAAACCAGCCCTGGACTGACTGTGGTCTCCGTGTGCTCTTAAGGGAAATTGCACTTGATGCAGAGAGCTGCATCTGGAAATACTGTGTGTGTTCCTTGTCATCCTCCCAGTGTACATCCCTCACTGGTGCCAGTGGTGAGGATTGAGGCTTGATTACTGGTCCAGTGGTGAGGTGTCACAGTACTATACTATAATAAGTGTTTGCTTCATTTCACTAAAGATTCCTTTTAAGTTTTGTACTGAAGGGTCTAAAAACTAAAATATTTGAGAATGCTTCCACTGGGTGATTGAACTGTCAGTGTGCGGCTATTCCTTCTTATCTGAAAAGTCCATCACAGCATTTTGGCTTGTTTTTAACTAAAGTAAAATAAATAAATCATAGCAGCGGTGCTTCCATATTTAAAATTTGACAGAACTCTGACTTGTTTTGGACTAAAGAAAAATTAATAAACCATAAGAGGTTAATGCAGTCTGCCACTGGTTCCTTTTATTTTTCTGCCACTTAATCTGATGAATGATTCTGTCAGGGAATGTGTTTGCCATACTTTTGGTTTTATTGTTAAATCATTTCAAAGCAGCTTTCTCATTTAAAAATGTATGTGGCTACACTATGATCCAGTAGACCTATTTTGGTGACTAGCTAGCAAAATAAGCAGACCTAGTCTCTTGTATTCTGTTCTGGAAAGGAAGAACTAACATTAAACTGGCACATACGAATCAGAATCAGTTCCTTTTTTTTCATGTATATTGTTTCTGTACCACTGTCCCCCAACCATCAAGCCTCACCATCATCCAGAGGAAACATAAAGACATGTGTGCCTGTACCTGCATCCTGGTAATGATGGTCCCTAGCCCCCTCCCCTTGGGTTGATTATGTGTGCCTTACATCAATGCAAGAGCCACAGAACCTCCTCATACACATGTGCTTCTGGGCTCCTGCTGAGGCAGATTACTGCATTTAGATGTTGGGAGTCGAACACGTCCTACAGGACTACCCCAAGCACTGCCATCCAACCTTAAAGAGATTGCTCATAAAATTGTCCTAATCCACCACTCCCCTGAATGATATTCACTTCTCTGCGCCGCTTCTCACCTCCAGCAGGAACTCATGGTGTTACAGAACAAGAGTCACAATGGTCAGTCAGGGCTTTATCACACTATGTCAGTAAAACTGGCAGCTTCGATTTCATTTTCACATGTCAACAGAATCATACATAATAAAGTCAGACTGTTAATAACAATCTATAGCTGGCATGTATTTTTAAGTCAGCATTTTATGCCACCACATTAAAAACAGTAACAGTCCAGTAGCATAGAGGAATGAATCCCTGATTTACAGTCCCCACAAAACTCATATTCATTTGCTTCCTGGTCGTCTGAGGGTCTGGGTGAGGAAGGATGAGCTTAAGCAGCCAAAGTCACAGCTTGTTCATCCCTGTGGTGAGGGGGGCTACTAGGGCCATGACATCGCTGGCACTTTGAAATGACTAGGTGGCGTACTGTCTGCCTGCCTCTTGCCTGTCTGCCTGCCTGTAGTGGATTATTTAACTAATATAGCACCCATGAGGGACTTCTCTGCAGAGTTGGGGAATGGAAGGTGTGTGTATATATGTATTTAAGCAAGCCTACCTCCACCCCCACCAGATAGCTGTTTCTAGTCTGCAGGCAGCCTAGGAGAGGGCTCTCCAAAGCACAAGCTAATTGACCTCTTTCTCTTCCACCTGACTGTCATTGCTAGGAGAATGCATGGGTTGATATGACATCCCTAACAAGAAACAATGGACCATAGGCCTCTCACCTAAATTTAGGATGGCCAGCTTCCACCCATAGGAATTAACATACCAAATGAGAATAGGCAATGGATCCATAGGGTAGGGTCTCTTGAAGGTGGGGGTGGTAGCAAAACCATTAATAAGTACATGTCAGACAAAAAGTTTTTGGTACAAAAGTAGAATGCAGTAGAACAAAATGCTTGTTCTCTAGGCAGCTAGGATATGTACTTCTCTCCGTACTGCAACATTTACCCACAGGAGCCATTTCTCTCCTAATACACCTAACATCTTAATCATATCTGCCTAGACTTCATCTGAGTCTGGAAAAAGTCTCAAAATACAAAACTTCAGAATCCAAAAAACAGCACAATGGGGCCGGAACCTCGGAGATAATCCACCAACACTGAACGAATCTTTAAAGCTTTATTACTGTTGTAAAAAACACCATAAAATAAAAATACGTAAGCGCTTTCATCTGAGTCTGCCACATTGTCTGACTTAATTTTCCTTAGAGTACTTTGTACTTATTCTAAGGTAAGTTCTCCTTCTTTCGTTGCACGCCATGTATGGGGCAGTGTGGCTTCTCTAGAGTTTCCTTCATTCAGAAGCACCTGGAAGTATTTCTTTCATCTGCCCTCGATGTCCTTTGAACCTCTGAGTGAACTGTTGAGGATTCAGGAGAAAGTGTCAGTTTGTGTGAAAATTCTAGAGAAACATCACTGTGTACTGGTCTTTCCTGGATTAGCACTGAAATTACAACTCTCATCCAAATATTACTACATAATAGTGTAGTGATTTAAGTCATAGTAATAATCTGACAAAAGTACCAGTTACGCCTGGAATTACTATCAGTAAATGATTCCTTTAAGGCGTAGTAATAATCTGACAAAAGTACCAGTTATGCCTGGAATTACTGTCAGTAAATGATTCCTTTAAGGTGTAGTAATCCTGACAAAAGTACCAGTTACACATGGAATTACTGCCAGTAAATAATTCCTTTAAGGTGTAGTAATAACCTGACAAAAGTACCAGTTACGCCTGGAATTACTGCCAGTAAATAATTCCTCACTCATTCCTTACCTTAATGTCCAAGATCTTCCCTACCAACCACCCATAATTTGTGCCTATTTTGAAAACTCCTTATAAAATTATATTTAAAAAAATGAAAATATGTTTATAGGTTCATAGGCCCACGAGTGTAAACTAAGCAAATCCCTGATGACTGCTAATACTCTTTGGCGTGTCTCATCAATGAGGTAATTTCCTAGGATGGCTAACTTCCCAAAAGGTACTATTATGCAGTTTTTAGCACAGAGTTTTAAGCTCTGGCTTTGGCACGTCATTTGCTTGTGTTAATCCTTCCTGTAGCATGTTAGTGTCTTAGAGAGATTCTATGACTGTTCCCAGTTTGCAATCATTTGCAAACTTGGTCAACCAGAGGCCCTTGACATTGGCCTTGATTTTGGAGAAACAGATGCCAAAAAGGAGTGGACCCAGCACAGAGCTGTGAGGGACTCCATTAGTGACTAGCCTCTTTATGGAGGTGGTTTCCTCTATGCTAACTTCCTTGGTACTATCTGAGAGCCAATTGGCTATCCAGTACATAACATAGGGGTAATGTCTAATTCCATGAGTTTGTTTTCAATGCCCAAGAGGGGTATTTTATCAAATGCCTTAGCCAGGACTTCTCAGAGCCGGCCTGGAGGCTATGGTTAAGCAGTAACTTACAGGTCATATTTCAGGCTATTTAGCAGGCATGCTAGGATATCATTAGGGTCCATGAATGAAGCATTTTTGGCCTTAGAGAGCACTCTAGGACCTATTCCCTAGCAATAGTTGGGGGGTTGTTTGATGGGATTTCCAAAAGATGGCTGAGGGAGAGAGGAGGTAAAAGTAGAGCTGAATCTGTTGACCAACAGATTTGCTGTATCTTCTGGCTCCATGTAGGCGTCTTCATTTACAATCAGTTCTGCACACTGTTGTGTTAGGGATTGTGGATATTGCTAAAGAAAGCCTTATAGTATCCAATGCCGGGGAGGCGATCTTTACCTCAAAGTTGACTTTAGTGTACTTAATTTGCCCTCTTAGGCTTGTTTAGATCAATGAGAGTGTTTTATCATGTTGGGAGTGCACTTCCTAACCATGGAAGTGACTTTTTTTGTTGTACAACCTGTTTTTATTTGGATTCTACCAGAGTGGTTAGTTTTAAGAGTTAGTTCTGGGTTAATTTCTGGTAGGTACACATTTCTTAATGCATTTATCGACATGACTGTACAGGATTTCTGTGAACAATTCCACACAGGTATCTAGTTTTCTGGGTTGGTGGGGGAGGGACTTGAAATTCTGACAGGTTATCTTTTAACAGTACGAAGTTCACATTAGAATAATTCCTAAATGTTATGGGGTTAGTTGGGGAAAAATAAATTACTTTTCTTATAAAGCAGATAGTTTGCCAGAGAAGACACTACACTAGTGTTACACTGAGCTAATCGAAGGAAGGACACTGAGCAAACTCGGATCTATAATATATAACATTAAGTATCCTGATTTTTTTTTATTTTTTTGAGTTATTTATAGCACTTTGTCTACTGCATACTTTTCTAAGCTAGTTTCAGTGTGTGTGAGATATTAACTGGAAATTGCCCACTTTTATTAAGCATCTGTTTGGGTTGTTTGATTCTGATAACTTGTTTGCAGTTAAAAGCTTTCTCGGCTCCTTTATCTGTTTAAAACTTTCATTTAAAGGCTCACTGCTGCTTGTCTGCTGTGAGAAACATTTCTGCAGTTTGTTTCTACCTAAGTAGTGTGGGTATTTGTAGCATTGTCCATATTCAGGCTTGTGTTTGGGCATAGTGTTTGGGGAGAGTGTGTGTCTGAGCACATATTCAGGGACATCTTGGTTTAGCCAAAGCCATCAGGCATTTCAGTGAGAGAGAATTGTTTAAGGTTATTGGCTGACTGGGACACCTGGACTACAGCTTAGACTAAGCACCTCATTGGTTCTGTTGAGCTTTTTTTAAAAATTGTCTCAGGTTTCAACTTTGAGTGTTTCTGCCATTTCACACTGAGCTAATCATAGGAAGGACACTGAGCAAACTCAGATCTATTAAGTATCCTGTTTTTTTGCTTATTTTTTCGAGTTATTTATAGCACTGTGTCTACTGCATACTTTTCTAGCTAGTTTCACTGTGTGTGAGGCATTAACTGGAAATTGTCCACTTTTATTAAGAATATGTTTGGGTTGTTTGATTCTGATCTCCTGCCAAGGAGAGTGTCATATAACTTGTTTGCAGTTAAAAGCTTTCTCTAGAGGCTCCTTTATCTGTTTAAAACTTTCATTTACAGGCTTACTGCTGCTTGTCTGCTGTGAGAAACATTTCTGCAGTTTGTTTCCCACCCTCCCTCCGTATTTGTATCCTGTTCTTGTAGTTGGTGGCTTTGCAGTTGCCCACCCCTACTGTAAATTTGATCTGGGACACTCCTCCCAGTCTAGTGTCATTGCCTCATTCTACCTAATCCAGGGAGAACATTTGAGATGGCCAACCCAGTTCATTTCTGCTCCTCCTTTCCCCTTTCAACTTTACAAAAAAAAATTCTAAGCTTGCTTCCTGCTTTCCTGTAAGTCGCCCAGTCCAGATACAGATTTGCTGTATCCAGGACTGTTTGTAAGCTTCTGAGCCCCCAAACCTTTCTGTGTTGGAGGGAAGCCTTCTAGCTTAATTTTGTTTCTTAGAACTAGCCAGTTTTTTAGTTTCAGCACTGAAATCTGTTTCTTTGAGCTCAGCACTTGTTCAGAACTCGTAAGCACTAAATAAGCTACAAGTTACTACAGCACTCAACTTTCCTCACTTGTCTAGAGGAAAACAGTTTCTAGCACTTAATAAATAAGCACCTATCCAAGCATGTCTAAGGGTCAGATCCCGGTCTTTTCTTTTGTCTACCTAATGAATCTGGGCATCTTCGGCAATACAGCAATTGCCTCATGTACACAGACAACCCTCTCCTCCTACCACCCAACACTACAACCTGTGAGAGATGCACTTATATAGACAAACTGGAAGCAAAGCTCTCTTCACCCAAGACTGGACTAGACAGTCAAGAGGAGAAGGTAAACACTTGCTCCACACCACACTCATCACATAGTCCCTCAAAACCTACACCACCAAAACGCACACATAGAAACACAAAACACACATCTACATTCACAGAGGATCTCAGTAAAAATCTGCCCAAGCAACAGGGACCTCCAAAGCAGAAACACAAGCAACATCCACCCCCCAACACAACCCAAATGACACATAGCCCACAAACTTAGTGTGCCACTCAACCACAGCCCATAAGGCATAACAACGTACCCAACACTCTAGTCATAGGTGACTCTATAGTCAGGTACACTGATGTTCCACTCACCAGGCTAAACAAGGAGAAAGTTACTGTCAGCTGCCTGTCGGGTGCCAGGATCAGCCACATAACACATGCACTCAGGTCGCTCCACAATAAGTACAAATATGACTCTGTCATCGTCCATGTTGGTGTGAATGACCTGAGACATACTTCCCTGGACTACATGAAAAGAGACATGGAGGAGCCGTCCGATCTTGTAGCCCAGGCAGGTATGACCTTAGCTCTGAGTAGCATCCTGCCATCACCCAGAATGATACCACAGTACAAGGACAAAATGATTGACTTCAACAATTGGCTAAGCTTCTGGTGGCATTTTAAGGGGATCCAGTATCTGTCTGCCTGGGATGACATGATTGACAAACCACGATGCTTTGTCAGAGATGGCCTGCACCTGTTGCCCCTGGGATTCTGGATACTGGCTAAGGCTCTAGCCACCCCTATAGTGCCTTTGTTAGGTAAGGTTCAAATGGCAAATTCACCACTGTAACAGGTACAAGCAAGCAGAATCTGAGAGTATTGCTACTCAATGCTAGAAGTCTAAACCTCAAAATGCACTCACTCGAGGCACTCCTTAAAATGGAGAACACCGACATCTGTGCAGTGACAGAAACCTGGTTCAAGGCTTCAGAGAGTACCCCTGCATTACCAGGCTATAATTCATACCACACCTTTCGGCCACCTAACCTGGACTGAAACACTAAAGGTAGAGGCGTGTCCATATTCATTAAGGATATCCACACCTCCAGGCTAGTTGCTCAGCATAATGCATCAGAGATTATCCAAGTGCAACTAACTCTGGGCAAGACCACAATCTAAATTGTAACTTCTGGAATTCATAAATTCCAATGCCTTGGATCAACTTATCCACACTCTCACCAGGGGCAGCAATATCCTAGACCTGGTTATTACCAACATGGGCAAGAAGTCAATTCCTCATTGGTCAGATCCGACCACAAGCTAATTACCCTAGACATCCACATCCCTCTCCCACCCCCCATTAGGGAAACCACTGTAAAAAAGTTCTCCAAAGCCAACTTCATGCTTTTTAAGACAGAAGTGGCAAACTTCATGACACCCATGCTGACGAACAATAGAGGTAGGACTGCTGATTCCTACACAAATGCACTTTATAAGCACTTACATGAGTGCATGGATCATGCAATCCCTAACAGAACCAAGATGCTAGCCTCCAAAAAAGGGAAGTCAATCTGGTGGTCCCCTGCCACAAACAAACTCTACAACAGAAGAAAGAAACTGTTGCAAAAAAGAGTAAAATCCCATGATTGGAGGAACTCCCTAGTCAGCCTCAGTAAGAAGCTGAGATCCCTCATAAAATCCTCCAAAGCTAGTTATGAAAACAAAATCGCCACTGACTCTAAAGACAACCACAAAGCACTCTATAGCTATGTCAAGAATCGCAATGGCAACACTCAAATCTGTGCTGAATTACAGCACAGTGGCACTAAATATACATAACCAACTGATATTGCCAACATCCTAGCAGATAGGTTCAGTGTTAACTTTACTCCCCCTCTCATCCCCTAAAGGGCCCATTTCTATACCAGAAGACTGCAAAGTTCCTGTAATCATGGCTGCACAGGTAAAAAACACACTCTCCAAAGCCAAGAACACAGTATCCATGGGACCTGACAACATCCCAGGCTGCGGTCTACATGAACTACAGAATGAACTGGCACCCCACCTAAGTATCATGTTCAGCCTCACCTCAGGTTATGTGCCCACTGAATGGCGCACAGTAATGGTTATCCCACTCCACAAGGGGGAGCCACCATGGACCCTGGGAACTACCGCTCCATTAGCCTGACGAACCTGGTCTGCAAGGCCATGGAACATATCATCATGGAACTTATAAACAAAGACATTGGTAATCTCCAAACTCAGGACCCCACCCAGTTCGGGTTTGTTAAAGGGAGATCATATCTCCTAAACCTGATAGACTTCTTTGAAGTGGTCACCAAAGCCGTAGATGAGGGTAAGGTGTTTACTATCCATCTGATGGCCAATCAAGTTTCACTAGATGTAACAGTAAGACCGATCAAAAAAATAATTAAAGTAGATTATTACCACCAATGATAGGTGGCTTAATATAACATTGTAGCCAACCTCACTACACATTTGTTAACCATTCTGTGGCTTAGAACACAGTAGCACAGCCACTCAGATTCCACGTAGTGTTGTATTGTAGCCAGTTGTAAAGATTCCTTACAATACATTTTCTACCAATTATAAATACAAGGGAAAAACAATATAACCAATTATGTTGTAAAGTTAAAATACAGCCATTCAGGCATCATGCTCCACAATTAAAACATAATAGTGGCCAAACCAATCAGACAATACAAACTAAAATAATTTAGTTAATTACAGTTGAATATCAGCTAGCCTTTGGATTCTTCTCACAATAAACACTCCCTTCTAACATATTTCCACACTGTTTAGGAAATATGTGTGATCAGACTTAACTTAGTCTAGAATCAAACCCAGGCCTCTTACATGAAAGGTAAAACATTCTACCACTGGACCACTTCTGCATAGTTGTATTTCAATACTGTAGCCCTGGCTTTTAGAAATGGTTTCAAAGAGACCTTAGCATGCAAACTAGCTGCTCTAGGTTTAATTTTGAATATCACCTCATCTATTATTCACTTTGACAACATCTAAAACATTAAACATAAAAAAGTGAGTTTCATCAGTATCATGAATATGTTTAGACAATGCATCAGCAGTAGAATAAATTGTTACCTGATACAAGTGTTCTCTAATACAATCTTTCAATGGTCTATCCGTTTTACCAATGTAAAATGACCCACATAGCCTATCTAGATTCACCAAGGCTTTCCAACACCATCCCCCACTCTGGAATTATAGATAAACTCACTAACCTAGGTATAAATCTCTATGTCACAAGATGGGTTGCCAACTGGCTCACTGACAAAACCCACACTGTGAAAGTAGCAGACTCCAAATCCAACTTCAGACCAGTGACAAGTGGAGTACCACAAGGTTTAGTCCTGGGTCCTCTCCTGTTTGCTATCTACTTCTCTGAAGTACAGGCTAACACAGAATGTGTTTGGCTAATGAAGTTCGCAGATGACTGCAAACTAGGAGCCATAATCAAAACTCCAAAAGATGTGGACATCCTACAAAAGGGCCTCACTGAGACAGATGACTAGTGTCAAAGCCATGGTCTCAAGCTCAATGCCAAAAAGTGCATTGTTATCCCTTTTGGTAAAACGTCTGTACCCATGAACTACCACATAGGCGGTAGTCTACTTAACACCGAAAGTGTGATAAGAGACCTTGGGACACAGGTGGACAGTAGTCTCTCCTTTGATAATCACATCACCACAGTAGTCAGGAAATCCTTCTATGTGGCACACCTCATCACAAAAGTTTTCTCATCCAGTAAAAAAAGAGGTCATTGTTCCCCTCCACTCATCACTTATTAGACCCATTATAGAGTACAACGCCCCTTTTGGTATCTACCTCACAAGACTTCTACAACAACTGGAAAGGCCACAAAAATACCTCACAAAGAGGATTACTGGCCTCAAACAGATGCCCTATGCAGACCATCTCAAAAAATTGCAGCTTTACTCCGTCGCATATCACCTACTCAGAGGCGATCTTTGTATAACACACAAAGCTATGTCAAACCCAGAGCTTTTGGACATGCTCCACTTAAAGAAATCCCAGTCCCTCTGAGCTACATGCTCTGGGGACCTAAATATTGTCACCACAATAAACAGAACATGCTGGAGGGATAGATTCCTGTCCCAGAGACTTCCCATACTCTGGAAAAAACTACCTACCTATATCAAACACTCATTAGCACTCTTCAAGAAAAATCTTGATGACTGGATGGGAGATAGGAAATTCACCCCAGGGATCACTTCTGTGGCTCTGCTCGACAGTGGCACAGGAAAATAATTTTCTTGGGTGGCAAAAGCCAGGGTACCTTTTGGCTAGGCTTATATAGGCCTAGTACCTACCTATGAACTAGGGGAGGTGCAGCATTCTCCCACGTTTGTGAGTACCATGTTGAGTATGTTTGCATCCCTAATGGACATATGGTGCTATCTGTTCCAAGATGTCTGTAAAGCCAATCTATTTCTGGGCCTGTAAATTTGGGGTCATGTAAGCATCCCAGTTTATAGTGGGGTTGTTGAAGTCACCTATGAATATGGTATTGAGTTAAATATGAGGGTCTCCAGTAAGTCCAAGTATGAATTATAGCTTTTTTGGGGGGGTCATAGAGGGTGATCTGTAACTTGCAAGGAAATGATATGGGACTTTGCCCATCGAAATCTGGACATGAAGAAGCTCAAATGAATCATCATCTTTAGACATAAATAGTCCACACAACAATCCAAAAGTAATAAAAAATGCTAAGAGTGAGACCAATGGAAGTTCCAGGGCTAAAAATTATTTACTAAAATAGAATGTAAAAAAACAATAAAAGTTGGTGAGGTGAGAGCTTTCACAACATAAACAGTTGATTCATCAGACCGAATTAATATTGCACTTTAGTGAAACATTTAAATAAGAAAGTGTCACCAGCCCTAGGAGGCATAACAAAGCACTATAACCAGTCATGTTACACATTTACTATCCATCTGATGGCCAATCAAGTTTCACTAGATGTAACAGTAAGACCGATCAAGAAAATAATTAAAGTAGATTATTACCACCAATGATAGGTGGCTTAATATAACATTGTAGCCAACCTCACTACACATTTGTTAACCATTCTGTGGCTTAGAACACAGTAGCACAGCCACTCAGATTCCACGTAGTGTTGTATTGTAACCAGTTGTAAAGATTCCTTACAATACATTTTCTACCAATTATAAATACAAGGGAAAAACAATATAACCAATTATGTTGTAAAGTTACTAGCCAAAATACAGCCATTCAGGCTTTACTTAGTGTAGACCTGTAGCCAATCATGCTCCACAATTAAAAACATAATAGTGGCCAAACCAATCAGACAATACAAACTAAAATAATTTAGTTAATTACAGTTGAATATCAGCTAGCCTTTGGATTCTTCTCACAATAAACACTCCCTTCTAACATATTTCCACACTGTTTAGGAAATATGTGTGATCAATACGGAAAATGTAAGACTTAACTTAGTCTAGAATCAAACCCAGGCCTCTTACATGAAAGGTAAAACATTCTACCACTGGACCACTTCTGCATAGTTGTATTTCAATACTGTAGCCCCTGGCTTTTAGAAATGGTTTCAAAGAGACCTTAGCATGCAAACCCTTACCCCTAGCTGCTCTAAGTTTAATAATCCGTTGTGCCTGGGCACTTTCAGTTTTATTTTGAATATCACCTCATCTATTATTCACTTTGACAACATCTAAAACATTAAACATAAAAAAGTGAGTTTCATCAGTATCATGAATATGTTTAGACAATGCATCAGCAGTAGAATAAATTGTTACCTGATACAAGTGTTCTCTAATACAATCTTTCAATGGTCTATCCGTTTTACCAATGTAAAATTACCCACATACCTGGCAGGTAGCAAGATAAACTACATGACAGATGTAACAACTCATTGGTACTCTGAAATTACATACTTGACCATTATCAGGGTGTGCAAATGCATCAGCTGCAGATATATATACAGACAGTAAGTACAGGCATTTCAGGGAGTAGTGCCTGATTCCATCCCAACACGACCAATATTGACAGTATCTTTGGGGTAACATAGCACACCCTTGATGTTCCTTTTATTTTTATAACTAAACCTGGGGGTCTCTCTGATCACATTCTTAAATGTTGGATCAGTCATTACTATTGACCAGTATTTCTTAATAATTTCAGTGATGGTGTGTACATTACTAGTATACAAAAGGGGGATCTTAACATTATCATTCAAATTCTGCTTCCTAGTAATACTATCTTCATCGCAATCTCATACAGAAAAATAGGGCTTTGCTCTATCCAGGCATAAAAATGAAACCTGACTCATATTAGTATTAATTTCAGAGCTTCTACAATGCCTCTTTTCCAAATTTAAATGTATCATCACAGACATTCAATCTGGAGACCCTCATCCCCTGAAAGATTTGTCCATGGTGCATACTCTGTCTATGCAAATAAGTATTCCTATGGCATGACTTCCTATAGAGTCCCGTAGTTATACACCCACTTTCTAATCTAGTAATCAGAGTATCCAAAAGACTAACATCACAGGGAAAGTAATTTAGTGAAACCTTCAAAAAAGAGGTTGATCCATCTAAAAACTCATAAAAGCTTTTCAGATCATTCTCACTAGCTCCCCCTATAATAAAGAAGTCATCAACAAAACATCAGGAAGATAAAATACAACCCACAAAGTTATGACCATTTAGGTTAAATTCCTCCTCCCACTCTGCCATTATCATACTGGCGTAACTATTGGCATTAAGAAGTGCCCATAGTCATGCCATCATTCTGTAGGTAATATCGGCCATCATATACAAATATATTATTCACAAATATAATCTCCATGAAAAAAACTCAGTAGGTCAACAAATCTTTCATTATACACACTAAACTTTTTAAGAAAACATTTGATAGCCTCAACACCATGTTGGTTTGGAATTTTAGGGAAGAAAGGATTGTATATCCAAAAAAACACACAAAGGTAAATCTGTGGGATAATGCGTTGTAAAGTCAAAAAGGTCTTGTAAAAATTGTTTAGAGTCTTTCAGTATATACACATTCTTATCCAAAATCGGACGTAGATGTCTCTCAACAAATATAGGAACAGGCTTAGTACACCAATTCCTGCCAGCCACTATAGGGTGGAAGGAAGGAGTATGTGCATTCTTATGAATTTTTGGTAACCCTTAAATGAAGCACACCAGCAGTTCATCTACCTTTAAAAAGTTAAACCAATCAAGAGTGATCATCCTATTCAACAATCACTCAGACATGAAACAATTCTATTCTTCATACTTTTAATATTACTTTATTCTAGTATATGTGCTTGTGTTAGCTAACATTGTATTCATTGAGTCAAAATAATAAGTGCTGTCCATAATAACAGTGGGGCCACTTTGTCATCAGGTCTGATAACAACATTGGAATCATTCTCTAACGAGCATATGGCCAATCTTTCATTTACAGTTAAGTTATTAAAACAATTCTTATTTTGTCTATGTTCAAATAGACTATAAGAATCACTTTCACATAACTTCCCAAAGGCATCAAGAAAAGCATGGTTAATGAGAACAAACAGACTAGGTGTTTGAAGAGGTTGGATAGTAGTCTCAGGTGCATTATTATTATACATAAGCTTTAAAGACACATTTCTTAAAAGCATGTGTCAGTCAGTGATGGTATCTGTCAGGTCTACTCTTTGTGCAGGAATAAAGGACAACCCTTTCTCTAGCACAGACACTTCATCAGTGATAAGTATTCTAGATGAAATGTTCCATATTAATGAATCTCCTTCTATGCCTACATCTTTTTCAAAGTCCAATTGCCATCTGCATCCATTTGCTTTTTCCTTTTCATCCTGCCTCTGCTGCTTGAGTGACTGCTGACCCTCACTCATTATTGGTTTATTGACAAAGGAAAATTTGGAGGTGCTGACCCATGTGGAATGTTGTTACTTTTACCTTTTGGTCTTACATCCCTCATTGCTGGGGACACCCTGAGCACATATCCAAAAGTACAGCCTTAATGGCAGCACTCACTGAACCTTTAGAATCGACAGTAGTACCATTTCTGTTATTCACTGTATTACAATTACTGTTAGTATCACTATCGAGAGACTGTTCATCACCAACCTCATCATTGGACACATTGCTGACACTGTTGAAAGGAGTGAAAGAATAACAGCAGTCACTCTCTTTTCAAAACTGTTGCTAGCATGATTATTAGTTTGAATAAAAAGCTGCAAAAATGATATGAAATATAAAGAGTTAATTTAGGAATAGTATAAAATGCTGAAAAATAAGAAGTAGTAAGTGTGCTGGCATAGCTTAATTAGATATTGGCATCCATGTAAAGGAGTATGTTATTGAGAAACAAAGTCTGTAAAAATAACTGCGCAGATGGCAGCTGGAAGGACATCAATAAAGTAAAGAGATGTAACATCAAGCAAGATAAAGTTAGAACATCAGGTAGTGTTGGAACACAATGTTTCAGATAACTGAGCTTCCTTCGACCACCAAACCTGAAAAAGAATCAAGGACAAATCATAAATTAGAAGAACAAAGAAAAGTGTTACACAAAGGAAGATTGTAATACATCAGACTGAGGAAAAACATCAGACTTTTTGGTATAAATATGAGTGTGTATAAACAAGCTTTGGGAATTTGCCATAGAGAGCTGACAGCATCTGTGTTGCATGCTTGTATATTCGAAAGGAAAATGTAATAGTAAATGCATATTAACACACACACACACACAAGCAGATATATCCCAACACACTCATTCCAACCATTCACAGTCTCTGACACACATGCACACACATACGCACGCAGACACAGATGTGACGATGTGAGGTATTGCTAGCTATGCCAGTAGAAGTAGGGCAGTGGATGTGTAACATATGGCAGCACAGCTAGCTGGAATTTTAAAAAGAATTGTATGTCATTTGTATATCAAACTGATTTGTTTATATGCTTGTGTTGAAAAATGTATTTATAAAGCTGCTTGCATTAAACATGTACCAACAGTGTGCCCTGCTGGACAGAAAAAGAAATATACATGTATCATTGTAAGTGTTTAAACATATATGTTTTAACAGAGCATACTGAAAGAGAAGAGGTTAATCTCAACCCACTTTATTTTGAAAACAGTTTGAAATTAAATGACCTGGCTTAGGCCATAAATATTGTACCTTACAGTTCTCAATGCAGAGAGACAAAAAGTATGTACTAGGAAAGTTCCTGCATTGTCTTTGGGGTGAAATAATTGCTACTCTGGAAGGGCGGATGTTCGAAATTGTTTTATGACTACCAGGATCTGCAGCAGATCTTAGCAAGGCTCTGTGTGTGTGTGTATTATTGACACACAGGGGCTAATCTTGACAGCTTCCAGCCAAGGGAGGCAGCATGGGAACCAGAAGTCAGAGGACCAGATGTATGTGATGTCATTCTGTAATCTAGAACAAAAGTGATGTTCAGTACTAGATGAGAGTGAAGTCTCATTGCAGTCTGTTTTTGGGACCTGACAGACATCTTGCCTTGCCCTAGTGAGTGAGCAGATAGAGATGCTACCCATTTAAAAAAACACTGTCCTCTCCAACTGTTGACATAAATTAAACATTGATGAGAAAGTACAGAGTACGGAAAAACTACTTTTTTAAATGACTGATGTCAGCTCATAGCTCCATTAAAGTGATATATTACAGCAGGTATTATAACAACTCAGTTAAGCCCCTCCATCTTTTAACATCTTGATAATGATCTCATATTCTTTAGCTTAAGCACCTGCCACACATGTTCATGTGTTTTTATGGGTCACAGTATATAAAAAATAAATAAATAAATAAAGCTTATGCAAGCACTATCCACGCAACATAACATATTCACACTGCAATGCATTTGTAGCAGTACCCATGTAAGCAGATGTAGTATTACTGTCCCCTAAATTCTGTTTCTATCATTTGGAACAGACTACAAATCAGAATTTAGACACCAGAAGAAAAGATCCAGCACACAGTTTAGGAGCCCAGCCCAAATTCCCAATTGTCCCAAAGCACTGTTTGCTTATGCGACTTAAGGTCACACAGTAGGCAGACACAGACTGAGGGAATCGAACCCTGCACCACAGGAAGTAGCTGATTAACAGCTAATAGTCTTAGACCCCTGCACCAATTGCCATACGATGTCAGTTACTTGGCTATAATTGCTAGTGTTCTTTCAAAAAAGACCATGGTGGGACTGCCTCAACTTATTAGTTTATGAAAAATCTCATACTAACAAGGTCGGGTGCATATTCTAGGTCTACAAAAATACAAGACTGGTTGAGTAAAAAAAGGGGGGGGGGTTAGCAAATTCTAGCAAGGCTGAACTGTTTAGAATCAAGAGGTGCAGCAATGATGGAGCAAAGGGGGCAGCTATCCTGAGTATAACGTTTAGGAGTGCAATCTGAAGATGCCAATGGTGCAGTAGTGCAGTACAGGAACTCGGAAATATATGCTGATGCTGCTATCGCGCTCATTGCTGAAGTATTAGAGTGCTTCGTATGTTCTGTTGTAACTGTAGCAAGTCACTTGCTACGGTTTCAATTCTGGGGGTTCTCAATTTTGAAATAACGTCAAATTTGAGGGAGCTCCAGATCAGGGAACTTTCCAAGGTATGCTACAGTGCTGAAAACCAAACACTTGATAACCCAGAATCGTACTGTGTACATTCTTTATTTTTAGTAGACTATTTACCAAACCTCTGCATGCAAATCTAGCCATGTAAGTGACTTTTAAGGATATGAACTTGAGGGCTGTTGGAACTACCTTTATTAGGGCTGCTGGGGCATTGGCAGTAGCCTTTAGAAAGTGCTTGTGTTTTGGATAGGCTTTCACAAAGGATGTGCCCTTTGATCACATCATAATTATATTTATAGTATTTCAGAGCCTCTGACAACTTCATAACACAAAAGTGATGACTTGTTGGAGAATCTATAATTCCTCTTAAAGGGCTGCTGAGGAAGAATGAGAAAGCAGATGACTTGTTTCTACCTCTAAAATGAAATACAGTCATTTCAGGACCACGCATGACAAAGAACCAAAGAAACACAAGATGGTTGTAGATTTTCTTTCATCATTTGCATTGTAATGGGAAAATGCTTTCACAGCAAATGCTACAGTTGCTTGGACAGTCCGCTCCAGGATGTATCAAAGAACACCTGCTCCCTTTGGTATGCATTCTACAGAAATCTTAGCATCGATTTGTTTCAGCAAGCCAGCATATGTCTCTGATAATGCACACAAATGAGTCTTGAAAAGTTTAAGTAATGGTTTTCTTTTGAGTAATTTACCATTAAGCTGTCAAGCCCAAATTTAGCTGTATGCATGCCAGATGAAGGATAGTACAGCGGCATTGAATTTACTGCCTCTGACTTTACAGCTGCATGCACAAACACCACCGTTACTTAAACATTTCAGATTTCTGAACTTTATCTACAGTTATTCACATTGTCTTACTGGTTACAGTGATTGTCACTAATTAGTGATTAATTAAGCTTACAGAATCATCAATGAGATATTCTCTTCAATAGCAACTAGTGAATGTTATAATATCCTCCCCAGTGCCATAAATATGTTAGCAACTAGTGAACGTTATGACATCCACCCCAGCGCCATAAATAGCACAATATGTTTTGATTCAGGGTTTCAGAAAAGGCCTGTTTGGTGCTGTAGTCAAGCTTAAAACAGATGAGGAGTTATTTCATGCATTTCTGAATGAACAAGACATTTAGAAAGATTATTTCAGTGTTCCAGAGAACTTGAACAAATTAAATACATACAATAGAGTGGATACATGCATGTCCACACATGTGAATGGTTATTTTGTCTTTCAGGAGGTGATTATGCATTGAAAAGTGAAAACAGATAATTATTTTCACAATGGATTTGAAATTTCACAACTGTTGATTAGTTCTCAAGCACCTATGTACAAATGTGAAATCAAACTAAGTCATGTAAGAGGTGCACAAGACAGAATGGGGGGGGGGGCTGGCACCAGCAGTCTCATGTCTATCACTCAGAATGAACTAGAATGAAACACATCTGTGCTCATAATATGCATGGTGTTATGATTACAGCTTTGATGTCAGCTTTCCCCATTTGAATTAGATGGATAAAATGCAACCAAAGAACCCAAATTAATCATTAAAAAAAGAAAAAGTGGTTTCTTTCCATTTCAAAAGTAAATAATATGAGGGTACCAACCTGAGAGTTGCCACATGTGAGGTCTGTGTGTCAGCCTGTATTAACATTGTTACAAAACTATGCACCTCTCATCGGGTATGCTACCAAACTATACACCTTCCCATGGGGATGTTACCAAATTATACACTTTCCCATGGGGATGTTACTAAAATATACACCCTCCTGAGGTTATGCTAATAAGCTATACACTGTCTTGTGGATATGTTGCTAAACTATAAACCTTTCCATGTGTATGTTGCTGAACTAAACACCTGTCTATGGATATGTCACCAAACTATACAGCTTCCTGAGTTTATGTTAATAAACTATTCACCTTCTTGTGGATATGCTACTAAAATGTAAACCTTCCCATTGGGAGGATAACAAACTATACTCCTTCTCAAGGGGATGTTACCAAACAATACACCTTTCCGTGATGATGTTACTAAACCTTATACCTCTCCATGGATATAATTTAAAACACCTTCCCATTGGGATGTTACCAAACTGTACACCTTTCTGTGGGAAAGTTACTAAACTATACACTTCTCCATGGGTAAGTTATCAAACTATACACTTTCCCATTGGGATGTTACCAAATTATACACCTTTCTATTGGTATGCCACTAAACTACAGACAGTTCTATTGGTAGGATAACAAATTGTACAACTTATCATGGGTGAGTCACCAAACTATACACCTTTCCATGATTATTTACTGATCCTTATTCCTCACCATGGCTATATGATCAAGCTTAACACCTTCCTATGGGGATCTTATTAAATAATAGTCCTTTCCATGGGGCTGTTACCAAACTGTACACCTTCCCAGGCATTTGTTACCAAAGTATACACCTTTCTATGAGGATGTTACTTAACCATACACCTTTCCATGGGTATGTTACCAAATTATACAATTTACCATGGGTATGCTACCAAACATTATATTTTTCATAGCATGAAAATTACAGAAGACTCAACCTGCCTTTAGTTCCTGCTCATATAAATATGCCTGGAAGCACAATCATTTGAAATACCATGGGCACTGTTGCTATGATTACTGCACTAGGGCATAATGTGCATTCACTTTTTATGTGAAACAGAATTAGTTTGAATTGTTCCTCTTACCTTTCTCAAGTGCTTCTGAAATGTCCTTTGAGTACCAGGGTTGAGGTCAGATTCAGGCAGCTCAGACTGAGAGTAATGCTGTCCACCTGCCTTTTCAGCTGGTTTCCTCTTCTATGTTGTATCCATTATTTAAATGAAATGAAACTCCCAGATCTGCTGCTCATAGCATGTATGTAGACACATCTTGCCCTGAAAGTAACAAGGCAAAATTAAGTTGTGGTCTTTGGTTAGCTGTTTTCAATATTTGTTGTATTAGTAGCAAAACCTATCAGTATAGATGAAATCTAGAACAGGTGAGGTACAACTGATCCCACAGAAATCACTTGTGACTTGTACTGTTTTATTACCGAAATAAAAAATCTACTTTGCTTTCTGTATAGCCTAGCTGACAGGGGGGGGGGGGTGGCCTAATGTTTAAGGTGTTTGCCTTACAAACACAAGGTGCAGGGTTTGAGTCTCACAAGGGATAATTGGCTAGGCTTACAATGGCTCGCAAGGGCAGTTAGCTTAGTACTAACCTATGAACCTATGAACCTATGAACCTACAGTATGTTAGTTTTAGTGCACAAGCATTTGTATCCATTATTACTAGTTACATGTTCAATTTACCCAAAACACAAAATCAAAGCCATTGGAAAAGCACCAGTAGTGGAAAAATGCATTCAAACTCAACTTATGAATTATCCACTCCAAAACCAACTCCTTTCCACTACTAAGCATGGCTTTCAACGTGGACAGAGCACTACCACTGCTCTCCGTTCCTTCTTGAACAATATCCACCTCAGTCGGAATGATGGCAGACTCATCTCTGCACCCTTCCTTGGTCTCTCTACGGCCTTTGACACCATCTCGCATTGTCTCCTACTTTCTAAACCCTCACACCTAGGCATGTCCACTTCCACTCCTGACTGGTTTACCAGCTATCTTACAAACAGACAACAATCTACCAAATGGCTTCACTCCCTCTCACCTTTTCTCAAGACTGCCAGAGGAGTTCCCCGAGGATCAATCTTGGGACTCCTTCTTTTCAGTTTTTTCATTAACAACTTTCATTCTGCTATCAGTATCTGTAGTACAATATGCAAATGATTCTACTATTATCTGCTCTGGCACCTTAGAAACAGAACTTCTGACCATGACCCAAAATGCTTTCTCCATTACTGAAAATTGGATGACCAATAAACACCTTGCCCTTAACCCCAATAAAACCAAACTCCTGATTGTTACACCCCCCAAATAAAACACCACTTTTAATAAATCAATCTTTATCATGTACTCCTCTAACAAAACTGCCATAGAGGTTGTCTCCCATACCAAGTTACTCGGGATTACTGTAGATGATAACCTAACATTCGACCAATACATCCACAACAATATCAAAAAAATGCACCAAAAACTCGGTACCCTTTATAGACATAAATACTTCTTAAAGTACTCTACTAGAAAAACACTTGCGCAAACCTTTCTCCTACCATCTCTCCTCTATGGTGCCCCCATTCTGACAAACATCCAGTCCTGCTTAAAACGAAGATAGACCCCTGCTATAACAACATTGCTAAGTTTGCGACCCTGCCCAACACTGCCATTCTTTACAATCCCTGAACGGGCTTGGAATCCCACAACACCTCACATACATGATACTATCTACAGCACACAAATTATATACAAACCTCTCGAATGCCCAACTCTCACCACCCTTCTAACTCTCTATCAAGCAAACCGGCATCTGAGATCTGAAAATCAATCTCTTATCCAAGTAAATAGACCAAAACTCCCTGCAGGTCAGTATCTCTACTCTTTCACTGTAGCTATACTCTGGAACACTCTTCAACCTCTTCTCTGGATCATTAATAGTGCCCCCTTATTCAAAAGATCTTTACATCAATATCTCTCTTCTCAATGGCTCAGCCCGTGTACCAGCTCCAGTTCTTCGATAACCTGATTTCATTACTGACCCCTTCTAACCCAAAATACTCATCATTTTCTCCCTTCTTAAGTGTCACCCTTGAAAATAATCTTGCACCCTACTTTGCCTCACATGGTATATGAAAAAAGAGTGAAGTTACCTATACATGTTTTATGCATACTTTATAAGCTAATCTGCATAGTCTGTCAGAAATGTACTATATAATTGTATATGCGTATGGCTTATCTGTCTTCTGTGTTAAACTCTTTATATATTGGATACCTTGCCATTAATCAGAGTTGATTTCATAACGTCTAGCCATATAATTACACAAAACTTTCAAGGTGATTCTCCTAATTGATACACTTTTTGTAATTTAACTACACTTTGGAAATTCTTGTTTAACAAATTTCTATTACCTTGTATTTTGTTAGAGAGCTTTGCTCCCCAGGCCTCCACTGAAAATGGGCTCATTTCAGCCCAGGGACTTTCCCGGTCACCAAAAGCAAATAAATAAATAAAATAACAACAGCAACACAACAGTGGAATTAAAAAACCTCAAGCCAAACAAATGGCCTGTCTCATCTGTAAGATTCTAAGTGCACACAGCCATTGTTAGTAAGGGAGGTGATAGTGACCCAAGGGATAGACCTGCTGTTAATGAGGTAAGTGATAGTGCCCCAAGGCACAGACCTGCTGTTAGTGAGGTAGATGACAGTACCCCAAAGCAAAGACCCGCTGTTAGTCAGGTACGTGATATCACCCCAAGGCATGCTGTTCCACGGCTTGTTATGGCAGAGTCTTCGTTTGAGATTTAGTTGCATATGTCACATGGGGCATAAGTTCAAGATGGTGCCCACCTGTGAAGTGACCCAGTCACAAGAAATCTGCTTCCAGATTTTTAATCTCAGTACTCCTACAATGGTATTCCTTTCACCAAATTATGCTAAGCAATAAAAACAGTGAAACAACATAACTAATCTTGTAGCAACATGTATTGAGCGTTGGACTCGAGTGCAGACGTTCCTGGATTCTAGTTCAGGGTATGTAAACTATAAACTATGTACCGCATGTTACTTTCCTGTCATTATCGCCAATTCAGTTCATGGTATGCATGTTTCTACACTATTTTTTTTTACTTCTTTTTGAAATTTTACAAACAATGGAGTAAGGAACAAACAACAAACCATCATATGACTTATAGGGCTATGCAAAAAATTTCAATTTAAATGTCATGTAGAAGGACATTAACAAGATTTACAGAACAAACTTAACAGCACTTAGTGCATTTAAACCCCTCCCCCTTCAACCAGTTGTGTAAGCCTTTTATCAGATGCGTGAGAAAGGCAGTTAGTTCTATTTTTTCAAATAGAACTTATAAATAACAGATTTTAGAATTTTAATGATGTTGAAAGGCAAACCTTATTTGAATCATCTCATGACAAGACAATTAGAATCACAGAAGTGGACAAGGGAGATAGTACAATTGTGCAAGTTATACTTACCATAACAATATATGCTTGGATTCCTGACTGCTGCAGTAGCCTTTGGTTCATTGATGTATCCTTCTCAGAATACAACAACTGACCAGTCTTCACAAAGATCTGATCCCCTTCCATACCTATATTCTGAATGCTGATTGGCTAGCCCTGTGGAAGGAAACCAGCAGTCAGAGTGTTGACAAAGTACAGTTGTGTACACTTACCATAAATGTAGATGTTCGAGTGTCTTCACTGTTGCAGTCATCACATTTGGGTTATCCCTGCTTGGGTAGTCCTTGGCCAGCCCGAATACCAGAGACTTAGTATTTCTGCATCAGTTGCTGTCGGGGAGAACTGACGTCAGGTCGTCAGTGGTATAAAGGAAGACATTTGATGCCATTACAATCAGTTTTTCTTGCCCTAACCTGTCAGGAGCCCCTAAAATAGGCGACCAGGTTCTGGTGGAAGAACCCCACCAGTGGAAAATAAATACCAATAAGTCCCTTGTAAGGAAAGGAGAACAACAAGGAAGAACGGTAATAAAAGGAGAAAGAGAATAAAGGGGGATGGTGGGAGAGAAACCAGGACTGCAACAGTGAATACACTCGAACATCTACATTTATGGTAAGTGTACACAATTGTACTACATTCTTCGTGTTTCACTGCTGCAGTCATCACATTTGGGTAGAATCCCAAAGCTGAGGAAATGGTTGGAGGCAGTCCAGGAAGCTAGGGGCTGACTAGCATGCCCTGCAAGACTGCAAAGGCAAACCCTGCCCTGGATATGGAGAAGAGAGGCAGGTGGTAATGCTTGGTAAAGGTATGAACAGATGTCCAGGTGGCAGCCTCCAGGATGTCCCTGGTGAGGACTCCTCTGAGAAAAACTGCAGAGGTGGAGGCTGCTCTGGTGCAGTGTGTCCTGAACCCCTTGGGGGAGGCTTGTCATGCTGTTTGTAGCAGAAATGAATACAGTGTGCTATCCATTTGGAAATGGTTTGCTTGGAGATGGCTTTGCCTTCTGCCCCTGAAACAAGCTAACCAGCAATTGCTCAGACTTTCTGAAGGGTTTAGTCCTATACAGATAGTATCTGAGCTGTCTGTGCACATCTAGAGAGTGCAGAATCCTTTCCCCCTTGTTTTGGGGGTTAGGAAAGAAGGTGGGTAAATGGATAGATTGGTTGAGAGCCACACTGTACACCACCATGGGCATGAAGGATGGATTAGTTTTGAGGGATACCCTGTCTGCATGGAAGATGATGAAGGGTTCCACAGCCATGAGTGCTAGCAGCTCAGAGACTCTTCTGGCTAAATTGATGGGCAGGAGTAAGGCTGTTGTCCAGGAGATAAATTTTAGCTCTGCAGAAGAAGCTGGTTCGAAAGGGGACAGGGTGAGCTTTTCCAAGACAAAGTTAAGGTCTCAAGCTGGTGTTGTTGCCCTTCTGGGGGACCTCAAGTTCTTAGCCCCTCTGAAGAACTGCTTGATCAGAGGGTGTGAAAAAAGAGGCTGCTCAGTGGGAAAATGAGCAGAAATAGCAGATACATGAATTTTTATAGAGGAGAAAGAGAGGCCACTGTGTAGTAGGTAAGCTAAGTAATCCAGGATGAGAGGGATCGAGGGCTGTGACATACTGGCTCCCTTAGCCTGGATCAAGGTGCAGAACCTTTTCCATTTATCTGCATAAGACTTTCTGGTGCTAGGGTGTCTGGCCTCTCGATAACATCCAGAACCTTTTTACTGACGATGGCAGATTGGTCAGGGGTTAGGGTATAAACCAAGCTGCCAAACTGAGTGCCTTCAATTGGGGGTGCATGAATTCCCCTTCTCTCTGGGTTAGGAGGTTTGGAGGTTTGGAATCTGAGGAAGATTTCATGGAGGCAGCGGGGACAGGCTGTGCAGCAAGGGGTACCAGTGCTGTCTGGGCCAGTCTGGAACTATGAGAATGGTCCTTGGTTTTTCCTCCCTTATTTTGAGCAGTACCCTGGGAATGAGGGGTAGGGGAGTAAAAGACATAGACCAAGAGGTTTACCCAGGGGAAGGACAGAACATCCACTTTCCAAGCCATGCAGTGCTGCTCCCTGGTGCAGAATATGCTGAGCTGATGGTTGGTTTGGGAGGCAAAGAAGTCGACCTCTGGGGTTCCCCATTTCTGAATTATTAGGAAAAATGTGTTTCTGATGAGGTACCACTCATGGGGGTCCAAGAGCGTTCTGCTTAATTGATTGAGGCTGTGGATCAAAGGGTCATGGCCAGCCTGCACAGGGGTAGTAGTGAGTCCCTCCCTGCTTGTTGATGTACCACATCACAGTGGTGTTGTCTGTTTCGATGCACAGCCATCATCTCTTTTTGACTGATGTGCAGGGGGAGTTGCTGGGGGTTCCATTGGCCCTGTATACACTGCTGTCCATGTGTGCACCCCAAGCGTAGTCTGATGCATCTGTGGTGAGGGTCTGGGTGGTGGGGTGTGGGGAGAAGGGCAGTCCCTTGTTGTGGGACCAGACTGTTGTCCACCAAAGAAATTCCTTCCTCAGGCAAGGAATAATAGGCAGGAGTTTCCAGATCTTGAGAGTGTTGACACCAAAGGCTCTTTAGGTACCACTGAAGTTTCCTCATATGCAGTCTGACATGTGGAATGAGGAGAATGCAGAGACCATGAACCCCGGGGCTTGCAGAAAGCTGGGGCCTGGTGGTCAGTTGAAAGAAGTAAGCTGATTGGAAAATGTGTTTCTTTGGTGTAAGGCATGCCATCTGGGATGCTGTGTCCAGACTTGCTCCCAGGAAGATTATCCTTTTGGAGGGTACCTGTTTGGATTTCTTTTCATTGATTGTGTACCCTAGGGAGGTTAATAGGTCCTTTACAAAGGCCAGGTCTTTGAGCAGCTTTTCCTGGCTGTCTGCCTGAATAAGGCGGTCATCTAAGTAGGGGTAAATTTGAATATTTCTTTGCCTGCAAAAGGCAATGGCCAGAGCTAGACATTTTGTGAAAACTCTGGGAGCAGTAGATAAGCCAAAGGGAAGTGCAGAGAACTGAAAGTGTTTAGATCCTGAAGCGGAGATATTTTCTGCAGGCCTCCATGATAGGAATGTGAAGGTAGGTTTCTTTTAGGTCCAGGGTGGAGAACATGGGTAGCAGTTGCTGGAGGATAAGCATTTTGAATTTTGGGATCACCAGAAAGGTGTTTAGAATGGATAGATCGAGGATGGGATGCCAGGTACTCTCTTTTCTCGGCACCAGAAAAAGTCTGGAGTAGAAGCCTTGGCCTATTTGCTCTGCAGAAATGTGCTCTACTGTCCCCAAGGAGAGCAGGGAATGGATTTGCTTTTGAGCCTCTGCCCATGGATTTAGTGGTAGATCTGGGAACCCTTTTGGGGTTGGAAGAGTGTGGAAGGAGAATTTATACCGCTGAGAGACAATGTTCAGAACCCATTGGCCCAGGTGCTTGAGTGAAAGGAGAGTTTTCCTCCTAGGGGCATGTGAAGGTGGGCAGAGGCGAGGTTGGGAAGGGGTGAGTCATTGTGAGTTCTTACCATAAGGGATGGCTTATAACTCCCTGGTTTTGAAGTGGAGGTAGTCCACTGCTTAGATCTCTGCAACCCCTGGGGCTTTTGTCTGGGGGGGGGTCTGTTTCCACAGGCCTAGGCTGACCCTGTCTGCTTGGAGCAGGAAAGGACCAGTACTTGGAGGTAAAATACCTGCTGAACCTAGGGGGCTAGACCTGTAAGAAATGTTTAACAGTCTGCATAGATTTTGCTTTTTCTTCCATATTTGTTAAGAGGTCTTCTGCCTCAGTGCCAAATAGGTTATCTTTGTGCAAGGGTGCATCCGACAATTTTGATTCGATATGGTCTGGCAGGTGTTGTTCCTTAAGCTATGCTTGTCTTCTAATGACAGATCTGGTGACTGCTGCCCTGCAAGCAGCTTCTAGGGCATCAAAATCACAGTGCAAAGTGTGTTTAGTTACTTGACCAGCAGAATGCATTAAGTCTTGTAAATCTTTAGATTCTGCCCATGCAGGAAAGGAGGGCATTTTTTGTTTAAAGAGTTCCAAGGTATGTTGCTGATACTTAAGCATATGGAACTGACAATTTATTGCCCTGACAACAAGAGTAGCTGAGGTGTATACTTTTTTACCCCATCTGTCCAGTGCTCGGGAATCCCTGTCTGAGGGGATAGGATTCTTAGCTGAGGTTGCTTTAATCCCTTTAAGCCCTTGAGTAATGACCTTAGGGTCAGCTGAAGGATTTTTAAAAAGATATTTGTGTGAGTCAGGGATTCTGGAGTACCTGTCTGGTTTTCTGAGAGCAGGAGGGAGGGCATCTGGAGTCAAGACGGATTCAAGGAAGACATCATCCACCACATCTAGGACTGGGGGGATGGCTAAGGGCTTCTATTGTGGAAGGTCAAGGAACTCTCTGAGTCTCTTTTTAGACTGTGGGTAGTCTTGGCTCTCCCATTGGAAATGCTCCCTTAAGGTATGCAGGGTTTCCCCAAAGGAAATATCCTCTGGGGGAGAGGCTGAAGGAATGGATTATTCTGCAGAAGAATCCTCATATGTGGAGAAGGGCTGCATGTCTTCATAGTCAGATGCATTGGATTCATATGACTCTTGTTCAGACAAAACTACTGGAGACAGATCTGTTTTCCTTTTTAAAGGAGTGGCTTGGCTTCCACTAATCAGCATGATAAGGTCTTCTGCCATTTTAAACATTTGAGACTGAGGCAAGGGAGCAGGTGCCTGAGAATGGGTAGTCGGTTTCTTGGGTGTGGTTCGACCCCTGGGCCTAAGGAAGTTGGTTGTTTTCAAAAGAACGATAGCCGTGAAAGAAGGCATTGGTTTATGTTGGGATTTGGTGTTGAGAAGGACTTCCGCAGAAGCCGGTGCCTGCACAGTGGCTTTGGGCCCATCCAAGGTAGAGACAACCGCAGGATACTTAGATGAAGAAAAGTTCTGCTGCATACCAGACTCCAAAAGGGTCTCGGTAGTGGCCTGCAAACTAGCTGAAGCGGGCTTCAGGGCTGTGAAAGCACCTCACTGAGGTCCAGAGGACTGATGACCAGCTTAATGGAAGTGTTGTTGGAAAGTTTGGTCCTATGCGGTCTGTCTCTGTCTTTATCTTTATTTTTTTTGGTAGATCTGCTGTCGGATGGGTTACCAAAGCCATATCAGAATTCAAGGACTGAAAATGGAAATATCTGACTACAATAAGGGCCAGACAATGAATAGTTCTGGCATTAAACAAAGCACAGAAGTGACAACGAGGGACATCATGGTTTGGGCCTAGACAAGTGACGCAGTAACCACAGGTGAAATAGTTATTAACTTTTTCTGACATCGGTTAGTGCAAGAAAAAAGGATCCCCAACAGGGTACTTAGCTTTCGAAGACTTCAACTTAAATTAGGTAGACGAAACTCAGGTAGCGGCCAACTGGCACTCATGCAAACTGTTTCTGCTTCGGGCTCCATGGCAAGAAAGACTGATGTAATGGCATCGGCTGCCTTACTTTATACTACTGATGACCTGAAGTCAGTCCTGAAGCGGCAGCAACTGACACAGAAATATTAAGCCTCTGGTATTTGGGCCAGCTGAGGGCTACCCTGGCAGGGATAACCCAAATGTGACGACAGCGACCGTGAAACACGAAGAACATCTTCAGTATTTTCCTGCTGCCTGAAATAAAAGCATCTCAGAGGTTTTACAGGCACAGCGAATGGCTACAAGCTGCATTCATTGTCAGGATACAAGCCGTATAGCTAAAGGCTACTGGAACAGTGAGAATGACAGACATCTATGGCGATGAGGGACACTGTCGATTATGTATCCAGCATTAACGCTATATTAGAAAAAAATCAGGAATTTTATAAAGAGGTGTCACTTGGTGAAATAAAAAAATGCTTACAGAAGCTGACAGTTGACTGTATGATAATTTGGCGAATAGAGTTATTTCTAATACTACTTATGACTTGTTTCCTGTTTAATTATTCACTCAGTGGAAAAAATGTTTGGAATTTTCAAACTATGCAAAAACACAGATACAACATCCTTCCAGACAATAATATCAGCACTGGGTTCTAAACCAGAGCTAGTATAAGCATTTGTTAGAGGGCCTTATTTGAACTGGTTAAACCTATGCCACTTCTGTTAGAGATGCCTCATTTTTAGCCAAAATCAAAGA
Organism: Protopterus annectens; assembly: GCF_019279795.1. NCBI lineage: Eukaryota > Metazoa > Chordata > Ceratodontiformes > Protopteridae > Protopterus > Protopterus annectens. The sequence continues at coordinate 1,172,541,880 of NC_056737.1, read as the reverse complement.
TCTGTTAATTAACATGTAAGATTTGCTTGTAACTGTGGATGCTAAGTCTCTGCATATAGTCATTTCACATGACATTGGCACAAAATGGGACATTTAAATGCTTTTGAAATAAGTACAATATGACATAGGATAGGTCAGGTTTTATCATATTGCATAGACTTTATCTTCAAACCAACTTCTTTAGGTTTCATGATAAACATTTCAACAAAAGAAAGGAGGGGTTTTGGGCTCTGGGATGGTCCCAAACTACGTCAATAAGGTGATGGCATTTTGGGAAAATAACATTATCAATAATATTCTCAGTTAAAACAACCTCAGGAGTTATAAATGTTTTAGTGATGACATCTTTTTTTTGGGGGGAGGGGGTAAGGTAGTGAAGAGGCATTGTCTGAATTTATAAAATCAGTTAATTACAGCACTTCTGTTTTACAGTTTACATACTCTGTAGACATCAATAAGTTTTTTCTATGTTGGAGTGTTAAAAAACACTGATAAAAACATGTTGTGAATAATTATAAGTCACAAAAATACTGTAAATAAAGTAATGCTTTGCTGCAGTACCGAAGCATGCATCGTAGTTATTTAAGGAAACCTTAGGTAACAGCCAAACTATCCGGATCAAAAGGTTATCTAATAAGGATAAAGACAATGAACACTTGTTAATAACATTACATCTTAAGTTTGTTGCATGTTATTACCCAGATGTTACTGCATGTTCAATCATAGCATCACCTCAGGCTTTGTGCCCACTGAATGGCGCACAGCAACAGTTATCCCAATCCACAAAGGAGGAGCCACTATGGACTATGGACTCCAGGACCTATCCCCCCATTAGCCTGACGAGCCTGGTCTGCAAGGCTATGGAGCGTATCATCATGGAATTTATAAACAATGACATTGGTAATCTCCAAACTCAGGACCCTACCCAGTTCATGTTTGTAAAAGGCAGATCATGTCTGCTAAACCTGATAGACTTCTTTGAAGCGGTCACCAAAGCTGTAGATTAGGGTAAGGTGGTACACACAGCCTATCTAGATCTCACCAAGGCTTTCAACACCATCCCCCACTTTGGAATTATAGACAGACTCACTAAACTAGGTAAAAATCCCTATGTCACAAGATGGGTTGTCAACTGGCTCACTGACCGAACACACACTGTGAAAGTAGCAGACTCTAAATCCAACTTCAGACCCGTGACAAGTGGAGTACCACAGGGTTCAGTTCTAGGTCCTCTCCTGTTTGGTATCTACTTCTCTGAAGTACAGGCTAACACAGAAGGTCTTTGGCTAACAAAGTTCTCAGATGACTGCAAACTAGGAGCCATAATCAAATCTCCTAATGATGTGGACATCCTACAAAAGGGCCTCACTGAGACAGATGCTTGGTGTCAAAGCCATGGCCTCAAGCTCAATGCCAAAAATTGCATTGTCATCCCTTTTGGTAAAAACTCTGTACCCATGAACTACCACATAGGCGGTAGTCTACTTAACACCGAAAGTGTGATAAGAGACCTTGGGACACAGGTGGACAGTAGTCTCTCCTTTGATAATCACATCGCCACAGTAGTCAGGAAATCCTTCTACGTGGCACACCTCATCACAAAAGGTTTCTCATCCAGGAAAAAATAGGTCATTGTTCCCTCTACTTATCACTCATTAGACCCATTATAGAGTACAACTCCCCTTTTGGTATGTACCTCACAAGACATCTACAACAACTGGAAAGGCCACAAGAATACCTCACAAAGAGGATTACCAGCCTCAAACAGATGCCCTATGCAGACCGTCTCAAAAAACTCCAGCTTTACTCTGTCGCATATCGCCTACTCAGAGGCGATCTCTGCCTAACATACAAAGCCATGTCAAACCTAGAGCTGTTGTGCATGCTCCACTTAAAAAATCCCAATCCCTCTGAGCTACACTCTCTAGGGACCTAAACCTTGTCACCATAATAAACAGAACATGCTGGAGGGATAGATTCCTGTCCCAGAGACTTCCCATACTTTGGAACAAACTACCTACCTATATCAAACAAAGCTCCTCATTAGCACTCTTCAAGAAAAATCTTGATGATTGGATGGGAGATAGGAAATTCACCCCGGGGATCACTTCTGTGGCTCTGCTTGACAGGGGCACAGGAAAATAATTTTCTTGGGTGGCAAAAGCCAAGGTACTGTTTGGCAAGGCTTATATAGGCCCTAGGGCCAAAAGCCTAGTACCTACCTATGAACCTATGAACCTATGAACCATGACCTTAGTGAACTCGATAACAGTAACATATTTAAAAATTCATTGATTAACAATTAGTGCACTCTTTCAGGAAGAAAAGAAGTTGTTGGGATAGTGGGAGATGTGATATTTATTAACAAAAGTGGCAGGAATATAAAGCAGCTGTTAAGAAATGAACACTAGCATAATATAGGCAGCGATGACAGCACAAAGGGAACTTTAAGTGTTGTAGATTGTCCTCACTTTCTTGCGGTTCCAGTAATAGAACATCTAGTTCTCTAGCCTATTTTACTTGTAATTCTAATTTTGTTGTTTATCTGGCATCATGTTTGACCTGTGAAGCATTCTACACAGGAAAAAACAAATTCAAGAAGAGCATCTATGAAGTATGCTATCAACAATTAAAGTTTAGTTAATGACCTAAGCATGCCGCTAACTGAAAGAAAAATAAAACGTTTGTTCTTCACCAAGTAAATTTTGTACCTGAAGAGTTTAATGGAAACAGGAAGAATGAACTGGAGTTTAATGAATTACAATGGCAGATCAAAATTAATGCAACTGTGTTTTTTTTCCTGGTTTTAATGAGTTTGTAAAACACAAATGTGTTTTTAAAAGTACTGGAAGTTCATCAAATGTAAACAAGTAATCATTCACTGTATGCTGATGGCATAACTTATCACGTGACTTCCAGGATTTTACTTCGGCTATATAACAAAGAATGTCTTTATTTGTCTTTAGTCTGATGAAGGCCTCTTTGTATGTTGAAAGCAGTTATTTTTGAAATTTGACATTTTCAGCTGGATTTTAGCAGAAGCCTGGCATTTTGTACAACTTTCAGAGTTATTTTTAGTTTGTTTTTAAACTACGGAGCAAGTGACTTTATGGCATTTGAAAAAGTAGTACTCAGTACATTGTTTTTAATGAGGATGTACCTTCTTAGAATTTATAATAAAAATAGCCTAATTTAATTTTGTACAGGCAGGAGGGGGAATAAAGTGTCATTACATATAAGAATCTCTGATAGCCTTGGGGCTTTTAAAAATATGTCAGATGACTGGTTTGGCAGTCAGGTTTTTTGGACAGTTACTTGTTGGGTTGTGACTTCTGATAATCTCATTTGAGGTTCTTTCACATATTTCTACAATGAAACATTGAAATGTTAAGATAATGCTGCCGAGTCTCACTTTTTTTTTTTTTCATCTACACTTAATTTTTTTTTCACATTTCAATTTAATACAATTGCAAAACAAATTGCACAACTACTGTTTTATAGGACTCCTGCACACCAGAGGTGCAGCTAGAGTAGGGTAAAGGGGACTGCTCCGGTGTAAGGGGTTAGGGGCTGTGATCAGCAGATGCCCATCAATCAGTAGTGCAGTAGCTGCATTTAGCATTTCTGAATGGACTATAGTGCTTAATCACTTTGTGTGGAGTTTAAGTTACAGCAAGCTGCTTGCTACAAATGTAGCACATAGTCTGCTACAGTTTTTAAGAGAAGAAAGAGTTTTCATTTTTAGTTTAGAAGTAGTGGATTTTTTTTTCTTTTTTCTTTTCACTTAGAATTGAGAGGCATATAGATACGGAAACAGACTTATATTTGCTTCTCAGCTTAGAATTGAGAGGTGGGAGGTTGGAATGTTAAGGTGTTTACCTTACAGGCACAAGGGACAGGGTTTGATTCTTACATAGAGTAATTGGCTAGGCTTAAAATAAAGTCAATTCAAAGTTAGTCTCATACTAATCTATGAATCTATGAACCAGATGGGGGAACAATCCCAGGTACTAGATGAAACATCTATGGCTTGCTGTACACTACTGTAGCAAAGTTTGTCATTAAAAATATGAGTGGGACAGTACTGTCATGCCATGGTTAGCATTTCTGTCTGTCTCTGTCTGGGTTTTGTCAAGGTCAGTGGTTTCTTCCCATATCTCATCCAGGTAAGTGAACTAGCAGGTTTCCAAACTGTTCTTAAGTGAGTGTGTAAGTATCCTGTGACTGCCATTTCACCTTGCATTCTTTTCTGCTTCATGTCCATTATTTATCAGGATAGGTTCTGGCTTCCCACCCTCTGAACTGCATAAAGCTGGTACTAAAAGGGAATGGGTGAATAAAAAATATGTGATTGCCCAGCAGTGAGCTGTGCGTAAAGGTTAAAGGTTGCTGAGTGGCTTAGCAGTTTAACTGCAGTTAACTCCTATCTTTATATGTCATGTTTGCATCTTGTTTTCCTTTTAATAACTGTTAGAAAAATCTACATACTGCCTAGAAAAATATATTTACAATGTGTGCTGCTTAGAAAATATATTTACATACATGCTGCCTAGAAAAATATATTTACAATGTGTGCTGCTTAGGAAGATGTGTATTTAATCATTCAAACATATATAAGTTGTGTGATCAAATATATAGAGAAATGTGTGCTTTAGTTAGGAATAAATGTACTTAAATCCATAATAAAGAATAAAGGTTATGTAATGCATTTAATTCTGTCTTACTAGAATAATAGTAGAAATAAACTTGCATATTATTGCTTGAAGCACAAGCTGCAGTGTAATCAGAAATTTGACCTTGGCAGCTTGCAGATGCAGTCTGGCTCATGTCTTTCAAGTAAAGATTATTTTGCAAAGTTAGAAAATAATAAATCTGTTCGCATGTGTGTCCTCTTTCCTGCCTCCACCAGGAGAGTATATCTCTGATAGTGCGAGCTGGGGAACAAGAAAGACAAAGGGAGGCATTAAGGAAGACATACATCTATTGTATTTGAACTAATCAGAGAACCTTGAATTGGCTACATCCTCAGGAGGTCATCGTGACTGACCAGCTGCTTGCAAGGCTGCAACATTCTCATGGGAAAAGGACTTTTTGAAAAACACAAATTCAGCACTTTTTATGAATTACTATGATGTAAAGACCCTGTCACTGACCACACCAGTGAGGTGGGCAAAACTGATAATGAAATGTATATAACCAATGTGTTTTGGTCAATAAAGCAGTCAAAATTCTATACAAACTTTGTGTATGGTTTTTTGCCTCCTAATGTACATTAGAGAATAAGATACTCAAGCTCTCCTGCATTATTGTTTGTTATTAATTGACATTGTGTTTGAATAACTCAATGATTTTTACAGTCTGACTCTAACGAATTTATTTAACATCTTGGTCCTAATCGTGCGGAATTCCCTTGGTAAGCTACAGGTCAGAATATATAGGTGGTATTGAAGTCTAGAAGAAGGAAAGACCTCCGACTGAATTGTCGTGCAAAGAGGCTGTCCACTTGTCTGATCTGTGGCCGCGGAAAACTGGGTCCTAAAAGCCTATCAAACATAAGCAGGAGGCTCGGTAAGCAGAATTCCTCTCTTTGTTTTTGTTTTAGATCGGGACCAGGTTACACTGTGCTATTGCTAAGGTTTGTGATAGCAGAGAGAGGTAGTCAAGTATTGTATCTTGAGTCATAGATCAGGAAATAAAGCAAAACAAAGTAAACAGTCATTCTAGACACTACTGTGAATACGGGAATAGAGATACCACGTGGTACAAGAGAAAGGGTTACGTAACAGTTCTGTTGTTTTTTTTTCTCTCTCTCTCTCTCTCTTCCTTTTTCTCTTTCAGAGACATGGGAAATGAATGCACTAAAGGGTCACGAAGATGCAAAATATATGCAATTACAGAGAGCAGATAATGTGAGATATTTTGCAACATGGGTTAACAAGTATGACTTTGATGGTAAATTGGATAAAATGTCATTAGTAAAACTTTTGAGACAGTTAAAATCTGACGCAGAAGGTCAGGCAAAAACAACGACAGTTGGGTGTTCCTCAAGCACATAGGTGGATTGAGGAAGGAACAGAAAATAAAAATGCAAAGGCATTATTTTTAGACAAAGAGGATAATAATGTAATAGTAGCATCGGTCCCTCCCTACCACGCCCACCGATGCCTTACTCAGAATATGAAGCGGGAGGGCGGGCTGACCCCCCCCCACGCTACCCAGAGACAACAGGGATATTAAGACAACCATTTGTAAGAGAACCTATCGGCACTAGATCCCGAACACGCCAAACACTTGTAGATGTTCAACCAAGCGAATTTATTAGATGAGGGTGAGGAAATCTGTCCATTAATAGAAGTACCAAACCCGCAGGCAGGACAGGAGGGCCAGGCCTCAACTCTCTTAGTGTATAGACCATGGACACCGGAAGACATCCAAAGCTACAGAAGGAATTCCCCATCCAAAAATTAACTTTGAGAAATTTCTACAGGATTTACAGGGTATGAGATTGAGTTACCACTTAAATGGGGAAGAGGTAGAAAGAGTAGTTAGACAAATTTTAGGTCCAGACTGGCACATGATTTGTGGCACCTGGAATGCCCGTGACGCTAACACAGGCCACTCCCACATAGTGACGCAGAACTAGATACTAGATTGAAGGGTCTTACAGACCGCATTACTGAAAATGGAAACCTAGGGCAGACTGGACTTGCATTAACCAGTGTGTACAACGAGATAATGAAACTGTGGATGCATACTATGGTAGATTGTTAGAATGTTTTAATAACCATAGTGGCATGCCTGTTCCTGAAAATCAAAAAAATGATAGTTCATATGAACAACAATTGAAGAATGCATTTTTGAAAGGTTGTATTGCCCTATCAATAGCTTCATCACGGCACATGATAGATCACCGAACAAGTAGGCTTCAAGCCTTGTTAGAGTATGCTAGACATGCCGAAAAACATTTTAACAGTAAAAGAAAGAAAAGCAGGTCTTCACAGCTGAAGACGGTGCGGAAGTTTTGTAGTACAAGCAGCCAAAAAGGGTAAGCAAAATATTCAGGGTAACAAACGCTCTGACAAAACTCAGAAATTTATGAGAGCAGAAAGAAAAAAGGTGAATGCTTCAATTGCGTAAGAAGGACATTTGGCAGGGATTGCAGGAGCAAGGCACCTAAAAAGGATAAGGAAGATGAGGATTGACTATATGACAGTTATGCTGCTCAGCAGTTATCAGAAGAGACTAATGAGCAGGGGGATGATGTAAATACCTTAGAAGAAGCAGATGACATGCAACTGGATGTAGAAGTTGGGGAAAGTGAAGTTTTAGATCTAGCACTACTGAGCTTAGAGCTCTATTTAGCAGACACAAAACCGAAGTTACACTTCTGGTAGAAGGGAGAGAAATCAAATTTTTGTGTGATTCAGGAGCATCACGAACTTTGATACATCCTTCAAAGTTACCGGAACATTCTGAGTCACCTGATTACATATTAGTGAAAGCAGCAAACGGACAGTTGTACAGGGAACCACTTTCCCATGATATAGCAATAACTGATCCAGTCTCGGGCATGACCCAAAGAAGTAAAATAGTACTTTCTGCCAAATGCCCCATGAACCTATTAGGAAGAGATCTTATGCAACTTTTTGGCATAGCAGTAGTCCCTACCATGAACGGTATGGAGGCACAGAGACAAACTGACACCTTTGTAGTACGGTCGGAGGGGGAGGCTTATTATTGGTACAGCCAGGATCTGGTTACAACGACCAGGGCAGTGACCGAGGAACTGATGAATGTAGCCACCAGCAAGGTGCCTCCCTCGATACTGACCAGCAACATTTATTACATTGTACCCTATATTATTGTAGCACACCAGGACCTGATAAAGAATACGAACAAAAGTTGTTCAGGAATCCTGCAAATAGACTGATATTACGGACCCTATACTGGGACACTGAGGGCAACAGTGTGGTGAGTTGTTCGTTACCTCAGGAGTTTTGGAATTGTACAAATCCAATAAACTACCACACGTTAGCCTAACCAAAAACAAGAATGTTAGGTGGGTAGACTTGGGTGACAAAGTGACAGGATGGGAGAGACTAACTGACTCAGAGTTATCGGACTTAGGAGTACAGAAACAGAAACTGAATTGGTTATCCAGCAACCCAGCCAGCTGTACACTTACAACAGAGTGAAGACAGCTGAATGGCGTTCTTGATAGAAGAAGAAGAAAAAGCTTTGAGTGAAATACCAAATGTTCTTTGGTCAACAGGAAAATCAGATGTAGGACTTATTCGTACAGCAGGGCCAGTAGTTATTACACCAAAATCAGCCTTTAGACCAAGAAAAGACAATATCCTTTGAGCAAGGATGCAGAACAGGAATCAAACCTATTATAATGGCATTACTCAAGGAAGGGATACTGGTGGAATCTTTAGATTCACCATGTAATACTCCTCTATTTCCTGTAAAAAAGGCAAACGGGGAATGGCGGATGGTGCAAGATTTACAAGCTGTAAATGATGCGCCAGACCCACATACCTTATTAAATGATTTGAAGCCAACAGAAATATTTCACCGTGGTAGATATTAGCAATGCATTTTTCTCAATACCTATCCACCCTGACAGCCAGCATTGGTTTGCATTTACATTTCAGGGCAAAAGGTATACCCGACTACCACAGGGATATAGTGAAAGTCCAACGATATTCGCACAAGAGATGGCTAGCAACCTGGCAGGATTTCTCCACCAGGGGCAGCCAAGTACTACTTTATGTAGATGACATCTTGCTTGCAGCCCCTACCCAGCAACAGTGTAGGGAAGACACAATAGCATTATTGAAATTTTAGCTGAGCAAGGGCATAAAGTGAATAAACATAAATTGCAACTTTGGAAAGAACAGGTTAAATACCTGGGATATGTGATATCCAAAGAAGGCAGAACATTAGATGAAGAACGAAAACAGCTATTTTACAAGCACCCAGACCAACTACCAAGAAGGAAATGATGTCCTTCTTGGGAACCACTAAGGTTGGATACCAATTATGCTTTAGAAACGGCTCCATTGGCTGATTTAATATTTAAAACACCAATGGCAGCACAAGAAACACTACACTGGACTCGAAGCAGAGGCAGCCTTTTGCAGACTAAAAACTGATAGTTTCATCATTAGTTTTAGGGCTTCCGAATTACCATAAGAGATTTTTCCAAACTGTAGATTGTAGGCGGATATATGACGTCAGTACTGACGCAACAACATGGCGGCAAGCAGCGCCCCATAGCTTACTATTCGTCACAGTTAGATCCGCTCGCACGCTCATTACCACCCTGCGTATAAGCAGTAGTCGCAGCAGCTATGGCAGTGCAAGCTTCAGCCTCAGTGGTGTTGTTTCATCCTCTCACGCTGAGAGTACCCCATGCAGTTGCGATAATTTTACTGCAGGAAAAATAGCATTTTTATCCCCTGCCAGACATCTTTCTTGCATGACCATACTATTGAGTCAACCCCATATGACAATTGAACGTTGTACAACATTAAAGACATTACTTCCAATTCCTGTGGATGGCATACCACACAGCTGCCTACAGGAAATGGAACAAATAACCACACCCAGACAAGATCTTACTGATGTACCTTTAGCTGGCGAGAGGTGACATTTTTGTGGATGGGTCCTGTAGACGAGGTCCTACAGGGAAGAACCTAGTGGGCTATGCAGTAGTGACTGATGACGAAATCATAGAAGCAAAACCCTGCAACATAACCTGTCAGCTCAAGCAGCAGAATTGATAGCTTTGACACGTGCTTGCACTCTAGCGAAAGGCAAATGTGTTAACATATATACTGACAGTCAGTACGCTTTCTCTACAGTGCATGTCTTTGCACAACAATGGAAAACAGGGGAATGATAACATCTACTGGCAAGCCGATTAATCATGCAATTAATTCTGAACCTGTTAGATTCTATTCAGTTACCCACTAGAATAGCTATCTGTAAATGTGCAGCCCATACAAAACAACAAGACAGAATTTCAAAAGCGAATGGATGCAGCAAGCTGCCTCAAACCCAGAAACTGTGCTTTTGAATGAAGAACTACAACCTTCTGAGACTCTAGATTTAGAAATGTTAAAAACAATGCAGACATTAGCTACAAAAGCAGAAAAGCAAAAGTGGATAAAACGAGGAGCAATCCTTGAAGAGGGACTGTACATCTCCAAAGAGAAAAGCCCATATTGCCATCTAATTTATTTAGATATGCAGCTTTGTTGAGTCATGGGCAGAGCCATGTCTCAACAGGGGATGGTACAGTTAGTTAACAAAACATTCCAAACATATGGATTTACGAATTATACACAAAAATTTTGTGCAACATGTCATATTTGTAGCAAACATCATGCACAGGAGCATTTAAACCAAAGGGAGTTTTCCAACACCACCCTATCCGTTCCATACTATTTGTATGGATTTCATAGAACTGAACAAATGTGAAGGGAAAAATACTGTTTAGTAATCATAGATATGTTTTCAAAATGGGTAGAAGCTTTTCCAACTAGAAATCCGGATGCAGCAACAGTGGCAAAGGCCCTAGTGAAAGAAATCATTCCTAGATTTGGCATACCGAAAGAATTTATAGTGACAATGGGACACATTTTGTTAACCAGACAATACAGCAGCTTGGGAGATTTTTTGGGATTTCTTTGAAAACCATTGTGCTTATCACCCTCAGTCAGCAGGACTGGTGGAGAGGTACAATGGAATCTTGAAAAACAAGTTGAGAAAATTAATGAGTGAGACTCAAAAGACTTGGATTTGCTGTCTGCCTTTAGCACTGCTGAGCATGAGAACTGTTCCAAATGTAAAGGGCTTGACCCCTTTGAAATAGTGTTTGAAGGGCATATTGTGTGCCACAATGGAAGGCCCTCATGCCTGCAGAACTGGAGGCCGATGGCTCATTAGCTAGTTATATGAAAAGTTATTAACAAATAAGACTGTTTTGCAGTTGAACTCTTTTCCAGATAAACAAGAAACAAAACCAGAAGCCGTGCTGACCCCGGGTCCTGGATTTGGCTGAAAATCATAAAGAGAAAGAACTGGGCGAGTCCAAGGTGGGAAGGTCCGTACCAGGTACTGTTGGCAACACCCACTGCAGTGAAAATTGCTGAGAGATCATCTTGGGTTCATTTAACCCACTGTAAACCTGTTAAGAAATTCAGTTTGGACATACCACAGGAACAGGATGGCCAGAGGCAGAATGAATAAAAATGTGAAACAACCCCAGAGACACTGGTTCACTGGCCTACTGATCATACACTTAATAACTATGTTTGTAGTAACTTTTTTGTTGTTATGGTTTTTCTTGCATATAACTACAGAAGTGAAATTAATAAAACGTGATGAAGGACTGGCTACAGACTGGCACCCAAACTTTAACACATACCTGGCTATGAAACGAGTTTATGTAGAGACTATGAACGTTTCAAATTGCTGGGTCTGTACTGCAATACCCACAGCATATGGAGGACTTTTGATGTCTGCTGTCCCCTTGGGAATAAATGCAACTTGGGAAAACCTGTTGTTTGACACAGGCACTGTGAGATCACAAGACAAAGTGGCATTACATTTGCCTGTTACTCAGAAAGGAATTGTTTGTTTTGTTAAAATGATACACTCCAGGTTGGTTGGAGTAACTGTAACATAACTGTGTCTTACAAATGTTATATAAAACCTATAGACCAAGGTACTAGTTGCAGCACAATTATGATTCATATTTAAGCTTGATGAAAACAACATTGAGAAATGTGCAAAAATCTCCTGAAATATATAGACAATTCTCTGTTATAGATAAGAAAATGTTTCATTCAGGGTTAACCCATCAGTACAAAAGTAGAAAACTGTTATTTTGTTTGTGGGAAAAAGGCCTATAAATGGTTACCTGAGAACTGGTCCGGCAGTTGTTTTTTGGGTTATCTGGTTCCAGCCATAAGACATACTGCAGAATTGCCCCTGGGTAAAATACGTAATGTAAGAGATGTAGCTCACCGAGCTGAAAATACAGTCAGAAAACCTACTAATCCAGTGGGTAAGATTGAAGCAAGCTGGAAGGATCATTCGTCTGTGAAGGACAAAGAAAAATTGACCCATATGGACTTGAGTGACAGTGTTATATCCTGGGCTGGAATATTCCCAACCTATGGAGCAGTCAAATCGATTTGGGAATTGAGAAAATTGTCAAAACTTCAGTAATGAGCAATGCGACTTTTTCCGCTCTTGAACTTGTGACTGATGAGATGAATGCAATGAGAACAGTTGTATTACAGAACCGAATGGCTCTCGACTTCACCCTAGCGGAGAGGTGGTACGCGGCGCGCTATATCAAAGAAGAATGCATTCCAGACAACCAGCATGAAATTAATGATCACCTGGAGGTAATACAGCAGGTGTCAGCAATGGCAGAACCAGGCCCAAACCCACTGACGAACTTTTCCAGAATCTGTTTGGGGGTGGGGTCGGTCCTTATGAACATTCTGATTGCAATTTGTGTGGTACTGCTCATAATTGGAGCATGTGTCTGCTCTTGGATACCCTGTGTGAAAAAATTAGTTAAAGACTTAGTTGATGTATCAGTGACCGAAACTATGTACCAAGATATAGAATTGAATTTGTTGATACCAAGTGAAAGTCTATCTGAAATATAAAACAAATGACTTACTTAGCTGAAAGTCCTTGAAAGGAAAAGGCTAAGAAATGAACTAATACTGTTTATGTTTCACATAGCATTAAATGCATTAAAAGGAGGGAGAATGTTAGAAAAATCTACATACTGCCTAGAAAAATATATTTACAATGTGTGCTGCTTAGAAAATATATTTACATACATGCTGCCTAGAAAAATATATTTACAATGTGTGCTGCTTAGGAAGATGTGTATTTAATCATTCAAACATATATAAGTTGTGTGATCAAATATATAGAGAAATGTGTGCTTTAGTTAGGAATAAATGTACTTAAATCCATAATAAAGAATAAAGGTTATGTAATGCATTTAATTCTGTCTTACTAGAATAATAGTAGAAATAAACCTGCATATTATTGCTTGAAGCACAAGCTGCAGTGTAATCAGAAATTTGACCTTGGCAGCTTGCAGATGCAGTCTGGCTCATGTCTTTCAAGTAAAGATTATTTTGCAAAGTTAGAAAATAATAAATCTGTTCGCATGTGTGTCCTCTTTCCTGCCTCCACCAGGAGAGTAGCACTATCTCTGATAGTGCGCAGCTGGGAACAAGAAAGACAAAGGGAGGCATTAAGGAAGACATACATCTATTGTATTTGAACTAATCAGAGAACCTTGAATTGGCTACATCCTCAGGAGGTCATCGTGACTGACCAGCTGCTTGCAAGGCTGCAACATTCTCATGGGAAAAGGACTTTTTAAAAAACAAATTCAGCACTTTTTATGAATTACTATGATGTAAAGACCCTGTCACTGACCACACCAGTGAGGTGGGCAAAACTGATAATGAAATGTATATAACCAATGTGTTTTGGTCAATAAAGCAGTCAAAATTCTATACAAACTTTGTGTATGGTTTTTTGCCTCCTAATGTACATTAGAGAATAAGATACTCAAGCTCTCCTGCATTATTGTTTGTTATTAATTGACATTGTGTTTGAATAACTCAATGATTTTTACAGTCTGACTCTAACGAATTTATTTAACAATAACTACTCACTATTATTCTCTAGGCAAATTGCATGGCCTTCCTGGAAAAAGAAAAACCAAGAAAGAGAAAGAGGAGACATGGGCTAAGGTCTGTAACCAATGATCAAAGTTGCATTGTGTAGATATAAAATCTCCTCTACACTCCAGATATGATGGGTGTGTCCCTCACATCTTTATAGCAATAACCCACGCCTGGGTGTGGGTAATGCTAAATTTACCCACGGTTGGCGTCCAAACAAAGCCAACCGTGGGTAAATTTAGCATTACCCACACCCAGAGGTGGGTTATTGCTATTATACCATGACATTATTTAAGAAAAGAAACTATTACTTTTCTTAAATAATGGCATAGTATAATGCCTGTTTACTGCCCTTCCGCAGATGTCTGGCATCCGCGGCAGTTCTGATGTACTGCGCGCCTGCGCAGTACATCAGAGCTGTGGGCAAAGCAATGGAGAAAGGAAGATCTCCATTGCTTTTTAGTGTCGCTATGTTAAATGAGTTTAACTTAGCGAGACAGTTTAAAATAAGCAACGGACATCTCCGTTGCTTATTTTAACTGTCTCGCTATGTTAAACTCATTTAACATAGCGAGACACTAAAAAAGCAACGGAGATCTTGCTTTCTCCATTGCTTTTTAAAACACTGTCTCACTATGTTAAATGGGTTTAACATAGAGAGACAGCTTTAAAATAAGCAACGGAGATCTCCGTTGCTTATTTTAAAGCTGTCTCGCTATGTTAAACCCATTTAACATAGCGAGACAGTGTTTTAAAAAACTGAGTTATACTAATGGAAAAAAGTCCGGGCGACCGGACCTTTTTCCATTAGTATATCTCGATTTACAACGGGCACGCTGGCCAATCAGCGTGCACGTTTTGGGGGGATCATGGTATAATAGTGATTAACTCACAACTCCTTCACTTTAATCAACTCACCCTCGCTCATAAACTTATTAACCACCCCCTTAACTTCCCTTCCCTTCAAACCCTTCTCCAACCCTATCACCCCACTAGCCCCTAAGATCAAGCAACAAAAATCAACTCACTGTTATCAAACCCAAAAACTCAGCAGGAGAAGCCATATTTTCATGTACCGTATCTAAACTTTGGAACAATCTTTCACCCTCTGTAACTACTCTACCTCCCAGCAGCCTTTTCAAGACTGCACTCAAATTCCACTTACATTTGCACTGGCTTTGTCCTTGTTCTAATCCAGACTAACACCCCCCTTACCCCCCCACCTAGACTCTTAACCCAACTATACTACCGCCACTACTAACCACAGTCAGAAATAGCTAGTTGTCTTTACATACTTTAACATCTTGTCTGACAACTTTGTTATTAATATTATAAACAACAAGAAACTATCTTAACTTGCAGCATTTACTGTATATACTGTTGATAATCAATATCTTGTTATTGTATTAAAGCCAACAACCTGTAATGTTGTTTACTATTGCTGCAACTTTGTATCTCTATTTATCATGTACACGATGTGGAGCTTTTCTCCCCAGGCATTCACTGAAAAAGGACCTGCGTCCACTCAGAATTTCCCGGTAAACAAATGTAAATAAAATAAAATAAATTAAATATATTACACCCAAGAGTGCTGTATCTTCCAGTAAAGAGAAATTCCCCAAGATACCACAATCACTAGTTAAGAAACAGAACAGCAAAGCAATGCATTAAAATGTTGATTTCTAATGTCTCACAATTATGATTGGTAACCTGGCTATCTCTGCACTAGGGGTAGCAGCACAAGTGCCTGTATCACTACACCATCATATTCACCTTGAAGTGACAGTCTGCCTTTAATAAGCTGCTACCTGGCAAGTATCTCAGTCACCTGTGATCGGGTCTATATTAGAACACTGAAGTTTTAAAACTTCGAATGTTCTAATATCGACCCCTATTCAGTGAACGCTTAAAATATCAAATATGCAGAACAGCGAATTTCTTCCCAGGGAAAACATTTGCTGTTCTGACACATAGACACAACACAAGCACACCAAAAAAACAGCAATCCATACACATACACTTAATATCCTACATCTAACCCTACACTAAACTGTACATACACTACAGTCTATCCACTTACCTTAACCCAAATCCTAACCCTAAGGTCCGTCACTATCGCACACTCATCTCACCCGTGCCCTAACCTTAACTCACCTACCCCGCCCTAACCCTAAAGTCTGTCACTATCGCACACTCACCTGACCCTCGCCCTAACCCTAACTCACCTAACCCATGCCCTAACCCTCAAGTCCACACAATCGCACACTTACCTGAACCCGACCCGTAACTTTCCACCACAGTGCTGAAAATAGCGAAGCCACAGAAACAGCCAATCAAATTCTTTCCCTAGGAAAAAATTTGGTGCTCTGCAGCTTCGCTAATTTCAGCGTTCGCTGAATAGGGATTGATATTAGAACATTCAAAGTTTCAAAACTATGATGTTCTAATATAGACCCCTTGTGATCACCTCAGACAAGTATTATCACAAAAAAATAAAACCTCACAGATGTGAACATCATCCAGGAGTAATAAGTCACAGGAAAAATATTTTTGTAGGAGGAAAGCTGCCTGCACCCTCAGTGTGAGGCCTGCACACCATACCCCTTCCTACTACTTATACATTCCATCTCAGATGTTGTACCATCATAAGGAAAGGGACCCCCCCCCCCCCATTCTACTGGCAATTCATTTTTCCTGGAAAAAGCTGGATGGTCACACACTAGTGATCTCACAAATCACTTTGGATCACAAGTGGATTAAAAACAAGCCTGGCTCTCATAATAAGTAGCTTCAGTGTAGCATCTTATTATAATACACATTATGGATTAAGATGCCAGTGGTAACAAAACCTGCAACCTGTTCAGTGCCATAGCTGGATCTGGGTGTTTACGGTGTACAAGTGCCATCGCTAGTTCCTTGTTCTCAAAGTACACATTTTACTGCTGGCTCTGCATTTTCAGCCCCCTCCCCAAGTGGCATAGCTGGGTCTGCATTTTCAGGGTACCAAAGTGCAAAAGCTGGGTCTGTGAGTTGATGTTGCACAAGTGCCATAGCTGGGTCTGTGTCTTCAGGGTGCACAAATACCACAGCTGGGTCTATGTGTTCATGTTGCACAAGTGCCATAGCTGGGTCTGTGTCTTCAGGGTGCACAAATACCACAGCTGGGTCTATGTGTTCATGTTGCACAAGTGCCATAGCTGGGTCTGTGTGTTCATTGTCCAAAAGTGCCACAACTGGGTCTGTGTCTTCATGGTGCACAAGGTCCATAGCTGGGTCTGTGTGTTCAGAGTGCACAAGTGCCTTAGCTGGGTCTGTGTGTTCAGGGTGCACAAGTGCTACAGCTGGGTCTGTGTGTTCATTCTCCACAAGTGCCATAGCTGGGTCTGTGTGTTCAGAGTGCACAAGTGCCTTAGCTGGGTCTGTGTGTTCAGGGTGCACAAGTGCTACAGCTGGGTCTGTGTGTTCATTGTCCACAAGTGCCATAGCTGGGTCTGTGTGTTCAGAGTGCACAAGTGCCTTAGCTGGGTCTATGTGTTCAGGGTGCACAAGTGCTACAGCTGGGTCTGTGTGTTCATTGTCCACAAGTGCCATAGCTGGGTCTGTGTGTTCATGGTGCACAAGTGACATAGCAGGATCTGTGTGTTCCTTGTCCACAAGTGCCATAGCTGGGTCTGTGTGTTCATTGTCCACAAGTGCCACAGCTGGGTCTTTGTGTTCAGCACAGCTGGGTCCTTGTGTTCAGGGTGCCCAAGTGCCATAGCTGGGTCTGTGTGTTGAGGGTGTCCAAGTGCCATAGCTGTGTCTGTGTTTTCAGGGTGCACAAGTACCATAGTTACATTTGCGTCTTTGGTGTACACAAGTGCCTTAGCTGGATCTATGTGTTCAGGGTACATAAGTGCTATAGCTGGGTCGGTCTGTTTATGGTGCAATAGTGCCACAGCTGGGTTTGTGTGTTCAAGGTGCACAGGTGCCATAGCTGTGTCTGTGTCTTCAGGGTGCACAAGGTCCAGAGCTGTGTCTGTGTCTTCAAGGTACACAAGTGCCTTAACTGGATCTGTGCTTTCATGGTGCACACCTGCCACAGCTTCATCTGTGTGTTCAGGCTGCATAAGTACCAAAGCTGCGTCTACATATACACCCTTTCCCTATCTAGCCTCATCAGTATATGAGCTTGTTTTGGGTAACTGTGACCCCTTTCACTGATGTACACTGAGACATCATGTCCAACAGTGTTTTTTATGACCTCAGCACCCCTTAAGTGCAATATCATGTGCTTCCATCAGCCTTGAATATTCTCAGTTACAACTGCACCCATCCTGCTCTGTCCTTCCTTGCAAAGCAGCCTCTCAGACTTTCCTTGATGGTGTTTTATCTCAGTTTATCCTCTCCTTTCTTTCTCATACCAGAGCCCTTCCTTTCTTGTAAGCATTTTGCAGACTCTCTCTTGCACACATTTTCCATCTGAAAGCTCCTTACACTACATGCCAGTCAAATGTGACCACAGTGCACCGGATGTACAATCACCAGCCTAATGCTGATCTCACCATCAGTATAATCTACTCTTTGTCACCCTCCTAGCCATTGCCGCTACCAATTGATGTTGCATTGTATGTTTCAGACTAAGGGAGTATATAACTTTCCCATAAGTCATTTGCCTGCTAAATCATTCCCATGACCTTTCCTCCAAACAAGTGTACTTCCCCTGTGTTCCTAAAAACTAACGACCATTTATTTATTTATTTTAACTTTGTTAATCAGATAAATTAACTGAGCCAAAAAACATTTTCACACATAACTCTGGACTGGTGGCAACAAACAAAGAGAAAAAGCACACAATTAACCAGAAAGTAACTATAGAAAAACACAAAAGGGTTGTCCAAATGGGCACAGGTAAGCCATGATACATAGAGGCCACTTACACTAATGTGTGATGGCCAAGAATAAGGATGAAGTCATAATGAAATGTGAATGAGAAATTATGCAAAACAGCATATGTCAGTGAAGCATTCTGTCACTTCCTTGCAACGCATAGTGACATTTTCCTGCCATCTGCAGATTCATTATATAAAGTGAAGTTGCATCTATCCTATCCTATCCACATCACACTCTGTGAAGATGCTGTCACTTCCTTGCAACGCATAGTGACATTTTCCTGCCATCTGCAGATTCATTATATAAAGTGAAGTTGCATCTATCCTATCCTATCCACATCACACTCTGTGAAGATGCTGTCACTTCCTTGCAACGCATAGTGACATTTTCCTGCCATCTGCAGATTCATTATATAAAGTGAAGTTGCATCGATCCTGTCCTATCCACATCACACTCTGTGAAGATGCTGTCACTTCCTTGCAACGCATAGTGACATTTTCCTGCCATCTGCAGATTCATTATATAAAGTGAAGTTGCATCTATCCTATGCTATCCACATCACACTCTGTGAAGATGCTGTCACTTCCTTGCAACGCATAGTGACATTTTCCTGCCATCTGCAGATTCATTATATAAAGTGAAGTTGCATCGATCCTATCCTATCCACATCACACTCTGTGAAGATGCTGTCACTTCCTTGCAACGATAGTGACATTTTCCTGCCATCTGCAGATTCATTATATAAAGTGAAGTTGCATCGATCCTATCCTATCCACATCACACTCTGTGAAGATGCTGTCACTTCCTTGCAACGCATAGTGACATTTTCCTGCCATCTGCAGATTCATTATATAAAGTGAAGTTGCATCGATCCTATCCTATCCACATCACACTCTGTGAAGATGCTGTCACTTCCTTGCAACGCATAGTGACATTTTCCTGCCATCTGCAGATTCATTATATAAAGTGAAGTTGCATCTATCCTATCCTATCCACATCACACTCTGTGAAGATGCTGTCACTTCCTTGCAACGCATAGTGACATTTTCCTGCCATCTGCAGATTCATTATATAAAGTGAAGTTGCATCGATCCTATCCTATCCACATCACACTCTGTGAAGATGCTGTCACTTGCTGCTAGACTTGCTATTTCCTGTTGTGAGCTGCTTGTATTGGCTGTCACTTGCTGCTAGACTTGCTATTTCCTGTTGTGAGCTGCTTGTATTGGCTGTCACTTGCTGCTAGACTTGCTATTTCCTGTTGTGAGCTGCTTGTATTGGCTGTCACTTGCTGCTAGACTTGCTATTTCCTGTTGTGAGCTGCTTGTATTGGCTGTCACTTGCTGCTAGACTTGCTATTTCCTGTTGTGAGCTGCTTTTATTGGCTGTCACTTGCTGCTAGACTTGCTATTTCCTGTTGTGAGCTGCTTGTATTGGCTGTCACTTGCTGCTAGACTTGCTATTTCCTGTTGTGAGCTGCTTGTATTGGCTGTCACTTGCTGCTAGACTTGCTATTTCCTGTTGTGAGCTGCTTGTATTGGCTGTCACTTGCTGCTAGACTTGCTATTTCCTGTTGTGAGCTGCTTGTATTGGCTGTCACTTGCTGCTAGACTTGCTATTTCCTGTTGTGAGCTGCTTGTATTGGCTGATCCAAATTGTCTTGCACCCACCTGCCAAGAAGGTGGAAATATAAGCAGAGAATAACCCATTATAATTTTGACAATCAGAAGATACTAGATAGGTTTAGAGTGGACAGGGATATTATAAGGGTCATAATGAATATGTATGAACCCCATAGGGGTACTGGAGGAATGCATGGACTTCCTATCCCTGTGGATATGTGTAGCCCTCACTATACTTGCCACTGGGGACATGTTGAGTATCACATGCTTCCACTACAAGGATACTGCATCAGTTCTTGGATGTACTCTTGACACTAGTGGATTAGTACATCTATTTCCCAGTGTCACCTCAGGACTGAGTCAGGATTATGCATACTTATTCTGGACTGGCACATTTCCCTGAGGTACTCAGTGCAATTGATTGCACCCATCTTGCAATGAGGGCTCCTTCTAGCCCATAGGGTGAGCGATACAACAATAGGAAGGGCTGCCGACCCATCAATTGCCAGGTAGTGTGTGATGCATGGGGGTGCATTACCAACGTCTCTGCCCAGCATCCTGGCAGGACACAAGATTCCCATAACTAGCTCACTCTACCACCTCTTCCTGCATGGCAATGTGTCCAGTTGCCATCTTGTTGGTAAGAGGAAAAATATGGAAAAATATATTTTTTCTTTTTTTTTCTATTTTATTGTGATACTGAATATCCACTGGGCAATGTTTCATGACACCAGGGAGAAATCCAAGTAAAGCTGCAGGACACAACTTTAATACAGCCTTATCCCAGACCCTTACTGTCATCAAGAGGGTCTTTGGCCTCCTAAAGAGTCACTTTTAAGTGCCTAAATGAGTCTGGGGTGCCCTTCAGTATGATCCAGCTACTGAATGCAGGATGTTTATTGCATGTCACATTCTGCACAGCTACTGAATGCAGGATGTTTATTGCATGTCACATTCTGCACAGCATGATCATGTGCTGGTCTGGTGGTAAGTGACCCTTGCAGTCCTACTATGACTAATGATGTCCAGCTGGCAGCAGAAGTAAGAGACCCCATGCAGCAGGCTCGTGCACGTCATGTAGCTGCAAAGTAAGTAGGCAGCATCTGGTCCCAAACTGTGGACCATGAATTTCAGGTAAGTGTTTCCTTTCTTGTAAAAAACACACAAGAGTTTAACTGATGCATACAATTATATCTGTGGGCTATGCTGTGTGGTACATGACCTGCTGCCACTGTTCATCTGAGATTCCTTCTCATCTTTAAATATTTTTTTTTTATTTCAGAACAGGCACTCATATTATTTTTGGTAGAAGTCATGCCTGAGTAGTCGCTGACTCTTGTTCAGTGAGGAGTTACATAATTAATAGTGACATATTTAACTGTCTTGCACAATAAATTCTAGTCAGGTGGTGTACATAACCATGCACATATTGAATGTCCAGTAGTATTTAACGTAAGTTCATGCCTTACAACTGAATGAAAATGTACCAATCTTTTTTGGTATATTATGCAATGTTTTCTCAATTTGACCTATATTGTATTCCAGAAGATGTTTGGACTGGAGAGTACGGATGAACGTACTAGTGAGAGGTAAGTGTGCATGTGTGTTTGTTTGTTTAAGTGTTTAAGAGGTGTGTGTGTGTGTGTGTGTGTGTGTGTGTGTGTGTGTGTGTGTGTGTGTGTGTGTGTGTGTAAGACGTAGGTGGGGTTGTGTATGCATGTTTGTAAGAAGCAGGTAGGTAAAGGTAGGGATGTGTTTGTGTAGTAGGTAGGTATATATGTGTGTGTGTGTGTGTGTGTGTGTGTGTGTGTGTGTGTGTGTGTGTGTGTGTGTGTAAGAGGCAGGTAGGTGTGTTTGTGTATAAGTAAGAGGGTGGTAGGTCACTAAAAGATTATCTTTAGGACTGCAGAGAGATAAAACCAGTTATCAAATTATAGTAGCTATAGATATATAGATGAACATTTGCGATAGCGGTTATCAATTATTACAGAGTAATAGTGTCTGTGGTGGCCGGTCATCAGTCAAGCTCCTCAAAGTGAAATACAACAGTTTAATTTCAAATGCTGACCACTTCTGAAAAAGTAGGCAATTCACAATCTATCACTCGTACAAATTCACCTTCATTCATGGTTTATTATTGCTTCTGTTTGGATGATGAAACAGTAAGAAAAACTAATCCAGAACTATGACAGTTTTGCCACATTATGACACTTGAGGGAAAAGGTATATAGGTAAAACTTGGAAAAATAACTCATCTAGAATATACCAAAAGAGAAATGAACATGTCAGGATCCAGTTGAAGTTATTGAGGCATAACTTTGAAAACACAACCCTCATAGTCAAAACACTGTCCATCAAGAGCAACTTGCCCTTTTACCACTGCTATGTTCCATAAATAAAGACACATAGATCATCCATATGCATGCCATACCCTTCATGATAGTGTTTAATAACAACAAATATGTGAAAGAGGAAAAAAAATGGTCCTCCTCTGCTGAGCCGGCCACATTGAATAGCACAAAAAACATGTATTTTCAACTCTTAGCATTATGTTCATAATTAAATTTCGGGGGGGGAGGGTGTCATCACACACATAAGTCATCAAGAAGCATTCCCTTTGTTAAATGCTAGTTTGTTGCATCTGAACCATTAATGAGAACCTGCAATAACTCCTACTACATACTAAAAGGAAATAATTTTTTTTTTTTACAGGGGGACTGCTTTAGTTAAAAACCTGTATTTCAACTAATGAGTCCTACTTACTCAATATACTACATGGGCTACAGGAATAATTCCTGTCTTTAAAATGACAGTAACCACAATACAGAACTGCAAGTCATTCAGCCACCCATCAGGGAAAAATGTTAAAATATGATACATATTAGTCACCTGACCTAATATGACAACATTGCTGGAGTGAAATTCATTATTGTTCAAATACTTTGTTTTTTAAGATCTGTGAATACTCATCCTTGTTTGAGGCTTTATATTCAGAATCATTCTGGGAAATAGTTAAAATGGGTAAGTTATTTTAAATCTCATTCCATGCTGTATTAGGCGCGGTATCTTGGGAGCCATGGTGAAACCTTTGGTTCTCACTTTTTCAGGTAAGTCTTTTGTAATTTTTAGGTTATAGCCCTGACACACATAATTACTTCTACTGTTTGCTAGCCAAGAGAAGACAAAAAGCATCTGCTCCACTGAGACGTTTAACATAAATCAATCTCAGAGGATGGCCTTAGAGGAGACACATAGTACAGTTGTATACACTTACCATAAATGTTGATGTTCGAGTGTATTCACTGTTGCAGTCATCACATTTGGGTTATCTGCTTGCAGTAGCCCTCAATCAGCCTGATTAACAAAGTCTTGGGTCCTGGGTCGGTTGCTGTCTCTTCTTCCATGACGTCAGGTTGTCAGGGGTATAAAACATGCAGCCGATGCCATTACATCAGTTTTTCTTGCCCCAGATGTCAGGTGCCCCCCAATAGGAAGCAATTAAATATATAAATATACAAGGTTATACCTCCAACAAAAAAGCAAATACACCAAAAAGCTTTTAAACATAGTAAAGGAGAGTAGCGGTATAGCCAAAAGAAGTTAGGGGGATGGAGGGAGGGTAACCAGGACTGCAACAGTGAATACACTCGAACATCTACATTTATGGTAAGTGTACACAACTGTACTATGTTATTCGTGTTTCACTGAAGCAATCATCACATTTGGTTAGATTCCCAAAGCTAAGGTTGGGAAGAGGAATTTAGATAGCATTAGGACCAGCTACAAGGCCCTGCAAGACTGCAGTGGCAAAGCCAGCCCTGGATTTACAGAAAATTGGCAAATGGTAATACTTGGTGAAAGTAGGTACAGAACTCCAGGTAACAGCTTCTAGGATGTTCCTGGTAGGGACGCCTCTGAGAAAGGCTGTAGAGGTAGATGCAGTCCTGGTTGAGTGGGGTCTGATCCCCTGTGGGATGTTTTCCATGGTGCTTATAGCAGAAATGAATGCAATGGCCTACCCATTTAGAAATGGTTTGCTTTGAAATAGCCTTCCCCTCTCTGTCCCTGCAGCAAATGCTACCAGCAGTTGTTCAGATTTCCTTTGAGGTTTAGTCCTGTCCAAGTAGAATCTAAGTTGTCTGTGCACATCTAAGGAGTGCAGTATCTGTTCCCCTTTGTTCTGTGGATTAGGAAAGAAGGTTGGCAAATGAATGGACTGATTAAGAGCCACACAGGATACCACCTTGTGCATGAAGGAGGGATTGGTTCTGAGGAACACCCTGTCCGCATGAAAGATGATGAAAGGCTCCACTGCCATAAGGGCCTGTAATTCAGATACCCTTCTTGCTGAAGAGATTGCTAATAGGAAAACTCTTTTCCAAGAAAGAAATTTTAAATCTGCAGTAGCAGCTGGCTCAAAAGGAGGAAGAGTGAGTTTCTCCAAGACAAAGTTAAGGTCCCAGGCTGGAGTTGGAGCTCTCCTGGGTGGTCTTAAAATTTTGGCCCCTCTGAGGAACTGCTTGAACAGTGGATGAGAGAAGAGTGGAGGGTCTGTGTTATAATGAGCTGAAATGGCTGAGGCATGAATTTTGATGGAGGAAAAAGACAGGCCCTTGTGAAGTATCTCAGTTAAGTACTGTAAAATTTGAGGTAAATTGGGTGCTGCTGTGCTCATCCCTTGAGACTGGTTCCAGGCACAGAATCTTTTCCATTTTTCAGCATAAGATTTTCTAGTACTAGGCCTCCATGCCTATAAAATAATATCCATCACTGGTTTACTGAGGGATGGTAAAGGAGAGATTAGGTAATTAGCCAGGCTGCTATGTTCAGTGTTTGAAGCTGAGGGTGCAGAATCTGGTTCTCCTGCTGAGACAACAGGGAAGGAGTCTGAGGCAGGTGCCATGGGGCCAACAGTGACACACTGCGCAAGAGGGGGTACCAGTGTTTGCATGGCCAGTCTGGTGCAATCAAAATCGTCCTTGGTTTGTCCTGTCTGATCTTTAGTAGTACTTTGGAGAGCAGAGGCAGAGGAAGAAAGGCAGGACAGAGCATCCACTTTCCAAGCTTGTTTGTGGGGGAGTCCTTGTGCAAAATTTGTCCAATTGATAGTTCTGGGGGGGAGGCAAACAGGTCTATATCTGGGTTCCCCCATTTGCTTGTCAACATGTTGAAAATCCATGGTTCCAGTTTCCACTCGTGTAGGTCCATGAGGTTTCTGCTTAGTTCATCTGCCAGTCTATTTAGTTTTCCTGGCAGGAATTGAGCTTGTATATGCACTTGGTAGCTCAAGGCTGTGTTCCACAATGCCATGGCTAGTCTGCATAGGGGGTAAGAATGTGTACCCCCCCCCCTGCTTGTTTATGTACCACATAACAGTGGTGTTGTTCGTCTTTACCATTAATTGTCCTGGAAGAATGTGGTCCTTGAAGGCTGTCAGAGCATTCTGTACAGCTAACATTTCTTTTTGATTGATATGCAAGTTCATTTGGCTTGGGTTCCATTTGCCCTGAAAGCATTTCCCTGCCAGGTGAGCCCCCCATGCATAGTCTGATGCATTTGTTGTTAGGGTTTGGACGGCAGGGGGTAGTGTGAATGGTAGTCCCTTGTTTTGGTGGCAGACCTCTTCCCACCAAAGGAACTCTAGGCATAGGCAAGGTATGATAGTAATCATTGCTTCTAGATCCTGAGAATGTTGAAACCATAGGCTTTTTGGATACTATTGTAACTTCCTCATATGCAGTCTTGCATATGGAATTAGAAGAATGCAAGAGGCCATGAACCTCAAGGCATGCAGTATTTGCCTTGCAGATAGCAGGGGTTTGGTGGCCACTCGTTTGAAGTAGGTTGTCAAATTAATTTTTTCTCTGGCAGTTTATGGCCCTAATGTCCAAAGGTGCAGAAGTGTATACCTTCTTACTCCATCTATCCAGCACCCTGGAGTCTCTATCAGAGGAGGTAGGATTTTTGGCAGTAGTAGATTTAATGCCCTTGGGTCCCTGTGAAATGGTCTCAGGATCCGCAGTAAGATTTTTGAAAAGGAACTTGTGAGAGTCAGGAACCCTGTAATATCTGTCAGGTTTTCTGAGAGCAGGAAGTAAAGAGTCAGGGGCCAAGCTAGATTCCGAGAAAGCATCATCAACAATGTCTAGTACAGGGGGATAGCTAAAGGTCTATGCTGGGACAGGAGTAAGAAATCCCTAAGCCTCTTTTTAGAAACAGAGAAATCCTGACTTTTCCCATTGAAAATGCTCCCTGAGAGTATGCAAGGTTTCACCAAAAGAGAAATCCTCGGGGGGAGGGGGGGGCAGAGGGAATTGAATCTTCAGCATCAGAATCCTCATAGGTAGATAAGGGTAAATCCTGGTCATAAGAAGAAACAAAAATTTCAGAATCCTGGTCAGAAGTATCATAAGCAAACTCAGTCCTAGGTCTCTTAGAGGGGGAAGGTTGGCTTCCCCTGATTAAAGTAATAAGGTCTTCAGCCATTCCTATCATTTGTTTTTAGGCACAGAGGCCTGACCATGCGGTCTGGGCATCAGTTTTCTATGCATGGTTTGAGTTTTAGGCCTTGAAGAAGAAGAAGATGGTGTTGGTTTGATATGCAAGTCAGTAGGCCTGAATACACCCTCAGAAGCTGGTGCTTGCACAGCGGCTCCAGACCCATCGAAGGCAGAGACATTCGCAGGTTCCATAGTTGAAGCATCTCGTGGTATACCAGACTCCATATGGGTCTCAGTAGAGGCCTGCGAATCTGAAATAGTGGGTATCAGGGGCTGGGAAAGTGCCTCACTGAGTACCAGCGAACTGGTGACTGGCATAGGAGAAGCGTCGTTGGCAGCTTTGGACCTAGATGGCCTGTCTCTGTCTTTATCTTTGCATTTTTTGGAATGTCGGTAGTCGGATGGCTTACTGAAGACATATCAGGATAATTGAACTGAGCACCAAAATATTTAGAAGCGAAAATATACCGATGATGGATAGTTCGAGGTTTAAATAAGGAACAAAACAGACAGCGAGGTATGTCGTGGTCAGGGCCTAGGCAAGGAACACAGTATGAATGAAAATCTTTATGAGGTATTTGCTTTCCACAAGAAATGCAATTACTTTTACTGACATCGGTTTAGAGCAAGAAAAAGTTTCTCCAATGGGGTACTTAGCTTTTAGTTGAAGACTTTGGTTCTGAAACTCAAAAATGAAAATTTCAGGAGTCGGCTGACTGGCACTTGAGAACTGCTTCTGCTTTGGGCATCGTGTGGCAAGAAAGACTGATGTAATGGCATCGGCTGCATGTTTAATACCCATGACGACCTGACGTCACGGAAGAAGAGACAGCAACTGACGCAGGACCCAAGACTTTGCTAATCAGGCCGACTGAAGGCTACTGCAAGCAGATAACCCAAATGTGATGACTGCAACAGTGAAACACGAAGAACATCTATCTATTACTTAAAATGAAAGTGTTGTGGCAGAGCTCGTCTCTTGGTTAAAGATTTCTTGCACCACTAAGTGAAGCTCGTTGTTAGTGCTTTCCTAGACCTTCGATGATTATGTCTCTTCTTGACCTTCCCATTAGTGAGAGAAGAATATCTTTTAGATATTTTATGAGAATATCCAGCAGGTTTAACTTGGGCAGAATTTTATTATGACAGTCCTTCAATCATGACACCCGTTTTTTTTTTTGGTAATTAGCTGCCAAGTTTTGTAGAAATTTCTTACGATGGTGGTCTCTACTTTTAAGTTGCATATTAATGAGTATAAATGGGCAAGTTATTTTTTTGGGATTCTACCATCGGCTCTGCTAGGAAGTTAGACACTGACTATGCCCAATGAGCTGGGCAAACGTACCTGTGGCATGCTAGAAGCCTGGATTTCTAGTTAGCATAACTTCTGTCATTTAGAATTAAGATTTTTTTTTTGTCCATATGGATTCCAGTTTGGTAGATTTCTTGAAGGTGATCTGTAGAAATTATTTTTCACATCTTTTGATGAGAATATGGATTTCTATGATTACATTTGTTTGTGTCTGTATTTCTCAGTAATTAAAGTGACCATTTTGTTTTTAACCATAGTTTGTAATCTGGTCATGGTAATCATTAAGTAAGTAAAATGTTTCCTTTACTCTTTTGCCACAACCCATAAAATAAAACTGAACAAAAGTTACTTTAAAGTTCGAGGTTGTTGATAAAATGTGAGACGGCTATGAGATACAACTCAATGATCTGACCTATTTAAATCCAAAAGCACAAAATCACTGTTTACACCCCTCCTCCACACACACACGCGAAATTGCACTGCTTCAAAATAATAATTAATGTGTTTTTTGTGGACAGATTAAACTAAGCTTGACATACTACTGATATATTGTGAAGGTTTGCACTTACTGTACTTAATGTCACACCAGCATAATCCCAAACTGTGATACTCTTCCAACAAACTATTTCATGATTTAACTCCCAGATGCAAGATGACAGTGAAATATTTATGTTCATTTGCCGATCTACATTATTTAGTTTTCTTGTCTGAAATCTTGTCATATCAGTTTGTGATAGAAGTGCTGAGAGAAGCAACACACACACACACACACACACACACACACACACACACACACACACACACACACACACACACACACACACACACACATATATCATTTATAACACTGACATCTAGCCAACTCACAAGCCACAGATTTGCATTGCAATATGCTAGACCATCTTTACAATGCAGCATTAGCTTGTGCCTCTTATGTAACAATATGTGTTCCCATCTTTCTCTTTCTGGCAGTAGCATAGCAAGGAATATGATAACTGCCTGCACTTGTCCTGTCAACCTCCTAGGGCAAACATAGTATTTCCTGACATTCTAAGGGAAGCAACTCTGACCATCAGACCAACACTGCAAAAATGTTCCCATGGGTCCATTCCCGTCATGGTATTAAAAACCTAAAAGACTTGGAGAAATTGAACCCAGAAATGTCAACAATTGGACATATCATATGTCTGACATTGGTCAAACTAGCCCACTTTCCAATAGTAGTTAAGGTAAAAACCTGCCATAATGGACAGTCAGTTTCCAACCATTTCTCTGGCCAGCCTGATTAACATGGGCATTCTGAAGCAAAGTAGTAATTACCTCATGTATATTGACAACCACTTACTCCTAAAACAAACAAAAACAAAATGTGAGAGATGCAATTACACTATGAATTTGGAATCAATTCTCTCGCATAACAACAAATCCAAAATCAAACAAGCTGTAAGCACAGACACAGACACAGACACACACACACACACACACACACACACACACACACACACACACACACACACACACACACACACACACACACACACACACACACCACCTCTCACACAAAACAAGGTCACAACACATAAACCCACATATACGGAGGTACTCAATAGAAGTCTACCAAAAGATCAGAGTCCTCCCAAATGCAAACTAATTGCACACACTGCAAAGCAACTAGAATCTACTACACATAACAACACATGCACCTCAAAACCAAATGTCCAGTTCATAGACGACTTCACAGTGAGACCCACAGATGTCCCCCTCACCAGGTGGGACAAGAAGAAGGTCACGGTCAGCTGCCTGTCAGGTTGTCAAATCACACATGCACTCAAGTAACTCAACAACAATTACTGCTATGACTCTGTCATTGTAAATGTTGGGGTGAATAACTTGAGGTGTACCTCTCTGGATTATATGAAGAGAGATATGACTGAACTCTTAGATTACGTGTCCCAGGCAGGTGTGTCCCTAGCCCTAAGCAGCATTCTACCTTTACCCATGATGATGCCACAATATAGACATAAAATGATTGACTTTAACAATTGGTTTACCTTCTGGTGTTAATCCAGGGGGATCCAGTATCTGTCAGCCTAGGAAGACATGGTTGACAGACTACACTGCTTTGCCACAGATGGTCTTCACCTGGCTTCTCTAGGCTTTCGGAAAATGACAAAGGCATTTGCCTCCCCCATAGTGCCTTTTATAGGCAATGTCAAAACAAAATTTCTGATGTAAAAAAATCCACTTGAGACAAACTCAAGGTTATGCTGCTTAATGCTAGAGCCTAAACAGGAAACTGCACTCACTGCAAGCAGTCGTCAACTTGGAAGATGCTGATGTCTGTTCAGTAACTGAGACATGGTTCAACGATGCAGAGTCCACCCCGGCCGTGCAAGACTACAATGACTTCCACATGTTTAGACCCAAAAATGAGTATAGAAGATTCAAATGTGGAAGTGTTTCCATCTTCATTAAAGCCAAATACACCTCAAGATTGGTTAAACAGTATGATTCTCTTGAGCTACCCCAGGTCCAGCTAACTATAGGTGAAGCACCCTACCACATTATTGCTAGCTACAGGTCCCTTACCATGAACCAAAAGAAGCACATCACCTACCTGGACTTACTAGATCCACTGACTATACAGCCAAACACTATGGTCACGGGAGGTTTCAACTATCCATTCATTGACTTGACGACATACACGAGCACAAACATACTTGAGAAGTTTACTACTGCTCATGCTAAGTCTGCTTAAAGTGCAACTGTTTTGTTTAGCAAATAGTGTCACTGTTGTATAGAATTTTAAAGTGGTGTTAGTAGCAGAAAAGGTAGCATACTTACATCTTGATGCAGAGGGCTATAGGTTCTACTCCCACAGCATGTAGATTTGTATTTTAAGGGGGTGGGGTGCTGCAGTCTTGAGTATGTCCTCCTTTGGATGAGATGCCTAGTAACTAATAACCTGTTTTTCAGCTTGCCACCCATTGCCTATTGCAATATATCAGCTTACCATTTTTTTAATTTAACATAGGTAATGTATTCTTCAAGGGCAGTAGGCACTGAATGTGTAGATGAAACACTTAAATATAAAGTTGTTTTCTACCAACAACCTCTTTGTTAGTTTCAGATCTCTTTAATGTGGAATTACTCAGATGACTTTTACAGAGACAGAAGTTTGAGTGGCCTTTTATAGTTGAAATGCTCTGAACTGGGCAGTTTTATCATTATCGGTTCATATGTTTTGTTTCATTGCTTACTGGAAAAAAGTTCAAAACTATAAATTTAAGACACAAGTGGTGCTGTATTACACAAGGGATATAATTCATTTATTATATATTATAATTAATACAACCAGGAAGGTGAAGCAAAGAACTTCTGCATGATCCTAAAAATGTGTGCAACAGGCCTGATTTAAAACAGACCAAAGGTAAACTTAACCCACCACTGGCCAGATGCAGTTTCTTTGAATGTGGGTTTCAATGCTGTTTTAGTGAATGTGAGTTTCAAAGGTAGAGAAGTTTTAATGCCAAGTCTGTTTTCATTGTAAGACTTTTGCTTTGTTTAGCAAGTGTGTATCAGTGTTTGTGCTATGAAAATTAGAAATAAAAGTTGTATATTAAATCCAAATATCTGTAATCATTGTAGAAGTAAAACATAAAACAGTATGCATACTGAGTTTTCAACAATGTTTATGGCAACTGGGGAGAAACAGCCAAGTAATGGGACACTGTGATGGTTGAGGAGGCTGAATTGTGGGGCTCTGGGTTTGCACCCCCTGCAAAAAAATCCTGCAGGCTCCCCTGAGGGTGAGTACCTGTCATTCCTGACCAATGATGACATCACAGGTATGATGACCTACAGAAGTGTAGGCCTAACTTGCTGGTCAAGTGGGTGGCCAGGTAGTGGCAAGAAGACTAGAGTTATAGTAAGTATTACTTATTTTTTTATTTTTTGGCCATATTAAGCATAAAAATAAAATAAAAAAATGTTGCACAACTGAAGGCATTTGTTAGAAGAAATATGAGTCAATATAATATGCATGTATTATGTTATAATAATGCAAAAGGGCATAAACATTTGTGTACACAGAAGTGCATCTGTATACAAATATGTGGAATGCTTATGTGATAACGTTATGTTTTTGTATAAATACAAATGTAATATATGTCTGAGTAAAGAAATATATGTATGTATACATATATGTCTATAAATATCTCTCTCTCTCTCTCTCTCTATATATATATATATATATATATATATATTGTTTTTTTTAAATACATCTGCATGAGCACACCTTGAACTATTTTTTCATGTATATAAATGCATGTATTTATACACAAACAAAAAAAAAAGAATTTGCATTGCCACATAAAGTTTAGTTGTGATAAATGTCCTTTCTTCGCTGTTGTAGTATTCTTAACATGAGGGAGAGCTCCGCAGTAGGGAACCAAACATCAGACTGTATACAAATGTCTTTCACTACTGCAGGATATGTGGTACGTCACACATAGGCTGCTGTCATACATCTGCCATAAATGTGAAGTATACATGACTCCACCTCAGAACTGAATGCCCCAATGCCCCAGGAGGATGCCGGCTTAAGGAAGTAGAGTATGGCCATCCAAGGAAAGGAACCAGACCACCATGGAGAAGGAAGGAGGTATTGGAATACTGCAACAGAGAAAAGGACATCTGTCATTATGGTAAGGTTTTACACAAGCATGTCTTTCTATTCATGTGTTGCAATATTCTTACCACGAGGAAATGTGCAAAAGCTCGTGAGGAGAAGGCAGAGGCAGTACAGCTCTCCAGGAACCCAGAGTGTACGCCCCTGGCAAACCCTGCTGTGCACCTAGAACTGTCATCCAATTTGTAATGTTTAGTGAAGATATGTACAGAAGTCAATGCGTCTGCTTCAGGAATACAGCTAGTGTCCAATTCCTTGAAAAAGGCATTTCTACTTGGCTAGGTAGGATTTTCTAATATTGTGTTTCCTGACCTCCTGCAGAACCCTAAGCACGTCTTCCAAGAACAGATGTCTAAAAGGAATTAAAGCCCTATCACCTACAGAGTCAAATGGAGGGTAGACAAGTGTGGATGGATGAGAGAATTCCTTTCTGTTGTGTGAGAAGGTCCACCCTGTGAGGTAACTTGTGGTGATTGCCCTTGACTAAATGTAGGAAAAGGGGGGATTTGTCTTGGCCAAAAAGGAGTCACCAGGAAGATATCTGGTTTGTCCTGCTGAATTTTGAATAGGACTTTCAGAATTTTCAGAAGGGAGGATGCATATAGAAATATCACCTTCAAAGAGAACAAAAGGGCATCCACCTTCTAGACCAGAGGCTGAGGAACTCAGACACAAAATTGTGGAAGTTGTCTGTTCATGGGCGGGTGGGGGGGGGTGGGCAAAAAGCTCTAATTGAGGTATACTGCACTGGTGGACTATGTCCAGAAACACATCCCTTTGAAGCATCCATTCATGGGAATTTGTTAGGGAACTGCTCAAGGTGTCTGCCACGCAATTTTGGTTGGATGGGATGTACACTGCATGGAGGATAACCTGGTATTGGACTGCCAGATCCCAAACATGAACTACCAGCCTGCATAACAGGTTGGATTTGGTCCCCCTTGTTTGTTCACATACCAAAAGATCATCATGTTATCTGTGAATAGCTTTATAGGTCCAAGAGCAAAGAGTTGTTGAAAGATTTAAATGGCTAGTAGGAGAACCCTAATCTCCCTTACACTGATGTGTTCCCTTTGTTGAGAGGGGGACCATACACCTTGAACTTTCAAGTCTCCAAAAGCTTCCCCCCATCCTACATCAGAAACATCTGTGAACAGCTCTAGTACTGGAGGGAGGGGTGGAAGTGGAGTCTTGTGTTGAGCGACACTTGCTGGATGCACAGTTGAAGTTCCCTCTTCAGACAGGGGATGAGAGAAATTGGAAAGTCTAGAGGGTGTGAATGCTGTATCCAAACTGACTTTAGGAACCACTGGAGTTTCCTCCTGTGCAGTTTTGCCAGAGCATGCATTGGGATAGTGGACGCCATGAAACACAAAACCCTGAATGCGGTGAAGAAGCAGAAGGTTTTTGAAGTAGGATGTGAGGTCTGGCGCCTTCTGAGGAGGATGAGAGACCATCAGGAGGTCTGTCTGGATCCAGCACCCCAGGAAGATAGGATCCTGAGAGGGGCAGATAATGGAGTTTTTGCAGTTTATGGTGAAACCCATGCATTCTGGAAATGGCAAAGAGAATATTTTGCTCTAGGATCTCTGGGGAAGTTGCCATAAAGAGGAGATTGTCCAGGTGAGGGAAAATGTGGATGCCCTGAAGCCTGCAGTAGGCAATTATATGGGCTAGGTATTTGGCAAATACCCTTGGTGCAGTAGAAAGTCCAAAGAGCAAGGCAGAAAACTGAATATACCAGGAAGACACAGAAAAATGTAAACTGCAGTATCCTGCGGTTGGGATGGATGGTGTGATGACAGGAGGTACTGCCAGCACAGCTAACTGGAATTTTGTAAATAATTATGTCATTGTGAATATCAAACTGATTTATACAAGATGTTTGTGCTACAAATGCATTAGAACCGTATGTCATGTGTATATCAAACTGATTTGTACAGCTGTCTGTGTTGGAATGTTATTTGTAAAGTGCTTGTGTTTGAAATGCCTCCACAGTGTGCCCTACTGGAGAGAACAGAAATGTAGATGCATTATTGTAACTCTTTAAATGTATATGGTTTAATGAGGAAACTGGAAAGTTAACCTCAGTCTAGCAAACTTTAAAATATATCTGAAATTAAATTGCAATACAGGCTAGGCCATAAAGATGCTATCTCACAGGTTTCAATGCAGCCAGAGACAAATAAAGAACTGCAATATCTAAACTAAGCTTCACTATATTCCTGACTTATATCTAATAGAATTATACTATTCCCGACTTACTTAATAGAGCAAGTCAGATGATATGGTGAACAGTTCTTCTTGTTGTCTGGCCCAAGACAGAATATAGAATGCTCAGTCTGACAGAGAGACTTCTCAAAAATAATATCTAAAATATTACTTCTGGGATAGCTTGCAGAATGACATCACTTCTGGTCATCTGACTTCTAGTTCCCATGCAAACCCCCATTACTGGATGCTGGCAGGATTTAGCACCTACCTGTAAAAATACACACACAAGGGTTTTTGCTCAGATCTTTGGCATGTGCTGGAAGTCATAAAACAATTTCAGACCTCCACACTTTCTGAGTAGTAATTAGTTCACCCCAAAGACAATACAGAAAGCTTCCTAGCACAGTCTTTGTGTCTCTGGCTGCATTGAAACGTGTGAGAAAGCATCTTTATGGCCTAGCCCATAAAGTGATTTAATTTCAGATATATTTTAAAGTTTGCTGGACTGAGGTTAACCTTCCAGTTTCCACTGTTAAATCATATACATTTAAAAAGTTACAATAATGCATGTATATTTCTGTTCTCTCTAGTAGGGCACACTGTGGAGGCATTTCAAACACAAGCACTTTACAAATACCTTTTCAATAGGTTCATAGGTTCATAGGTAGGTACTAGGCTATCTGCCCAAAGGCATTTATAAGCTTAGCTAGAATGTGTTGGCTTTCGCTGCCCCCTTAGATTAGTTCCCTGTGCCTCTGTCCAGCAAAGCCACTGAAGTGATCCCTGGGGTAAACTTTCCCATCCACTTGTCAAAGTTTCTTTTGAAGAGTGTTAGTGAGGAGCTCTGCCTAATGTAGATTGGAATCTTGTTCCAAAGTGTGGGAAGTCTCTGGGACAGGAATCCATCCCTCCAGCATGTCCTATTTATTGTTGTGGTGAGGTTTAGATCCCTAGAGCATGTGGCTCGAGGGGATAAGGTTTTCATTAGGTGGAGCATGTCCATCAATTCTGGGTTGGACATGGCCTTGTATGTCAGGCAGAGATCACCTCTGAGTAGACGGTATGCAACCGAGTACAGCTGGAGTTTCTTCAGTCAAGCTGCATAGGGCACCTATTTGAGGCCAGTGATCCTCTTGGTGAGGTACTTCTGTGGTCTTTCCAGCTGTTGCAGGTGTCTTGTAAGGTGCATCCCAAATGGGGCGATGTACTCTATGATGGGTCTGATGAGTGATGGGTAGAGGGGCACAATGACCTCTTTTGATCTGGATGCGAACCCTTTTGTGATTATGTGGGCCACGTAGAAGGATTTTCTAACCACTTTGGCAATGTGATTATCAAAGGTGAGATTACTATGTACTTGGGTCCCCAGATTCCTTATTACATCTCCCGTATTTAGGGGACTACCACCTATGTAGTAGTTTGTGTGTACTTTGCTTTTACCAAAGGGGATGACTATACACTTTTTGGCATTTAGCTTGAGGCCATGACTTTGACACCAGGTATCTGTCTCAGTGAGACACTTTTGGAGGATGTCTGTGTCACCCGGAGAGTCAGTTATAGTCCCTAGTTTGCAGTCGTCTGTGAACTTGGTCAGCCATAGTCCTCCTGTGCTTGCCTGTACCACTGAGAAGTATGCACTGAACAGGAGGGGTCCTAGGACTCAGCTGTGGGGAATGCCACTTGTAACTGGTTTAGAGTTGGGCCTAGCTCCTGCAACTCTCACAATGTGGCTTCTGTCCATGAGACAGTTGGCAACCCATCTTGTGACGTAGGGGTTTCTGTTCAGGCTGGTGAGCTTGTCTATAATACCAGAATGGGGAATGGTGTCAAAGGCCTTAGCGAGGTTTGGTAGGCTGTGTGTACCACCTTTCCCTTGTCTATAGCCTTAGTGACTGTCTCAAAGAAATCCACCAGGTTTAGGAGGCATGATCTCCCCTTAACAAAGCTGAACTGGGTAGGGTCCAGTGTTTGGAAGTTCCCAATGTCTCTGTTAATGAGTTCCATGATGATGCGCTTCATAGCCTTGCAGACCAAGCTAGTCAGGCTTATAGGGCAATAGTTCCCATAGTCTGTTGTGGCTCCACATTTGTGGAGCAGAATAACCATTGCTGTGTGCCATTCTATGGGTATATAGCCTGTGGAGAGGCTGGGTTTGAACAGTGTGTTTAGGTGAGGGGTTAGTTCATCTTTAAGCTCGTGTAGGACACAGCATGGGACACCATCCAGTCCCATTGATGCTGTGTTTTTGTCTTTGGAGAGGGCTCTTTTAACCTGAGTTTCTGTGATTTCAGGGATTTTGCATTCTTCTGGTATGGTTATGGGCCCTTTTGGGGGTGAGAAGGGGTGAAGTTGTATTGAACCTGTCTGCCAGGATGTTGGCAGTATCGGTCGATTCAGTGTATTTTGTGCCATTCTGCACTAACTCTGAGCATATCTGAGCATTGCCATTTAGATTCTTGACATAGCTAAAGAATGCCTTGTGGTTATCTTTGGAGTCCTTAGCAATTTTTCCTTTCAAAGCTCATCTTGGATGATTTTATGAGGGATCGTAGTTTCTTGCTGATACTGATCAGGGATGTCCTCCCTTCTTGTGATTTTACTCTTTTCTGTATTAGTTTCCTCCTTCTATTGTATAGCTTGTTTATGGCAGGAGTCCACCAGACTGGTTTCCTTTTCTTGGAGGAGTGAGTCTTGGTTTTGCTTGGGATGGCATGATCCATGCATTCTTGTAGGTGCCCGTAGAATGCATTAGTAAAGGATTTTGTAGCTTGGACAGCATTATCCTTCAGCATGGGGGCATTGAAACTTTCCACATTGGTCTTAAGTAACGTGAAGTTTGCTTTTGAAATGTTTTTCACTGTGGTTTCCTTGTCCGGGGGTGGGGGCAGAATGTGGATATCCAAAGTGATTTGTTTATGGTCATATCTAACCAGCCAGGGGTTGACCTCCAGTGTGGAACACCAGTAGCCCATGTTGGTGATGACCAGGTCCAATATGTTGTCACCTCTGATGGGAGTGTTGACCAGTTGAACCAGGACATTTGAGTTTATAAAGTCTAGGAAATGTTGGGCAAGGGAGTTAGTACTTGAGTAGTTCTCCCAGTTAATGTTTGGGTAATTGAAATCACCCAATATTAGGGTGTTTGGTAGGACCTTT
Source organism: Protopterus annectens (assembly GCF_019279795.1). NCBI lineage: Eukaryota > Metazoa > Chordata > Ceratodontiformes > Protopteridae > Protopterus > Protopterus annectens. The sequence goes on along the minus strand of NC_056737.1, from coordinate 1,172,503,775 downwards.
ATGTTTCCCAGTGTTTCCAGAAATGTGGAATGGGGGTCCTGGGACATGGTGGGTGATCTGTAGCAAGCTACAATTTGAATTGCAGTTTTTTCCATTGTTAGTTGCACGTGGATGATCTCTGAAGTATCGTGCTGTGTCACTAACCTGGAGGTCTGGGTATCCTTGATGAATATGGATATGCCCCTGCCTTTTGTATTTCAGTTTGAGTTCTGTGGCCAAAATGTATGGTATGAGTTGTAGCCTGGTAGTGCTGGGGTGCTCTCTGGAGCCTTAAACCAGGTTTCTGTTACTGCACATATATAGATTTTCTCCATACTGAGGAGTGCCTCAAGTGCGTGCATTTTGAGGTTTAGACTTCTGGCATTGAGTAGCATTACCCTCAGTTTTTTGTTACTTGTGCTATTTATGGTGGTGGGTTTGTCTTTTGAGCCTTGCCTAAAGAATGCACTATGGGACTGGCAAGAGCCTTGGCCAGTATTCAAAAGCCTATGGGTGACAGGTGTAAGCCATCTCTAGCGAAGCAGCATGGCTTGTCGAGCATATCATCCCAGGTGGACAGACACTGGATCCCCTTTGAATGACACCAGAAACTTAGCTAATTGTTGAAATCGAGAATTTTTTCTTTATACTGAGGTATCATTCTTGATGAGGGCAGGATGCTACTCAGGAACAGAGTCATACCAGCCTGGGCTACATGATCAGAGAGCTCCTCCATGTCTCTTTTCATGTAGTCCAGGGAGGTACGGCTCAGGTCATTCACACAATCATGGACAATGACAGAGTCATATTTGTACTTGTTCTGGAGTGTCCTGAGTGCTTGTGTTATGTGGCGGATCCTAGCAGCTGACAGGCAGCTAACAGTAACCTTCTCCTTATTCAGCCTAATGAATGGGACATCAGTGTGCCTGACTATAGAGTCACCTATTACTAGTATGTTGGGTATGTTATTTTGCCTTAAGGGCTGTGATTGCATGGCACACTGGTTTTGTGAAGTATGTGTTTCATGGTTTGTGTTGGGGGGTGGAGGTTGCTTGGATGTTTGCTTTGGAGGTCTCTGTTGGTTTTGCAGATTTTTATTTAGAGCCTCCAAGTATGTTTTCATGTATTTCTGTGTGCTTTTTGCTGGTGCTGATTTAATGGGTCTATGTGAGACTGGTGGTGTGATACAAGTATTTCCCTTCTCCTCTTGACTGTCTGATCCAGTCTTGGGTTGAGAGAGCTTAGCCTCCAGTTTAGCTGTATAATTGCATCTCTCACATGTATTAGTGTTTGGTGGTAGGAGGAGAGGGTTGTCTGTGTACATGAGGTAGTTGTAACATTGCCTCAAAATGCCCAGATTCACCAGTTGGACTGGAGAGCACATCTGAAACTTCCCTTTGGACATGCCTGGATAGGTACAGTGAACTGTTTTACTGGATGGCTGGTAAGGTCAAACAGAGAGCCTTGTCCTTCTCTACAGTACAGGAGGGACTAGTGCTAGGGTTTATAAGTGCTTGCTATAAGTTTTGAGCACATGCTGGGCTGAGAAATGAATGGCTTGAGTGCTTAAGTTGAAAGTCTGCCTAGTTCCAAGGGAAAAATTGAAGAGGAGCCTTTGTGGAGCCGGGAATAGTTTTACCCTAGCTAACCGGCGCTGCCTGGCGAGCACAACTGCGCAAATGTGGTATTTATATCAGGAAAATGAAAGAGATAGAAATTAGCCCAAAATGGCCAATAAACTACTAATCTCTGGCTGAAACTACTCCCCCAGGGACAGATAGGCTGCTCAAAGCTCCCCTCTCTCACAGGTGAACAGAGAAACTTCCTTCTATCCAAGTAAGGTATGGGCAAACACAGAGATTTGTAACACAGCCCTGAATTCAGCACTAACCTGAAAACTGGACTATACTAGCAAGTATATATATATATATATATATATATATATATATATATATATATATTTTTTTTTTTTTTTTTGTTTGTTTTGTTTTTCAGAAAATAAAGCAGATACAATCAAAAAAACACTTTAATTGCACAGAAAAGGATACTTATTGTTATATATCGCAGATCAGAGTTGTAGTCAATGCCCCCAGTAGTAAAGTAGGAAGAAACACAAATACAGTAAAAGCAGATGAATAAAGTGCAATTTTTATGAATGTGTGTGTGTGTGTGTGTATATGTATATATATATATATATATATATATATATATATATATATATATATATATATAAAACAATAGAAAACGAACAAACTGATTTAAACAAATTACCTAATTAACCAGAAAAAAAGCTCAAAACTGAGACCTGTTCCATTAGTCTTCAATCAGACAAGTTCTAACTGCAAACTCCTGCTACTAGGGTGCAGGGGAACCTTCTCAAAAAAAAGATTGCCTGGATCAGTGCTCAAGTTATACAAACAAAGCTGGACTCAGCAGGCCTGAATCTGGTTTACGTTACAGCAACAAGGCGAACCAATTTCAGAAAGAAACAGTTCAAATAAGCAGGCACAATAAGCCTGTGACCAGAAATTCCCAGCTCAGAAGGGCAGAATCCAGCCTCTCCTCCCACAAGAGTGCAGACCACAAACCCTCTTAAGGTAGAATAACTGGCCTGAAGCCCAAGTGCTTAAGCCAGAACTAATACACTTTTAGAATAGCAGACACTGGGCCTTAAACCAGCAATTCCCAGCTTAGAAGGATGTAAGCTACTTGTCCTGCCACAACAGTGCAGACCACAAACCTTCTTAATGTAAAACAGCCTGTATGAAGCCCAAGTGCTTAAACCAAAAGACTTAGAATAACAGTTACAATACATCTGTGACAATAGGAGGTAATTCAACACAAACATCTGTACAAATCAGTTTGATATACACATGACATACAGTTCTAATACATTTGTGACACAAGCATCTTGTATAAATCAGTTTGATATTCACAAATGACATATAATTATTTACAAAATTCCAGCTAGCTGTGCTGGCAGTATCTCCTATTGTCACAGATGGGAATGTGTTGGTATGCATCTTTGACATCCAAGGAGTCTAAGAAGGCTTGCGGCAGAATTAGAGAGAACAAGATTTGAAGAGTTAACATATGAAAGGTGGGTACCTTGGGTCTATATCAGTTCATTAAAACGGCTCATTATTGAATGCCATAACGTTGAACTGCAAAACCCAAACCCTAACAATATCGAAACCTCAAAACAGCGATTTTTTTTCCCAGGGAAAAACTTCGCTGTTCCAAGAAACACACACACACCACAAGCACACTAAAAAGCAGCAATCCACACACATACATTTAAAAGTTACATCTAACCCTACACTACACTGCACATACACAACTATCTATCCACTTACTTTAACCCAGACCCTAACCCTAAGATCCGTCACTATCGCACACTCACCTCACCTGCACCCTAACCCTAACTCACTTAACTCGCCTCTAACCCCAAATTCTCACCATCGCACACTCACCTCACCCATGCCCTAACCCTAGCTCACCCAACCCACGCCCTAACCGAACGTCTGCATAATCACACACTTACCTTAATCCAACCCATAACTTTCCACCACATCGCTGAAAACAGCAAAGCCACAACAACGGCCAACCGAATTCTTTCCCTAGGAAACAATTTGGTTTTGTGCAGCTTTGCTGTTTTCAGCATTCGCGAAATTGGGTTCGATATTAGATCTTTCAAAATTCTACCGTTTCGATGATCTAATATAGACCCAGGTACCTTCAGAAAGGTGTTGAGATGAGACAGCTCTAAAATGGGCCTCCACAGGCCATCCTTTCTGGGCACCAGGAACATTCTGGAGTAGAAACCTCTTCCTTTTTGGCCTTGAGGAATGTCCTGAATGGTTCTTTGTCTCCATAGATCTAGAAGTACCTCTGGAAAGGAGGGTAGTTGTTCCTTTGATGGTTGGGGGCTGCCCTTGAAGGAAGGGAGGGGATGCCATACCAAAAAGTATTCTTTTTGAATGATGGATAGAACCCAGGAGTGTTGAGTTATGCTTTCTCAGACTGGCGGAGACAGAGAGAGGTGCTGGGAAAGTGGAATGTGAATGGGGGGGGGGTTGGGGAGTCAGAAGGAACCAGGCTTGTCTGGAAAGGGATGCTTATGAATCGGAGTTGCAGGGTCAGCCCTGGACGGCTGAGGCCTCCTACCACCCTTTTATGTTTTAGGTGGAGGAGGGCAGGAGTGCCTAAGGGCAAAGGCAGTCTTTGCTGGGCAATTTCTCTGGAATTTAGGCACTCGAGACAGAAAAATGTACTTTAATTCCTGCATCTCTTTTCCCTTTTCCTGCAGCGATTTAAATAAATTAGCAGCTCCAGGACCAAACAATGCAGAATTGTGCAAAGGGTCATCCATGAGCTTAGACTTAATAACCTCTGGTAATGGCTGGAGTCTTAACCAGGAGAATCTCCTTAAGACAGAGCCAGAGCAGCTGCCCTAGCAGAAGCCTCTGCAGCATCACAGCTGTACTTGATGGAGTGGTGGGCTACTTGACAGGAAGCTCCCAGCAAGGATGCAAACAAAGTCTTATTGTCTGAATCAGGCAAATCTGAAATGGCCTGTGAGAGCTGGGATAGAAGGTCTAAGGCAAATCTGGTCATATGCATTTGGTAGTTAATTGCTCTAAATGCCAATGGGGCTGAGGTGTAAACTTTTTTGCCTAGACTTTTCAGGTTCCTACTGTCCTTATCTGAAGGAAGGAGAGAGGTTGAAGGCAGTAAACTGGATAGTTTGTCTGAAGCCACTGAAATCACTGATGGATCTGATGAAGGACATTTAAACAAGAACTTATAGTCCTCAGGGACCTTTTAAAACTGCCAGGCTTCTTAGCAACAGGAGGCTGGTAGTCTGGGTGCCTTGGAAGCAGAGGTGAAGGCATCTAGGAAAGCGGGTAACACAGGAGGAATAGTAGAAGGACTGGGTGATTCCACCTGCAGAAGGTCGCAATACCTTTTTTGTACTTCAGATACCTGTGTGCTATCCCATTTGAAATGTTCTCTCATTTTAATTAAAGTCTCAACAAAGGAGAGTTCTTCTATGGGTGAGTCAGTTCTTTTGGAGTCCACCTCGGGGGAAGCATAATGTAGAGGGGAGGGAATCTGTGAGGAGTAGGCCAGAGATTCCTCTTCTGAGGAGGCCTCTTCATCTGAGGAAACCTCTTCCATGATTTTTTTTGTGGAGATGCTGTGCAGGGTGGTGTAGGGATTGAAACTCTCAAGGGGGTTTAAGGGTCATAAGGGCCTTGAAGAGACCTTGGGTGAATTGTTCCCAGTCACTGTGAGGTTCTTTTGGTGGGGACAAATGTTATGTTTTTTGAGTTTTCTTTTGATGCAGGTCTGCCCTATGTAAAATAAGAGGGCTCGACATAGGCCTACATTCAATGATATCTGAGTGAATTTCCTCCTGCACCAGGATCTAATATATCCCTTTAGAGCCTTTGGTTATAATTACTGTGAGCCTCAGTTCCCCCTGTACATCCAAGTTGGATGCCTGCTCAACCTCTGAGGATGTGCCAGTGGTTGGATCCAAGGCGGCCTCAACATTGGGCTCAGCCTGTGATCCAGAACTAGGAACCAGACATATCTCTGAGCTCTCATCCACCTCAGGAGAAACATCTGTATGAAGAGGCGCAGAAGTAGCTTCAGGCCTCGGCTGTTTGGCCTTCCACTTAGTGACCGACTCGTCCTCGGGCCCTGAGGATCCCTCCATCATGCTTTTAGCTAATAATTTTAAGTACTGGTTTTCCAAGTAAATGGCTAAGGAGGAAAGTCAGCTTCTAAAGCTCTTGGGTACAGAAGTCTGGCAAATGGGACAGGATTTGTAGTCATGGGTAGGCCCTAGGCAGAAAAGACACTGGAGATGGCTATCTTTATGTGGAATTTGTCTTCCAAATGGCATTTGCCTTTTTTGGATGACATGATTTCCCCAACATGGCACTTATCTGAGAATTCACAGAAAAACAGCAAAAGGCTCAATAAGCAGACTGAGGTTCAAGGGTGGTGTATGGACTGTTGGCAGAGAAGTTCTGAGGTAGATGCGTGCATATGTCACTTTTATGTCTAACATATAACAGCAGCCTATGTGCAATGTACCATGCATCCTACAGTAATGAAAGACATTTGTATATTGGCCGACATCGAGTCATCTACTGTGGAGATCTCCCTCATGTTAAGAATAGGACATTTTCATTTACAGTATTAAATTACCTTAGTTCATAGTTACATGCAGATAATTTTTCTAAAAAAAAGGATTTATCTTTGCAGGCCAGAAAATATTTATTAGTATAATAATTGTATAAGGCAGTAATTTCTTCCCCAGTATTAAGTATACATACAAGATGGCTTGAACTCTCAGTTAGACACCACACCTTAGTCAGAGTGGAGGTTGGAGGAGGGGGTGGAAGTTGCAATATCAAGTGAATGACCAGAACATAATGAAAAATAATCAGTTGTATTACTTCTGTATGCATTTTTAAACCATCCCCTTATATGCTTATAGTCATTAAGTAGAAAACTATCAAACCACACATTATTTTAACTTTGACACCATTCTTCACTCAGGAATCATAGAAAAACTCACTAAGCTAATCATCAACCCCTATATCACTAGGTGGGTTGCAAACTGACTCACAGATAGAACCCACAGTGTGAAAGTAGCTGACTCCAAGTCAGACTGCTGACCAGTCATGAGTGGAGTCCCACAAGATTCGGTCCTGGGTCCTCTCCTGTTTGGTATCTACTTCTCTGAAGTCCAGGCCAACATAAAGGGAATCTGGCTGACAAAGTTCGCAGACGGTTGCAAGTTGGGAGGTATTATTAATTCCCCATGTGATGTTGACATCCTACAGAAAGGCCTCAATGAGACCAATGACTGGTGCCAGAACCATGGCCTTAAACTCAATGCCAAAAAATGTGTCGTTATCCCCCTTGGGGAAAAAACCCTGTTCCCTTAAATTACCAGATCAATGATAGTCCACTGAACACAGAAGGTGTTATAAGAGATCTGGGAACACAGGTTGACAGCAACCTCTCTTTTGACCACCACATTGTCACTGTGGTCAGAAAGTCCTTCTATGTGGCACATCTCATTACTAAGGGTTTTCCATCCAGGAAGAAAGAGGTCATTGTCTCCCTCTACTCTTCCCTCATTAGGCCAATCATTGAGTACAATTCCCCATTTGGCATGTACCTCACTAGACACCTGCAAAAAGTGGAGTGGCCGCAAAAGTATCTCACAAAGAGGATCCTAGGCCTTAAACACTTGTCCTATATGGACAGACTTAAAAAACTCCAACTATTCTCTGTCTTATATCATCTACTTAGAGATGATCTCTGCTTGATTTACAAAGCCATGTCTGACCCAGCTCTGTTAGAAATGCTACATTTAAAGAAATCCCAATCCCTCCACATCACATGCTCCAGAGACCTCAACCTCATTACCACAATCAGCAGAACATGCTGGAGGGACAGGTTGATAACCCAGAGACTGCCCATGCTATGCAATAGTCTTCCCATATATGTCAAGCAGAGCACCTCACTGGCCCTCTTCAAGAGAAATCTTGATGAGTGGATGGGAAATAGAAAAATTCACCCCGGGGATCACTCCCGCGGCTCTAGTCAACAGAGGCACTGGGAACTAAAGTTGGGTGGCATGATGCCAGGGTTATCCTATGGGCTAGGCTTGTAAATGATCCAGGGCCATTAGCTTAGTACACATATATGAGCCTATTAATTGAAACATTGACACAGTATGATAATTCAGATATTAATGAATATTTAAATAATTGCATACTAAGCAATTACAGTAGTGAATTAAATGCCTTACATAACAGTAGCAGTTACATCAGTAATGTTAAGAAAACAAGGTGAAATACATGTAAACAACAATTGTTTTATGTCTTTTCTATCTAGTGGATGACAACATCCAATATAATAGGAGCCAGCTGAGTAGAACTAAGGGTTTAGTTGAAGCCGCTGGTAAGTATGAATAAAATATTAAGTGTAGCATTCGGTCTTTAACTGATTTCATTAATGCAATCAGCTGTGAACAATATCTCAGTATATCAGTGCAGATGAATAAAGTATTAAGTGTAGCATTCTGTCTTTAACTGATTTCATTAATGCAATCAGCTGTAAACAATATCTCAGTATATTACTGCAGTACGCTGTCTTTAAGTGATTTTATTAATGCAATCAGCTGTAAACAATATCTCAGTATATTACTGCAGTACGTTGTCTTTGAGTGATTTTATTAATGCAATCAGCTGTAAACAATATCTCAGTATATCAGTGCAGTACGCTGTCTTTAAGTGATTTTATTAATGCAATCAGCTGTAAACAATATCTCAGTATATTACTGCAGTACGCTGTCTTTAAGTGATTTTATTAATGCAATCAGCTGTAAACAATATCTCAGTATATCAGTGCAGTACGCTGTCTTTAAGTGATTTTATTAATGCAATCAGCTGTAAACAATATCTCAGTATATCAGTGCAGTACGCTGTCTTTAAGTGATTTTATTACATGTAAACATTTACAAAGTATGGCTTCAGTATGATAATGCAAATAAATGCATATCAGGCACAAATGTTAGTATAGTAAACTGCAAACTGTAAACCTCACCATAATTGACAGCAATACACACACATTCTTCCCAAGTATCCATAAACACTTCTGAAACCAACAGCTCCATATATATGTAAGTACTTCCCATACATTCTGTTGTACTTCAATAAAGATTTATGTAAATAAAAATGTTTTAAAGTAAGAAATGAAATGCTGTGTAACATGGTGTGTGAATTTATTACAAATAGTTTCTCTTTCGTCCCCCTTTTTGTCTTGTTCATATTTTCGCTGTGCCCTCCTTATCCTTTTTTTATTTTCTTTTTCACTCATCGTTATTTATTTTTTACAGATACAAACTCCTCAGGAGCACCCCAAGTGTGGGATTGTTCACCCTCTGCTTGTCCAGGAACATCCTAACAGGGGTGGGGCAGTGGCACTGGTCCTGCAGACACCCATGAATATAGCAGCCTGGCAAGTCTAACTAAACAGGGACTTCAGGATTTGGTTGAAGATGTGCTGGAGCAGATCATGGACAGATGGCTTCAGCCACTTGAGGCCTCCCTTCAGCTGGTTCAAGACTCTCTGCCCCAGTTGGTGCTGACCACAATGCCATCACAGGCCCCTGCCCACTAAAAATCAGGGTCCTCCACTGCAACACCATTTAGCAATGGAAATGTTTGAGGCTCTGCGGACTGGGGACTTTTGCTGGTACTGCTCATTGCCACACCTTCTTCCCTTATGCTGTCTCTTGTGCCCTCTTACCTACTTCCTAACCATAACTCCCTATTATATAAAAAAATATTTGAACAAATTGGGGGGGGGGTTCTATCCCTGACAAAAACACAGTGTCCCTCCTCTCCCACCACCTCCAGCACAACCCTCTTGAAGTGTCCCTCCTGTGTCTCCCTCTTTGTTGTGTCCTTTTTCAGTCTTTCCTATACCTTCATCTTTCCACTCTTTAATGAAAACATCAGGGTGTCCAAATAAGGACATTCCTATAAAAAACATATTAAACCTCTTTATTTTTTTAAATATTAATAATAAAAGCTGCACAGTCCACTGCTTGCCTTAAGTCTTTAAAGTATGACTGCACACATCTGCTTCTGTGCAATATCTGAGTACATAAGAAGTGATATAAATAAAGCCTTCAGCTGTCATGTAGTCATTTACATATTAATGCTTATCTCTAGGTACTTTATGCATTTGCCGTAAGTTTGTGTGTGTTTCAAAATACCTTTACTCTTCCTTATTCAATGCAAATAACATGCTCTAGCTTTATTGGCACATAACATGTAGCTGCACTCTTCACGGACAATTGCTAAGCAGTTATGATGTCCTGGACTTTGAATACCAAACAAGTATGCAAACAGAACTGTAATAAAACAGAAGTACAAGCAAACCTGAAAGCTGCAATCAAAGTTATCAGAATAAACATTATGGCAATTAAGATAAATAACATCATAATGGAAACAACGTAGTCCAACTTCTTCATAAAGAGTGCCAGAGTCTAAATATACTCAAGCATTGATTACTTTTAGAGAATAGTTGACGTATTTATTTACAATATTTACATGAAATAAATTCTTCCAACAGCCTGAGTTGATATATGTAATGCATATTCTGTAGGTAAGTAGAACTATAAGTGGACAGTAACAGATGAATTATCAAGGTTCATTAAAACAGCTACATTGTGTAATGTCAGTAAAATGTGCTTCACAATGACTAAGCACACAGTCCGTTTACTTTTCTGTAGAAATGAAAGCAGAAGAGGGGAGTTCAGCATGTCTATGAAGGTCTGGACAGTCTACAGAAAGAAACAGCTACAGATCAGTGGCTGAGAGGCTTTTGCTTATTGATTTTATACATTTGCTACAAGTTTTTATTTGACTGGAGTGCATTTCCAAATAAAAGGGCAGAAAGATTTCATTTCACTGATGAAGACATACTGAAAAGGGGGCTGTTTTTTGTCTAGTGTGTGCAAGGCAGAGAGGGATTTGCATCAGACCCCAATAATCAAGCTAATTATTACCCACCAAGACAAATTCCTGGTGATTTTCTGGTTCTAATAAAGAAGAAACCAGTTTCTACTTAAGCTGCATGAGTGTTTACCAACCTACTGCTTATAAAGAGCAGAGAAAAGGGCAGAATGACTGTGGTGTTCACAGGTAAGTACTAGGTTAGCTGCTCTTGTGGACCATTTTAAGCCTAAATAACAAAAACAAACCTTGGTCTATGAAAACGTTCAAAAGTAAACTTTATTCCAACAAAGCAAAATGCAACAAAGATATCAGGTTAGCAAAAACCCTTCCTCAGTGCTTCAAATTAGTAACTCTCCATTTTATATTCTTCATACAGTCTAAATCTCAAAATGCACTTGCTTGAAGCACTCCTTAAAATGGAAAACATTGACATTTGTGCTGTAACAGAGACCTGGTTCAAGGCAGCAGAAAGCACCACTGCACTACCAGGCTATAGCTCATTCCACACCTTTCGGCCCCAGAACTTGGACCGAAGCTCCAAAGGCAGGTGTTTCCATATTCATAAAGGATGCGCACACCTCCAGACTTGTAGCCCAACAAAACACATCTGAGATACTTCAGGTGCAGCTAACATTGGGTAACACAGTGATTCAGGTCATAGCCTGCTATAGGTCCCCAACCATGTCCCAAGACTCGCACTCCACGTTCCTAAGCACCCCGGAGAATATTAGGGTCCAACCTAACACTCTCATACTGGGCAACTTCAACTACCCCTCCATTAAATGGGAAAAATGACTCATGTACCAATACACCTGCCCAGTGCTTCCTGGAATTCATTAATTCCAATGCCCTGGACCAGCTCATTCTTATCCCCACTAGAGGTAGCAACATCCTTGACCTGGTCATTGCAAACATGAGCGACCATTGCTCTCCACCAACAGTCAACTCCTCCCTGCTTAGATCTGACCACAAACTAATCACCTTGGAAATTCACATCCTTCCCACCCCCCACCCCCACCCCCACAAAGGTAAACACAATGAAAAACGTATCCAAAGCTAACTTTGGACTCCCAAAAACAGAGGTGGCTAACTTCACTGCACCCATGCAAATGGGGAATAGTTGCATGACTGCTGAATCATACATCAATGCACTGTACGAACACGTACATAAATGCATGGATCTTGCCACACCCAATAGAAACAAGATGCTCTCCCCAAAAAAAAGGAAGCCAATCTGGTAGTCCCCTGCCATAAACAAAATCTACAACAGAAGGAGGAAACTGATGCGGAATAAGGTGAAGTCCCAATTCTGGAAAAACTCCCTTATCAGCCTCAACAAAAGGTTGACATCCCTCATCAAATTCTCTAAAGCTAGCTATGAAAAATAAATTGCAGCAGATAGTAAAGACAACCATAAGGCCTTCTACAGTTATGTAAATTCTCCATGGCAATACCCAGATTTACTCTGAGCTACTGCACAATGGTACCTCTTATACCGAGCCAACAGATATTGCCACTATACTGGCCAACAGATTCAGTGCCAACTTTACCCCTCTCTCCCCCCTCAAAGAACCAATCACAATACCAGTAGATTGCCAGGCACCCAGTATTACTGCTGCACAGGTTAAAACAGCACTGTCCAAGGCCAAGAAATCAACTTTTATGGGACTTGAAAATATCCCTGGCTGTGTTCTACATGAACTATAGAGTGAACTGGCACCTCACCTGTGTGCCTTGTTCAATCACAGCCTTACCTCAGGCTTTGTCCCTACCGAATAGTGCACTGCTGCAGTCATCCCTCTCCACAAAGGAGGAGCGACTACAGACCCTGGGAACTATTGCCCCATTAGCCGGACAAGTCTGATATGCAAGGCTATGGAATGCATCATCATGGACTTAATAAACAAGGATATAAGGAATCTCCAGACTCTTGATCCTACACAGTTTGGTTTTGTGAAGGGTAGATCATGCCTGCTCAACTTGGTTGACTTCTTTGAGTCAGTCACCAGAGCTGTGGATAAAGGCAAGGTGGTTTATACAGCCTACCTTGATCTGGCCAAGGCCTTTGATACCATTCCCCACTCAGGAATCATAGAAAAACTCACTAAGCTGTGCATCAACCCCTATATCACTAGGTGGGTTGCCAACTGGCTCGCAGATAGAACCCACAGTGTGAAAGTAGCTGACTCTAAGTCAGACTGCCGACCAGTCATGAGTGGAGTCCCACAAGGTTCTGTCCTGGGTCCTCTCCTGTTTGGTATCTACTTCTCTGAAGTCCAGGCCAACACGAAGGGACTCTGGCTGACAAAGTTCACAGACGATTGCAAGTTGGGACTCTCCAAGTGATGTTAACATCCTACAGAAAGGCATCACTGAGACCAGTGACTGGTGTCAGAACCATGGCCTTAAGCTCAATGCCAACAAATGTGTTGTCATCCCCCTTGGGAAAAACCTGGTTCCCTTAAATTACCACATCAATGGTAGTCCACTGAACACAGAAGGCATTATAAGAGATCTGGGAACACAGGTTGACAGCAACCTCTCTTTTGACCACCACATTGCCACTGTGGTCAGAAAGTCCTTCTATGTGGCACATCTTATTACTAAGGGTTTTGCATCCAGGAAGAAAGAGGTCATTTTCTCCCTCTACTAGTCCCTAATTAGGCCAGTCATCGAGTACAATGCAACATTTGACATATACCTCACTAGACACCTGCAACAACTGGAGAGGCTGCAAAAGTATCTCACAAAGAGGATCCTAGGTCTTAAACACTTGTCCTATATGGACAGATTAAAAAAAACTCCAACAATTCTCTGTCTCATATCGCCTACTTATATGTGACCTCTCCTTGAATTACAAACCCATGTCTGACCCAGCTCTGTTAGAAATGCTACACCTGAAGAAATCCCAATCCCTCCATACCACATGATCCAGAGACCTCAACCTCATTACCACAATCAACAGAACATGCTGGAGGGATAGGTTCACAACCCAGAGACTGTCCATGCTATGGAACAGACTTCCCATACATGTCATCAGAGCATCTCACTGTCCCTCTTCAAGAGAAATCTTGATGAGTAGATGGAAAATAGAAATTTTAGCCTAGTATACACCTATGAACCTATGTGACACAGCCCAAGCCTGATTTAAAGCAACAGTATTACAATTCATCATGTTAAAACCTTAAAATAATTATGAAAAATAAATACATTGAACCATATCATGATATCAAAAATATTCTTAACTACATAAACAAGTAATTAAAAATATATGAATATATATAAAAATATATATTAAAAATACTGAAAAACTTGTAAAATATTATGTCAATGAAACTCATCTGTTTTTTTCTTAGTGCAGGTCATAATTATTTTAAGGTTTTAACATCCTGAATTTTAATACTATTGCTTTAAATCAGACTTGGGCTGTGTCACATGACTGTATGAAGTTTATAAAATGGAGAGCTACTTTGAAGCACTGAGGCAGAGTTTTTGCTAACCTGAAAGCTTTGCTACATTTTCTTTGTTAGAATAGAGTTTACTTTTGGGTGTTTTCATAGTCTGAGTTTTTTTTGTTGTTATTTAATTACTTCTTATCTATGGACTTGTGCTGGTCCTTTTTTTTTATTTTTTATTTTTATTTTACATTTGTTGACCGGGATAGTCCGACTGGATGCATGTCCATTTTCAGCGGAGGTCCGGGGAGAAAAGCTCCAAGGGTAAGCAGATACAGCATTACATAATACCAGCATTACATATTACAAACAGACTATTTACAGTGATTACATAAGTAAGCAAGTTAAACAAGCTCCACAGGTTAGAGTTAATCCCGAGCGTAAGTCAAGATTAAATTAAATTACACAGTAAACTGGTTAAAAGATTTTTACACATTCTAGAGAGAGTTAGCCAGGCTTGATACATTGACATAGCCAGTTAAGTGCCAAATGTTGTTTGACTCTAGTTTTAAATTGGCCTAAAGTAGAAAGTAAGGTAATATCGGCTGGAAGAGAGTTCCAGGGTATATTTACAGAGTTTGCAAAGAGAGAGTCACTGGCTGTGTTATTAATTTTGCTAGTCTGAATTAGTAGTTTGTTAGAGGATCAAAGCGGTCTAGGATTGTTATAGGGGGTGATAATATTTTTAAGTGCAGGAGTATTGCCCGGATTATAGAGGATTTTATAAACCATAATCGGTTATACTGGATTAGGCTGGGTAGTTCAAGCCACCCAAGCTGATTTAGACTGATGCAATGATGTGTCCTAAAAGGCAGCCCAGTGGCAAACCTGGCAATATGGTTGTAGCAAATTGAGAGTTTGTTAAGGACAGTCTTGTTTAAATTCGAGAGTAGAGGGGATGCATACAGAAGGGTTGAAAGAAGGTGAGAGTAAGCTTTAGCAATTTTAGCTGGAGGGGTTAGGAAGGCTTTTATTCTGTAGTGACCCTAGTTTTTTATTGATGGTTTTGATAGTTTGGTTAACATGTAGGTCAAATTTTAGATTATTATCTATGATGACACCTAAGAGTTTTGTGGAGGGGTCAGGGGAGATTATTGTGCCATCATCTGAATTTATGGTAAAGGTGAAAGCGGTAGACCTACGTGTTGGTGAAAATAACAGCATTTTCGGTTTTTTGGGATTTAGGATCAGACGATGTTCAGAAACCCAGTTTTCTATTGTATTAAAGGTGGTCTGGGTAGCTGACCATAACTCTATTGGAGATGTGACTGAGCAAATCAGAGTAGAGTCATCAGCATATTGGATACAGCTGACTTTTGGGATGACAGTATAAAGGTCGTTAATGAAGATGGAGAACAGCAAGGGCCCTAGTATAGAGCCTTGTGGTACTCCAAGGGTGTTGGGTAGAAGGTTAGAGAGTTTGTTCTGCCAGAGGACAGCCTGCTGTCGACCATTCAGGTAGGATTGAAACCACTGAAGGGCTCTAGTATCTAGACAGACTGTTTGCAGGGTGTGGATTAAAAGTAAGTGATCAGCCATATCGAATGCCTTGGAAAGATTTTCCCTTCCCTAATGTTTTAATGAAAGGCATATAGCACATGTAAGCTAAAGTAAACTCAGCCATACATCATAGTTGCTACCATTTGTTACATTTTCTTTGTTAACCAGAAAATGTTCATGCACTTTACTTGTGTAAGGACTGACTCAAAGTCAGTCTGAGATGTCTCTTCCCAAGGATCTGTGTGCAACAGATATGCATCCTCTCTTAAAGGATGTGACAAGAAGGGATAAAAGACCTTCTTATAAACCGTATGAGTGTATCTAATTGATAGGGTTGCAACTTGTCTCTCTCCCTGCAGAGAAGTCCTGATTTGGGCAATTCTGTCCTATTGTGGTGGTGGTGTGGGGGGGGGGGCATGAAAATGGTAATTTACACGTGGTGATGCTTTACAAAAATTACAAAACAAAATATTTTCTTACTTTTCTCCGAATGCCACAGACATCAGTGATATCACATTTAGGCCATCTTAAAATGTAAAGTAGCATAAACAACACAAACATTAACGTTTAAAGCTTAGCAGTTTGCTACTGTGATGCTGCTTATGTAAATTTGTCAAAGGAGGTGACAACTGCTTTTGAATCACTTATTGATCTAACTGCTCTGTTTTGGTGTGAAAGGCATGATTACATTGGAAGCAACAGTGAACTGGTGTAAGGTTTCTTCCTCTCTGCAATGAAAACAGGTTCACATCTCTCTCTGTCTTTTTTTACAGCAGCTGCTAAGCTCCTGATATCAGCAGGACTAATTACCTTTATAAGACTGTCAGCAGTACCTGACTACAAATTTCTTTGTATGTGTTACATGTCACGCAGGTATAGACAAATTCCTCTGCAAATTATGTGAGAAGTTAAGCATAAAAAAAGTGGGTGGTCTTTCCATTCCTTGGATTCCAAGGCAAGGAAATAAATGTTTTATAAAGTACAAACAGGTTTTTGGTAGGTTCATAGATTAGTACTAAGCTAACTGCCCTTGCAAGCCATTTTAAGCTTAGCCAATTATCCCTCCTGAGACTCAAACCCTGCACCTTGTGTTTGTAAGGCAAACACCTTAACCATTAGGCCACCCTCCCAAACCTGGTGCCCTGGTACCTACACAATCAAGGAAACATGTTGTAGGGAGAAAAGCAACATAGGAGTTCTGTTAAATGATAGGAGAAGATCAAGTTTTCCTTTAGCTGAACAGTTTTTTTTTTGTTTTAAACACAGGAACTCCACAGCTAATTGCTTTATTCATACATAAGACAGTCAGCACAAATATCTTCTATGTAGCTATGAAAAGTTTTCATTTGCATATTGAGGATATTAGTGAAACACAAATCTAATGAAGGTTTTTATATTAAATGTTAAAAGACTAAGGATGGGATTCTAAAATGTTATCAGAGTAACTAAAGAGTCAATGTGACCCAACGTATTCATGTGAGATATGCAAAGGAATATATCTAATGTAGTGTTATGTTGGCATTGCTTACATTACAGCTATATGCACACACACATCAAGTGGGATTCCAAAAAATGTCTGCACTACAATGTTCCAAAGCTTTGGGAATAACAATGTAACAAACAATGGACAGGATTACAAACATGGTACACTGAGCTACAGCAAAGTCTTTGATGTAATTAAAGGAGCAATGCAGCAAACCATATTCATCTTTGCTATGCAACAGAATATATTTATTTTATTTACCCTTTTTTGACTGGGTTTGTTCCAGTAAACCAGTCTCCTCTTTTTTAAGGGACACTACGGGAAATTTGGCCAGGGCTTGGGAAAATTCTCATACTCTTTTTTACAATAAGTGCTACAGGATCTTGTTATATCCACCTGAGCAACCACCAGCTCCAGCAGATGGAATCTTAGTTTGATGTCTCATTCTAAGGACAGTACACTCATAAGTACAGCACGCTCCTTATGCTGCACTGCAGATTCAGGTATAGGAATATCAATAAAGCAGATTTTATCCAATGGTCTCATGTAGTGTATTTTAGCTTTGTTTATAATATGGTTATTTGTACACACACATCAAGTGGGATTCCAAAACAAAAAGGAATATCAGAAATGAAACTGCACAAAATGTAACAAAGTAACCAGGAAACGTGTACATCAGAGAGGGCCAAGGATTGTGACTTCAACAGAAGACTTTGCAATATGCAGAAACATACCACAACATTGTATTGCTAGCAAATAACTCCATGTGAAACAAGATAATAGTAAAACTACACTTTAAAAACAACCAGCCCCAATCCTGCATTTGTGAACCACGAGATGCATCCTGCTACATATGGTTTTACATGGTACATTGTTCAATACTGTACTGGCCACAAACATACCTCACAAAGAGGATCCTAGGCCTTAAACACATGTCCTACATGGACAGACTCAAAAAACTCCAGCTATTCTCTGTCTCATATCGTCTACTAAGAGGTGACCTCTGCTTAACTTACAAAGCCATGTCTGACTCAGCTCTGTTAGAAATGTTACATCTAAAGAAATCCCAATCCCTCCACACCATGTGCTCTAGAAACCTCAACCTCATTACCACAATCAACAGAACATGCTGGAGGGACAGGTCAATAACCCAGAGACTGCCCAGGGTCTGGAATAGACTTCCCCTACATGTCAAGCAGAGCACCTCACTGGACCTCTTCAAGAGAAATCTTAATGAGTGGATGGGAAATAGAAAGTTCACCCCGTGGATCACTGCAGTGGCTCTACTTGATAGAGGCACTAGGAACTAATGTCGGGTGGCACAATGCTGGGGCACTTCTGTGGGCTAGGCTTGTAAAGGCTCCAGGTCCATTAGTCTAGTATACACCTATGAACCTATGAACATATGTGCTAAACCAGGGATAAATTTCCTGTTCTCCATCCAATTGTCCAAGTTACATTTGAATTGGGTTAGGGAGGAACTCTGTTTCACATGGATGGGGAGCCTGTTCCAGAGAAGGAGTACTATCTGGGACACACACCTGTCCCTCCAACAGGTCCTATTTATATCACAGGCAAGGATTAAGTCTTTAGAATGGGTAATTCTGGTGCTGTTTGTTTTGTGGATATACAGGAGGTCCATCAGGGTGAGTTCTGACAATGTCTTGTATGCCAAGCATAGATCTCTCCTCAGCAGCCTGTAGGAGACAGAATACAGGAATAGGGCCTTGAGGCAGTCTGCATAGGACATATTACTTATGCCCAGTATTCTTTTAGTGAGGAACCTCTGTGGATGTTCCAGTTGTTGGATATGCCTGGTTAAGTACATACCAAAAGGGGCATTGTACTCAATGACAGGTCTGATGAATGCTGATTACAGTGGAACAATGACCTTCTTGGGCCTAGATGCCATACCTTTGTTTATAAGTTGTACAACACAGAATGATTTCCTCACTAATATAGACATTCTATGGTCAAAGGCTAGATTACTGTCTATGTGTGTCCTCAAGTCCCTGACTACTGGGTCAACTCTTAGGGTTCTGTTGTCAATATGATAGTTACCGGGATGGATGACTTCCTGAAGGATACTATTATGAATTTATTGGCATTTAGTTCTAGTACATGGCTTTGATGCAAGTTATTTATCTGTGTCAACCCTTCCTGGAGAACATTTGTCTGTGGGGGATTCTGTGGCAGCCTCTAATTTGCAACCATTTGCAAATTTTAGTCAGCCAGCAGCCCCTGACATTAGCCTTGACTTCAGAAAAGTAAATGTCAAAACGTAGCAGATCCAGGACCAATCCCTGAAGGACTCCACTTGCGACTAGCCTCTTTGTAGAGGTGGACTCCCCAATTCTAGGTTCTTGAGTCCTGTCTTCAAGCCAGCTGGTTAGCCTCTGGGTGACATAACAGTTTATATCTAACCTCTTATGTTTGTCAACAATGCCCAAATGGGGCCTATTATAGTAAACTTCAACAGTCTTACACTAAGAATCCACAAAAATTTTGGACTGCCATTAATAACCTTCTTCAATCCGGCCATTCTAGTACCCCTCCACCCCTACAGTCAGAAAATAAAACCAATCTAGAAATTGCCAATGCCTTCAATACCTATTTTACGGAGACCATTCAAACCCTGGCCAGCCAACTAACCTCTGCAAACACTAACCTACCTAATGCCCAATATGACAATCTTCCTATTTTCCAGATAAAACCCATCTCAATCTCCTTTATCCAGAAACTAATCCACAAGCTAAAACCCTGTACACCCTCTGATGACAACCTACCAGCTGAATACCTTCAACTTGCAGCCAGAGCAATTGCTCATCCTATATCTATTCTTATTAACCGTACCATTTCTGAAAGCACTATCCCCAATCTTTGGAAAATCTCCCACATTATTCCCTTACATAAAGGAGGCAACTCTAATGAGTATTCCAACTATAGGCCCATAGCACTACTCTCACCTTTAGCTAAGATCATGGAGAAATGTATCCATCATCAGCTAATAGACTACCTAACCAAAAATAACATCCTGTCCAGCTGCCAACATGGCTTTAGACCCTTTCACAGCACCACCACTGCCCTACTATCTTTCACCAATACTATTAACACCAACCGTAACAATAACTACCTCTCATATGCACTCTTCATTGACCTGTCAAAAGCCTTTGACATGGTCAATCACTCCCTACTTATTAATACCCTACAATCCCTCTCTCTGGATACTAATTCTATCCTTTGGTTCAAGTCTTACCTCAGCAACCGAAAACAAGCTGTTTTGTGGCAAAATCACTTGTCTTCATATCTCCCTGTTTTACTAGGAGTCCCTCAAGGCTCTATTCTAGGACCCCTTCTCTTCTCTCTTTTCATAAATGATCTTCATGTAGCTATTCCTCAATCCACCTGCATACAGTATGCTGATGATTCTACTATCATCTGTTCTGCAAAATCTCTCCCTGAACTTCAATCTCTAAGCCAAACTGTCTTCTCCATAGTAGAAACATGGTTCCAAAACCGGTGCCTACTCTTGAATGCCAAAAAAAAACAAATTACTTCTGATTACTCCTAACAACAAGACCCCTCCCATACACTTCTCCATCCTAGCTAGTAATGGAACCCTTATATCACCTGATCTGACCTGTAAGTTATTAGGAGTTACAATAGACAATAAACTCACTTTTGACAATCATATTAATAACACCATTAAGTCCGTTAATAGAAAATTAGGCTCCTTGTATAGGATAAGACCCTTCCTCACCCCAAAAGCTAGAACTACCGTTGCCCACTCTCATTTACTCTCTACCCTCCTCTATGCTTCTCCCATTTATACTAATTAAAAACAAAACAATCTCAACAAACTTGCCAAAGCCTACAACAGTATTGCAAGGTTTGTAACTGGTAAGCCCTATAGAACCCATCACTGCATTAACCTACATCAGCTAGACTGGCTTGAACTGCAAAATGCTCTGCTACTCTCTCAACTAACAATTGCTCATAAAATCTTCTACCTACCTAACAACACACCTACACTAAACAATCTTATAACACCCTATAATAATCTTCATTCCCTACGCTCCTCTAATAAACTCCTAGCTTATATACCCAAATCTAACAACTTGGCTGGTGACTCCTTGTTCTCCATCACCACTGGTAAGCAATGGAGCATGCTGCCACCCAACCTAACCTCAATTTCCTCCTTTCCCCTCTTCAAAAACAATCTTAAAAATCACCTAAAAACCCACTGGTTATGCCCTTGCTGCAACCCTGACTAATACTCTACTCTTAGCTTGTAACCTCACTTCTCACTCTTTCTTTAAATTACTACTCTGGCAACAAATGTTATGTAAATGTTATGTACCATAATTTGTTAATCCTGATGGTTTACTTTACAATGTTATGTTAATTCCTTCCTAAGGTACGTGGCATTGCCTCTTATTGATTTGTATTTTCTATATTATTATTAAGTATGTGGAGCTTTTCTCCCCGGAACTCTACTGAAAATGGAAATATCTCCATCTAGACTAGCCCGGTCAACAAATGTAAAATAAAATAAATAAATAAATAAATAAATATTGTGTCAAATGTCATAGCTAGGGCAGTGTGAACCATTCTGCCCTCATCCATTGCTTTGGTGACCTTCTCAAAGAAGTCCACCAGGCTGAGTAGGCATGACCTGCCCTTAACAAAACTAAATCAGGTTGCATCCATGCCTGAAGATTTCCTGTGTCATTACCAATCATGTCCATGATAATTCTTTCCATGACTTTTCATATGAGACTAGTCAGACTTCTGGGTCTGTAGTTTCCACGATCTGTAGATGGTTTAGATGGCCCATCTTTGTGCAAAGGGAAGACTGCTGCAATTATACACTGATGAGGCATAAAGCCTGTTTGGAGGCTACAGATAAATAGCAATTCCAGAGGTCCTGATAGGTCATGTTTCATGCTATTTAGAAGGCATCCTTTGATATTATCTGGGCCCATTTATGCAGTGTTCTTGGCCTTAGAGAGACCATTAAGGACCTGTTCTCTAGTTTGAGCAGGGGGAGTTATATTTGATGGTATTTCCTGAGGAAAGGTTGAGAGGGAGAGATGGGTAAAGCTGGAGCTGAATTTATTAGCCAGAAGGTTTGCTATATCTTCTGGCTCAGTATAGGTGGCTCCATTTACAAAGAGCTCAGCACACAATTGTGTATTGCCTTTGAGGTTGTGGACATAGCTAAATAATTACTTGTAGTTGTTCTTGGCCTGGGAGTCCAAATTTACTTCAAATATGGCTTTGATAGACTTTGTATAAGGGTAGTGTGACAGCGGTGAGATCTGCAGTGGGAGTGACAGATGTGTTTAAGGTGGAGGTGGGATTATATCAAGGATCAGCTCTGAGGCCTTTCTTATTTGCAGTGGTGATGGACAGGTTGACAAAGGAGATCAGGCAGGAGTCCCCGTGGACTATGATGTTCACTTGCAGATGACATTGTGATATGTAATGAGAGTAGAAAACAGGTTGAGGAGATAATAAAAACCACTTGACCACTTCACCACATGAATAATAAATATATAATCAAACAGCAAGAAGCAGGAACACAAAGGAAAAAAGGTTTCAATTTTTACTCCACCATTGAAGGCGAATGGCCGAGGTACCAGTGATGGAGTAAAAATGTAAACCTTTTTCCTGTATGGTCCTGCTTCTTGCTGTTTAGTTCATAGGTTCATAGGTAGGTACTAGGCTATCAGCCCGGGGACCTATACAAGCCCAGCCAAAAAGGTTCCCTGGCATTTGCCACCCAAGAAAATTATTTTCCTGTGCCACTGTCGAGCAGAGCCACAGAGGTGATCCCCGGGGTGAATTTCCCATTTCCCATCCAATCATAAAGATTTTTCTTGAAGAGTGCTAATGAGGAGCTTTGTTTGATATAGATAGGTAGTTTATTCCAGAGTATGGGAAGTCTCTGGGACAGGAATCTATCCCTCCAGCATGTTATTTTTATTGTGGTGACAAGGTTTAGGTCCCTAGAGCATGTAGCTCGGAGGGATTGGTATTTTTTTAAGTGGAGCATGTCCAACAGCTCTGATTTTGACAAAGCTTTGTATGTTAGGCAGAAATTACCTCTGAACCAAATAAAACCAAGACCCAATCCTCCAAAGGCAGACGTCCTGTCTGGTGGATCCCAGCCATAAACAAACTATACAATAGAAGGAGGAAGCTATTACATGATAGAGCAAAATCCCAAAAAGAGAAGGCATCTCTGATCAGTATTAGCAAAAAACTACGGGCACTCATAAAATCGTCTAAGGCCAGCTTCGAGAGAAAAATTGCACAGGACACTAAGGATAATCACAAGGCTTTCTTTAGTTATGTTAGGAACCTGTGTGGGAATTCCCAGATATGCTCAGAATTAGTCCAAAATGACAAAAAATACACCGAACCCACAGACATTGCCAACATCCTAGCTGACAGGTTCAGCGCAAACTCCCCCCCCTTCCCACCAAAAGGGCAAATATCTATCCCAGCAGAGTGCTGCCCCCTGACATCTCAGATGCTCAGGTAAGAGCTGCCCTCTCCAAAGCAAAAAACACAGCATCAATGGGACCAGACGGTGTCCAGGGCTGCGTCCTACATGAACTCCAAGAAGAGCTAAGCCCAGACATAAAACTACTGTTCAATCTCAGCCTTACTACAGGATATGTACCCAAATAGTGATGTACAGCAACAGTGGTCCCTATCCACAAAGGTGGTGCCTCAACGGATCCTAGAAACTATCGCCCCATAAGCCTGACTAGCTTGGTCTGCAAAGCTATGGAAAGGATCATCATGGACCTCATAAATAAAGATATTGGGGACCTACAGACACTGGATCCTACCCAGTTCGGCTTTGTTAAGGGCAGATCCTGCCTCTTAAACCTGGTTGATTTCTTTGAAACAGTCACCAAGGCCATTGACGAGGGGAAGGTGGTCCACACAGCCTACCTGGACCTCGCAAAAGCCTTCAATACAATATCCCACTCAGGCATTATAGATAAGCTCACCAGCTTAAATATAAACCCCTATGTCACTAGATGGGTTGCAAACTGGCTCAAGGACAGAACCCACATGGTTAGAATTGCTGGAGCCATGTCAGACTCCAAACCAGTTACAAGTGGCATCCCACAAGGCTCAGTCCTGGGGCCTCTCTTGTTCAGTATATATTTCTCGGAAGTACAGGCCAACACGGAAGGACTTTGGCTGACCAAGTTCGCAGATGACTGCAAACTGGGCGGCATAATTGACTCTCCAGCCGACACAAGCATCCTCCAAAAGGGCCTCATAGAAACAGACAACTGGTGCCAGAGCAATGGCTTCAAGTTAAACACCAAAAAGTGTATAGTCATCCCCTTTGGCAAAAACAAAGTGCCCACAAATTACCACATAGGTGGTAATCCATTAAGTACAGAAGAAGTAATTAGGGACCTGGGGACCCAAGTTGATAGCAATCTCTCATTTGACAACCACGTGGCCAAAGTGGTTAGAAAAACATTTTATATAGCCCACCTAATCATGAAGGGATTCACATCTAGATCAGGGGAGGTCATCGTGCCTCTTTACTAATCCCTCATCAGGCTCATAATTGAGTACAATGCCCCTTTTGGGATGTACCTTACCAGACACCTGCAGCAACTGGAAAGACCCCAAAAGTACCTCACCAAGAGGATCAAAGGGCTCAAACAGATGCCATATGCTGCCCGGTTAAAGAAACTCCTGCTCTACTTAGTGGCATACCACCTGCTCAGAGGCGATCTGTGCCTGACGTATAAAGCCATGTCCAACCCGGAATTAATGGACATGCTGCACCTCAGAAAATCCATATCCCATTGAGCTACGCACTCGAGAGACTTGAACCTCAGCACTGAAATAAATAGGACATGCTGGAGGGACAGATTCATAACCCAGAGGCTCCCTTCACTCTGGAATAAAATCCCAGTCCAGGTTAGGCAGAGTCCCTCATTGACTCTCTTCAAGAGGAATCTTGATGAGTGGATGGGAGATCATAGGTTTACCCCGGGTATCACTTCTGTGTCACTGTTAGACAGAGGCACAGTATACTAACCTCGAAAAAGGGCATAGCAAAATTAATTTAAAATGGGTGGTGAAAGCCAAACACACTCTGGCTAGGCTTATAAATGCCCTAGGGCAGATAGCCTAGTATGAACCTATGAACCTATATGCAACGGAGTAAAGCTGGAGTTTTTTGAGACGGTCTGCATAGGGCATCTGTTTGAGGCCGGTAATCCTCTTTGTGAGGTATTTCTGCGGCCTTTCCAGTTGTTGTAGATGTCTTGTGAGGTACATACCAAAAGGGGCGTTGTACTCTATAATGGGTCTAATGAGTGCTGAGTAGATGGGAACAATGGCCTCTTTTTTTCTGGATGAGAAACCTTTTGTGATGAGGTGTGCCATGTAGAAGGATTTACTGACTACTGTAGCGATGTGATTATCAAAGGAGAGACTACTGTCCACCTGTGTCCCAAGGCCTCTTATCACACTTTCGGTGTTAAGTATACTACCGCCTATGTTGTAGTTCATAGGCACAGAGTTTTTACCAAAGGGGATGACAATGCACTTTTTTTCATTGCGCTTGAGGCCATGATTTTGACACCAGACATCTGTCTCAGTGAGGCCCTTTTGTAGGATGTCCACATCGTTAGGAGTTTCGATTATGGCTAATAGTTTGCAGTCATCTGTGAACTTAGTTAGCCAAAGACCTTCTGTGTTAGCCTGTACTTCAGAGAAGTTGATACCAAACAGGAGAGGACCCAGGACTGAACCCTGTGGTACTCCACTTGTCACTGGTCTGAAGTCGGATTTGGAGTCTGCAAATTTCACAATGTGGGTTCTGTCAGTGAGCCAGTTGGCAACCCGTCTTGTGACATAGGGATTTATACGTAGTTTAGTGAGTTTATCTATAATTCCAGAGTGGGGGATGGTGTCGAAAGCCTTGGCAAGATCTAGATAGGCTGTGTGAATCACCTTACCCTTGTCTATGGTTTTGGTGACTGCTTTAAAGAAGTCTATCAGGTTTAGGAGACATGATCTGCCTTTTACAAACCTGAACTGGCTGGGGTCCAGAGCTTGGAGATTACCAATGTCTTTGTTTATAAGTTCCATGAAGATACGTTCCATGGCCTTGCAGACCAGGCTCGTCAGGCTAATGGGGTGGTAGTTCCCGGGGTCCGTGGGGGCTCCCTCATTGTGGAGTGGGATAACCATCACTGTGCACCATTCAGCAGGCACAAAGCCTGAGTTGAGGCTATGATTGAACATGGTACTTAGGTGGGGTGCCAGTTCTTTCTGTAGTTTATGTAGAATGCAGCCTGGATGTTGTCTGGTCCCATGGATGCTGTGTTCTTGGCTTTGGAGAGTGTGGTTTTTACCTGTGCAGCCATGATTACAGGAACTTTGCATTTTTCCAGTATAGAGATGGACTCTTTAAGGGGTGAGAGGGGGGTAAAGTTAGCACTAAACCTATCTGCCAGGATGTTGGCATTATCACTTGGGTCTGTATATTTAGTGCCATTGTGCTGTAACTCAGAGCAGATCTGAGTGTTGCCACTGAGATTCTTGACATAGCTGTAGAATGTTTGTGGTTGTCTTTAGAATCAGTGGCGATTTTGTTTTCATAACTAGCTTTGGAGGATTTTATCAGGGATCGCAGCTTCTTACTGAGGCTGACCAGGGAGCTCCGCCACTCATTGGGATTTTACTCTCTTTTGCAACAGTTTCCTTCCTTCTGTTGTACAGTTTGTTTACTGGTATTATATATTTAAACAGGTTGAGACGACCCTGGAGAAGTGGAGATATGCTCTAGAGAGGAGAGGAATGAAGGTCAGCAGGACGAAGATGGAATATATATGTGTGAATGAGAGGAAGGATAGAGGAATGGTGAGGATGCAGGGAGTAGAGCTGGTGAAGGTGGATGAGTTTAAATACTTGGGAGCAACAGTTCAGAGTAATGGCAAGTGTGGAAGAGAGGTGAAGAAGAGAGTACAGGCATGGTGTAATGGGTGGATAAGAGTGTCTGGAGTGATTTGTGACAGACGGGTACCAGTAAGAGTGAAAGGGAAGGTCTACAAGAGGGTAGTGAGACCAGCTATGCTATATGGGTTACAGACGGTGGCATTGACAAAAAGGCAGGAGTCAGAGCTGGATGTGGCAGAGATAAAGATGTTAAGATTTGCACTGGGTGTGATGATGGTAGACAGGATTAGGAATAAGTATATTAGAGGGTCTGCCCAGGTTGGACAGTTTGGAAAGAAAAGCCAGAGAGGTGAAATTACATTGGTTTGGACATGTTCTGAGGAGGGATTCTCGGTTTATTGGGAAAAGGATGCTAAGGATGAAGCTGCCAGGTAACAGGAAAAAAGGAAGGCCTAAGATAAGGTTTATGGATGTGGTGAGAGAGGTCATGCAGGTGGTTGGTGTGACAGAGCATGATGCAGAGGACAGGAGGAAATCGAAACAGATGATCCACTGTGGTGACCCCTAATGGGAGCAGCCAAAAGAAGAAGAAAGTACAGTTTTGTACCTACCGTAAATGTAGATGTCCGATAGATATGCAACTGCAGTCCTGACATATGGGTTGTCCTGCCTCAGGCAGCCCTTCGGTCGGCCGGATTCCAAAGTCTGGGTCCGACGTCAGCTGATGTTGCCTCTTCCCCGACGTCAGAGTGGCTGGGGTATAAAAGCATCAGCCGACGCCATCTTCTTCAGTGTTTCTTGCCCCAGATGCCAGGTGCCCTCCAAGGAAGGCTAAATTTAGAGAATGGATAAAATTCCAGACATGCACAACAGTAATAAACAGATACACCATAAATACTATCCCCAGCAAATATGAAAAGGGGGGAGTGGACCCAAAAAGATAATTACAGAGGGGTAGGAGGGAGGGAAAACCTGACTGCAGTTGCATATCTATTGGACATCTACATTTATGGTAGGTACAAAACTGTACTATGTCCTTCAAGAATGCAACTGCAGTCCTGACATATGGGTTGAATACCATAGCCAAGCTGGGGATGGTAGGATCTAAGATAATGATGGTGTAGCTAAAATGCCCTGCAGGACTGCAGAAGCAAAGCCTGCTCGGGATCTGGAATATAAAGGCAGGTTGTAATGCTTGGAAAATGTATGCATGGAGCTCCATGTAGCAGCTTCTATAATGTCCTTTGTAGCCACCCCTCTTAAAAAGGCTGTGGAGGTGGCTGTAGCTCTGGTGGAGTGTGGCCTGATATTGGCTGGCACACCTTTTCCATGGAAAGAGTAGCAGAATCTGATGCAGTTTCCAATCCATTTTGAAATTGTTTGTTTGGAAATTGCCTTCCCTTGTACTCCAGGAGCGTAAGCTACAAATAGTTGGTCAGACTTTCTGCTGGCCTTTGTTCTATCCAAGTAATAGCGCAATTGTCTGTGTATGTCCAAAGTGTGCAGAAGCTTTTCTCCTTTATTTTGAGGATTGGGAAAGAAAGTAGGCAGGTGAATTGCTTGATTTAGAGAAACCCTGGATATCACTTTTGGCATGAATAAAGGATTGGTTCTTAAAGAGACTCTGCACTGATGAAAAATGAGAAATGGAGGTACTGCCATAAGGGCCTGTATCTCCGAGACTCTTCTTGCTGAAGTAATTGCCAACAGGAAAACTGCTTTCCAGGAGAGAAATTGCAATTCTGAAGATGCTGTTGGCTCAAAAGGAGGAAGAGTTAATTTTTCCAAGATGAAATTGAGGTCCCATGCAGGCACTGGTGGTTTTCTTGGAGGTTTGATATTCTTTATCTCCCTTAGAAACTGTCTTAGCAAAGGATGTGAAAACACAGGTGGATCACAGTTGTATTTTGCTGAAATTGCTGAAGCGTGTATCTTTATGGAAGAATATGAAAGGCCATTGTGAAACATTTCTGCCAGGTATTCTAGAATCTGTGGGATGTTCATTACTGATGCATCCTGACCCTTGTTGGCATTCCAGATGTTGAACCTCTTCCATTTGGCTAAATAAGTTTTTATGGTGGAAGGCCTGCATGCTTCCAGTAGGACCTCTTGAACTTTTTTAGAGAGAGAAATATGGGTAGAAGTCATGTAACCCTCCAAGCTGTCAGTTGCAATGTTTGCAGGTTTGGATGAACAGTCCTGTAATTGTGCTGAGTTATAAGCAGAGGCCATAGAGGCAGGGGCCACGGTTTGGTGCGACTTATGCTCCTTAGTAATGGGTACCAGTGCTGTCTTGGCCAGTCTGGAGCTATCAAAATGCCTTTCAGTTGTTCTGCTTTGATCTTCAGTAACACCTTGGTCATTAATGGTAGAGGCGGGAATGCATAGATTGTTAGAGAATTCCAGCTGAAGGAGAGAGCATCTATTCTCCAGGCTTGAGGATGGTGTGTCCTTGAGCAGAACTTTTTCAGATGATGATTGTGGTGCGAGGCAAAGAGGTCTATGTCCAGCCTTCCCCATGCATGAGTTATTTGTGAAAAAATGTCTGGATGCAACATCCATTCGTGGGGGTCCATAATGTTTCTGCTTAGACTGTCCGCCAGAATATTGTCCTTGCCTGGAACAAACTGGGATTGCAACTGTATGTTCAGTTTCAGGGACTTTTCCCAAAGAGTCATTGTTAGTCTGCAAAGGGGGTAAGAATGGGTGCCTCCCTGCTTGTTTATGTACCACATAACAGTGGTGTTGTCTGTCTTATTAGCAGATGACCTTGATGAAGAAATTTTCCGAAGGCCTCGATTGCATGAATCACAGCCAGCATCTCTTTTTGATTGATGTGCAGATGCACTTCCCGGGGAGCCCATTGCCCTTGAATGCATCTGCCTTCCATGTGCGCCCCCCATCCATGATCTGAGGCGTCTGTTGTAATGGTTTGACTTGCTTGAGGTTTGTTGAAGGGCATGCCTTTGTTTAGCTGGCTTGCTTGCGCCCACCACAAAAATTCCTTTTGTAGACATGGAATGAGTGGAATAATTGCTTCTAAGTTGTGGCTGTGCTGAGACCATAGGCTTTTTAGGTACCATTGTAGTTTTCTCATGTGTAGTCTTGCCAGTGGAATCAGAAGAATGCAAGATGCCATGAAACCCAGGGCCTGCAGGATTTTCCTTGCAGTCATCTAGGTGTGCTTTGCTAGGCTTTTGAAGTAATCTGGTAATTGTTCTTGTTTTTCTTCTGTGAGGAAAGCCATTTGTGAATTTGTGTCCAGTTTGGCTCCTAGAAAAATTATTTGTTGGGATGGCAGTAGTCTTGATTTTTGAATGTTGACTGTGTATCCCAAAGCCTGTAGTAAGTGAATGACATAGTCCAAGTTTCTTATCAAGGCTTGCTGGCTGTCCGCTTGTATAAGGCAGTCATCCAGATAAGGGTATATTTGTATCCCTTGAAGTCTGCAATGTGCAATTACTGATGCCAGGCATTTCGTGAATACTCTGGGTGCAGTAGATAAGCCAAAAGGCAATGCTGAGAATTGATAATGCTCTGACCCTGCAAGAAATCTGAGGTATCTTCTGCAGCTGTGTCTGATTGGGACATGCAGGTATGCCTCCTTGAGGTCCAGAGTAACCAGCCAAGACCCCTTGCCCAGCATGGGAAGAAGTTGCTGTAACGTCAGCATTTTGAATTTTGGCACAATGAGAAAAGTGTTTAGAGCGGACAAGTCCAGTATAGGTCTCCATTGCTTTTCTTTTCTTGGAACAAGGAACAGTCTTGAGTAGAATCCCTGGCCTTGTTCCTGAGGAGGAACTTTTTCTATTGCTTTGATTTACAGCAGCTTTGAAACTTGTATGAGTGTCTCTGCCCTTTGATTGTGTGGCAGGTTTGGCATGCCTTGTCTTGTTGGTAAGGTATGGAAGTGGAACCTGTAACCTTTGTCTATTATGTTCAAAATCCATCCGTCCTTTGTAAAAACTTGCCAATTTTTTGAAAATAAGGATAACTTTCCGCCTAAAGGAGCTTCTCTTTGCGCCTTGGTTGGCGGTGTCAAAGACAAGTCATTGTGATTGTTCCTGTGGAGCAGTAGGAGTCCCTGCGCCACTTCTCTGATTAGTTGGTTGCCATTGGCGTCCCCTGTAGGAGCCTCGGTATTGCCCTCTACCTCGAGCATGCCTGCTTTTTCCCTTTTGAAACTTGTCAGTGTCTGGAAAGGACCAATTCTTCGAAGGCCAATTCCTGCTGAACCTTGGTGGCTGAACCTGGAGGAAATCTTTGACTGTTTGTACTGATTTAGCCTTTTCCTCAATTGATTTCAACACACCCTGTGCATTAGCACCAAATAGCTTGTCTTTTTCCAGAGGTGCATCTAGAAGCTTTACTTTAACATGATCTGACAATGACTGTTCTTTCAACCAAGCATGTCTACGTATGACGGCCCCTGTCATAGCTGCTCTACATGAAGCTTCCAATGCATCATAACCACACTGAAGAAAATGATTGCTAACCTGCTCAGTATTATGAACCAAATCCTGCAAAACCTTTCTATCTAAAGGCTCAGGAGAGGCTAACTTTTTCTGCAAATCATCCATCAGAAAATCCTGATACTGAAACATATGAAAAAGGCAATTAAGGGCCCTCATGGCAAGGGTCATTGAGGTATAAACTTTTTTACCCCACCTCTCCAGGGACCTAGCTTCCCTGTCTGCGGGCAAAGGATTCTTGGTCGTGGAAGTGGCCACTCCTTTGGGCCCCTGAGAAATAGTTTCTAGATCAACAGGGTGGGCCTTAAAGAGATGCTTATGAGTTTCAGGAACCCAGTAATATCTGTCAGGCTTGACAGAAGCAGGAGGGAGAGAATCAGGAGAAGTACTGGAGTCTGAGTACACATCATCCAATACATCTAACACTGGGGGAATAGCTAAAGGCCTGTGCTGGGGTAACTTAAGGAAAGTCTGAAGCCTTTTCCTGGAGTCTGAGAAATCCTGGCCCTGCCACTGAAAATGCTCTCTCATGGAGTGTAGAATTTCCCTGAAAGAAATATCCTCAGGATGAGAGGCAGAGGGAATGGATTCATCTACATCAGAATCCTCGTAGGCCGGGAAGGGTTCTTCCTGGGAATCTGAAAGGCCTGACTCACCAGAGGCTTTATCTGAAGAAAGAGTATCTGTCTGCTCAACCCTAGGCCTTTTGTCTGAAGGCGGCTGAGAACCTCTGTCTGGATGAGCCTGAGAGCCCCTGATTAAAGAAATTAGATCTGCAGCTAAAGTCATAATCTGTTTATCCGAGGTGGGAGTCTGTGAAAAAGATTTAGGAGGGTGAGACTTTGCCTGGCTGGCAGCCTTAGCACGTGTGTAGTCCTTGATGGACATAGACACAGGAGGCCTAGCTGCCCCACGTGCTGGAGTAACTTTGTCCACCAGTATGGTGTCAGGCAAATCTTGGGCTTCGGTTTCAGGAGGAAAAACAACAACCGGCACCGGGGAAGCCTCCGGGACCGAAGTGTGAGGTAAAGCGGTGTCGTCGGCCTAGAGTGGTTGAATTACCGCCTCTGAAGAGACCAATGCACTCGCGGTAGGCTTAGGCATGGTGTCGGTGGAAGTCGCGGGCCGCGAAGGTCGGTCCCGGTCCTTCCGTTTTTTGGAAACGTGTGCTGTCGGAAGTTCCGACGGCATGATATAGGAGTAATTTTCCCCAAAAAAGTCTTCAGCAAATTCTGCCCAGCGCCTAAGTGTGCGCTTGTTGAAGCAAGCACAGGCAGCACAGGCCGAGACGTCGTGGTCTGGGCCGAGGCATGGTAGGCAGTAAGAATGGAAGTCCTTATGAGGTATTTGTTTACTACAAGACAAACAATTATTAACTTTTTCAGTTTTGTCTGACATCGGCTGAGGCAAGAAAAGGTTCCCCAATTGGGTACTTAGCTTTTTGATGACTTCGGTATCTGAAAACACAGGAGCTGGCCGACCGGCACTTGCGAACTGCTTCTGCTTCGGGCACCGCGTGGCAAGAAAGACTGAAGAAGATGGCATCGGCTGATGCTTTTATACCCCAGCCGCTCTGATGTCGGGGAAGAGGCGACATCAGCCGATGCCGGACCCAGACTTTGGAATCTGGCCGACTGAAGGGCTGCCTGAGGCAGGACAACCCATATGTCAGGACTGCAGTTGCATTCTTGAAGGACATGATAGACTTTGTTTGTCCACTGAGTTTTTTGTTTAGTTTGATGAGAGTGCTTTTATCCTGCTGGGTGCCTCATCTCCTAATTTTTGCCATGATTTTCTTCCTTCTGTTATACAGCCTATTGATGTAGTGATTCCACCAGGGTGGGTAGTTCTGCACTTCTTCCTGGTGGATAGGTTGTACTAAGAGTTGGTTGCATATCATCAGCAAACCTTATTACAGTACTGCTTCCTATAATAAACTACATTGAAACAAGCAGCAAATGTAGACAAGCATAGTCACTCTATATGCATAAAAAATATGCAACAATGGCAAATGCACACATACAACACCAATACTATAAATGTAGCCGTTATATGCTGTTAACATGCACTTTATAGTAGACATAACAGTACATCAAATGCTTGACACATTATTCAGTTAACAATAGCCACATAGACATTTGTTACAACACAGTGCACATACAAAGGAGAGAAAGTGACACTACAAAGTATTTTATATATCCATAATATTCAGTACACATTTAGTTGCTAAACTGTGTGTGTATGTGTGCATGTAAACATATTTATTTATTTATTTATTATTTTATTTTACATTTGTTGACCGGGCTAGTCCAACTGGATAATTGTCCGTTTTCAGTAGAGGTCCGGGGAGAAAAGCTCCATCAGTTGTACACTTTTACAAAAAGGCTTAAATGGTTACATAAGAAAGATAGCAAGTAAAAACAATTAATATAATCAGATAAAAAATACATTGGCATAAAAGGTCACATGACATCATAGCAAGTTAACCAATGCATGTTGAACATATTTAATTGTACCTGCGTACGCCACTACTACAGTACATGGAATACATGGGGTATCAAACATCTCCTTTCATGTAATCATATAATATGTCCTAAGAGTATATAACAAATGCCATGGGTAACTGGGTAATATGCTAACCATACCTATTCAGCTCCTTATATTACAACAACATGAGATACTGCTTAGTTTAGCTATTACTACTGCTTGGGAGTAGTATATTACTTTATTATTATGTTACTTTATTGTTAGTATGTTGCTTTGCTAGTATGTTACTTTATTGTTAGTATGTTACTTTATTATGTTACTTTATTGTTAGTATGTTACTCTATTGTTAGTATGTTACTTTGTTAGAATGCTACTTTACTGTTAGTATGTTACTTCATTGTTACAGTTAACCTGTGTGCACAATAATTGCATTACTAGTATCTATGAACCAATATTAATTCTATTACATTATTATTTTATCTTTTTAAATCATCTGTTTAAATTGCTTTGTTTCTCATGTAATATTTTTATGCCTTTTGTGAACGTGTACAACATATGGAGCTTTTCTCCCCGGGCCTCTACTGAAAATGGACATATATCCAGTTGGACTAGCCCGGTCAACAAATGTAAAATAAAATAAATAAAATAAACATGTATTTTCTTACACTGTTCAGTTTTGTACACACACACACATTGTCATAAGTATCTCTTTAGGTGAGTCCACACTCTTCCCAAAGTTGTAACTGCACATTCATCTGCTCTGGCCACTGTTCATTGTTATGGTTTTCACTGAGACTTCAGCAATGCCCTGCCTCACCCTGGCATGTCACCCTGTGCCTCCTCTGATGAGAGATGGGCAGACAAAGTCTCATCATTCCTCCCTCACCAGCTCTTACAGGTGCTTGGGTCACTAACTGAAACTAGCCTCCGTGGGTCATAGTACAGACATTCCCACTTTACACCAATACAGCCTGTTTCCTCCTCAAGAGTTCTGTATTTTGTCACATACTTTTAGACTCAAAGGATGGTACAATTACTCTGTCTGCTATCAGTTCCCTGAATTCTGAAACATTGCATGCTAATGAATTCCATTACTGATATATGGTGCTGTAACAGCAAAATATGACAACCAAAAAATCATACAAGTCTGTTGCATTCTGAGCTACTAGCTTATATGGGACTACTTCTACTTGGAGAAATAATATAGCTATCTGATACCAAAGGCATGTCCACTTATTTTATGTCACATCAGTTGTGCTGTATCCCTTTTTAGCTCTGTGTTGAAGATGTCCATGAACATACTGCTCTTATAAGGTGTTTGTGGAACACCTGCATGGACGCTACTACCTGTATATTATAATATTGCTTAAATCTGTAAAGCTTCTTTTGGAAATTGCTCTATGTAGATGGCAATGCTTCTACTGTAATGTTTGTGGGCAAATTTTATGGATAATGATGCTTATTTTTCCACAAATGTATGTTGCCCATATATATGTTGCACTTTTAGCAAAAAAAGCTGTTTGTCTACAAGTGCCCTTGACAGTATGTTATATATTCATCCCATCCATAAGTAATTCCATATCTTGGTGGCTGTACAGAAAAATGATTCACTGTAAGTTCATTTAGAATAGTATTTTGTTCTCTTTAAACAAATATTGTAATTCTCTTTCTCTCTGTATATATATATATATATATATATATATATATATATATATATATATATATATATATATATATATATATATATATATATAATACACAAGTAGTGCATGACGTGTGGTGATCATGCTATGATACTGAGAAAAAGACGAACCACTTAACCACTTCTATAGTGTGAGACCCAATCTTAACAGATGTTGAGTACCCCCGGCTTCAGTTGTAAAGATCAGGAATCATGCTAGCCAGTTAAACCTGGCAGTACTGACAGCAAATGGCAGAGGCACAATGAAATACAAATGTCTTTCTGCCGGCTGTCTGTGCCGGTAATGTTTTCGACATAAGACAGTGTGTTACTGTCTTGGTAATGTATCCCTGATGGTACAACATAAGACAGTGTGTTACTGTCTTGGTAATGTATCCCTGACCGTTCGACATAAGACAGTGTGTTACTGTCTTGGTAATGTATCCCTGATCGTACAACATAAGACAGTGTGTTACTGTCTTGGTAATGTGTCCCTGACCGTACGACATAAGACAGTGTGTTACTGTTTTGGTAATGTGTCCCTGATCGTACAACATAAGACAGTGTGTTACTGTCTTGGTAATGTTTCCCTGATCGTACAACATAAGACAGTGTGTTACTGTCTTGGTAATGTATCCCTGATTGTACAACTTAAGACATTGTGTTACTGTCTTGGTAATGTATCCCTGATCATACAACATAAGACATTGTGTTACTGTCTTGGTAATGTGTCCCTGATCATACAACATAAGACAGGGTGTTACTGTCTTGATAATGTATTCAACGTATGATCGTACAACATAAGACATTGTGTTTCTGTCTTGGTAATGTGTCCCTGACCGTTCGACATAAGACAGTGTGTCCCTGTCTTGGTAATGTGTCCCTGATCGTACAACATAAGACAGTGTGTTACTGTCTTGGTAATGTGTCCTTGATCATACAACATAAGACAGTGTGTTACTGTCTTGGTAATGTGTCCCTGATCATACAACATAAGACAGTGTGTTACTGTCTTGGTAATGTATCCCAGATCGTACAACATAAGACAGTTTGTTACTGTCTTGGTAATGTTTCCCTGATCGTACAACATAAGACAGTATTTCACTGTCTTGGTAATGTGTCCCTGATCGTACAACATAAGAAAGTGTGTTACTGTCTTGGTAATGTGTCCATGATCGTACAACATAAGACAGTGTGTTACTGTCTTGGTAATGTGTCCCTGATCGTACAACATAAGACAGTGTGTTACTGTCTTGGTAATGTGTCCCTGATCGTACGACATAAGACAGTGTGTTACTGTCTTGGTAATGTGTCCCTGATCCTACGACATAAGACAGTGTGTTACTGTTTTGGTAATGTGTCCCTGATTGTACAACATAAGACAGTGTGTTACTGTCTTGGTAATGTATCCCTGATCATACAACATAAGACAGTGTGTTACTGTCTTGGTAATGTGTCCCTGACCGTACGACATAAGACAGTGTGTTACTGTATTGGTAATGTGTCCCTTATCATACAACATAAGACAGTGTGTTACTGTCTTGGTAATGTGTCCCTTATCATACAACATAAGACAGTGTGTTACTGTCTTGGTAATGTGTCCCTGACCGTACGACATAAGACAGTGTGTTACTGTATTGGTAATGTGTCCCTGACCGTACGACATAAGACAGTGTGTTACTGTATTGGTAATGTGTCCCTGACCGTACGACATAAGACAGTGTGTTACTGTATTGGTAATGTGTCCCTGATCGTACGACATAAGACAGTGTGTTACTGTTTTGGTAATGTGTCTTTGATCGTACAACATAAGACAGTGTGTTACTGTCTTGGTAATGTGTCCCTTATCATACAACATAAGACAGTGTGTTACTGTCTTGGTAATGTGTCCCTTATCATACAACATAAGACAGTGTGTTACTGTCTTGGTAATGTGTCCCTTATCATACAACATAAGACAGTGTGTTACTGTCTTGGTAATGTGTCCCTGATCGTACAACATAAGACAGTGTGTTACTGTCTTGGTAATGTGTCCCTGACCGTACGACATAAGACAGTGTGTTACTGTATTGGTAATGTGTCCCTGACCGTACGACATAAGACAGTGTGTTACTGTATTGGTAATGTGTCCCTGACCGTACGACATAAGACAGTGTGTTACTGTATTGGTAATGTGTCCCTGATCGTACGACATAAGACAGTGTGTTACTGTTTTGGTAATGTGTCTTTGATCGTACAACATAAGACAGTGTGTTACTGTCTTGGTAATGTGTCCCTTATCATACAACATAAGACAGTGTGTTACTGTCTTGGTAATGTGTCCCTTATCATACAACATAAGACAGTGTGTTACTGTCTTGGTAATGTGTCCCTTATCATACAACATAAGACAGTGTGTTACTGTCTTGGTAATGTGTCCCTTATCATACAACATAAGACAGTGTGTTACTGTCTTGGTAATGTGTCCCTTATCATACAACATAAGACAGTGTGTTACAGTCTTGGTAATGTGTCCCTGATCATACAACATAAGACAGTGTGTTACTGTCTTGGTAATGTGTCCCTTATCATACAACATAAGACAGTGTGTTACTGTCTTGGTAATGTGTCCCTGATCGTACAACATAAGACAGTGTGTTACTGTCTTGGTAATGTGTCCATGATCGTACAACATAAGACAGTGTGTTACTGTCTTGGTAATGTATCCCTGACCGTACGACATAAGACAGTGTGTTACTGTCTTGGTAATGTATCCCTGATCGTACAACATAAGACAGTGTGTTACTGTCTTGGTAATGTGTCCCTGACCGTACGACATAAGACAGTGTGTTACTGTATTGGTAATGTGTCCCTGATCGTACAACATAAGACAGTGTGTTACTGTCTTTTAATGTGTCCCTGATCGTACAGCATAAGACAGTGTGTTACTGTCTTGGTAATGTGTCCCTGATCATACAACATAAGACAGTGTGTTACTGTCTTGGTAATGTGTCCCTGATCGTACAACATAAGACAGTGTGTTACTGTCTTGGTAATGTGTCCCTGACCGTACGACATAAGACAGTGTGTTACTGTATTGGTAATGTGTCCCTGACCGTACGACATAAGACAGTGTGTTACTGTATTGGTAATGTGTCCCTGACCGTACGACATAAGACAGTGTGTTACTGTATTGGTAATGTGTCCCTGATAAATGCGCATATAAGACAGTGTGTTACTGTTTTGGTAATGTGTCTTTGATCATACAACATAAGACAGTGTGTTACTGTCTTGGTAATGTGTCCCTTATCATACAACATAAGACAGTGTGTTACTGTCTTGGTAATGTGTCCCTTATCATACAACATAAGACAGTGTGTTACTGTCTTGGTAATGTGTCCCTTATCATACAACATAAGACAGTGTGTTACTGTCTTGGTAATGTGTCCTTATCATACAACATAAGACAGTGTGTTACTGTCTTGATAATGTGTCCCTGATCGTACAACATAAGACAGTGTGTTACTGTCTTGGTAATGTGTCCCTGATCGTACAACATAAGACAGTGTGTTACTGTCTTGGTAATGTGTCCCTTATCATACAACATAAGACAGTGTGTTACTGTCTTGGTAATGTGTCCCTTATCATACAACATAAGACAGTGTGTTACTGTCTTGGTAATGTGTCCCTGATCGTTCGACATAAGACAGTGTGTTACTGTCTTGGTAATGTATCCCTGGTCGTACGACATAAGACAGTGTGTTACTGTCTTGGTAATGTGTCCCTGATCGTACGACATAAGACAGTGTGTTACTGTCTTGGTAATGTGTCCCTGATCGTACAACATAAGACAGTGTGTTACTGTCTTGGTAATGTGTCCCTGATCGTACAACATAAGACAGTGTGTTACTGTCTTGGTAATGTATCCCTGATTGTACAACTTAAGACATTGTGTTACTGTCTTGGTAATGTATCCCTGATCATACAACATAAGACATTGTGTTACTGTCTTGGTAATGTGTCCCTGATCATACAACATAAGACAGTGTGTTACTGTCTTGATAATGTATTCAACGTATGATCGTACAACATAAGACATTGTGTTTCTGTCTTGGTAATGTATCCATGATCGTACAACATAAGACAGTGTGTTACTGTCTTGGTAATGTATCCCTGATCGTACAACATAAGACAGTGTGTTACTGTCTTGGTAATGTGTCCATGATCGTACAACATAAGACAGTGTGTTACTGTCTTGGTAATGTATCCCTGATCGTACAACATAAGACAGTGTGTTACTGTCTTGGTAATGTGTCCCTGATCGTACGACATAAGACAGTGTGTTACTGTCTTGGTAATGTGTCCCTGATCCTACGACATAAGACAGTGTGTTACTGTCTTGGTAATGTGTCCCTGATTGTACAACATAAGACAGTGTGCTACTGTCTTGGTAATGTATCCCTGATCATACAACATAAGACAGTGTGTTACTGTCTTGGTAATGTGTCCCTGACCGTACGACATAAGACAGTGTGTTACTGTATTGGTAATGTGTCCCTTATCATACAACATAAGACAGTGTGTTACTGTCTTGGTAATGTGTCCCTTATCATACAACATAAGACAGTGTGTTACTGTCTTGGTAATGTGTCCCTGACCGTACGACATAAGACAGTGTGTTACTGTATTGGTAATGTGTCCCTGACCGTACGACATAAGACAGTGTGTTACTGTCTTGGTAATGTGTCCCTGACCGTACGACATAAGACAGTGTGTTACTGTATTGGTAATGTGTCCCTGATCGTACGACATAAGACAGTGTGTTACTGTTTTGGTAATGTGTCTTTGATCGTACAACATAAGACAGTGTGTTACTGTCTTGGTAATGTGTCCCTGATCATACAACATAAGACAGTGTGTTACTGTCTTGGTAATGTGTCCCTTATCATACAACATAAGACAGTGTGTTACTGTCTTGGTAATGTGTCCCTTATCATACAACATAAGACAGTGTGTTACTGTCTTAGTAATGTGTCCCTGATCATACAACATAAGACAGTGTGTTACTGTCTTGTAATGGGTCCCTGACCGTTCGACATAAGACAGTGTGTTACTGTCTTGGTAATGTGTCCCTGATCGTACGACATAAGACAGTGTGTTACTGTCTTGGTAATGTGTCCCTGACCGCGACATAAGACAGTGTGTTACTGTATTGGTAATGTGTCCCTGATACGACATAAGACAGTGTGTTACTGTTTTGGTAATGTGTCTTTGATCGTACAACATAAGACAGTGTGTTACTGTCTTGGTAATGTGTCCCTTATCATACAACATAAGACAGTGTGTTACTGTCTTGGTAATGTGTCCCTGATCATACAACATAAGACAGTGTGTTACTGTCTTGGTAATGTGTCCCTTATCATACAACATAAGACAGTGTGTTACTGTCTTGGTAATGTGTCCCTTATCATACAACATAAGACAGTGTGTTACTGTCTTGGTAATGTGTCCCTTATCATACAACATAAGACAGTGTGTTACTGTCTTGGTAATGTGTCCCTGATCATACAACATAAGACAGTGTGTTACTGTCTTGGTAATGTGTCCCTTATCATACAACATAAGACAGTGTGTTACTGTCTTGGTAATGTGTCCCTGATCGTACAACATAAGACAGTGTGTTACTGTCTTGGTAATGTGTCCCTGATCGTACAACATAAGACAGTGTGTTACTGTCTTGGTAATGTATCCCTGACCGTTCGACATAAGACAATGTGTTACTGTCTTGGTAATGTATCCCTGATCGTACAACATAAGACAGTGTGTTACTGTCTTGGTAATGTGTCCCTGACCGTACGACATAAGACAGTGTGTTACTGTATTGGTAATGTGTCCCTGATCGTACAACATAAGACAGTGTGTTAGTGTCTTGGTAATGTGTCCCTGATCGTACAGCATAAGACAGTGTGTTACTGTCTTGGTAATGTGTCCCTGATCGTACAACATAAGACAGTGTGTTACTGTCTTGGTAATGTGTCCCTGATCATACAACATAAGACAGTGTGTTACTGTCTTGGTAATGTGTCCCTGATGGTACAACATAAGACAGTGTGTTACTGTCTTGGTAATGTATCCCTGATGGTACAACATAAGACAGTGTGTTACTGTCTTGGTAATGTATCCCTGATCGTACAACATAAGACAGTGTGTTACTGTCTTGGTAATGTGTCCCTGATCGTACAACATAAGACAGTGTGTTACTGTCTTGGTAATGTGTCCCTGATCGTACAACATAAGACAGTGTGTTACTGTCTTGGTAATGTGTCCCTGATCGTACAACATAAGACAGTGTGTTACTGTCTTGGTAATGTATCCCTGATTGTACAACTTAAGACATTGTGTTACTGTCTTGGTAATGTGTCTTTGATCGTACAACATAAGACAGTGTGTTACTGTCTTGGTAATGTGTCCCTGATCATACAACATAAGACAGTGTGTTACTGTCTTGATAATGTATTCAACGTATGATCGTACAACATAAGACATTGTGTTTCTGTCTTGGTAATGTGTCCCTGATCGTACGACATAAGACAGTGTGTTACTGTCTTGGTAATGTGTCCCTGATCGTACAACATAAGACAGTGTGTTACTGTCTTGGTAATGTGTCCCTGATCATACAACATAAGACAGTGTGTTACTGTCTTGGTAATGTGTCTCTGATCGTACAACATAAGACAGTGTGCTACTGTCTTGGTAATGTGTCCCTGATCCTACGACATAAGACAGTGTGTTACTGTCTTGGTAATGTGTCCCTGATTGTACAACATAAGACAGTGTGTTACTGTCTTGGTAATGTATCCCTGATCATACAACATAAGACAGTGTGTTACTGTCTTGGTAATGTGTCCCTGACCATACGACATAAGACAGTGTGTTACTGTCTTGGTAATGTGTCCCTGATCGTACAACATAAGACAGTGTGTTACTGTCTTGGTAATGTGTCCCTGATCGTACAACATAAGACAGTGTGTTACTGTCTTGGTAATGTGTCCCTGATCGTACAACATAAGACAGTGTGTTACTGTCTTGGTAATGTGTCCCTGATCATACAACATAAGACAGTGTGTTACTGTCTTGGTAATGTGTCCCTGATCATACAACATAAGACAGTGTGTTACTGTCTTGGTAATGTGTCCCTGATCGTACAACATAAGACAGTGTGTTACTGTCTTGGTAATGTGTCCCTGACCGTTCGACATAAGACAGTGTGTTACTGTCTTGGTAATGTGTCCCTGATCGTACAACATAAGACAGTGTGTTACTGTCTTGGTAATGTGTCCCTGATCATACGACATAAGACAGTGTGTTACTGTCTTGGTAATGTGTCCCTGATCGTACAACATAAGACAGTGTGTTACTGTCTTGGTAATGTGTCCCTGATCATACAACATAAGACAGTGTGTTACTGTCTTGGTAATGTGTCCCTTATCATACAACATAAGACAGTGTGTTACTGTCTTGGTAATGTGTCCCTGATCATACAACATAAGACAGTGTGTTACTGTCTTGGTAATGTGTCCCTGATCGTACAACATAAGACAGTGTGTTACTGTCTTGGTAATGTGTCCCTGATCGTACAACATAAGACAGTGTGTTACTGTCTTGGTAAT
Source organism: Protopterus annectens (assembly GCF_019279795.1). Lineage (NCBI taxonomy): Eukaryota > Metazoa > Chordata > Ceratodontiformes > Protopteridae > Protopterus > Protopterus annectens. The sequence continues at coordinate 1,172,460,556 of NC_056737.1, read as the reverse complement.
GTGTCCCTGACCGCATGACACAAGACAGTGTGTTACTGTCTTGGTAATGTGTCCCTGATCGTACAACATAAGACAGTGTGTTACTGTCTTGGTAATGTGTCCCTGATCGTACAACATAAGACAGTGTGTTACTGTCTTGGTAATGTGTCCCTGATCATACAACATAAGACGGTGTGTTACTGTCTTGGTAATGTGTCCCTGATCGTACAACATAAGACAGTGTGTTACTGTCTTGGTAATGTGTCCCTGATCATACAACATAAGACAGTGTGTTACTGTCTTGGTAATGTATCCCTGATCATACAACATAAGACAGTGTGTTACTGTCTTGGTAATGTGTCCCTGATCATACAACATAAGACAGTGTGTTACTGTCTTGTTAATGTGTCCTTGATCATACAACATAAGACAGTGTGTTACTGTCTTGGTAATGTGTCCCTGATCATACAACATAAGACAGTGTGTTACTGTCTTGGTAATGTGTCCCTGATCGTACAACATAAGACAGTGTGTTACTGTCTTGGTAATGTGTCCCTGATCGTACAACATAAGACAGTGTGTTACTGTCTTGGTAATGTGTCCCTGATCGTACAACATAAGACAGTGTGTTACTGTCTTGGTAATGTGTCCCTGATCATACAACATAAGACGGTGTGTTACTGTCTTGGTAATGTGTCCCTGATCATACAACATAAGACAGTGTGTTACTGCCTTGTTAATGTGTCCCTAATCGTACAACATAAGACAGTGTGTTACTGTCTTGGTAATGTGTCCCTGATCGTACAACATAAGACAGTGTGTTACTGTCTTGGTAATGTGTCCCTGATCGTACAACATAAGACAGTGTGTTACTGTCTTGGTAATGTGTCCCTGATCGTACAACATAAGACAGTGTGTTACTGTCTTGGTAATGTGTCCCTGATCGTACAACATAAGACAGTGTGTTACTGTCTTGGTAATGTGTCCCTGATCGTACAACATAAGACAGTGTGTTACTGTCTTGGTAATGTGTCCCTGATCGTACAACATAAGACAGTGTGTTACTGTCTTGGTAATGTGTCCCTGATCGTACAACATAAGACAGTGTGTTACTGTCTTGGTAATGTGTCCCTGATCATACAACATAAGACAGTGTGTTACTGTCTTGGTAATGTGTCCCTGATCATACAACATAAGACAGTGTGTTACTGTCTTGGTAATGTGTCCCTGATCATACAACATAAGACAGTGTGTTACTGTCTTGGTAATGTATCCCTGATCGTACAACATAAGACAGTGTGTTACTGTCTTGGTAATGTGTCCCTGATCATACAACATAAGACAGTGTGTTACTGTCTTGGTAATGTGTCCCTGATCCTACGACATAAGACAGTGTGTTACTGTCTTGGTAATGTGTCCCTGATTGTACAACATAAGACAGTGTGTTACTGTCTTGGTAATGTATCCCTGATCATACAACATAAGACAGTGTGTTACTGTCTTGGTAATGTGTCCCTGATCGTACAACATAAGACAGTGTGTTACTGTCTTGGTAATGTGTCCCTGATCGTACTACATAAGACAGTGTGTTACTGTCTTTGTAGTGTGTCCCTGATCATACAATATAAGACAGTGTGTTACTGTCTTGGTAATGTGTCCCTGATCATACAACATAAGACAGTGTGTTACTGTCTTGGTAATGTGTCCCTGATCGTACAACATAAGACAGTGTGTTACTGTCTTGGTAATGTGTCCCTGATCATACAACATAAGACAGTGTGTTACTGTCTTTGTAATTTATCCCTGGTCGTACAACATAAGACAGTATTTTACTGTCTTGGTAATGGGTCCCCGAGCGTAAAACATAAGACAATGTGTTACTGTCTTGGTAATGTGTCCCTGATCATACAACATAAGACAGTGTGTTACTGTCTTGGTAATGTGTCCCTGATCATACAACATACGACAGTGTGTTACTGTCTTGGTAATGTGTCCCTCATCATACAACATAAGACAGTGTGTTACTGTCTTGGTAATGTGTCCCTGATCGTACAACATATGAGAGTGTGTTACTGCCTTGGTAATGTGTCCCTGATCGTACAACATAAGACAGTGTGTTACTGTCTTGGTAATGTATTCCTGGTCATACAACATAAGACGGTGTGTTACTGTCTTGGTAATGTGTCCCTGATCATACAACATAAGACAGTGTGTTACTGTCTTGGTAATGTGTCCCTGATCGTACAACATAAGACAGTGTGTTACTGTCTTGGTAATGTGTCCCTGATCATATGACATAAGACAGTGTGTTACTGTCTTGGTAATGTGTCCCTAATCATACAACATAAGACAGTGTGTTACTGTTTTGGTAATCTGTCCCTGATCATACGACATAAGACAGTCTGTTACTGTCTTGGTAATGCGTCCCTGATCGTACAACATAAGACAGTGTGTTACTGTCTTGGTAATGTGTCCCTGATCATACAACATATGACAGTGTGTTACTGTCTTTGTAATGTGTCCCTGATCATATGACATAAGGCAGTGTGTTACTGTCTTGGTAATGTGTTCCTGTCCGTACAACATAAGACAGTGTGTTACTGTCTTGGTAATGTCCCTGATCATACAACATAAGACAGTGTGTTACTGTCTTGGTAATGTATCCCTGATCATACAACATAAGACAGTGTGTTACTGTCTTGGTAATGTGTCCCTGATCGTACAACATAAGACAGTGTGTTACTGTCTTGGTAATGTGTCCCTGATCGTACAACATAAGACAGTGTGTTACTGTCTTGGTAATGTGTCCCTGATCATACAACATAAGACAGTGTGTTACTGTCTTGGTAATGTGTCCCTGATCGTACAACATAAGACAGTGTGTTACTGTCTTGGTAATGTGTCCCTGATCATACAGCATAAGACAGTGTGTTACTGTCTTGGTAATGTGTCCCTGATCATACAACATAAGACAGTGTGTTACTGTCTTGGTAATGTGTCCCTGATCGTACAACATAAGACAGTGTGTTACTGTCTTGGTAATGTGTCCCTGATCGTACAACATAAGACAGTGTGTTACTGTCTTGGTAATGTGTCCCTGATCGTACAACATAAGACAGTGTGTTACTGTCTTGGTAATGTGTCCCTGATCGTACAACATAAGACAGTGTGTTACTGTCTTGGTAATGTGTCCCTGATCATACAACATAAGACAGTGTGTTACTGTCTTGGTAATGTGTCCCTGATCGTACAACATAAGACAGTGTGTTACTGTCTTGGTAATGTGTCCCTGATCGTACAACATAAGACAGTGTGTTACTGTCTTGGTAATGTGTCCCTGATCGTACAACATAAGACAGTGTGTTACTGTCTTGGTAATGTGTCCCTGATCGCACAACCTAAGACAGTGTGTTACTGTTTTGGTAATGTGTCCCACATCATACAACATAAGACAGTGTGTTACTGTCTTGGTAATGTGTCCCTGATCGTACAACATAAGACAGTGTGTTACTGTCTTGGTAATGTGTCCCTGATCATACAACATAAGACAGTGTGTTACTGTCTTGGTAATGTGTCCCTGATCGTACAACATAAGACAGTGTGTTACTGTCTTGGTAATGTGTCCCTGATCATACAACATAAGACAGTGTGTTACTGTCATGGTAATGTGTCCTGATCATACAACATAAGACAGTGTGTTACTGTCTTGGTAATGTGTCCCTGATCGTACAACATAAGACAGTGTGTTACTGTCTTGGTAATGTGTCCCTGATCGTACAACATAAGACAGTGTGTTACTGTCTTGGTAATGTATCCCTGATCGTACAACATAAGACAGTGTGTTACTGTCTTGGTAATGTGTCCCTGATCATACAACATAAGACAGTGTGTTACTGTCTTGGTAATGTATCCCTGATCGTACAACATAAGACAGTGTGTTACTGTCTTGGTAATGTGTCCCTGATCATACAACATAAGACAGTGTGTTACTGTCTTGGTAATGTATCCCTGATCGTACAACATAAGACAGTGTGTTACTGTCTTGGTAATGTGTCCCTGATCGTACAACATAAGACAGTGTGTTACTGTCTTGGTAATGTGTCCCTGATCGCACAACATAAGACAGTGTGTTACTGTCTTGGTAATGTGTCCCTCATCATACAACATAAGACAGTGTGTTTCTGTCTTGCTAATGTGTCCCTGATCGTACGACATAAGACATAAGACAGTGTGTTACTGTCTTGGTAATGTGTCCCTGATCGTACAACATAAGACAGTGTGTTACTGTCTTGGTAATGTATCCCTGATCGTACAACATAAGACAGTGTGTTACTGTCTTGGTAATGTATCCCTGATCACAACATAAGACAGTGTGTTACTGTCTTGGTAATGTGTCCCTGATCGTACAACATAAGACAGTGTGTTACTGTCTTGGTAATGTGTCCCTGATCGTACAACATAAGACAGTGTGTTACTGTCTTGGTAATGTGTCCCTGATCGTACAACATAAGACAGTGTGTTACTGTCTTGGTAATGTGTCCCTGATTGTACAACATAAGACAGTGTGTTACTGTCTTGGTAATGTGTCCCTGATCATACAACATAAGACAGTGTGTTACTGTCTTGGTAATGTGTCCCTGATCATACAACATAAGACAGTGTGTTACTGTCTTGGTAATGTGTCCCTGATCGTACAACATAAGACAGTGTGTTACTGTCTTGATAATGTCCTTGATCGTACAACATAAGACAGTGTGTTACTGTCTTGGTAATGTATCCCTGATCGTACAACATAAGACAGTGTGTTACTGTCTTGGTAATGTGTCCCTGATCGTACAACATAAGACAGTGTGTTACTGTCTTGGTAATGTGTCCCTGATCGTACAACATAAGACAGTGTGTTACTGTCTTGGTAATGTGTCCCTGATCGTACAACATAAGACAGTGTGTTACTGTCTTGGTAATGTGTCCCTGATCGTACAACATAAGACAGTGTGTTACTGTCTTGGTAATGTGTCCCTGATCGTACAACATAAGACAGTGTGTTACTGTCTTGGTAATGTATCCCTGACTGTACAACATAAGACAGTGTGTTACTGTCTTGGTAATGTGTCCCTGATCGTACAACATAAGACAGTGTGTTACTGTCTTGGTAATGTATCCCTGATCGTACAACATAAGACAGTGTGTTACTGTCTTGGTAATGTGTCCCTGATCGTACAACATAAGACAGTGTGTTACTGTCTTGGTAATGTATCCCTGATCGTACAACATAAGACAGTGTGTTACTGTCTTGGTAATGTCCCTGATCGTACAACATAAGACAGTGTGTTACTGTCTTGGTAATGTATCCCTGATCGTACAACATAAGACAGTGTGTTACTGTCTTGGTAATGTGTCCCTGATCATACAACATAAGACAGTGTGTTACTGTCTTGGTAATGTGTCCCTGATCGTACAACATAAGACAGTGTGTTACTGTCTTGGTAATGTATCCCTGATCGTACAACATAAGACAGTGTGTTACTGTCTTGGTAATGTGTCCCTGATCGTACAACATAAGACAGTGTGTTACTGTCTTGGTAATGTGTCCCTGATCATACAACATAAGACAGTGTGTTACTGTCTTGGTAATGTGTCCCTGATCATACAACATAAGACAGTGTGTTACTGTCTTGGTAATGTGTCCCTGATCGTACAACATAAGACAGTGTGTTACTGTCTTGGTAATGTGTCCCTGATCACAACATAAGACAGTGTGTTACTGTCTTGGTAATGTATCCCTGATCATACTACATAAGACAGTGTGTTACTGTCTTGGTAATGTGTCCCTGATCATACAACATAAGACAGTGTGTTACTGTCTTGGTAATGTATCCCTGATCGTACAACATAAGACAGTGTGTTACTGTCTTGGTAATGTGTCCCTGATCATACAACATAAGACAGTGTGTTACTGTCTTGGTAATGTATCCCTGATCGTACAACATAAGACAGTGTGTTACTGTCTTGGTAATGTGTCCCTGATCGTACAACATAAGACAGTGTGTTACTGTCTTGGTAATGTATCCCTGATCGTACAACATAAGACAGTGTGTTACTGTCTTGGTAATGTGTCCCTGATCATACAACATAAGACAGTGTGTTACTGTCTTGGTAATGTGTCCCTGATCGTACAACATAAGACAGTGTGTTACTGTCTTGGTAATGTGTCCCTGATCGTACAACATAAGACAGTGTGTTACTGTCTTGGTAATGTGTCCCTGATCATACAACATAAGACAGTGTGTTACTGTCTTGGTAATGTATCCCTGATCATACAACATAAGACAGTGTGTTACTGTCTTGGTAATGTGTCCCTGATCGCGACATAAGACAGTGTGTTTCTGTCTTGTTAATGTGTCCCTGATCGTACAGCATAAGACAGTGTGTTACTGTCTTGGTAATCTGTCCCTAATCATACAACATAAGACAGTGTGTTACTGTCTTGGTAATGTATCCCTGACCGCATGACACAAGACAGTGTGTTACTGTCTTGGTGATATGTCCCTGATCGTACACCATAAGACAGCGTGTTACTGTCTTGGTAATGAATCCCTGAACGTACGACATAAGACAGTGTGTTACTGTCTTGGTAATGTATCCCTGACCGTACAACATAAGACAGTGTGTTACTGTCTTGGTAATGTGTCCCTGATCGCACACGACATAAGACAGTGTGTTACTGTCTTGGTAATATGTCCCTGATCGTACAACATAAGACAGTGTGTTACTGTCTTGGTAATGTGTTCCTGATCGTACAACATAAGACAGTGTGTTACTGTCTTGGTAATGTGTCCCTGATCATACAACATAAGACAGTGTGTTACTGTCTTGGTAATGTGTCCCTGATCGTACAACATAAGACAGTGTGTTACTGTCTTGGTAATGTGTCCCTGATCGTACAACATAAGACAGTGTTTTACTGTCTTTGTAATGTGTCCCTGATACAACATAAGACAGTGTGTTACTGTCTTGGTAATGTGTCCCTGATCATACAACATAAGACAGTGTGTTACTGTCTTGGTAATGTGTCCTGAGCGTAAAACATAAGACAATGTGTTACTGTCTTGGTAATGTGTCCCTGATCATACAACATAAGACAGTGTTTTACTGTCTTGGTAATGTGTCCCTGATCATACAATATAAGACAGTGTGTTACTGTCTTTGTAATGTGTCCCTGATCATATGACATAAGGCAGTGTGTTACTGTCTTGGTAATGTGTCCCTTATCGTACAACATAAGACGGTGTGTTACTGTCTTGGTAATGTGTCCCTGATCATACAACATAAGACAGTGTGTTACTGTCTTGGTAATGTGTCCCTGATCGTACAACATAAGACAGTGTGTTACTGTCTTGGTAATGTGTCCCTGATCATACAACATAAGAGAGTGTGTTACTGTCTTGGTAATGTGTCCCTGATCATACAACATAAGACAGTGTGTTACTGTCTTGGTAATGTGTCCCTGATCGTACAACATAAGACAGTGTGTTACTGTCTTGGTAATGTGTCCCTGATCATACAACATAAGACAGTGTGTTACTGTCTTGGTAATGTGTCCCTGATCGTACAACATAAGACAGTGTGTTACTGTCTTGGTAATGTGTCCCTGATCGTACAACATAAGACAGTGTGTTACTGTCTTGGTAATGTGTCCCTGATCGCAACATAAGACAGTGTGTTACTGTCTTGGTAATGTGTCCCTGATCGTACAACATAAGACAGTGTGTTACTGTCTTGGTAATGTGTCCCTGATCGTACAACATAAGACAGTGTGTTACTGTCTTGGTAATGTGTCCCTGATCATACAACATAAGACAGTGTGTTACTGTCTTGGTAATGTGTCCCTGATCATACAACATAAGACAGTGTGTTACTGTCTTGGTAATGTGTCCCTGATCATACAACATAAGACAGTGTGTTACTGTCTTGGTAATGTGTCCCTGATCGTACAACATAAGACAGTGTGTTACTGTCTTGGTAATGTGTCTTTGATCGTACAACATAAGACAGTGTGTTACTGTCTTGGTAATGTGTCCCTGATCGTACAACATAAGACAGTGTGTTACTGTCTTGGTAATGTGTCCCTGATCATACAACATAAGACAGTGTGTTACTGTCTTGGTAATGTGTCCCTGATCGTACAACATAAGACAGTGTGTTACTGTCTTGGTAATGTGTCCCTGATCGTACAACATAAGACAGTGTGTTACTGTCTTGGTAATGTGTCCCTGATCGTACAACATAAGACAGTGTGTTACTGTCTTGGTAATGTGTCCCTGATCATACAACATAAGACAGTGTGTTACTGTCTTGTTAATGTGTCCCTGATCATACAACATAAGACAGTGTGTTACTGTCTTGGTAATGTGTCCCTGATCATACAACATAAGACAGTGTGTTACTGTCTTGGTAATGTGTCCCTGATCGTACAACATAAGACAGTGTGTTACTGTCTTGGTAATGTGTCCCTGATCGTACAACATAAGACAGTGTGTTACTGTCTTGGTAATGTGTCCCTGATCATACAACATAAGACAGTGTGTTACTGTCTTGGTAATGTGTCCCTGATCGTACAACATAAGACAGTGTGTTACTGTCTTGGTAATGTGTCCCTGATCGTACAACATAAGACAGTGTGTTACTGTCTTGGTAATGTGTCCCTGATCGTACAACATAAGACAGTGTGTTACTGTCTTGGTAATGTGTCCCAGATCACACAATCTAAGACAGTGTGTTACTGTCTTGGTAATGTGTCCCTTATCATACAACATAAGACAGTGTGTTACTGTCTTGGTAATGTGTCCCTGATCGTACAACATAAGACAGTGTGTTACTGTCTTGGTAATGTGTCCCTGATCGTACAACATAAGACAGTGTGTTACTGTCTTGGTAATGTGTCCCTGATCGTACAACATAAGACAGTGTGTTACTGTCTTGGTAATGTGTCCCTGATCATACAACATAAGACAGTGTGTTACTGTCTTGGTAATGTGTCCCTGATCATACAACATAAGACAGTGTGTTACTGTCTTGGTAATGTGTCCCTGATCGTACAACATAAGACAGTGTGTTACTGTCTTGGTAATGTGTCCCTGATCGTACAACATAAGACAGTGTGTTACTGTCTTGATAATGTCCTTGATCGTACAACATAAGACAGTGTGTTACTGTCTTGGTAATGTGTCCCTGATCGTACAACATAAGACAGTGTGTTACTGTCTTGGTAATGTGTCCCTGATCGTACAACATAAGACAGTGTGTTACTGTCTTGGTAATGTGTCCCTGATCATACGACATAAGACAGTGTGTTACTGTCTTGGTAATGTGTCCCTGATCGTACAACATAAGACAGTGTGTTACTGTCTTGGTAATGTGTCCCTGGTCTTACAACATAAGACAGTGTGTTACTGTCTTAGTAATGTGTCCCAGATCGCACAACCTAAGAGAGTGTGTTACTGTCTTGGTAATGTGTCCCTGGTCGTACAACATAAGACAGTGTGTTACTGTCTTGGTAATGTGTCCCTGGTCGTACAACATAAGACAGTGTGTTACTGTCTTGGTAATGTGTCCCTGATCGTACAACATAAGACAGTGTGTTACTGTCTTGGTAATGTGTCCCTGATCATACAACATAAGACAGTGTGTTACTGTCTTGGTAATGTGTCCCTGATCGTACAACATACGACAGTGTGTTACTGTCTTGGTAATGTATCCCTGATCGTACAACATAAGACAGTGTGTTACTGTCTTGGTAATGTGTCCCTCATCATACAACATAAGACAGTGTGTTACTGTCTTGGTAATGTGTCCCTGATCATACAACATAAGACAGTGTGTTACTGTCTTGGTAATGTGTCCCTGATCATACAACATAAGACAGTGTGTTACTGTCTTGTTAATGTGTCCCTGATCGTACGACATAAAACGGTGTGTTACTGTCTTGGTAATGTGTCCCTGATCATGCAACATACGGCAGTGTGTGACTGTCTTGGTAACGTGTCCCTGATCATACAACATAAGACAGTGTGTTACTGTCTTGGTAATGTGTCCCTGATCGTACAACATAAGACAGTGTGTTACTGTCTTGGTAATGTGTCCCTAATCATACAACATAAGACAGTGTGTTTCTGTCTTGCTAATGTGTCCCTGATCATACAACATAAGACAGTGTGTTAATGTCTTGGTAATGTGTCCCTGATCGTACAACATAAGACAGTGTGTTACTGTCTTGGTAATGTGTCCCTGATCATACAACATAAGACAGTGTGTTACTGTCTTGGTAATGTGTCCCTGATCATACAACATAAGACAGTGTGTTACTGTCTTGGTAATGTGTCCCTGATCATACAACATAAGACAGTGTGTTACTGTCTTGGTAATGTGTCCCTGATCGTACAACATAAGACAGTGTGTTACTGTCTTGGTAATGTGTCCCTGATCGTACAACATAAGACAGTGTGTTACTGTCTTGGTAATGTGTCCCTGATCGTACAACATAAGACAGTGTGTTACTGTCTTGGTAATGTGTCCCTGATCAGACAACATAAGACAGTGTGTTACTGTCTTGGTAATGTGTCCTGATCATACAACATAAGACAGTGTGTTACTGTCTTGGTAATGTGTCCCTGATCGTACAACATAAGACAGTGTGTTACTGTCTTGGTAATGTGTCCCTGATCATACAACATAAGACAGTGTGTTACTGTCTTGGTAATCTGTCCCTGATCATACAACATAAGACAGTGTGTTACTGTCTTGGTAATGTGTCCCTGATCATACAACATAAGACAGTGTGTTACTGTCTTGATAATGTATCCCTGATCGTACAACATAAGACAGTGTGTTACTGTCTTGGTAATGTGTCCCTGATCGTACAACATAAGACAGTGTGTTACTGTCTTGGTAATGTGTCCCTCATCGCAACATAAGACAGTGTGTTACTGTCTTGGTAATGTGTCCCTGATCGTACAACATAAGACAGTGTGTTACTGTCTTGGTAATGTGTCCCTGATCATACAACATAAGACAGTGTGTTACTGTCTTGGTAATGTGTCCCTGATCATACAACATATGACAGTGTGTTACTGTCTTGGTAATGTGTCCCTGATCATACAACATATGAGAGTGTGTTACTGTCTTGGTAATGTGTCCCTGATCATATGACATAAGGCAATGTGTTACTGTCTTGGTAATGTGTCCCTGATCGTTCAAGATATGACAGTGTGTTACTGCCTTGGTAATGTGTCCCTGATCGTACAACATAAGACAGTGTGTTACTGTCTTGGTAATGTGTCCCTGATCGTACAACATAAGACAGTGTGTTACTGTCTTGGTAATGTGTCCCTGATCATACAACATAAGACAGTGTGTTACTGTCTTGGTAATGTGTCCCTGATCGTACAACATAAGACAGTGTGTTACTGTCTTGGTAATGTGTCCCCGATCGTACATCATAAGACAGTGTGTTACTGTCTTGGTAATGTGTCCCTGATCATACAACATAAGGCAGTGTGTTACTGTCTTGGTAATGTGTCCCTGATCGCAACATAAGACAGTGTGTTACTGTCTTGGTAATGTGTCCCTGATCGTACAACATAAGACAGTGTGTTACTGTCTTGGTAATGTGTCCCTGATCATATGACATAAGGCAGTGTGTTACTGTCTTGGTAATGTGTCCCTGATCGTACAACATAAGACAGTGTGTTACTGTCTTGGTAATGTGTCCCTGATCATACAACATAAGACAGTGTGTTACAGTCTTGTTAATGTGTCCCTGATTGTACAACATAAGACAGTGTGTTACTGTCTTGGTAATGTGTCCCTGATACAACATAAGACAGTGTGTTACTGTCTTGGTAATGTGTCCCTGATCATACAACATAAGACAGTGTGTTACTGTCTTGGTAATGTGTCCCTGATCGTACAACATAAGACAGTGTGTTACTGTCTTGGTAACGTGTCCTGATCCAATAACATAAGACAGTATTTTACTGTCTTGGTAATGTGTCCCTGATCATACAACATAAGACAGTGTGTTAGTGTCTTGGCAATGTGTCCCTGATCGTACTACATAAGACAGTGTGTTACTGTCTTGGTAATGTGTCCCTGATCATACAACATAAGACAGTGTGTTACTGTCTTAGTAATGTGTCCCAGATCGCACAACCTAAGAGAGTGTGTTACTGCCTTGGTAATGTGTCCCTGATCATATGACATAAGGCAGTGTGTTACTGTCTTGGTAATGTGTCTCTGTCCGTACAACATAAGACAGTGTGTTACTGTCTTGGTAATGTGTCCCTGATCGTACAACATAAGACAGTGTGTTACTGTCTTGGTAATGTGTCCCAGATCGCACAACCTAAGACAGTGTGTTACTGTCTTGGTAATGTGTCCCTGATCGTACAACATAAGACAGTGTGTTACTGTCTTGTTAATGTGTCCCTGATCGTACAACATAAGACAGTGTGTTACTGTCTTGGTAATGTGTCCCTCATCATACAACATAAGACAGTGTGTTACTGTCTTGGTAATGTGTCCCTGATCGTACAACATAAGACAGTGTGTTACTGTCTTGGTAATGTATCCCTGATCGTACAACATAAGACAGTGTGTTACTGTCTTGGTAATGTGTCCCTGATCATACAACATAAGACAGTGTGTTACTGTCTTGGTAATGTGTCCCTGATCGTACAACATAAGACAGTGTGTTACTGTCTTGGTAATGTGTCCCTGATCATACAACATAAGACAGTGTGTTACTGTCTTGGTAATGTATCCCTGATCGTACAACATAAGACAGTATTTTACTGTCTTGGTAATGTGTCCCTGATCGTACAACATAAGACAGTGTGTTACTGTCTTGGTAATGTGTCCCTGATCATACAACATAAGACAGTGTGTTACTGTCTTGGTAATGTATCCCTGATCGTATGACATAAGACAGTGTGTTACTGTCTTTGTAATGTGTCCCTGATCATACAACATAAGACAGTGTGTTACTGTCTTGGTAATGTGTCCCTGATCGTACAACATAAGACAGTGTGTTACTGTCTTGGTAATGTGTCCCTGATCGTACAACATAAGACAGTGTGTTACTGTCTTGGTAATGTGTCCCTGATCATACAACATAAGACAGTGTGTTACTGTCTTGGTAATGTGTCCCTGATCATACAACATAAGACAGTGTGTTACTGTCTTGGTAATGTGTCCCTGATCGTACAACATAAGACAGTGTGTTACTGTCTTGGTAATGTGTCCCTGATCATACAACATAAGACAGTGTGTTACTGTCTTGGTAATGTGTCCCTGATCGTACAACATAAGACAGTGTGTTACTGTCTTGATAATGTGTCCTTGATCGTACAACATAAGACAGTGTGTTACTGTCTTGGTAATGTGTCCCTGATCGTACAACATAAGACAGTGTGTTACTGTCTTGATAATATCCCTGGTCGTACAACATAAGACAGTGTGTTACTGTCTTGGTAATGTGTCCCTGATCGTACAACATAAGACAGTGTGTTACTGTCTTGGTAATGTGTCCCTGATCGTACAACATAAGACAGTGTGTTACTGTCTTGGTAATGTATCCCTGACCGTACGACATAAGACAGTGTGTTACTGTCTTGGTAATGTGTCCCTGATCGTACAACATAAGACAGTGTGTTACTGTCTTGGTAATGTGTCCCTGATCGTACAACATAAGACAGTGTGTTACTGTCTTGGTAATGTGTCCCTGATCGTACAACATAAGACAGTGTGTTACTGTCTTGGTAATGTGTCCCTGATCATACAACATAAGACAGTGTGTTACTGTCTTGGTAATGTGTCCCTGATCGTACAACATAAGACAGTGTGTTACTGTCTTGGTAATGTGTCCCTGATCGTACAACATAAGACAGTGTGTTACTGTCTTGGTAATGTGTCCCTGATCGTACAACATAAGACAGTGTGTTACTGTCTTGGTAATGTGTCCCTGATCGTACAACATAAGACAGTGTGTTACTGTCTTGGTAATGTGTCCCTGATCGTACAACATAAGACAGTGTGTTACTGTCTTGGTAATGTATCCCTGATCGTACAACATAAGACAGTGTGTTACTGTCTTGGTAATGTGTCCCTGATCGTACAACATAAGACAGTGTGTTACTGTCTTGGTAATGTGTCCCTGATCGTACAACATAAGACAGTGTGTTACTGTCTTGGTAATGTGTCCCTGATCGTACAACATAAGACAGTGTGTTACTGTCTTGGTAATGTGTCCCTGATCATACAACATAAGACAGTGTGTTACTGTCTTGGTAATGTGTCCCTGATCATACAACATAAGACAGTGTGTTACTGTCTTGGTAATGTATCCCTGATCGTACAACATAAGACAGTGTGTTACTGTCTTGGTAATGTGTCCCTGATCATACAACATAAGACAGTGTGTTACTGTCTTGGTAATGTGTCCCTGATCATACAACATAAGACAGTGTGTTACTGTCTTGGTAATGTGTCCCTGATCGTACAACATAAGACAGTGTGTTACTGTCTTGGTAATGTGTCCCTGATCATACAACATAAGACAGTGTGTTACTGTCTTGGTAATGTGTCCCTGATCGTACAACATAAGACAGTGTGTTACTGTCTTGGTAATGTGTCCCTGATCATACAACATAAGACAGTGTGTTACTGTCTTGTAATGTGTCCCTGATCATACAACATAAGACAGTGTGTTACTGTCTTGGTAATGTGTCCATGATCGTACAACATAAGACAGTGTTTTACTGTCTTGGTAATGTGTCCCTGATCGTACAACATAAGACAGTGTGTTACTGTCTTGGTAATGTGTCCCTGATCATACAACATAAGACAGTGTGTTACTGTCTTGGTAATGTATCCCTGATCGTACAACATAAGACAGTGTGTTACTGTCTTGGTAATGTGTCCCTGATCGTACAACATAAGACAGTGTGTTACTGTCTTGGTAATGTGTCCCTGATCATACAACATAAGACAGTGTGTTACTGTCTTGGTAATGTGTCCCTGATCGTACAACATAAGACAGTGTGTTACTGTCTTGGTAATGTGTCCTGATCGTACAACATAAGACAGTGTGTTACTGTCTTGGTAATGTGTCCCTGATCGTACAACATAAGACAGTGTGTTACTGTCTTGGTAATGTGTCCCTGATCATACAACATAAGACAGTGTGTTACTGTCTTGGTAATGTGTCCCTGATCGTACAACATAAGACAGTGTGTTACTGTCTTGGTAATGTGTCCCTGATCGTACAACATAAGACAGTGTGTTACTGTCTTGGTAATGTGTCCCTGATCATACAACATAAGACAGTGTGTTACTGTCTTGGTAATGTGTCCCTGATCGTACAACATAAGACAGTGTGTTACTGTCTTGGTAATGTGTCCCTGATCGTACAACATAAGACAGTGTGTTACTGTCTTGGTAATGTGTCCCTGATCATACAACATAAGACAGTGTGTTACTGTCTTTGTAGTGTGTCCCTGATCATACAATATAAGACAGTGTGTTACTGTCTTGTTAATGTGTCCCTGATCATACAACATAAAACGGTGTGTTACTGTCTTGGTAATGTGTCCGTGATTATACGACATAAGACAGTGTGTTATTGTCTTGGTAATGTGTCCCTGATCATACAACATAAGACAGTGTGTTACTGTCTTGTTAATGTGTCCCTGATCATACAACATAAGACAGTGTGTTACTGTCTTGGTAATGTGTCCCTGATCGTACAACATAAGACAGTGTGTTACTGTCTTGGTAATGTGTCCCTGATCGTACAACATAAGACAGTGTGTTACTGTCTTGGTAATGTGTCCCTGATCGTACTACATAAGACAGTGTGTTACTGTCTTTGTAATGTGTCCCTGATCATACAACATAAGACAGTGTGTTACTGTCTTGTAATGTGTCCCTGATCATACAACATAAGACAGTGTGTTACTGTCTTGGTAATGTGTCCCTGATCGTACAACATAAGACAGTGTGTTACTGTCTTGGTAATGTGTCCCTGATCATACAACATAAGACAGTGTGTTACTGTCTTGGTAATGTGTCCCTGATCGTACTACATAAGACAGTGTGTTACTGTCTTTGTAATGTGTCCCTGATCATACAACATAAGACAGTGTGTTACTGTCTTGGTAATGTGCCCCTGATCGTACAACATAAGACAGTGTGTTACTGTCTTGGTAATGTGTCCCTGATCATACAACATAAGACAGTGTGTTACTGTCTTGGTAATGTGTCCCTGATCGTACAACATAAGACAGTGTGTTACTGTCTTGGTAATGTGTCCCTGATCATACAACATAAGACAGTGTGTTACTGTCTTGGTAATGTGTCCCTGATCGTACAACATAAGACAGTGTGTTACTGTCTTGGTAATGTGTCCCTGATCGTACAACATAAGACAGTGTGTTACTGTCTTGGTAATGTGTCCCTGATCGTACAACATAAGACAGTGTGTTACTGTCTTGGTAATGTATCCCTGATCGTACAACATAAGACAGTGTGTTACTGTCTTGGTAATGTGTCCCTGATCATACAACATAAGACAGTGTGTTACTGTCTTGGTAATGTGTCCCTGATCGTACAACATAAGACAGTGTGTTACTGTCTTGGTAATGTGTCCCTGATCATACAACATAAGACAGTGTGTTACTGTCTTGGTAATGTGTCCCTGATCGTACAACATAAGACAGTGTGTTACTGTCTTGGTAATGTGTCCCTGATCATACAACATAAGACAGTGTGTTACTGTCTTGGTAATGTGTCCCTGATCGTACAACATAAGACAGTGTGTTACTGTCTTGGTAATGTGTCCCTCATCATACAACATAAGACAGTGTGTTACTGTCTTGGTAATGTGTCCCTGATCATACAACATAAGACAGTGTGTTACTGTCTTGGTAATGTGTCCCTGATCGTACAACATAAGACAGTGTGTTACTGTCTTGGTAATGTGTCCCTCATCGTACAACATAAGACAGTGTGTTACTGTCTTGGTAATGTGTCCCTCATCATACAATATAAGACAGTGTGTTACTGTCTTTGTAGTGTGTCCCTGATGATACAATATAAGACAGTGTGTTACTGTCTTGTTAATGTGTCCCTGATCGCACAACATAAAACGGTGTGTTACTGTCTTGGTAATGTGTCCCTGATCGTACGACATAAGACAGTGTGTTACTGTCTTGGTAATGTGTCCCTGATCGTACAACATAAGACAGTGTGTTACTGTCTTGGTAATGTGTCCCTGATCGTACAACATAAGACAGTGTGTTACTGTCTTGGTAATGTGTCCCTGATCATATGACATAAGGCAATGTGTTACTGTCTTGGTAATGTGTCCCTGATCGTTCAAGATATGACAGTGTGTTACTGCCTTTGTAATGTGTCCCTGATCATATGACATAAGGCAGTGTGTTACTGTCTTGGTAATGTGTCTCTGTCCGTACAACATAAGACAGTGTGTTACTGTCTTGGTAATGTGTCCCAGATCGCACAACCTAAGATAGTGTGTTAGTGTCTTGGTAATGTGTCCCAGATCGCACAACCTAAGACAGTGTGTTACTGTCTTGGTAATGTGTCCCTGATCGTACAACATAAGACAGTGTGTTACTGTCTTGGTAATGTGTCCCTGATCGTACAACATAAGACAGTGTGTTACTGTCTTGGTAATGTGTCCCTGATCGTACAACATAAGACAGTGTGTTACTGTCTTGGTAATGTGTCCCTGATCGTACAACATAAGACAGTGTGTTACTGTCTTGGTAATGTGTCCCTGATCGTACAACATAAGACAGTGTGTTACTGTCTTGGTAATGTATCCCTGATCGTACAACATAAGACAGTGTGTTACTGTCTTGGTAATGTGTCCCTGATCGTACAACATAAGACAGTGTGTTACTGTCTTGGTAATGTGTCCCTGATCGTACAACATAAGACAGTGTGTTACTGTCTTGGTAATGTGTCCCTGATCATACAACATAAGACAGTGTGTTACTGTCTTGGTAATGTGTCCCTGATCGTACAACATAAGACAGTGTGTTACTGTCTTGGTAATGTGTCCCTGATCGTACAACATAAGACAGTGTGTTACTGTCTTGGTAATGTGTCCATGATCGTACAACATAAGACAGTGTGTTACTGTCTTGGTAATGTGTCCCTGATCGTACAACATAAGACAGTGTGTTACTGTCTTGGTAATGTGTCCCTGATCGTACAACATAAGACAGTGTGTTACTGTCTTGGTAATGTATCCCTGATCGTACAACATAAGACAGTGTGTTACTGTCTTGGTAATGTGTCCCTGATCGTACAACATAAGACAGTGTGTTACTGTCTTGGTAATGTGTCCCTGATCGTACAACATAAGACAGTGTGTTACTGTCTTGTAATGTGTCCCTGATCGTACAACATAAGACAGTGTGTTACTGTCTTGGTAATGTGTCCCTGATCGTACAACATAAGACAGTGTGTTACTGTCTTGGTAATGTGTCCCTGATCGTACAACATAAGACAGTGTGTTACTGTCTTGGTAATGTGTCCCTGATCGTACAACATAAGACAGTGTGTTACTGTCTTGGTAATGTGTCCCTGATCATACAACATAAGACAGTGTGTTACTGTCTTGGTAATGTGTCCCTGATCGTACAACATAAGACAGTGTGTTACTGTCTTGGTAATGTGTCCCTGATCGTACAACATAAGACAGTGTGTTACTGTCTTGGTAATGTGTCCCTGATCGTACAACATAAGACAGTGTGTTACTGTCTTGGTAATGTGTCCCTGATCATACAACATAAGACAGTGTGTTACTGTCTTGGTAATGTGTCCCTGATCATACAACATAAGACAGTGTGTTACTGTCTTGGTAATGTGTCCCTGATCGTACAACATAAGACAGTGTGTTACTGTCTTGGTAATGTATCCCGGATCATACAACATAAGACAGTGTGTTACTGTCTTGGTAATGTGTCCCTGATCGTACAACATAAGACAGTGTGTTACTGTCTTGGTAATGTGTCCCTGATCATACAACATAAGACAGTGTGTTACTGTCTTGGTAATGTGTCCCTGATCATACAACATAAGACAGTGTGTTACTGTCTTGGTAATGTGTCCCTGATCGTACAACATAAGACAGTGTGTTACTGTCTTGGTAATGTGTCCCTGATCGTACAACATAAGACAGTGTGTTACTGTCTTGGTAATGTATCCCTGATCGTACAACATAAGACAGTGTGTTACTGTCTTGGTAATGTGTCCCTGATCATACAACATAAGACAGTGTGTTACTGTCTTGGTAATGTATCCCTGATCGTACAACATAAGACAGTGTGTTACTGTCTTGGTAATGTATCCCTGATCGTACAACATAAGACAGTGTGTTACTGTCTTGGTAATGTATCCCTGATGGCACAACATAAGACAGTGTGTTACTGTCTTGGTAATGTATCCCTGATTGTACAACATAAGACAGTGTGTTACTGTCTTGGTAATGTGTCCCTGATCGTACAACATAAGACAGTGTGTTACTGTCTTGGTAATGTGTCCCTGATCATACAACATAAGACAGTGTGTTACTGTCTTGGTAATGTGTCCCTGATCGTACAACATAAGACAGTGTGTTACTGTCTTGGTAATGTGTCCCTGATCGTACAACATAAGACAGTGTGTTACTGTCTTGGTAATGTATCCCTGATTGTACAACATAAGACAGTGTGTTACTGTCTTGGTAATGTCCTGATCATACAACATAAGACAGTGTGTTACTGTCTTGGTAATGTGTCCCTGATCGTACAACATAAGACAGTGTGTTACTGTCTTGGTAATGTGTCCCTGATCGTACAACATAAGACAGTGTGTTACTGTCTTGGTAATGTGTCCCTGATCGTACAACATAAGACAGTGTGTTACTGTCTTAGTAATGTGTCCCAGATCGCACAACATAAGACAGTGTGTTAGTGTCTTGGTAATGTGTCCCTGATCGTACAACATAAGACAGTGTGTTACTGTCTTGGTAATGTGTCCCTGATCGTACAACATAAGACAGTGTGTTACTGTCTTGGTAATGTGTCCCTGATCATACAACATAAGACAGTGTGTTACTGTCTTGGTAATGTGTCCCTGATCGTACAACATAAGACAGTGTGTTACTGTCTTGGTAATGTGTCCCTGATCGTACAACATAAGACAGTGTGTTACTGTCTTGGTAATGTGTCCCTGATCGTACAACATAAGACAGTGTGTTACTGTCTTGGTAATGTGTCCCTGATCGTACAACATAAGACAGTGTGTTACTGTCTTGGTAATGTGTCCCTGATCGTACAACATACGACAGTGTGTTACTGTCTTGGTAATGTATTCCTGATTGTACAACTTAAGACATTGTGTTACTGTCTTGATAATGTGTGCCTGATTGTACAGCATAAGACAGTGTGTTACTGTCTTTCAGACAGTGCTCCCTAAATGCTTCACAGCTTTGAAAGCCAGACAATACTTAGGGCTTTTTTTCTGTAACTAGTGGTACACGGAGCAGACAAAGCTGAACACGCTTTGAAGAATTGTGATCAGGATCATAATCCTTTACTATCTAGAAAGAAAAGAAAAGGCATCCAACTTCCAGACCTTCTTGCATGGAGTCCTGGAATGGAATTTTGCCAGTTGATTGTTTAGAGGTGGAGCAAAGAGGTCTACGTGAGGAATTCCCCACATGTGGATCAAATCCTGAAAGACCCCCCCCCGATCTACTTTCCATTCATGCGGGTCTGCCATGGTTCTGCTCAACTTGTCTGCCACACAGTTTTGCTTTGATACAATGTAGTACACCTGTGGAGTGAGGCTATGCTGAGAAGCTATATCCCAATCTGACATGGCTAGTCTGCAAAGTAATGCAACCTGGTTCCCTTTTGCTTGCTGCTTTACCACATGACTGTGATATTGTCTGTCACCACTTGAAGAGGTTTCAGAGACTAAAGATAGTTCAGAGAGTTGAGTGCCTTCATCAGGACAAGCATTTTCTTGACATTTATATTCTTGCATCTGTTCTTGGTGTCCTACAACCCCTGCACATTTATCACTCCTGAAACTGCTCCC
The DNA here is from genome assembly GCF_019279795.1 of Protopterus annectens. NCBI lineage: Eukaryota > Metazoa > Chordata > Ceratodontiformes > Protopteridae > Protopterus > Protopterus annectens. The sequence continues at coordinate 1,172,439,403 of NC_056737.1, read as the reverse complement.
CAGGCAAAGTGCAACGTGTCTGTGGTGAATGACTTTCTTTATGGAGGGAGGGACAAGGGGAGACTAGGATTTAAGGATATCTGTTGTCTCTGCAAAAGATTTTTCTTTTGACAAATCCCAGCACTGGGATATGAAAAGATAAAGGGTGTTGATGCTGGGAGCAAAGAAATTTCAGAAACATAGTATCTTTCTCATGTGGAGTCTTGTAGGAAGGATCGTGAGAATCTTAGATGCCATGAGTCTCAAAATCCTGAGGTATTCCCATGCAGTGACCGATGTCTAAGTGGAAGAAAAGCTTTTTGAACTGAGGTGTTTAGTTGACATCCCAGGTGCATAATTCTGTGTGAGGGAGTCAAGGAAAAACATTTGAATGTTTTCTTGGGAACCCAGTTTGTGCAAGAGATCTCTCATCCAAGAGAGAGAGAGGGTTCCCTGACACCTTGAAAAAGACTGCAAAGATAAGAAAGTCATCTAAATATAGAAACATTTGGATACCCTGTGACCCACTATGAGCTATAATCAGAGATGTACACTTTTGAGAACACTCCTGGTGCAGTGGATAGTACAAAGGGTAAGGCAGAGAACTGATAATGTGACCCAAACACACAAAACCTTAAGAAATGTTTAAAGTCGGGATGAATAGGGATGGGATGATAAGCATCTTTTAAGTCAAGTGTTACCAGGAAACTTAAAAGAGGAAGAACGGGTAACAGGCTGTGGAGTTGCCCATTTAGGAAAGAAAAATTCAGAGCCGCTGTCCAAGCATTTTCTTTCTTTAGCAACCTGGGAAATAGGAACTGGTTCTATCACTCCTTGGGACAGCATGTAATGAAGGACAGGTGGAAACTAAAGAGTCTGATCTTCAGAATGAGAACTGATCTCCTGGTTCAGAATGAGAACTGATCTCCTGGTTCAGAATGAGAAATGATCCCCTAGAAAGGAGAAATTTCCAACAACTGCTCTCTGCAACCTTGATGAATGATTTTTGGAACCCATTTGTTTGAAACAATCTGAGAAAAATGGAAAGTGAGACTTTCTTGAAGAGAAATGGAACAAGATGGGAGGAGGTCACAAGATTTCTTGAATAGTCATTTGAACTTGACGGACTTTCCCTGGTTTTGGAAGGTTTGAGACCTCTTGTTGGAACCCCCTTGCCATTTTGTCTTAAATGTCTGTTTATCTGAATTCTGTTGAGGCTGTTTATTCTGGTTCTTTTTTTGGCAAAACTGGATGAGAAGAAAAAGAATCCCTTGGACAGTTTGGAAAAAGTGAGCTGATAAACCTTAGAAATTACCTGGATCAGCTTGCCCCATTCATCACACTTTTTTGATCACCTCTGGAGGAGAATGTAACATCTGGGAGTTTCTGAGAATGTGTCCAGACAAATCTCCTTTAAACAGTACTAGTGGCCTTATCCCTGGAAGAAGTATCAGCAAAGTCACACGTACTGTAAACAATGAGTGGGGGACCTGAGCAGTAGAATTAATTAAATTCATTTAAACCAGAGTTTTTCTTCACAAGAAGAAACTGCAGATAAAATATTATGCATACTTTCAGAATTTGTCAGTACAAACTTTAACATATGAGCCTGACAATTCAAAATTCTGAAAATCAAAGTTGCAGAATTATACACCTTTCCCCCATACCTATCAATACATTTTTATGCTGATTAGAAAGAGTAGGATTAGAATTAACCAAGTGCTTAGCAGCAGTGAATCTACTAAGGCTACAGATGCTGGGTCAGGTTTGGGAATAGTATATAAAATGTTAAAAGAATGAGGAAGTTTATACATCTTAGCTACCTTTTTAGGGACAGCTGGCTGACTATCAGGAAAACTACAGGCAGAAACACACACATCCTCTAAAGCAGATAGAATGGAGGAATGAGTGTAGGTTCTGAAAAATCCTTCTGTAACAACTCATAATATTTTCTGAGGGACTAAGAAACATCAGTGTTCTCCCACGGTAGTCTCAGAGAAAAGAGAATATCAGAAACTGAGCTCTCCTCTGAGTCTGAATCAGAAATCCGAGGACAAAACCCTGAATCCATCCCTGCATCTTCATGTACAGATTCAGAATCCTGAATCTCACCAGGAAAAGAGGAATCCCTCTTTCTTTTACCAGAAACTACTTTACAAGAAGGATCAATAATCTGAATTAAAAAACTGAACCAGACCCAGTAAACTTCTATCCAAAGACATTTGAGGATGAGTAGCAACGTGCTTCCCGAGGGATGGGCACAGCATTCGGACACAACAGCCAACCTTCCCTGTTCCCTCTCCCAGGACCAGCAAGAGTATCTCATCCTTACCCACTGAGCGGACTCCAACATCAACAGAAGATGTGGCTAACCCCTGGTCCATAGCGCATGTGAGTGCTCTGAGGTACAACAAATGGCAACAGTAGAGTTACCCACCTCCAGCTGATTCTAATTGCTAGCCTGATGTACTGCAAAAGCTGTTTTCTTAACTTTTTCTTTTAGTGGCTGGAAGAAAAAGTGACCATGTGACTGCCAATCTCTTCCATTGTCAAGCTGAAAGTAGTACCTCTTTCCTGGGGAGACAAGCAGTAAATACCAATAAAACTACCAGTTCTCAAAAGTTGTTTTTTGTGTCAAAAAAGTAAAGAAAAATCTCTTTAAAACACTATGGCAATCCCACAGTGGAAAAATAAGTACACTTTCTCTACAGAAAATAGATTTTCATTTAGTGTACACTACTTTTAAACTGACAGAAAGAAACAAGTGCGACATTTAAAGGAATGCTGCAGTCCCAAGACAGTGCATTAAATAAGAACACCCCTAGCACTAAAATAAGTTTCCTGAAAAGGAAAGTAACAGGAAAATGGAAGATGTTTCCCCTCAAAGGGAACTTAACTGCCCAGCAAAGAAAAGCACAAGCTGACTGTCGATCCTCAAAAGCCTCAGCGGAGCACACTCCTCAGCGGCAGTAAAGATCTGAAGGCTTCACACCCAAACTTGCCTTTTAGTCAGCTCAGCTTGTGCTGACTGATGGATTGGGTGCATGGAAGGTGCCCTGAAGTTTTGTAAGCTGGCCAGCTTTTATATACCTGGCAGGATATTACACATACAGTTAAGGCTACTGCAGCAGTGATCCATAAGAACATCATTGAGAACTTCTTGGTATTGAAGAAACGTTCTTTGTCCACCTTTACCTAGTGCTTTGTCAATATTTGTCAATAGTCTCACGCACTGTGCAGCCTAATGCATAGTTAGGGTGGTCACTACTTACTTATTTTAATTTATTTACTTCACTTGTAATTAAACTTCACCTTCTAAGTCTTTTTCATTCTTAAGTCAGAGTAAGTCAGAGTAATAAATGTGAAGAATGAAAACTCTAAATAAATATAGTAAATTCCATTTTGTGAATGGGAAGAACTAGCTTAAAAATAAATAAAAATAACAAAAATGAAATGCCAGCGAACATATTAGTTAAAGGCCTGCTTTAATATAGGGATACGAACTTCATGACAACAAATACTGCAGTACAAAGACTCATTAATAAAAAGTTCAGTCACATGACATCAACTCATCAAATGACAGACGTTGCCTACCTTACCAAACATCTTTAAAAAGGAATTAAACTTAAATATTGTGTGTGTGTGTGTGTGTGTGTGTGTGTGTGTGTGTGTGTGTGTGTGTGTGTGTGTGTGTGTGTGTGTGTATGTGTGCACGCGCACGCGTGCATGTGAGTTCTATTTGTGTGACTGTGTAGTGTGTGTGTGTCTGTGCTGTGACTCGGACTTGAGAACTGTGTTATGTATGTATGTGTGCTGTTGGAATTATGTGCTATGTGCATTTGTATGTGCATTTGTATGTGTTGTCTGTGTGCATGTTTGGTATGAGACGTGTGTGATATGTGTACTTGTGTTTGTGTATGTTGCAAGAATTGTACAATGTGTGTGTTTGCATGTATGTTGTGAGAATTGTGTTCTTTAATTTAAGTTCCTAGCACCCACATTTACGTCATTTTCATGGGTCACAGTAAAAGAACTTATACAAGCAATATCCATGCAACACGACATGCAAATATTAAAAGGTATTTGCAGTAGCCCCCATGTGAGCAGTGTGTGTGACTGTATGTGCAATATGTGTTTTTATATGTGGCTGTCTTTGTCTGTGCATACATGTTTGCTTTGGGAATTGTGGGTGTGTGTGTGTGTGTGCATGTGTGTCTGCTGTGGGAATCATGGAACTTTTGTATGATGCTGTGGGAATTGGGTGCATGTGCACACGTGTGTGTGTGTGTGTGTGTGTGTGTGTGTGTGTGTGTGTGTGTGTGTGTGTGTGTGTGTGTGTGTGTGTGTGTGTTTGTGTGTCAGCATTTGCGTCTGCACTGTCGGGACGGGACTGTGTGATCAGGTAATAAGAATTCCATCTACTACCTGAAATCATAACAAAGCATAGAGCATGCATTTATTAACAGAATATTTATATTCATAAATTGATCACTACCTTAAATTAGCCCAGTATTCCTGCATTCAAATTTAGATATATATTCCACACTATATAAATTGTTTCACTGCCAACCTGCTCCTTTGGTTTAGGAATGGTTTACTCACACAATAATCTCAGAGATGATGGGATGTACCTAGTAATACGTGTGTACATCTAGATTTAAATCTGCTATATTTGCTGCATATTTCCTCTGTGTCTCAGTAACATCTTCTGTTATTATGTTTAGTTTAACTTCCTGTAATGTACTATAGAGCATTAATCTCAGAGTTTATATATAAATAAATAAATAAATGAACAGTATCATAAATAACTGGCTTTATCCAAAGTGCTTAACGTAAACTAGTCATAAAAGGAAGTGCACTCTCTCAACTCTTTCTGATTTTTCCTCATATTTTTGCATTGTCCCTTGAAAAATTACTGATTTTCTGATAAATCACTGAGAAATACACTAATTTAATAATGCGAGCCATTATAGTTTTCTATTTTTTATTATTATTATTAAAAAAGCATGTTGATACAAAAACTGTTATTCTGTTAACTTTTTCAATGAATTAAAACAATATTTTAAGCTGTTTGGCCTTTGTCCTATCCCTCCCTTCCCCTAATATTTTTGTTTTTATCCGTAATTCTTGAGCACATAACTTGTTACTGATGATGGTAGAAAATGAATGCAAACAGGACAAGGCTCACAGACAAAAATGCCTTACTATATCAATTGTCTTTATTCTTTCAACTATAGATCATATCTGAGTGAGCAGAGACGATACCCCTTTAAAACAACACTGCCTCTCCAGCTGTTGACAGAAATTAAACATTGCTGAGAAAATACAGAGTACAGAAAACCTACCTTTTTAATGACTGCCATCAGCTCAGTTTATTGTATGTAATAATAATTATGGTTCCATTAAAGTGCTATACTACAGCAGGTATCATAACAACTCAGTTAAGCCCCTCCATCTATTAACATCTTGAAAATTGTCTCAGATTATTTAGTTTAAGCACCTGGCACCTATATTCATGTGTTTTTATGGGTCACA